>NC_135382.1:21494989-22114572 GCF_049243985.1 Paroedura picta | reverse complement strand
CCTTCATCTCCTTGGAGGCTGCAACCTCCAAGGGGCTCTCCACAGTCCAGACTTCCCTGCACATCCTGACACCTTACATACCTTGCAACTGATAGCCCTCCTTGAGGGCTGGGCATCCTGGATATAATGCTGAGATCAAGAATCACCTGTATCATTTGCAAAGTCCCTTTATTATCTTGGGAGCCAGCACAGAGGCAATAGCACCAACACCCATGTGATGAAAGATAAAGAGGGTCTGAGATAAACTGTTGGAGGACGAAGGTATAGGCTGATGCCCTGGGCCTAAGCAATGCATTTATTTCAACCAGCAGGAGTCTCAAGTCCTTCTGTGCTGGTAAGAAAAGGACAGGAAGGCTACCACACCATGTAAAACAGAAGAGGGGCATTATCTGCTTATTGCAAGTGCTATGTGAATCTTGCCGCATTGTTCCATGCTCCATTTTATATAGTTGCATCATAGCTTGGTCCTATTTTTTTTGCATTGTTTGTAATTATTGTAGTCCTAACTGTGTTGCATTGCCTATTAGAGGTTTCCTGCTATTTGATTGTGTCGCCTTTCACTGCATAACCCCCACCTTGAGCCTCTGTGCCAAAGGCAGGCTACAAATAAAGCATTCCAGCTGCCATTTTTTGCTATCAAGTCTGATTTACAGCAACCTTGTAAATTTTTAAATGCAAGAGACATTCACGGGTAGCTTGCCATTGCCTGTCTATTCCTTGGAGATCTCCTAGGCAGGGCCTAGTTTGCTTAGCTTCTGAGATTTGATGAGATTGAGCTAGCCTGGGCTATCCAAATCAGGGTTTCCAGCTACCATGCAAGCACAGAAACCATGATGTTGCACTATTATTTCAGAGAACCCATGCAAGAAGTCACAAAGAATTGGCACACCAGTCACAGAGTGTCATGAACCCCGGTTTCTGACCCATGTTTTGCTGTACTCTCCCGGTAACTCCCAGGCTGCTGACCCCCTCGCCCCCTTGGGAGTCATAAACGCATAAATCCCCCCTGCTAGCTTTCTGCTTCCCTTTGCATTCCAAAGCGTCTCCCCACCAGCTCACCCTTATCACTTCCTGACCTTGTCAGGCTCTGTGAAGACTCAACATTTGCAACTTTCAGATCAAAGTGTGTTCCCGGTTACTCCCTTGAGAACTGTTGCATTTTCCCACCTAGTGAACCCCTCGCTCTCCTTCCCCCCTCCTCATCCCCAAGTATAAAACCCCCAAGGGGGAGATTGATCCTTTGTCTCTGCCAAAGAATTTGCTCATCAGACTGTTCTTATTGATGCCTACCTGTTCCAATCTACAAAATAAATATTCCTTTTGGATTTCACTACAATTGTGGTCTCGAGGAAGTGAATATTCTAGTGACTTTACAGAGGTGTCTTCTGCCTGGTTCATGACACAGAGCAACACAGACGGGCAGCTGATCAAAATGACGCATGGGTGTGCTCTTCTCTGCATCTGCAAGTGTCAAAACAGCTTGTGCTAAATCCAAATAACTCTGTCAGGGCCGAACCAACATACCTGCTGCACGAGGCCTGTAACGGGGTTCCTGGTGCCAGCACAAAGCAACCAACTGCTGCAGTTTGTTTCGATGAGGCAGGCCATTGGGAATAAATGCCAATTCAAGTCCAGGACGCACTCCACTGCAGACACCAGTCACAGCTTCTAGCAGGGTCTTCTTGTCTGAGGCATTGAAAGAAAATATTTCCTTATAGAAGCTGTGGGTGTGAGCCTTCCTGCTTTCTAGGTCTTACACCGGCAACACGCCTAAGCGGAATACACCCGTTTCAGTCCATGGATTCACAGCACTATCAGTGACTTCCACATGCAATTGCATAGAGACAATGTGTGCACGCGCACACATTAACACAGGAGGGCGGTATAAGCCTGAAAGCAAGCAGCCTTTTATTCTAGCCAGACTTCCAGTTCAAACTACATTCAGAAAAGCGGCCGAAGTTTTGTAACAGGAATGCCGAAGCCTTTTGGCTCTAAAAAAAGCAGCAAGGAAGGTTGGGAGCAGTAGCTGTGGAGGGGGGAATTCAGTGAGAAATTTTACCTGGATGCATTATGCATGGCAAGAAGCCTTGCAAAAAGTCTGCCCCAAAAGACGTTTTTATTTCTGCACATGGCAGGGTTTTCGCTGTGTGACCCCACCCTAGTATCTTTGATTCTGCATGGCACCCCCCCCCCCATAGTGTTGACTGCATTTTTTAGCGTAGTATCTAAAACTAGCTTTGCAATGGCTTTTTTTCTTTTAAAACATTTTATTCTTGCCCATTTCTTATCCCATCGGGTCCCTTGCTCATGGCTGCAGATGGAGGACCCGAAGGGCGGTGTCTCCAACAATTGTTCTCCCCATCACGGTAACAGGAGAAGCTGCAAGTCAAATCTGGAGCTGGGTGTTTTTGATCTGGAGTTGGATAGAACTGATAGCAGCTGATGTTCTCTGGGAATCTGCTACAAAGTTAATAGCTGTGCTGCCACCTTAAAAGCTTACTTGTACATGCACAAATATGAAACATCCTATCTTAACTCTCCAATATAAAACAACAGATATTTTAAAGAAAGGGTCACCCCCTGGAGTACTATGGAGAGAAGCAAGATGAACTGCTCCCTCTTTTTTTCTCAATGGTGGCAACACAGCCTCTGCCTGATTGTGAACTGGTCTGTTAAGCTCTGTCTTGGTCCTTCAGGGCTTTTCCTCAAACCATGTGAAGTAGATTAATAGAATTCAGAAGTCCCTGCAAAGCATAACTTTTTTGGAAGTTCTCCAACAGGAAATCCAATAAGATGCATCACACCAGTGCCTCTGTGGAAATGCACAGCAGACTCGCTCACCCCAAAACTGAGTGATAACAGGACATGTTTGTAAAAGAGCAGGGATATTTCAAAAGGTGCTCCTTCTATAAGCATAATTATATTCAAGAAAGCACCAAAACAGAAAGAAACAAAGAAAAAAGCTCCACAAGGGGTAGAGAAATAAAAGGAAATGCTCAGAAGATACACACAGATGCTTACCTTCCAATGGCTTCTGTCTGCTTAGAGTTTCCCAACACGTCATTCCAAAGCTAAGTGTAAATATCAGGACAAAAACATGTGTTACTTTGGGGTCTATTATCTCAGCAAATTCATAAGTCTAAGATATCATTTCCATGTTGCACCTGTATTTCTTGTAACTGATAAACTTCTGTTTTGGTAGAAACACATAGCAAGTAGTGTTCTTGCTCTCATTATGCAAACAACTTGGGAGAGTGGGTGGGGAAGATGTAGCCCCCCCTCCCTTTCCCTGCACACATCCAAGCCACATTCACTATTTAGCAGTAATTTTCCAGGATCTGGCTTGTTGAGTAAGTTGCCCTAGAACTTGGTAAACTGCTGCTAGAAGGAAAGGAGCATCTGTCTGGCATGCAGAAGATCACAGGTTCAATCCTGGGCATCTCCACTTCAAAAGAATCACGTAGTAGGTAAGAACTTGGATCTCCACTGCCAGTCTGAGCTGACAATACTGATTTTGATGGACAGACAGTCCGATTCAGTATAAGAGAGTTTAATGTGTGCATGTCCATATGACAATAAATATCCTGGCTAGTCCACTACATAGTAAAACAGCTTCATATAGAGACAAGATGGCAACGCCAAACCCCTTTCAAGCTTAGAAGTTTCAAGTGATAAAATTCTGCTTTGAAAGAAAAGCAATCCAACTCACCTGTAAATATCACCTTCCCGTGAGAAGCTGCCTCCTTGGATAATTTCGGGGGACAGGTAGAGCAAATCCCAACAACTTCTGTCATTGCAGTTCTGTCGGACAGATCTTAACTGCTGCCTTCTCCAGGTTGGGAGGCTGTAATCTGATATCTGGAATCAAAGAAAGGAACCACTTTAAGGAGTAAGTCTGTCACTAGCAAAGCTCAACCAGTCTGACCTCACCTTGGTCTCAGAGCTTTCTTTTAAATGCATTTTGTTGTAAGCTACAAGGAAATGGAGGCCTGACCTGGATGGCCCAGGCTAGCTCAGAATTGTTAGATCTCAGGAGTTAAGCAGGATCAGCTCTGGATAGTATTTGGGTGGGAGATGACCGAGGAAGTCCAGGGTTGCTACACAGAGTCAGGTCATGGCAAACCACCTCTGTTGGTATCAATTTGAGAGTACTTTCCACCACCAGGCAGAACTGGTGGGAATGGGGTATTTTTATTAAAAGACCCACCTTAGCTCTGTATTCTAGATCTAGGAGGACATTGGAAGGTTTCAGGCTGTGGTGAAGGATGGGAGGCTCCAAACTGTGGAGATGGCTGAGGCCCTCAGCCACATCTGTCAGGATCCTTATGCTCAGAGGAAGAGGCAAATCCAGATACAATTCATGCTTTTAAAAAATTGAAACAATAGATTAATTTCTGTGTTAAAGCTCCAATTCTATTCTGTGTTCCTAGCTTGCCTTATTCCAAAGTTTTTAATCAAGTCATTTTAAAAAAAACCAACCACACATAACATAACAATATTAAATTTAATGCTCTGGATGGGAAATGTTTGGCCATACATAATGTATTTTTACTTGGGAAAAAGCCCTCAGTGCATCCCACCACCTTAATTATTTGCATATGAAAAACAGATGGATCTCTCTCTCTCTTGCCTACCTCATGGATGAGGGAATGGAGCGATCCGTTGTGCATCCATTCAGAAACAACCCCAAGAAGTCCTTGGAACTGGTAGATACCAATGGGAGGCATGAGCCTTTCACAGTGAACATGCCGGATGCCAGCTACATCTTCAAGCAGTGCCTTCAAGTCTCTGCCAACACATTAAGAGGTATAGGTGATCCCCTTATAACAGGACCAGGAAGAAACATATCCGGATAATAACATTAAAATGGTGGGGGTATCCGAACAATTTGTAGCATGAGGAAATAGCAGATATGTCTCATATGTACACTTCTCAAAAAATTTAAAAAATGCAAGGGAACTGTGGTCCTATACTGGGAAAAAAGGTTATTTTTAATATGGAATTGTTGTGAGTCACCTTAGGGGCTGACTCTCAGGCAAAAAGATAGTTCAGAACTTAAGTTGAGTAACAAAACAGAGATCCCTTCCCATGAAGAAATAATGCCAAAACAAAGCCAAAACAAACTTTGTATTTGAGATAGATCTCTCTATCAAGCCCTCCATCAAGCAGGTGACAGCCTCCATATTAAGAGGCAGGCAACAGACCTTCTATATCAGTAGAATGCCTTGTCCTCTGTGCTTTTTTTAGGTTGGACCTACAGGTCAACCAGTTGGACACTGCTGGAATCAGGATGCTGGACCACTTGCCTGATTCACATATATCTTTTGTTTACATGATTCACAGTCTCCAAAACAGTCCTTTTGATTGTTCAAAGGGGCCCCTCTTCCCTTTCTCATCAGCAGGAATGCCCTTAGACTCCAACATGGATTTTTTTAAAAATAGGACGATCCATTTTTCAGTGGTAAATGTTTGATGTATAAAAAGCTGCAGGTTCATCCTTTCAGGAACCTTAGAAGGCCTGGCAAAGAACTCTATGGCAGAAATGGCTTCTACCCTAGTTTTTACCCAGATACCAGAGGGTTGCCCAGACATCACGGCCTTGATGGCATCACTTCTGGTGCACAACCAATGTTACCACATTGCTGGCAACGTAGTTTGAGTCTTCCTCCTGCCCCATGTAAATCCCCCTGCTGGGCAGCTGATCAGCAGTAGGGGTAGGTAGGCCAGGGCATCCCCTGCCTCCAGCAGAATAGCAACCCTACTTATACCACTGTTCAAGCTGTATCTCTTCACTTCCCTACAACCTCACTAAGAGAGGAAGAAGAGGAAGAACATTTTTGTTGAAGTCTGCTTCTCCCCTTCCTGTTTCATAAAGCTTCTGCAGGGCAGAGGTGAGAGTCCTTGGGCAAGAGTGAAAGAGCTCTTGGTATCGTGGCTCCCAGCCTGTGACTTCAGTTGACTTCAGAGGCAACAAATACAAGACTACCGTGAGATGTATTCTTCTGATTTTTGGTTTGCTTCTTTGATCTGCACTGATTTTTATATTTTCTTGTAAATCGCTTTGGGTACTCTTTGGAGAAAAGTGGGATACATATAAAATGTTGTGCATGCTCCCGCCAATTTAAAGCAGCTTGCGCACAGTTCATATTCATTTCAACATCTTTTGTGTTCTTGAATACAATAGCCACCATACACAAGAGTTAGGAGGGAGGAGATCTGTAAGTTCTAGGCAGTAGTTGTTATGCCTGTTTAAGATCTGCAGTAAACTCAGTTTGAGATTTTAATTGTACTCAGTTGCTTGATTCAATAAGGAGCCGTTGCCATTCCCTCGTCTCCTCCAGGAAACTCACCTGTCTGTTGTGTTCTTGGAAGTCAGCAGCTTCAGGATCACATCAGCATTCTGAAGTGTGTGGAAAGCTTTGAGAATGAAACCAAACCCTGTCCTAGTCAGGGTGATCCTCTCCAGATCCTCTGGGGAAACGATGGGCACACAGCTGGACATTTTTGCAACGTTTAATGAGAACTAAAAAAAAAAGAAGTTCAATAAAATTATCACAGCAGCCTAGGAAGACCTCCCAGTATGTCTCTTCATTACACACCTCCCCTCAGTAGGGGTGAAAATTGCAAAAAAAAATGGCATTGTAGGCATGGCTATGGTACAGCATCATTTCTGGATATCACTTTGTCAATGTGACACTCTTGGATTTACCCAAAACTCTATGGTAAAACCAGAGATTTTTTCCCCCAAATCCTAGAGCATCATGCCACAGTGATGTGACATCACTTCTGAATATTCACCAGAAGTGATGAGTGATGTCATGCAATTGGCACATCATCATTCATCCCTGCCACCTCTAGCTGATTGCTACATTACACTGCAAAACTTTTTAAAAAATTATCTGCATTTCTCGTACGTCTTTTTCATCAAGACAAGACAGATTACAAAAGAATGCAACCATATAATGCGGCAAAAAACTCAATAAAAATTGCAGGACAAAAGTAGAGTATTCAGCAGAAAGCTGTATTATGTGGACGATAAAGTCTCCTTAGTCTCTGGACCCACCTCACAAACTCCAAAAGGGTCCAGATGTTTTCTCAGTAAAGGCAGGCAGGAAAATGACCCTGAAACCACCACCAAGATGGGATGCTCACGAATTCTCCCTTTTTTGGAAAGTTACTGGGGACCTTCTCTATGTTAAACTGAATAAGAGTCAGTTTTATACTCTGCTTTTCACTACCCAAAGGAATCTCAACATGGTTTACACTCTCCTTCCCTTCCTCTCCCCATAACATACATCCCATGAGGTAGGTGAGGCTGAGAGAGCTCTGAGAGAACGGTGACTGGCCCAATATCACCCATCTGGCTGTGTGAGGAGGAGTGGGGAATAGGATTAGCGGACATGGCTCACCAGATTAGAGGCCACTACACCGAGCTGTGCACAAACTGGATGTATTCCTGAATCATACCTGTGCCTCTGAACTTGCAGGCTGATTAGGCAATGACTCACAGTTGCAGTAATATTTCGAGCCTGGTTTTCCTGAAGAAAACAATGTGCTTGTGACATGCCCATTGCTCATTTTATATGGAAGTTTCCCCTGAAACACCATGGAATGAGCAAGCTACTGCAATCCTGTTTCTATTGTTCCAGTTATTACAAATCCCACGCTTTTTTCAGCCCCATGCAAACTACTAAAAATCAATATTTGGGCAAAGTTAAATATGACTGAGGGATTCATGCAGGTTTGAGCATTAACAGAAATGACAGGAATACCAGTTTCTGCTTGGAGGTTTTCCTAGTCTGCAATGAGAAATACCATTTACTTACTGTGGACAAGAAATCTCCCGCCTTCAGCTCCAAGCATCCACTGCTGTTTCAAAAGCAGGTGGGAGGGAAAAACTAACTTCTCTTCAGTGCAAAAGTGTTACATGACTTCCAGGGGAAATCCAGAAATGATATCATAGTAATCTAGGAATGGTTTTACATAAGAGTATTGGTGATTCCTAGAGCAGCGGGGTGCAACTTCCGGGTTCCCCCTGGAAGTGAAAAAACACTGTTGCATTGATGGTGCCCCTGCCCCCTGCTAGTTGCCAACTACTGTCTGGCAACCCTAGGTAACAGTAACTTAGCTCATCCGATATCCTCTTGCAAAATATTCCACATAAGCTGAGCAAAGGGTGTGTCAGGAATGTATCTTTTTTTACAGAAAATCCAGATTTCACTGAAAGGTTAGTCAGTCACTGTGAGCAGAGACAGCTGTGTGACTCAATGATGTCACTGGCCTCATGTGCTGCATGTAATGCCAAAACATCCTCACAGCAGTAGCAGAGATGACTCAGACAGCATCAACGAATGCAAGAGTTCTAAAAATAGAGAGTAATGTAAGCTCCATGATGCTTGCCACAGGATTGCTGCGTGATGCTCGCCACTGAGGGAGCAACACAAGAATGGGTGCAGCTGGTGCATGGAAAGGAAAAGAAGAACAAGGCATTTATTGGGGGGGGGCATGAGCTCATATGTGGGTTGCCAACATTCCAGTGAGGCTTGGAGTCCTCCCACAATTACAGCAGATTTCCACACTACAAAGATCCCTTCCCATTAAGAAAATGGGTGCTTTGGAGCAGGGGTAGTCAAACTGCGGCCCTCCAGATGTCCATGGACTACAATTTTCATGGGAATTGTAGTCCGTGGAT
This sequence comes from Paroedura picta, assembly GCF_049243985.1. Lineage (NCBI taxonomy): Eukaryota > Metazoa > Chordata > Lepidosauria > Squamata > Gekkonidae > Paroedura > Paroedura picta. The sequence continues at coordinate 22,105,880 of NC_135382.1, read as the reverse complement.
ATCTGGAGGGCCGCAGTTTGACTACCCCTGCTTTGGAGGGATCACAGAGGTTAGGGATAAAACAGTACATAGAAAAATATAAATAATTTATTATCAGAGATCCAAGTTTTTAAAAAAGAATCTTATCTGTTGGGCACATGTAAAGCATCTCAGCGTGTACTATACTAAAGCCAACAAGTTCAGATCTAATGCGCTTTGATCATACAAATCTTCTTCAAAGGTCGATATATAGGTACACAGTTGTACAGAAAATTCTTTTACAATTTTCAACAGGGGGTAAATACTTCTATAATCTCTTATCACTGGTTCTGGTCCTGCAGTATATTTGTATTGATTGTCATATATCAGCAGAATTCTCAGTCAGCAAATATTTCTATTCTTATTTAATTTCTATATTATCCTCCCAGTGGACCCCTGAGTAGTGGAAATTCCTGCTGTGTGTTTCTCTGCAAAAAGGTCAAAGACATCAGACACTAAATGTTCCTACACCAATTGCTGGAAGAATCAAGGAAGTTACTGAGAGCCAGTGTAGTTTGATTGTAGGGCTTAAACAAGGGATTCCAGGTTCAGATCTCCACTCAGCCCCAGATATCCTCAGCTGACTTTTAGAATATGAGAGCAGTCCCACTGGATCAGACTGAAAGCACATCTGGTCCAGCATTGGTCCACCAGAAGGCCTACAGGCCAGGCACAGGGCCCAAAGCCTCCCTTGGATTTGCCACTAGCACTGGTATTCATAGTTACTTCATCACAACACAGAAGTTCTACTCAGCCATTCTGACACAATGTAGAGCCAGTGTGGTTCAGTGGTCAAGCCAGTCTTTCTCAACCCTGGGGTTTCTTAATGGCCCTGGAAGGGTTTCTTGAATGGGTGGGAGTTAATTTTAGGTATATATAAATTTATTGGGTGATATGACCACTTATGGTCATGTCACCCTGCCCCCCCTCCTAGAATGGCCAATGATGAACCTGGAGGGAGTGTGAATGCAAGGGGCCCCAGGTGGGCATTTACACAGCTATGGTTCCCAACCACATTCTGCACGATTGTGTTTCAGGGGTTTCTCCATGGCAAAAGAGTTGAGAAAGGCTGGGATAGGCCATCAGCCTTGAGTTCAAACCATTACTCTGCCATAAAGCTTTAGAACATATCCAGTCCAGCTTAGCTTTTCAGAGGAGCTGTGAAACAGAATGGAAACAAAACTGTGTAAACACTTTAAGTTTCTTAAAGAGATAAAAATACAGTAACAGAGATTGGCTGTAGCTTCAGTTATCAAATTAGAAAAGGCTACTTTTCATCCATAAACAAAACCAAGTTTCCTACAAAGCTGTTTCAAGAAGTCTGTGTGTTCTTTCGTGTATATCTTTCCCACTTGGAAAACAGGCATGCAAGTCAAGAATTGGCTCTGGATCCCAGTGGCACAACAAAACAAGCCTTTATTTTTCTCTGTAATTTGCCTCTGAACTGTCTTCCGCGGAATGAATGATGGCATGCACTTATATTATGTGCAGGTATTAAAGAGATTTCACTTCTCCAGACATGTTCAGTTCCAAAACTTTAAACATATCCTAGTGTTACCAGCCTCCAGATAGGGCCCAGAGAACTCCCAAGTAATCTCCGAACAACAGAGATCTGTTCTGAAGAAAAGGGCTGCTCTGAAGACTGCACTGCATGGCATCAGACCCTGCTTGAGGTCCCTCCCCTTCCCAGGCTCCACCCCCCAAATCTTAAGGAATTTCCCAAGGGAAAAAATACACCCTCTCAATTTAACTGAGGCTTTTTTAAAGGGGCAGGGCATTTATTTCTCCAGTCCAAGTGGCAACCCTAGGTACCTAAGTTACAAATAGCTGCTACAACTGCATTTATAAATACATACATCCCAAGCAATACAAGCAGAAGAGGACACTGGCCAAATTTCACAGCAGCTGGTAAGAGCTGGCATTGAAATGTTTTTTAAAAATGGACACAAAATCAGAATCATCCACTGGAAAAGACCTTTACTGACAACTGATTCAATTACTAGAGTTTTTGTTTCCTAATTATCTTAGTTTCTTTTTTTACTAGAGATCTTGGCCTCACTACCAAATCCTGTATAAAGGATTGGGATGATGAGCTGCCCACAAATAATGTTGTAGAGTGGACAAGAGAAAACACATTCAGTCAGGGGTAGTCAACCTGCGGTTGCTGGCAGGGGCTCATGGGTATTGTAGTCCATGGACATCTGGAGAACCACAGGTTGACTACCCCTGTTTCTCTTGCACTTAAAGCCACTCATAAGGTCCAGTCTCCCTCTCTAGGCTGGAAGCACCAGACTCCTACAGGGCAGCCTAACCAGTTACTGCATCTAATCTATTTGTCAGGGCAAAGAATAACCACACACATATATGTTTTAGGGCAAGCCTGGTAGCATCATTTCAAAATGGAAGATAATTCCCGTCCCCGCCCCCGCTTTCAAAACAGCTGGAGAAAGTGAAACCGCAGAAGCCGGCGATGTGGCCGAAAGAAGAACTGCCTAGCCCCCGAACCTCAAACTTCTCCTTCCAGTAAAAAAATTATTTAAAAACGACAAAAGGCATCCGTGTCGAGGTCCTCTCTCTCCCTCAAGCTGGCGCCTTCTCTGCGAATCAGCTGTCCCTCTAAAATGGAGAGTCACTTTCCCAAGATCATTTCTGTATTGCCCAAGCCTCGATGCTGCCACGCTAGGAGGGGGTCTCTTTCTCTTTCTAAAGGAGCTGATCCCATCGCGCCACTTGCATAGGCGCAGATCATTCCATCGTTCCAAAGCGGGCTAACGACGGGATTTCATAACAACAACAATAGTTAATCGCTGCCTCTACGCAAAATTCAAGATGACACGTTTCGGTAGCTTCTCTTCTGCAGAATGCAAACGACGTAACTACTTCACTGACGCCTAGAAAGGGTTCAAGCACAAGAGTAAAAGGCCCTTGCTTTTTGACGCAGCAGGGGACGCATGTATAGCTCTCAACAAGCTTTACTACCCGCTGCCTGAAAGCGCCGGCTCCGTTTTGAAGGGCTCCGCTGCGTGCGGCGGCCTCACCTGCTAACGACCGCCGCGTAAAGCTCCTACCCAGAATTGAACTTCGCCGGTCTTAGAGCCGCTCCTCCACGGAAAGTTTTGTCTTCTGCTCACACCGAGCCGTTTGGCCGGGACGGCCTCCAGCTACCGTGGCCGCCTTCTAGTCGAAGCGAAGAGCATGGGCAGGGAGGGGAGCCTTGCAAAGAAACAAGCCTCGGCGCTACTCACCCCTCTCCGGCCGCGAGCAGACTCCGCAGGGCCGCTTACTCGCGGACGACTGGCGAGGCGCTCTCCCGGCGCCCCACCTACCCGGGCGCTGCTGCGGATGAGCCAGCCCCTCGGCCAAGCGCCTCCGCTTATTGGCTGCTGACCCGGGCCTCGCAGTCGGCCGCGGCCGGCCAAGGTGTGTGTTTGCTGCATGCTTAGCAACGGCTTGTGGGTTGGGCGCCCGCAGGTTGCAGCCGACTGACGGACAGGAGAGCCCCAGGTCCGGCATGGGCAAAAGCGATTCGCCCTGCCTGCCTTCCGGGGGGTCCTCCATCATCCGTGGCTGAAGGCGCTTCCACACGTGGTAAATAAAGGTGAAAGTAAAGGTATCCCCTGTGCAAGCACCGAGTCATGTCTGACCCTTGGGGTGACGCCCTCTAGCGTTTTCATGGCAGACTCAGTACGGGGTGGTTTGCCAGTGCCTTCCCCATTTGCCAGTGCCTTCCCCAACGTGGTAAATAACACAGTTTCAATCCACTACAGTGACCGTTGGTTTTGCATTTTCACACGGCAAAATCCAGCTGCAAAGTACATTGAAAGTGTTTTGAGAGTGCATTATTTTGTGTGTGTGTGTCCAGTACCCTCAGTAGCACACAAGCTTGGAGGAGCTTGCCTGTCTCTCACAGCTCAAAGGCTTATCAAGGGTGTGAGAAGCGTTCCATGTCATCCTGTTTGCAAGAGGTAAATTTTTTCCCCCTGTTGATCTGCAGTACATCGAAAAAGGGAACCAGGGTATCCAAGTAGACAAATAGGACATGTGTGGGATGAACCTGGAACAAATTGGTGCAAGCTATTTTAAAACCAACCTGGCCGGTTAGAGCGATAAATAGTGCTAGCTCCTGGTGAAGAGAAGGAGTCAGAGTTATGACCTTACCCATTTCGATACTTGGAGCATGGCCAGCCAACCTAAAAGGACACACAAGCTTGTTGCCGTAGCAAGGAATGGAAAGACACATCCATGGGTGAATCCACTCCACCATTCAGGGCTAGGAAGTTCCTGGGAAAATGAAGATGGGACCTGGGGAGGGTAGAACTTGGATAGAGGAGGGAACTCAGCTGGGTGTCATGCTATTGAAGCCATCCTCCAAAGCAGCCATTCTCTCCAGGGAAACTGAGCCCTGTAGTCTGTGATTCTGGTTGGTCTCTAGGCCCCACCTGGAGGTTGGTAACTTTACCATCAGTGAATGTCCTCTCCTTGATAACCTGCAGCTCTTCTTAGCATGCATTCAAAGAAAGGCAGGAGGAATTGTATCTTTTCTCTTCAGGCAAAGTTGGTTGTTGTGCAGGGATCATGACCAAGCAGAAGGTGCCCTCTGACCCACCAAGAGTCCTGAATGAGGCTGCCATCTTCCAGGTGAGGCCTGGATATCTCCTGGAATTACAGGTAATCTCCAGATAACAAAGATCTAGCTCCTGATAGATGCTATGGCATTATACCTCACTGAGGCCTCTCTCCTCCCTAAACCCCCACCCCTGTTCCACAACCAAATCTCCAGACATTTCCCAACTCAGAGTTGGCACCCCTAAACATGAGCTGAAGTCCACTGTCCTACAACACATTTTCAATACTCAAAGCTCCCTAGTTTTTTTTGGGGGGGGGGTTAATGTTAACTTGGGTTGTATTTGGGTCCCAGAGCCATAGGGAAGGTCGGTATAAAAATCTAAATAAACAAGCAAATCAATAAATAAAAGCTTTGTGATAGAGACATAACCTCGTTGCCATGTCAGGCTACAGGGACACAAAGTGGGGGAAATAGACACTTCATTGCCAAGGTGCATTTGAGTAATCAGAGTTCCTAGAAAAGGTTCAGCATCAAATGATCTGCCACGTCCCATGTTCTCCTTGGAGTTAATGAGGCTTTGTTCGCTTTGACAGACAGTCGTAAACAAAATGCACCCAGATTTTGTTCCCATGAAGGATGAGGCTTACTTTATATGCTCAGCAGTTATGGTCAGCTGCTCCACACCGCAGATAGGAGAAATCCAGGCTTGAATGCTCTTTAGGGGGTAGGGGATATACTCCCTTCAAAGAGAAAGACAACATAAAAGGTAGTCTGCCTTTGCTGCTAATTGTCTATGTGCAAGGAGGTGTACGAGAACAAACTTGCAATGCTGCCCTGCAGGGTGTCATGGAGTTCAACAGTAAGAATGTTATTGTGTGACCCTATCAGACATTAGAAGAGTTGGTTCTTATATGTCGCTTTTCTCTACCAGAAGGAGTCTTAAAGAAGCTTACAATCACCTTCCCTTTCCTCTCCCCATAACAGACAACATGTGAGAAATTCTTGAATATTTGGGTGTGGAGTTGGGGGGGGGGGCAGGGTTTGGAGAGAAGAGGGAGCTCAGTGGGGTATAAGGCCATATATTCCACCTTCCAATGTAGCGATTTTCAGAAGGAGAACTGATCTCTGTAGCCTGGAAATCAGTCATAATTCTGGGAGATCTCCAGGCCACACCTGGAGCTTGGGCACCCTGCCTACTCTGACTAGCAGTGGTTCTCCAGGGTCTTAGGTGGAGGTCTTTCACATCACCTGCTACATCAGGGATGGTCTGTGGCTCTCCAGATGTCTATGGACTACAATTCCCATGAACCCCTGCACTACAAGATCTTTTAAAGTGGAGAAGCTGGGGATTGAACTGAGGACCTTCTGTGTGCAAAGCAAACGTTGTGCCTCTGAGCCATGACATGTGTAGCTGCAGAGTAACACATGACATTTCCATTTTGGATGCAGCTGATCTCGACTTGAGAAAATGTCAAGAGCTATCTCAGGACCAACGCTGTCCAAGATTACAGGACATATTTTTACATTGGTAAATGAGTCGTGACATTAAATGATATCTGCCTTTTGACAAAAGAAAGAAATCCCACATACAAAAATAAAGTTCACAAAGCCTCCTCTACTACTACTACAGAGCCTTCGGGAAAATCTGCAAGAAAACAAAGTGTGCATGGCCAATTTATACACAAACAAGAAGCAGCAGTATGTAGGTTACCAACATACCAAAGCTGTGACATGTGGCTAATTCAGAAAGCACCTCCGGGGATGTAGCATAAGTAATCCCACAAATTCTTTCTTTCGAGCAAGCAACAGTGTGGTTATTCAGGTTGGGTGCCTTTCTTTGTCTAGCTCTTGCAGAGAGATGCAAGCTAGGTAGAGACTGTTGGGTTTCTTCTTCAGCTCAAACAAGGCACGTGTGAAGTAATGTTGAGCTACCCCCCCCCCCCCAGCAGTCATTTTCTCCAGGGGAACTGATCTTTGTCACCTGCAGCTAGATACTTAACTGAGATTCATCACAATGTACACATAAAACTGGAAGTTTATCAATACCACAAGCTCCCAATTTCTTTGGGGGGCCCTAAACCAAGGCATTGTTTTTGGCATTCAAAGCTGTAAACAGCTTGCTTCCAAAGTAGAATAAGAATAAGAATTGGTTCTTATATGCCGCTTTTCTCTACCAGGAGTCTCAAAGCAGCTTACAATCTCCTTCCCTTTCCTCTCCCCACAACATACCCTATGAGGTAGGTGAGGCTGAGAGAGCCCTGATATCACTGCTCGGTCAGAACAGCTTTATCAGTGCTGTGGCGAACCCAAAGTCACTCAGCTGGCTGCATGTGGGGGGAACGCAGAATCAAACCCGGCTCGCCAGATTAGAAGTCCACACTCCTAACCACGACACCAAGATGGCTCTCTTGGAAAAATTTAAATATACATAATAAAACCACATTTGGAACCTGCTCAGATTTTCAGATCTGCTAGCAGGATCTTATTGTGCAAAACCATCACTGTCAGAGGTCATTTACTGACAACCTGCAAGAGAGCATTTCCAGCCACTGCCTCTAACTGCTGGAATTTTTTCTCTTTGACCGTTCTGTTGCTCTGCAGTTCTGTTTCTCTGCTTGTCTGTCCTGTAATCTTGGACAGCGTTGTCTGGAGACAAGCAGGGAGAAAATGTGCTCAAAGGAGCAGTAAGTCTCCAATTGAGCCAGTCAGGACATAAGAGGAGATAATTTGAAAAAAAATATCTGGAAGTTCCTGCTCTAAATATGCTACCTACACATCTCCTCCAATGTCCATAGGATATTCTTCATATGCTGTTCAATCATGCACTATCCTTGTTAGATCCATGGGTTCCGCGAGAGCCCATAGAATTTCATTTCATGAAAGTACAGGAACCAAAAGTGAACCAGGAAACCCCACAACCAACCCCAACTTACATACAAAAGCCCCACAATAGATCTTCCTGCCAGTGTGTGCTATTGGTCAGTTTCACTTTAAACTGACTGGATCCAGCTCAGGGAACCTAGCTTCACACTCACAGTGGTCAATTACAGTACAGGTTTAGGATCCTGTCTCAGCTTGGTCCTCAGCAGAACTACAGGCACAATGCTGATTTTGCATATTCCGACAGGGCAAACAACCATGACCTCAGATTCTTAGTCAGCAAACTAAACTGGTAGGTCCCTGCTTTTCCAGGCCTGCTGTTGAAATCTGAAGCCCTCGGAAGGTCCCAGATTGCTTAACGTGACACTTGGCCTGTTTCTGGTTTTACTGTACTTGCTGTTGTCGTACTGGATATCTTATGATTTCTCCCTATTTTCTTCATTTCTTTAGAAAATTCGTATGCCGGCTCTCCAGAGACCTGCCTATCATGAGTGTTGCTTTGGAATAAACAGATAAATAAAATATACCAGAAAAAAACATACTTGCTCTGGAATATAACTGTTCAAAAATATCTCAGCAGTTGCAGAGTGTGAAATAGCAGGCTGGATGCAGCATGGAACCTTGGTGTTCATCCTCAACCATTTCTGTGGGCATGTGCTGGAGATGAGAAACATTCGGTTGCTACTCAAGGGCCACTTTGCACACTATGAAGTCCATGTGCCCGCCATGTGCATATTCAGGAGACATGGTCTAGGAGTTCCCCATTAGAAACTTGATTCTCAGCTGGGCTGAAGAATTGGCAACATGGTGCAAGGAGAAAGGGATTTAAGTCTTCCTCCCCGCACCATTTTCTCCACTTGAAATGGCTCCCAGGAGCAACTGCTTGTGCACTGGGGAAATTTACATGCACTGATGGCTAGATATGATGTCAAGAAAACAATGGGGGGGGCTGATGTCATGGCATCAATCCATGGCCTCCATGCACCTGATAATTGAATTCCCAGCATGGAACTCCTGGCACATGTCCCATCCAAAGTCCTTGGACAGGGGAAAGTACCTACCCCATGGACTTCATAACATGAGACTCACAGTGGGCTGTGTAATTATTTGAAGAAGTGAGCTGTGACTCACAAAAGCTCATACCCTGCCACATGTTTTTTTTAGTCTTTATTGTATTAGAAGAGCTGGTTCTTATATGTTGCTTTTTTTCTACTTGAAGGAGCCTCAAAGCAGCTTATGTACATTTGCCTTCCCTTTCCTTTCCCCACAACAGACACCCTGTGAGGTGGGTGAGGCTGAGAGAGCCCTGATATTCCTGCTCGGTCAGAACAGCTTTATCAGGGCTATGGCGAGCCCAAGATCATCCAGATGGCTTGCTGTGGTGGGAATCAAATCCTGCTCACTAGAGACCACCTCCTAACCGCTATGCCAAGCTGGCCTCTTGTTGGCCTCTTTCTCTTTTCTATTGCTACAGACAATCAGAGCTACCCACCTTGATCTCCTAAACAGAATTACATCCCTCTCCATAGGAATGTTCAGAATTAACAGCTGCACCTTTATTGAGGAGGTATTTGTTTGGTTGATGTTTAACTACTGACCAAACCTGAAATCACGTAGACGGAGGTGCCCAATTAGACCTGGGATAACCCAAGAGGATTCTTCAATGGAAAAAGGTTATCATTGGAAAACTGAGCATTAAATCAGCTATGTGTATATAAAGCCCTGACCATAAGTCTCTGTGAAACAGGGGCTGCAGCAAAAGCCTGCAAGACTTCCTTGACAACCAGTTTAGTACACTGGCTATGAAACAGAGGTAATGTATTTATGGGTTGTTTGCCCTGATGGACTATGCACAATCTATATCAGAGGTAGTCAAACTGCGGCATTGATTCAATTATTCTGACTGAACAGTGATATCTGGGCTCTCTCAGCCCCACCCACCTCACAGGGTGGCCGTTGTGGGGAGAGGAAAGGGAAGGCGATGGTAAGCTGCTTTTAGACTCCTTCGGGTACAGAAAAGCGGCATATAAGAACCAACTCTTCTTCTTCTTCACAAAGTTGTGTCGCTTCTAAATAGATAACTGCCTATTGCTCTATGCCTCCCCCCCACACACACACAGGGCCTTGCGCTTATTGGGTGCAAATCTGCTGGTAGTCCCCAGACCACGAGAATTATGCCTGGCCTCAACCAGGGCCAGGGCCTTTTCAGTACTGGTCACAACCTGATGGGAAGAGCTGAGGGCCCTGACAGAGCTTTGCCTCAGGGCTTGTAAGATGAAGCTCTTCTACCGGCTTTTGGCTGAGGCTGGGTGACTACTAAGATCAGGGATGCCTCCTCAGATTGGCTGGGACATAAGGCCTTTTCTCCCTACAGGGTGTCTGTGGTGGGGAGAGGATGGGAAGGTGATTGTAAGTCACACTGAGCTCCTTCAGATAGTAAAAGTTGAAGTATCAAAAAAGAAAAAAAGAAAGAAAAAGAAAAAAGCACTTATTTGAAATTGCCTAAGTGAAGTAGGGATAGGAGGGTGTTTTCCAAACATTGTGCAGTAGCCAACATTTCAGCTCTTAACACAATGGATACAAAACAAAAGAAGGGACATTTCCAATGCTAGGGTTGTATTTAACATCTAATTTTAGAAAATCAGGAAAGTACATGTTTAAAGAAAGCCCATGAGAAGAGGAAAGGGTGCATGAAGCATAAAATTGAAGGTGGGAACTTTGCAGTATTTACAGCTTGTAGTATCTACAGAAAGCTGTAAGAAATGCCAAGAATCTGACATGGGAGTGTGGAATTAAAATAAGCCGGAACATAATGCGAATGTCTTACTTGACCCTGCAAATCCTTGCTTCGCATCCCAGCTCTAGCTATAAATCCACTCTGTTTCCTTCAATAAGCCACAGTGTAATCCTGAGCCATTTAAATCCACAGGTTAGGAATGGGAAAAGTGCAATGCTGTTTAAAATTGCTCAGCACATTATTTTTTTTAATCACCCTTAAAATAACATTTAACAAACACAGCAGCGGTGTACAAACGAGGAGCTACAGAAACCTTTATTTCTTCTTAAAAGGTGGATTAGCGGAACAAACGATTGTTGGGGATTCTTTGGTCCTGGGACCCTTTTCCAGGCTGGGCTCAATCCCAGAGTTTGAGAGCCACAAACAGCTCTCAGCGGAAAGCAAAATCAAAAAAGGGAACTCCTTAAAGACTAGGGAAATGTTACTCCAACACAAATCCCCTATGAACTGTGTTTGGATGCAAGTGTTTGGAGGCAAATGATCAGTGCATGTGCAAAAGTGTGCCTAGGGCCTAGTCTGCACACATAGGATAATGCACTTTCAATGCGCTTTGGCAGCTGAAGTTTCCTGTGCAGAACAGGAAAATCTACTTCTAAAGTGCATTGAAAGTACATTATCTATTGTGTGCAGATTAGGCCTAGCACAGCAAAGCTTATTCCGGAATAACACCGCTTCTCAGGCTAGACTGATCTCCTCGGCTCTCGGGAAGCTGAGCAAGGTCGTCCCCGGCTAGTCTTTGGATGGGAGACCAGGCAGGAAGGCGAGGCTTCCCACGCAGAGGCGAGCAAGGGCAACCGGCGACGGGGCGCCTCTTGCCTCGAAAAGCCCACCAGGGCTTGCCACCAGCGGCCGGCCGCGACTTCCCGGCCCTCCCCGTCTCCAGTCTTGCAGGAGCCCCTGGCGTGGACGCCTCTTGCGCCTGGCAGCTGGAGACGAGCGCAGAGCCCTCGGGGCCTCCGGCAGGGAGCACATCCTCCCGCCCGCCTCCTCCTGCCCGGGGCCGGCGAGAAGGCGAGGCGCGAAAGGGGCGGGCGGGCGGGCGGCCTCTCCCACCTGAGCAGGGCTGGGCCGGACGGAGCCGCGCCCGCCCCAGAGCCGCTCCTCTCCCGGAAAGAGCGCAGGCGGGCGGACGGGCGCTTGGCTGGTCCCGACCCCCACGACAGGCATCGGCCCAGCAGGAAAGGCGAGCGCTCGGCCCGGCTGCCCCGCTCTCCAGGAAGGTGCGGCTCCCTCGCTCTCTCGCTCGCGGCAGGTGAGGCTCCTGGCATGGCCAGCATGGCCGCCGCCGCCTCTTCGTCTTCCTCCTCGGCGCCTCCTCCGGCGCAGCACCGGCCGGACAACACGGCCTTCACGCAGCAGCGCCTGCCGGCGTGGCAGCCGCTCCTGTCTGCGGGGACGGTGCTGCCGCTCTTCCTGGGCCTGGGCGTGGCCTTCGTGGCGCTGGGCCTGGGCCTCCACTTCTCCTCAGCCACCATCCGCGAGCTGGAGCTGGACTACACGGGCCTGGGCGACTCGGACTGTGCCCGCTGCGCCAACCTCAGCCGGCAGGCCCGCCACGCCCCCTGCACCTGCCGCCTCAACTTCTCGCTGGCCCAGCACTTCCCCGCCCCGGTCTGCCTCTACTACGAGCTCTCCAACTACTACCAGAACAACCGGCGCTACAGCGTCTCCCGCGACGACCAGCAGCTCAGCGGGTTCTCCTGGGCCCTCCGCAGCCCGCTGGAGGAGTGCCAGCCCTACCGCAAGAACCCCTCGGGCACCCCGATCGCGCCCTGCGGCTCCGTGGCCAACAGCCTCTTCAACGACACCTTTGACCTCTTCTACCTGTTCAGGAACGGCACCCAGGGCCGAGTGCCCCTGGACAAGAGGGGCATCTCCTGGTGGACGGACACCAACATCAAGTTCCGCAACCCCGAGCCGGTCAACGGCAGCTTGGCCGAGGCCTTTGAGGGCACCGCCAAGCCCCCTAACTGGCCGTACCCGGTCTACGACTTGGACAGGAACAACACCAACAACACGGGCTTTGTCAACGAGGCCTTCATCGTCTGGATGAGGACAGCCGCTTTGCCCACCTTCCGCAAGCTCTACTCCCGCATCCGCCTGGGCAATTTCTCCATGGGGCTGCCCCGGGGCAACTATTCCCTCCAGATAGCCTACAATTACCCCGTCGTATCTTTCTACGGAAGCAAGAAGGTCATCTTCAGCACTGTTTCCTGGATGGGGGGCAAAAATCCTTTCTTGGGCATCACCTTCCTGGTTTTTGGCTCGCTCTGCATCGTCACCGGCTTTGTCATGCTAGCTGTGCACCTAAAATTCCAGCATCTCAATGAGGCAGATTAGCAGACACGACAGTGACAACCCCCAGGGCATGGTGAGAGAGCTTTAGGAACCGTTTGGCCAGTAACTTCCTATTACGTCATAGCAGAATTAAGGCTAGATTGTAGCTATGGCTGGAATCCTACATGTGCGGGTCTAGAATCAATGGGATGCACGGGTCTAGAATCAATGGGACGTACTTCTGAGCCATCATAGATAGGATTGGTGTTTTGTGTGTTAGTCACTTCCATGGGCCTGGAGGCTTATGCAGATGATTTGGGATTTACTTTTGATTTACATACGAGAAACTGGGCATGGATCTAGGCTGTTTTGTAGACAGGGTGCTTCAGTCCAGGATGTCCCATATGATTGATGTAAGCCATATTTCACAGCTGTTTAGGGAGAGGGGGGGTTCTTATGTTACAGGTGAATTGATGCTCTGATTAAAAGCAGGGGAGCCTCTTGGTCATTGAAGACAGATGTCCTGTTGGGCTGGCAACAAACTGTTTTAGGAAGACACAACTGACACCGTGCTTATTAGACGTCAACAGTAATCCTAAACAAGCCTACTCAGAATCGTACTCAGGTCTGTTCAAGGGAGCCAGCTCCCAAGAAGATGTTCTTGGCGTTGCCTGTTCAGCACTTGCTTGCATCACATCCAAAGTGAAAGTCCTCCTTGACAGACATTACAGGGCTTTCAGGAACCTTTTATTTTCTACCTGTTTCCGACCAATGCGTTGACCTTATCCTGTTTTATAACATCCTTTGTACCATAAAAAGCGATTCCTTCAAAAGCAGTAATTCGTCAATGCTGGACAGTTCCACACACAAGGAGATGCAAGGCATACCCACTGGGTGGGCTGTTAGCAAGCGTTGAGTGTGTTGAAGTCCTGCTGCTTTATTTGTCGGATATTCAGAAAGTGCTGTTGGATTGTGTGCACTTTTACAACTTTGGGTTCTGAGACTTTTGTGTCTTCTCTTCCAGCTTCCATTCTATCCCTGCAGATATATCCATTGTTGAACTGAATGTGTAATAGGCAGGCAAAATTCATCCATGCATATTTCCTAGCAATATTCCATCAGAGTTGGTGTTGTGTGGCACCTAGTAGGAATTGTGGCCTTGAATTCCACTGTGCCAGGATATTCCGTGGGTGACCTTGACTTAGTCATCATCCTTCAGCCTAATTTCTAGGAAAAACTTGGAAACCATGTCTTATGCCTTGTAGGAAGTGTGGGAAGGCAAGAAGTATCTTTCTTTCTTGATCAGTCAGAGATTTCTTTTCTATTAAAAAAATCTAATTACTTGAAGTTTGAATCAAGTGGCATATGTACTAAGAATTGACACTCATTGTTCTGGCATGCTGCTTATGAGGTCAACTGTCCAAATGAGGTTTTCTACAGGTAGATCCCAGGTATCAGAGTAGACATGTGTTTGATAGCAGAGAAACTGTTGTATTAAAAGATTAGAAATTACAAAAGACTAACCTGTATGAAGTGGTTTATGAGTACTTCCTCATGCACTCAAATGCACTTACAGATCTCACTTTGAGGTCCGGAAGGAATTTCCCCCCAGGTCAGATTGGCCCACCTTCTAGCTATTCCAGTCCTTGAGGGCTTTTTGCCCTCTTTTGGGCATACAGCAAGGGTCATGGTGTGAGTCGTGGGGAGGTAGCTGTGAATTCCCTGTATTATGCAGGGGATTCTAGATGTACTAGATCAGGGGTAGTCAACCTGTGGTCCTCCAGATGTCCATGGACTACAATTCCAATGAGCCCCTGCCAGCATTTGCTGGCAGGGGCTCATGGGAATTGTAGTCCATGGACATCTGGAGGACCACAGGTTGACTACCCCTGTACTAGATGACCTTTGGGTACCACCCAGCTCTGTTATTTTAGATATTGGACTCCCATGTTTCCAACTCTTATTTTCTTATCAATGGCTAGGAAAGATCCCTTTGTCCAAATAACTTATGACTCTTTCTGGCTGTTATCACTTATATGTGGTATGGAGTACAACAGGAGGGGTCAAACCCAAAGACTCCTTCTAGTCTTGCTATGTATGCTTGGGGAATAGAGTTTCTAACTCTTGGCCAGGAAATACCTGGATATTTTGGAAGTGGAGCCAGGAGAGGGTGTATTTAGGGAGGGACCTCAGTAGGATAACATGCCAAAGAGTTTGCCCTTCAAAGCAGCTATTTTCTCCAGGGGAACTGATCTTGGTTGTATGGAGATCAGATGTAGGAGCAGATCGCCAGGTGCTACCTGGAGGTTGGCAACCATATTGGGGAGCATTGTCCAAACATGTTGGTTCAATTGGGGGTGTGGGATTTGCTCCTCAGGTATGCAGAAATGATCTCAAGCAAAAGCGTAAAAGGTAGGATGTAAAGAATCACTAATTTGGAACAACCGACTTGTCAGAAACAATACTGGTAGGTTGGTTCAGTCCTGGCTCTCATCTTCCCTACGGCAGGTAGCATAGAGGCTGGGTTCCCATGACTACTCTATGGCTGTAGTCTTCTTGCATATAATTTAGAAGCAAGGCCTAGTGCATTCAGTAGCAGCTACTTCTAGGTAGGATTTTTCTGTAATGGTTTGAAGGAGTTCTCTTGGGGAATGTCAGGAAACACTTGGGTGAAGCCACAGTCCTCAAGTTATTTGCAAACCCAAAAGGCATTAAAACTTATCTGTCTGCAAGTAGTTTTAGGATTATGCCTGGGAAGACGTTTATGTTTTGCTCCATGCTAATAAGATGTGGACGCTTTAGTGATTGCCTTTCAGTTTGGTGTATTCTTGTGTGTTTCAATAATGCTAAAATGGCAACTGTGTGTACCTTCTCATCTCCGAAATGAATACCTTGTACATGATGCACAATGAAGAGTGCCTTGGAAATGTTTTGTAGTGCCTACTGAGTCTTCTGACAAATTATCTCATAATAAATATTTTTATTCTAATATTGTAGCAGTGCACTGTTTGGGATAAGGGGGTTAGATGCATTTACTGTCATTTGCAAGCATTTATTTTTTAAATAAGTGATTTCTTTATTTTTAAAAAAACGATTTAAAAAAATAGATGTTGAACAATAAATATTACAAAATCTTCTCCAATGTATTCAAAAGATATGTGAGTTTGAACTCTTATCCTGGAACTCACTTTTCTAAAACAAGAAAAAAACAGAACAGTTTTCTACATTGGTCTATGCAGAATGGGTCTGAGTTCATTTGATTACTAAACAAGTACATTTAATCATTAATACTGCTTCCCAGACTTTTCTGAGACTGGTCCCTAATTGTAGGTGAGCCAAGACATCCTAATTATCTTTGGGTTATGTAATGGCTCCTGACTGGTTATCACCCCGTAATCTAACTGTTTGGGCCCCACAGTTGTATGCGAGAAAGGTTGAATTTGAGACTTGTTCCAAAATGTAAACACAAATAGTAATTTGTATTGTTGTAATCCTGAGAACAGGCCTCTAAGGCATATGGATTCTCTGATCCCTGTTTTGGAAATAGGAGGTGGATTGCTGATGCAGAAAGACTGCGGATTGCCTAAGATTTGAACTGAGGGCTTCCCAGTCATAAGATCAATCTCTTAGCTATTATAAGGCATAGTCAGGGTCAGCAGAATAGATTACTGTGTTGCAAGAGAGAGAATGGGGATAGTCCATTACATAAGCCCTGGGCAATTCCCCTTTTCAAAAGCAACTCCACCAAAGGAATTTTTCTTCTTCTAATTTTAGAAACACTTTAAAAAGTGGAAGGAAAGAGAATTCGCAACCTCCATTCAGAACACAAGAAATCTGGCAAAGATGATTATTAGGAGACTTTTAAAAGAACGCTTCCTTCCTTGGCTGTGCAATACAGTGTTTCTTACTTGAATGTGGTTCAAAGTGGTAGCAATTTCACTGAAAAGGAGATCAGGTACAGACTTATAGGGATGGTCAGACTACCAGTTCGGCTCATGCTGTGTTCACCGACCATGATGGTTGCTGTGATCTTAACTTTTGTTGGTCAGCCACTACATCTAATGGTTAAGGCAAGGGTAGTCAACCTGTGGTCCTCCAGATGTTCATGGACTACAATTCCCATGAGCCCCTGGCAGCAAATGCTGGCAGGGGCTCATGGGAATTGTAGTCCATGAACATCTGGAGGACCACAGGTTGACTACCCCTGGAAGGGACACATACCTGGAAGAGGGGAAAATCCACCTGAGATTTTTGATTTGTGGTATACTTAATTTTATTATTCTCTGTATCTCCTTTCTCTACTCCATACATAATTTTCTAAACTTCTATCGTGTTTGTTTACAGAGAGAGAGAAGAAGAAGAAGAAGAAGAAGAAGAAGAAGAGGAGGAGGAGGAGGAGGAGGAGGAGGAGGAGGAGGAGGAGGAGGAGTTGGGGCATTTCCACACATTAGAAAAAATCGCGTTATGCCAGTTGAATGGCGTAGCGCTAAAAATTATCACGCCTCTGGCCATTCCTCACCTTCCTACTGTTTCACTTTTGTCTACCGCCTTTTCGTGCTTCTTACACTCCACAAGTGCTGCTGGAAATGGCAGAAGAGAGCAACATGCTTTACACACGACTCTCTTCCGCCTGTCAATCAATCCAGGCAACAAACACCTGTGTCTCCCCTCTGTCTTTTCTATAATGAAAAGTCTTCCAGCCTTGCCTCATAGGAAAGGTGATCCCTCCATGCTCTGTGTTTTAAATCTTCATTGTAAACACACAACCATAGGGGTCCAATTACCATGGTCAGCCTATCCCAAATCAACCCAAACATAAACAGAGACCAATAAAATCAGAGTCCAGTAGCACCTTTAAGACCAACAAAGATTTATTCAATGCATGAGCTTTCGAGTGCAAGCACTCTTCCTCAGACTAAGAACTGACCATCATAACAGTAGGAATATATAAGCAAAAGTTAATTCTGTTACATTAGTAAACTGTGTCACAGCATCCAAACAGAGCCAAACAAAAAAAAGAGCTCTAAATAAATGTTTTATTGTGGCATGATCCTGTAGCAACGTAGAAATGTAAGTTTTTTATTAAAAAAAACTGTTTTACTGTTGTGGCAGGTCCCGTGGCAATGCAGAAGTGTATGTTTAAAAAAAATAAATAATTTTGGGACTTATGGGGGTACAGAAGTTTGAGTCCCCCAAACCACTGCTATGAAGGGATTGCTGGCTTGTGTTGATTGACAACCCAAGGAGCTGGGGGGAAACTTCAGGTTGTCCACGCTTCCTGCTTCTCCGCTGCTTTGTCAGGAGGAAAAAAGCTACAACAAGACGATGGGATAACATGGGAGGGGTCTCCTGCCAGGAAGCATGCAAATTATATGTTTACTATTATATGTTTGCAAGCAGGAGGCTGCAGGCATTTTATGCCTCCAGGCATTTTATGCCATGGTCTCAGTCTTCATATTTATGGTATAAGAGAGACATCTACTGGTTAGAGAAAATATTGCGTGTAAAGTTTATATTTTTTCTGCATTTAAAGTTTAATTATGTAGTCTCTATATCTGAGTCCAAGAGCACCTTTAAGAACAACAAAGATTTATTCAAAGCATGAGCTTTTGAGTGTCAGGTTCACACCAACACCTCTCCTGTCTAAGCCTTAGGGGAGTTGAGTGCCTTCTCCTGTCCCACTGTCATAAGCTCAGGCAAGCCTTCGATTGCCTCTTATTGTAGGCTGTGCACTAAATGTTTGTTGTCTCTTTAGATGCAGCCTCTGTCTCTTTACTTCATGTTTGGACCCTGCCCTCTGTGCAACTCTGTCTCAACTGGGAGCAGCCTTTTGTTAGCTGCTGGGATCCTCAGATGGGCGTCCCCTCAATGCAGTGGCTATAGATGGCACCTCCCTCTCCCCCACACTTCCTTTCTGTCTTCCAGTTCTGTCTTCCAGTTCCAGCTTGGCTGTGTGGAAACTTCTCTGCCCAGATGGGCAGCCTTAGGCATCTTCCACCTTGGCTAAGTTGGTAGAAACACTGTACAAATACACAGCCTCACAGCCTCCTTCCCCCACAGCCTTCTTCCCCGATCCTAAGAATTAAAAGATGTTCCCCCAAATAGGATCTTCACCATAAGATTTTATACAAGCCGAAGTGTGCACCATTTGCTCGAAGTGTGCTGTTCTCTTCCCTGGTGCGATGCTAGCCCCCTCCCCTTTTTGATGCCCTATGAATACAGGCACCGCAGACTGTGATGGGATGGAGGGATAAACTAGCTAATTCTGCCCTGCCATTCAAACAAACTGCAGGTAATTCTTAAGGATAACTCTGCAATTGATTTAAGGCAATTTTCTCTAGGTCTGCTAGAAATTAAATACTTATTTTAAAGGAGGCTGTGGGGCTGTCCATTTGAACAGTGCTGCTACCAACTTTGCCAAGGTGGAAGATATTTAAGATTGCCCCTCTGGGCAGAGCAGCTTCCGCAACCCAAGCTATAAAAGTTCAGAACTGGAAGACAGAAAGGAAGGAGGGGAGAGGGAGGTGCCTATTGGTGTGACCAAAGCAGACTCAGAGATGAAGCTGGGCTAGAAGTTAGGTGGAAACCGTGTCTTCCAGGCAACCCTTTACGCTTCTTGCCAAGACAGGAATATTTGTGAGTGAATGCTAGTTGGAACAACCTGCAAGTTTCCAAGGTTAAACTAGGAGTAATCAAAGGAAACTAGTGATTTAAAATTCACCATCTTTAACTTACTAATTTGCTTTGATTACGCTTGGCAAGAAGCTTAAATGGTTGGTGGGGACTTAGCTCTCCCCTAGAAAACATGGTGTGAATCTAACTTCTGCTGGCGGACAACCTGTGTCTGAAGAAGGGAAGGGGGAGAACAACCCTGTTAATATCCCGTCCTCCTGACTTTATTGTCTTATGCTGTGTAATACGCTGTGTAATTCACCTTGAGGCCTGGTGAAAGCCAATCTCTAAAATCATAAAACATTGCACAGAATAGTACAGAGGAGGAATCGACAACCTCTGGACAATGGATATGAAATCCCAGTTTCATTATTAAACCAGTATAGCAGGTATCATAAAAATGAGAACAGAATACCAAAACAGAAGCATGCGAGTTATTAGAACTATGTATATTTAACAGATTGCTTTTGTAAAGTTAATTTGCAGTGTTCCAGTAGGACCCGCAACACAGTGTAGTAACTCAATACAGAGGACCTAAATGGTCCAAATCCTGCTTATCATGTTTGCCAGCGACATTTCAGTGCCACTTTGAAGGGTGCCGGGGACTGTGTGATCCCAAATTGGGGTGTCAGATCTGGTGCCTTTGATTCATCTGGCCACGCCACCTGGAATTTTCTCAGAATGCTGGTGAAGAAGAGGAACAGTTCCATGCGAGCTAGGTTCATTCCTAGGCAGACCCTGGGGCCTGAGAATAAAGAGGAGAAAGGAAACCAGTGGTAATTAAAGAAGAAGAAGAGCTTTTTTGTACAAAGCTTTTTTACTACCCGAAGGAGTCTCAAAGACCCTTTACGCACTGGAGGTTTCATGCCGGGCTGCAGGCTGGAGTTTTAGTCGTGGCAGGTTGCCCCACCTCTTCCTGTGCCCACACACGGGGGCACATTTGGCCCAGTGCACCTCATCCGCCCCTGATTTCTGCTCCTGCCCGGGAGCTGGGTCAGTGAAGTTCCCAGTGCGTAAACAGGCAAAGCGGCTTACAATCACATTCCCTTCCTCTCCCCACAACAGACATCCTGTGAGGTAGGTGGGGCTTAGAGAGCTCTGAGAGAACAGCGACTGGCTGATGGTCACCCAGATGTCTGCATGTGAAGAAGCGGGAAATCAAATCTGGCTCGCCAGGTTGGAAGTCACCGCTCTTAACCCCTACACTGAGCTGGTTCAGCATCCATGAAAAGGTGCCAGTAACCTTTTTGGATTATATAAGTTTTTAGAGCTTTTTGAGAAGGTGGGGGAGCAACCCCAATAGCCACGCTACCCAACTTCATGTGGATGAATCTGGCAAAAGCAATCAAGACTTCTTTTGCATTTATAATAAGGGCAATCAAGCACAGTCTTTCATAAAGATGTGAATTAATACGACCAACTACGCCAAGGGTCCCCCATCTGTACAGCCAGTCAAAGGCTTATCAGGGGCCTTGTTAGTAAAAGCCCCACCTGGCCCCTCCCACTTTCTAAAACACTTGGTGGGCATCAGGAAAGCTGCTGGCAGGCACCACCTCAAGGACCCCTGTACTACATGCAAGATCTGCGGTTCCCAGCATGGGCTCCATGGTGCCACTGGTAACATTTCCTGGTACCCATGTGGCAGCATCCACTCACTGCTTTCAAAATTCCAAATGTACCCACAGGTTGGGTGAATTTGGAGACCCCTGCTCAAGATACTGTAGGAAGGCTTGCCTCTGGCTGGACGAGGGGGAGAGATACTCAGTAGGGTTTTTTTTTTCGCCTGCCGCCTTAGTAGTTGCAATATTATTTATTAAGGGATGTTATGGGATTTTATTGTGTTTTATCTTTTTATTATTGTAAACTGCCCTGAGCCCACTAGGGAACAGTGGTATATAAAGCCAATTATGAATGAATGAATGAATGAATGAATGAATGAATGAATGAATGAATGAATGTGATTGGCGGGAAGCATTTGCAATCTTCGCTTCACTTACAAGCACCAATGAAGTTCCCTTGTGATACAGGATCATAACAGTTAAAAGATAATCATAGGGTTGTTGTCCTCTAAAAGTGATAAGCCATAGGTAGAGCATTTAGCCATTAGAACTCATGGTAAAAGAATCAGTTTGGCTGCTCTTGAACATGACACGACTTGGGACCTATTCAGGTTCAGAATTTTTTGTCCTGCTTGATGATGTAGGATACATTTTCATAGAGCTCATAACACAAGTCAGGTAGAGCTGATGCCCCCCAAGAAGCAAGCGTTGAGGTCAGATTGTCAAATTTCTCTGTGGCAGCTGTGGACTCCCGTCTTTTAAGTGGTAACAGAAGGAATATACCTGCTGAGAATGGCAGGAAGGCTTCAGGCTTCACAAACTCTCCCTTCTCATTCAGGAAGTTGGAGGGGTTGAATTCTAAAGGGTACTTCCACTGAGACTCGTCGCGGTGTACAGAAATGAGGTTGGTGACAACTGTGGTGTCCTGCAAAAACCGAGCAAAACTAAGTCACAAGGAAAGGACACAAGAAGTACAGGCATCTATCCAGGAAGCCCTTGTGGCACAGAGCATCATACTCAGGAGGAATAAAGTAGGTTTTTATATCCCACTTTTCTCTACCTTAAGGAGTCTCAAAGTGGCTTACAATCACCTTCCCTCCTCTCCCCACAATAGGACGTTTTTCTTGATTTGCAAAAAGTTCCCAGTCGACGCACCAAAACCACATTCAAAGATGGTCTGAACCTGCCTTATTACTCTGCTCCTTCCTTTCATATCGCCCAAGCAACGTTTCCCATCTTCAGCTTCCTTGAAACCCTTGATTCACACATGCACAGACACCAACATGATCCTTATTGAACTCCTTCAGGCTTTACCTTAGGGATCGTGTAACCCAAAAGCTGCACGTCTTTGATTGGGGCATGAGGTACTCCCAAGGGCACCACATTTGCAAAGCGCTGGACTTCATGGATGACAGCGTTCGTGTAAGGAAGCCTGTCCCGATCTTCGTACTTGATGCACGGGTTACTTCCGAGAACAGCATCGAGTTCCTCATGGCATTTCTCTAAGAGGCCAAGATTGAACGTTATGTTCATGGTGACTTCAGTTGGCAATATGTATATACATCAATTTCACTTCAATCCTTTTTCTTCCTCCATCCCATTTTGGACTGTTCACATTTGTCTTAGAAGAAGAATTGGTTTGCATGCAACAGTTTCTAAAAGTACATTAAATTGTTCCACCACTGGGGCAATCTTCCCAACCCAACATTGGTAGCTGGACAGTTATTCTTATTGATGCAAAGAGGTGGCAGGTGACAGTAGATGAGCAATTGGGATGTGAGTGTCCTGCATAGTGCAGGGGGTTGGACTAGATGACCCATGAGGTCCCTTCCAAATCTATTATTCTCTGATTCTCTGATTCTATGCATTATGAAACACATAAATGGAGTGTGTAATATGTAACAGCCAGATGTGTGTTGGGGGTTCTTCTCAATTCCCTCTCATATCTTGCCTCATTTGGATCAGAACAGCAGGGTGTGCAGAGGGATAATTCACTCTTTCCCCCTCTCTTAAGTGCTACACCAAGATGGCTCTCAAGAGTGCTTAAGTTCCAAAACCACGAGATTTCTAATAGTTAGCCTTTCCCATCTATTATAAACCAGCATATCTGAAGACCTAATCTACCTAAACTAAAGCTTTTCAAGATGATGTTGACAATTATGTGTACGCTCAATCCGTGTATGATTTTGACAAATTATTCACACTACCCGCATGAGGCATGTACCAACCTTGGATGTCTGGGAAAACCATCATGTAGAGCAAAGCCCATAGAAGTGTGGACGAGGTTGTCTCTGCTCCACCAACAAAAAGGTCAGCTATTATGATCATCAGGCCTTCCTCTTCAAAACTGGATCCTTTATCCTCTGACTTTCATGGGAAAAAATACCAAAGAGGATTGTTGTTTTTTTTAGACTTAGACTCAGACGCAGGGCTCAGTGTCGTCTAATGGCTGGTACACAAAGATACGTTAGTGTGGCAAGACAGAGGGCATCCCAGTCAGAATATGTGGTAAAGTAATTGAATTAGTAGTTAAAACATGTAGGTGGATCCCAATTTGACTTGAGTGATGCCTGGCAGCTTGAATAGTCCCTGGTTGACCAAATTTAGCAGAGCTTGGAAGCTAAGCAGGGTCATACATGGTTAATATTCCATCTGCGCCCTCTTCCTCCCTCCCTCCCCCTCTAGATGATATTGGGGCTATTGTTAGAGCTGGGGTGAGTTTGCTGCTGTGTCTTAAGGGCTTTGATATATGTAATCTGATTTTTATGTCTGTTTTAAGGGGATTTTATTGGGGCTTTTATTCAGACGACTGCGACCTGCCGAGAGCCTTCAGATGTTTATGAAGCTCCAAGGAGGCATCAGCTTTTGGTCTGCAGAGAACAGACATTTGGGAGCATCACAGGAGGATGCTTGACCAGAAACCACCTAACCTCTTGCAGAAACTCCTTAGATTTTGTCAATGGCCCAGCCATTTTGTGGCAGACATTTTGTTGTACTGTCCATTCGCTACTCTCAAAGGTTTCCACAGGGTCAACAGGGATGGAAACCCCTGGGTTAGAGGAACAGGAACACTGCAACTGAAAACTTTGTGATCTGTAAACTTTAAAGAAATCTGAAAACAAAAGAAGGGAAATGTACACATTTTGATTGTGCCCGTAGACTGCTAAAATGTCAAAAAAATCAGAACTGAAGATTGAATCTGAGGCATTTATTAATTCCAGGTGCACCTTCAAATTTTCGATTATGTTCCACATATTGGTAGGAGGAAGAAGTAACATACTAAAGAACATTTTGGTGCACAATTGCATACAGACGTTGGCCCAAAGGTGGGATACCTTCTGTATTTCTTCCAGATATGCATCGACATAGTCACGGGGCTCTCCAGGAACAAGTGTTGCCCGGTGCTCTTCCAGCTCTTCTGAAAAGAAGGCAAAGACCTTCTTCATGTTATTGAATATCTTCTGATGGGGCAGAGGAAGCCCCCTCACCAATGGTACTGCATCGTAAAGCTGTCGACAAGCCAAAGAGTCAATGTTAACTGATCAAGACAAGATGTCCAACAACATCTTGGTGTGCTCACTGATTGCTAGCTAAAGCTTGAATCTGGCTTAACTAGGGCTCCTTGGTTTTTCCATTTGCATTTTCCTCCATTGTATAAGACCTGGCTATTTGCTGGGAAGCTGGATAATGTTACAGCACCCCCTCTGGCCCCAAACTAGCTTCTGCAGACAAGAATGGCACCCAAGTCTACTGAAACATATTTGCCCATGAGTAATGATTTCGGTAGTGAATCATGTACTCTCGGTTCGCAAAAAACACAGGTGCTTCAATGGGCTGAAATGGAACTCTAACCTCTTCCTAGTACTGCTTCTGTTACAGAGCCTTGAAAAATAAGTCAAGTGAGCCATCCAAACCAAATGAATACAGGGCCTTCAGCATTTGGTGCTCTATCTGCCGTATAGTGCTCAAAATATTAATCCTGGCACCAGAGAAGGATCTAGTTGGCTGGAACGCAGAAGCGTAAACAGGAAGAGTTTGCTACCTGCTAGCCAGAAATATTTAACTATGTTTTCTGTAGAACAAGGTTTGAGTCCAGGGGTACCTTTAAGACCCAGCTATAAGCTTCCTTGTCCACAGACACTTCTTCAGATACAAAGGGAAGAAATGTACATGCACACAAAATCTTAGACCCAAATAAATTGTTGTTGGTTCTTTTTCTAAATAGATTTTTTTTATTTTAAAAGGAAAAACAACAGACAAACAGAGAAGAAAGTGATATCTATATCAATTCACAACATGTACAGATTACTTGCTTGTTGTTCTTAAAGGACTTCCTGGACTCAGACTTTGTTCTGCTGCTTCAGGCCAACACCCACCTGAATCTTCTGTAATGCCATAAACTGGCTGGAACTGCACTACACATATAGATCCCGGTTACCAACTTTTATATAATGCAAGTGCATTGAGATTTAGAAGAACAAGAAGAGTTGGTTCTTATAGACCCATTATGCACGGGGGAAATAACGCACATTCGGGGTGGAATGGCAGCGACTAAAATCACCGATAACGCACGGAGCCGACTGCAACTGGCCGCAGCTTCGGTGCATGCCGCCGAAAAAGCCGCGTCAGTGAAACGCGGAAGAAAGCGCAGCTTCCGGGTGACCAGGGCGCAACCAGAAGCGGCGCCCGGATCGCCGCGTGCATAATCGGTTACTCTGGGTTTTGCCGCCGCCGTGCCCTGCCCCGTGCATAACCGGTGTGCGTCGCGTCTTCCCCCTCCGCGTTTTCCATGTGACCCGAAATCGCCGTTTCGGCGGCCGTGCATAATGGGCTATATGCTGCTTTTCTCTACCCGAAGGAGGCTCAAAGCGGCTTACAGTCGCCTTCCCTTTCCTCTCCCCACAACAGACACCCTGTGAGGTTGGTGAGGCTGATAGAGCCCTGATATTACTGCTCAGCCGGAACAGCTCTATCAGTGCCATGATGAGCCCAAAGTCACCCAGCTGGCTGCATGTGGGGGAGTGCAGAATCAAACCTGGCATGCCAGATTAGAAGTCTGCACTCCTAACCACTACACCAAACTGGCTCTTTACAGGGTAATGCCAGCAAGTCTGTCTTCTGCCCCAGTTTTTCCATCTAGGGCAGGGGTAGTCAACCTGTGGTGCTCCAGATGTCCATGGACTGCAATTCCCATGAGCCCCTGCCAGCAAATGCTGGCAGGGGCTCATGGGAAATGTAGTCCATGGACATCTGGAGCACCACAGGTTGACTACCCCTGATCTACGGTAAACACCGGTGGGGGTGGGGAGTCATTTTCAGCAGCTCCTGTTGAGCTGCAGCCCTAAGCAGACGTAGTGTGCAATTAGAAATAAAGAAATAAAAGGAAGAACAGACAACACAAAACATTCACTTCTATCCTCAGCTACCTTTGCCCAGAATCCAGCCGCCAGTTTCATATTCTCATGCACGACGTCTAAGATATTTCTCAAGGAGTTGTCTTCATGCACAAAACGCTTCCCAAATAGAAGCACAGAGATAATGTTGGTCACGGCATTGTCGACAAAACAAAAGGGGTCAAAAGGCTCCTCTGTAGCATGAAACAAGAAAAGAGAGGGTACTGACTGAATTTCCTCGTGCATTTTCTCTACATAATGTGCTTTCGCCTATCATGTCTTAGCTGTGGGGTATTTTGGATTCCATCAGGATGTTGGGTCAAGACCTAGCCAAACCTGCTTACCCCTTTGCTGAAAATCTGGAGTTGCAGCTGTGTTACTCACGCATTCTTTCCTCAAAGTTTTGCATCAAATAACTGGCCTCATCCAGTATCTTCTCCTCCACTGATTTCTTGCCCAGCCCAAAATTCCTGAGAACTGTCAGTGAAAATCTCCGTTGTTCCTTCCATGCTTGGCCGTAGGGTGCAGAGATCACACCTGCAGGAATGCACAATAGGAAATGTCAAGGTCTGTTAAAATCCTTCATCAGCACCCACAGTGGTCTGCCACTTCCTAGGTTGAGTCATCAGGGGGAGCCAGACAAATCTTCCTGGTTTTGGCATCCTTCAGTCTGTTGCTTCCGTCTATCCTGCACTGAGCCAAAAAATCTAGTTTAAAAAGCAACCAGTTTAGACTGCTTTATTATACTAAGATCGTTGTTCTGCATTGCATAAAGAACTCTGAAAAACTGCAAAACCCAGAGTATCCCATGCAATTTTAGTATCTATTTTGTTTTTCATCTTTAATTTTAAAAATTCTTTTAATTTTACTTTACAGTCTTTCATCACATCTTCACACTGTAGTAAACTATCCAACATTCGCCTCCTTTGATAACCTTTTATCATCTTTTGTCTCTTACTAACTATTACTGGTTTATGATCTGAAATTAATCCAGGCAATATTTCTGATTTAATCACATTCAAAATAATGTCTTGTGTATCCCAGATTATATCCAAATGGGACCAGGGGAAAAAATGTAAAATCTGGCCTTGAAATCCTTACAGGGTTGCTATAAATTAGCTGAAATGTGAAAGCACTTTCACAAAAACCTGGAATGCCCTCAGCAAAGTAACACTCCCAAGTGCTCACACATGCTTAATTAATGTGTAACTTCAGGAAAGAGGGTGGGGTTGTAGAGATGAAGGCAAACATAGACAAAATATTTGCACTTTGTACAGGAAAGCTGATGCCATTGTGACTCGTTAGGAAGGAATGCAGCAAAGCAATGCTGAGCAAGATAACTTTGATTAAAACGTCAGACCATGGAGAGATTTTTCCAGTCTGGTGGGGAATAAAAATATAAAGAATGGGCACAAATTGTGTTTGAGTTTGCTGTCTGAATGTGGATTCACCATGCATATAAAGCAGCCTTTTCCAACCTTTTGACCATGGAGGGGTCCCTGAAATAATTTTTCAGACTTCAAGGAGCCCGGGAAGTGATGTCAGCTCGCTACAACCCTGGAAGTGACATCACTACCCGCTCCCTAAGCCCTCCTTTTGCTCCCTCTGCCTTTACTGTTACTGTGGCAGTTCTGTCTCATGCAAGCTGGAATGAAGAGCAGGAACTGAGAAAACAGCCCATACCCCCCCATACCAAGCCACTTCAGAGCCCCTGCAGAACCCCTTCAGAACTGCTGCAGACTCCCAGGGATCCATGGACCCCTAGTTGGGACTCCCTGATACAAAGAGTGGAAAAGTGGGGAAGCACCTGTTACTATTGTGCTAGCTCAGGGGGAAATATTAACCCCCCTCCTTCTGCTCATAACACTAACAAAGGTTTGCTACTGTAATTCAGTAATTAGTTGTCGAGCAGCCGTGCAGTTTGGCATTTGAGAGCCTTCCAGGTGCTGCTGAGCCTTTTCCCTCTTGAAGCTTCCCTTCCACAAAGGACTTTCACTCTGATCTCATGGCTTGATTTGCCAGCTGGCTGTTGTGTTGCTGGGTCTCTAATATGGTCAGGTTGGCTATTCTGACTCTTCTTTATTCTTCCATTAACTCAGCTCCTTTTAGACTGCATAGCCCAGGGGTAGTCAACCTGTGGTCCTCCAGATGTTCATGGACTACAATTCCTATGAGCCCCTGCCAGCTAACGCTGGCAGGGGCTCATGGGGATTGTAGTCCATGAACATCTGGAGGACCACAGGTTGACTACCCCTGGCATAGCCCCACCGTTAGGCTTGCAGAACCCAAAGATGGAGGAAGCGGATGGAGGATGAAGGGTCATGAAAACACAACTATATGGAATGCCAAAGGACAACGTTCTGTTGGGGCAGGGGGACATCAGCATTAAGCACTGTGTTCAAAGCATCTGGTCCTCTAGGAAGTCCCCTAAGTTTGGAGTTGTGCCATTGAAGCAGAACAGCAGAGGGCAGTCCTCGTCTTCAACTTCAACCCAGGGGGTCCCATAAATACTCTCCCAAAGATAAATAACCCAAAAGGAAACTGTAACTTGGAAGTGATCCAGTACCTTTCCTTTTAGTGAGGACTTCTATGGTAGGGTTGAGTGGCCGTCCAGCAAATTCCGTTCCTTTCGTCACAAGGACCTCTTTCGCCAGCGAAAATCCATGGACAAACACAAAGCGAGTCCCTCCCATTTGCAGACTGAAGAGAGGGCCATATTTTTGGGCTAGCTGAAATTTGTTTTTTAAAAACTAGTTAGCAGAATCCCGGGGACAATAGCTTATGCTCAAGAGTCATGTTCTCAATATACATAATATGCAGAGGAGAGGACATGCAGTAATGGGTTTAAACTTCAAGTACAACGATATAGGATAGATATCAGGAAAAGAAATTCACAGTCAGAGTAGTTCAGCAGTGGAATAGGCTGCCTAAGGAGGTGGTGAGCTCCCCCTCACTGGCAGTCTTCAAGCAAAGGTTGGATACACACTTTTCTTGGATGCTTTAGGATGCTTAGGGCTGATCCTGCGTTGAGCAGGGGGTTGGACTAGATGGCCTGTATGGCCCCTTCCAACTCTATGATTCTATGATTCTATGATTCTACATCAGTAGACTTGAGCAGAGTTATTTGAAGAAAGGTGGTAAATATCGGCACCCTTTCGAAACTGAATACTGATTGGGAAAACAAGATGCTAATATTATTCTGCATAGGAATGAAGACAGCATGACTAGTCCCAACCTGTCTGAGAGAAAAGCCAGCACTTGGAGAATCAGAATCGCATCAGAATCACACACAGAGCTGGAAGACACCACAGAAGGCCATTCAGTCCATCCCCCTGCCCCCCTCACCTTTTCAGGTACTTAAAGATCACACACTCATGACAGGTGCTCAACCAATCTCTCCCTAATAAATTCCAATGAAGGAGACTCTGCCACCCCCCAAGACAGCATGTTCCATCTACGAACAGCCCTCACTGTCGGAAAATGCTTTCTAATATTTAAGTGGAACCTCCTTTCCCATAATTTGAAACCATTGCTCCTAGGAAGAAGGAACACAGAGATGGGGTTTTGTGGGTTCCTTGTTGCTGCGATGGCTATAGGGAAAGGAAAGCAGTGACACAGATTCCGCATGGCAGATTTCTCTGCTGTTCCCCTGCCCCAGTCCCCTAGAAGCGGCCACCCCCTCTCCCCTGAGCTGCCAGGGCACTGACTGCTTTTTAATTGGCACCAGAATATCATTACACCACTACAACATTTTTCGCCCTACCAGGCTTTCTGAATCCCCAGTTTTCATTGTGAAAGCCAGCCCTTTTCCTTGTGAATCCATGGCTCTTTTCCTTCTGTCTCTGCCACAGAAGAGGCGAGAGACTTTTTAAAATAACGAAAGCTGGGGATTCAGAGAACCCCTACTTCTATTGTTACAACGCTTCATCAATATAATGATATTCTAGCGCTGAATAAAACAAGAATAAAAAGCCGTTCAGCGGCAGGGGAGGAAATGTTTGCTGCAGGGACAGCAACAAGGGAAGTTGCTGCCTGGTGAGTCAGAAAATCCCTGTTTCCCACCCACGCGGCGGCCATCCAGAGTTCACCGCAATCTTTCTCAAAACGTGAGAGCAATGCAGGCTGGAGAAAGACTTGAGAAAAGCCAGTAAACCCCCCCCCCCGCCGCCCAGAGAGGCACAAATGCAGCACGATGCTGTGAGGGTAACCCAACTTTTCAAAAACATTGCATTTGGAGTGGATAACGTACATGGAAGACATACGGTTGAGGCTGGGGCAGTGGGTAAAGATCAATGCCCCCCCCTTAATGTCAAGCTCTAACCTTGATTGTTTTGTCTCTCCTTTCTCCTCCCTCTAGAGCGCAGGGGTAGTCAACCTGTGGTCCTCCAGATGTCCATGGACTACAATTCCCATGAGCCCTTGCCAGCGAAGGCTGGCAGGGGCTCATGGGAATTGTAGTCCATGGACATCTGGAGGACCACAGGCTGACTACCCCTGCGCTCTAGAGGGAGAGGTAGGGGTTGGGGGTTTTCTGCCATGTTGTAGACTGTTAGTTTTACTGTATTGGTACTTTTCTGTCCATGTTAATTGGGGTTTTAATGGGGTTTTTAAACTGGACATTCTGTAACCCTCCAGGAGCCTGCGGGTAATAAATTTAATAATAACAACAATAACAACAACAACAACAACAACAATAACAATAAAATTCACAATGACGATGATCCGCATTGGCAGCAATAGATTCCTAAGTAGTATCTCAAAACCAAATTCATATGCAATAGTTTAATGGGTATTAAAAACTCTCTTTATAACATTTTGAGGACACCCCCCAAGCAAATCAAAAAAGCAGTCTTCTGCAGAGAGATTCAAGATACATCTGCCCGTATTCTGCCACTGTACATTGGAACTACTGTAAAAACATCTTCCTAGCTCTTGCCTGAGATGCTGACTGTTCTGCTGTGACAAGTTTGGAGATGGTGGGAAAGGGACCTACCTTATCAAAGTCCTTCAGAGGATTATGCAGGTTGAACTGCAACAAGTTTCCAATCAGCGGCAGAGGTCTCGGTCCTGGAGGGAGTTGCTTGGAACGGCCGGTCTTCCAGAAAAGGTACAATACAAAAGAAAGGAGCAGAAAAGCACTGAAAACTTCCATGGCGACAGTGAACTTTCCTGACAACCGTATAATGAGTGCTTTGAGCAAACCACTTCCTTCTTCATGGGAGAAAGTAAACTTTGTGCAGGAAAAGCATGCACTGCGCAGCTGCAGACTTGGCATGCATTAGGGATCAGGCAGCCACAGCCAAGAAGTGCAAAAGGATTTCAGAATTCAGCATAATGATTGGTAATAGCTCTTTTGGGTTTATTTATTTGCAGCCATAGGCCAGAGATAAAATATTTTAACAGTAATATCTCAAGACAGCACG
The DNA here is from genome assembly GCF_049243985.1 of Paroedura picta. Lineage (NCBI taxonomy): Eukaryota > Metazoa > Chordata > Lepidosauria > Squamata > Gekkonidae > Paroedura > Paroedura picta. The sequence goes on along the minus strand of NC_135382.1, from coordinate 22,074,294 downwards.
GCTTGGAGCTGGAGAGTCTCCTTGCTTTGATCTTTAGGGAGGAGTTGAAGATGGTTATTTACTAGCTACTGGACTAAATTACTAGCAGTCCTAAATTTTTGGTTTTTAAATTTTAATTTTTGGTTTTTAAAATTTAATTTTGGGTTTTTCAAATTTATGTCTTTTATTTTATGTATTTGATCTGTATTGTAAGCTGAGCTCTGTAAGGAAGATAGGCAGTTAAAAAATGTCCGGGAGGGAGGGAGTTTGAAAAGTTCACTGTGGCCAGCTGATTCTTTTCTAGGGCTGCCACTCTGGGTTGGGAAATACCTGGAGACTTTAGGCGTGGAGATGGAAGTGGGTGGGATTTAGGGCAGGAAGGAACCTTGGTGAAGTATAAAGCTATGGAGTCCTCCCTCCAAAGCAGCCATTTTCTCCAGGGGAACTGATCCCAGTCGCCCAGAGATGAGCGGTAAAACCGGGAGATCCCCAGATCCCATCTGGAAGATGGCATCCCTATGCATTGCACGGGTGCCTTCTGTGGTCATGGTTAGGATTGCCCACTGCGTGCTGAGGCCTGGAACTCCCCCAGAATTACCAGTCATCCCCAGACGACAGAGATCGGTTGCCTTGAAGAGAACAGCTGCTTTGGAGGGTGGGTTCTATCACATGATGCCCTTCTGAGGTCCCTCCATTCCCCAGCCCCTGCCCTTTCCCTGGCTCCCCTCCCAAGTCTCCAGGGATTTCCTAGAGAATAGCGGTTTTATTCTCTGCAGTCCCCTTGCTCTCCTCCCAGCAGTTCCTGGGGTGCTGAGAGTCAGAGGCTGCAGACAAGGTTCATTCCAAATTTTGACGGCCCTGGTGTTCAGCCCCCCACAATGCCCACTATTTGGCCCCCTTCTTGCCCAAGCCCCCTGTGTCCCACCTAACCTGGGCATCTTTCCTCGCCATGCTCACAAGCTTCCCATGAGCTGCCCACGCTGCCTTCATGGCTTGATGCAAAGGAGTACCCCAGTCAAGGCCACTAGGAACACTGATGCCCTGTGCACCACTCACATGCCCGTCTCCAGCAGTGCCAGGCAGTGCATGAAGCTGGGGGCCCTGGTGAGAAAGCCCTCAGCAGCAGGCAGTGGAAGGGTGTGAGGGCAAGCGTCCAAGAAGATGCGTGAGGAGGGAGCCTGCAGCAGTGGGCACTGCCAGAAGCCACAGCCCAGCCACTGTCCCACCTCAAGGTACACTGATCCCAGCCCTGGCTGCACAAAAACACGGGGGGGGGGGAGGGTTGAAGAGAACATTTTAGCATTTTCCTTCCTGGCATGAGGCTGCAGTTCAGGGAAGCTTGTAGCTTAGCCATCATCTACTCCCTGCAGCGTCTGTGTCAAGGTGAAAACCACTTGCAACCACAAGTCCTACCAGCCAATGGCTTTGCTCATGGGACATGGGATGGGTCCCGCATTGAGCAAAGGCAGAGGGACTTGGGGATGTTCAGCCTGGAGAAGAGCCGGTTGAGAAGGGACATGATGGATGTCTTTGAGTGTTTGTTCACTTAGAGGAGGGCAGGGAAAGGTTCCGGTTGGCAGCAGAGGACAGGACCAGCAGCAATGGGATTAAACTACGTGTAGAACAATATTGGCTAGATATGGGGGGGGGGGGTCACAGTCAGAGTAGTTCAGCAGTGGAATCGGCTGCCTAAGGAGGTGGAGAGCTCCCCCTCACTGGCGGTCTTCAAGCAGCGGCTGGACAGATCCTGATCCTGGATGTTTTAGTCTGATCCTACATTGAGCAGGGGGTTGGACTACTTAGCCTGCCTGGCCCCTTCCAACTAAAGTACGATTCTATGACAACCTTCTCCAGAATAAGCACTTTTCATAATGGGAGGGGCTGCACCAGACAAAACTTCTTCAGCCCAGGCCTTTTCAGCAAGCCAGCCCCTGGAGGGACGATAGGGCAGCCCTCAGCCTCCTCTCCCCACCCAGCTTCTCTTTCGCCCAGTCTCCCTCCACACTCGCCTCCCTCCCAATATGCAAAGTTAGATGTCTCATTGCTCCACCCAACAGGATATATCCCGAAAGCTCTACAAGGGTAGAAAAAGAAAGTAGGGAAGTGAATCCACTAACGGTGCAGAAAGCCTGCTCGGACTTGTGCGTGCCTTTGCAGGAAGGAGGGGCCATTCCCTGGGAGAAGAGAAGTTGAGGGAGTTTCCTGAACATTTGGAAAGCAGACGTTCACGCCGCACAGAGGAGAAAACGCAGAGCAGGCCAGGTAGGCTTGAGTTGGGCCTAAGGGGAGTCCTGCCTCTGGAGGTTCTCTGGGTATCCCTTTACAGGAGCAGAGTAAGGTCTGCTTCCCCCGGAACAATGGCTAGCACCTCTTTCCACCGGGATCTTTGCTTTTTTTGCCATCCCTCTAACATACGGTGGCTGTTAAGAAAGAGGAAGGTGGCATCCGTGCTAAGAGAAAGACGGAAGGGTAGGGACGCCAGCTGCCCTGGCCACCAGCAGGGGATGGGGAGGGGGTAAGGTTCCCAGATCCAAGTAGGGAGACTCCTGGAGATTGTGGTTTTGCCCAAATCTTCTAATGCAGGCACCCCCATAGCCAAGTTAGCGTCTTGTCGGTCTTACTTGTTATACGTCCAACCGTCTTTGTCGCTCCTTATTTTCGGTTTGCTGGTTCAGTCTAAGGCAGATTCATGTGAGGGTAAAATGAGGAAGGGAGAATGATGCAAGCTGCCCCTTGCTGAGAGGAAGGTTGGGATAAAAAGGGGATTGATAGAGAGACATACCCAATGAGCTGATTGGAGAGCTGGATTCGACTCCAGTAGCTCCATGCTGCTGATTTTAGAAACTCTGCAGGCCTGGTGTGTGAATCTTGAGACCCCTTCCACGACGTTCTTTGCTCAAAATCTCGTTCACTCCCTTACAGTCATGGACTATGTGAAGAATATCCTGAGCGCAGCACAAGCCATCTACGCTCAGTACGAGCGGGTGAAATGCTGTAAGCTGCAAAGCCGACGCCTTGCGGAGCGTGTCCACATTCTCATGCAGCCCATCAAGACGTTGCAGGCCCAGCCCAACAAAAAAGTCTCCCCCCAGCTGGAAAAGGTGCTACGTCAACTGCTGAGATCTCTAGAGAAGGCCCGGGGGCTCCTGGAGAAGTACACCCACCAGAACTGGATGCAGAAATTGATGAAAGCGAGCGAAGCCTTGGAAGAGTTTTCAAGGGTGAATGAGGAACTCAGCGATGCTGCAGGAGGGCTGTCACTGCTACTGCAAGTGGAGCAGACCTTCAAGGAAACTTTCCAGAGTGATGTCCTGCGCCAGGAGAACAGGAAAGACTTTGAGGCTGACAAGGCGTTGTTGGAAGAGATGCTCGAAAGTACTTAGGCCTTTTACGATAAGCTGGGTGGGAATGGGAGTAGAGGGTAAGGTATCCCCTGTGCAGGCACCAAGTCATGTCTGACCCTTGGGGTGACGCCCTCCAGCGTTTTCATGGCAGACTCAATACGGGGTGGTTTGCCAGTGCCTCCCCCAGTCATTACCGTTTACCCCCCAGCAAGCTGGGTACTCATTTTACCGACCTGGGAAGGATGGAAGTATAAAAACAAACTCTTCTTCTTCTTCTTCTTCTTCTTCTTCTTCTTCTTCTTCTTCTTCTTCTTCTTCTTCTTCTTCATGATCCTGTTGACTGGCCCTTGATGGTGTACGCAAGGTGACAGGCATTCCGTAACACACTGCTCTTCCTCCTTTCTTACCTACAGACAGCAAGGAAACCAGGGATGGTGTGGAGAATATCCAGTGCGGAATAAAACAAATTCAGAGCACATTGGATGGATTTGTGCGAACTATGGAAGCAAGTAAGGAGTTTTCTCTTGCTCATAGCCTCAAAGGGTGTTTTCACTTCTTCCAGCTCCTGCCTTTCAGGTGCTTGCATTGAGGTCTGTGTAAAAGGGAGCCAGCAAGTCACAAACCAATTGGGGTGACCCCATCATGGAGTTTTCAAGGCAACAGATGAACAGAGGTCATTTGCTATGGCCTTCCTCTGTGCAGCAACCCAAGACTCCCTCAATGGTCTCCCATCCAAATACTAACCATGGTCAACCATTCTTGTTTCCCAAGGTCTCATGAGATTAAACTAGTCCGGGTTATCTAGACTGCTGAGATTTGTTTGAGGATCTATAATCCAGACAGTTTTTGCAAAGCAGATCTTGCATCATTGCTCCATTTCGGGGGAGAGGTGATTAAAGTCTGCTGTTTCCCTAAGTTTTGTGATTCTATGCAGTTCTTAATTTCGAAAGAAGCAGAGGGGTACTGGAGATGAAGCCTGCCTGGACCCAGAGTGGTCTTCTTTAGCAGTCCTAAGCCTTATCTTTTGGTGTGTTCAGTTTGTTAGTGGGGGGAAAGCGCACGCTTGTCAGTGTTATTTCACCTGTTCCAGATATTGGAAATGGGTTTAACAGTCTGAGCCCCCGGCACAAATTGAGTTGAGAACTGGATAGATATCCTTGGAAGGTGGTGTGTGGACATAGATATGTGATGTGGCTGAGATGTATGCCCCGTAGAAAAATTGGAAGGGACTGTTGGGTTCATGCTTTTCTCATTGGTGATTCTAGAAGATACTATCATCCGTGTAACCACCATATACTTATATATGCTAATTTCTTTCCTTTCCGCCCATTTTAAGAGCTGAAAATGTCAACAGCAGATGTGGAAACTATCGAGATAGAGAAAAGGTTCCTTACTAACTGGACATTTTTGAAGGAGTTTGAAAGCAACGTGCTCTACAAAGGAGAGTATCACAAGTCCCCTGTGGCCATCAAGGTCTTCAAAAATCCAGTGATCACCAGCACACAGTGAGTGGCTCTGTGAAGGGGTTGAAGAGTTGATTCATCACATTCCTCTCTAGGACCGTTTATGCACTGGGAAATTCACTGCCTCAGCTCTCGTGCAGGAGCACAGATCGGGGGCGGATGAGGTGCACTGGGCCAAATGCTCCCCCATGTGGGTGCAGGAAGAGGTGGGGCAACCTGCCACGACTAAAACTCTAGCCTGCAGCCCGGCATGAAACCTCCAGTGCGTAAACTGTCTAGGAGAAACAAAGGGGGAACCATCTTCCTCAACCACTCAGCCAGAAGAAAGTAGCACTCCCACATCCCTTTCCTTCAAATGGCTTTAAAGGTCTAGGGGGGGAAGTCTTGAGGTACCACTGAAAGATTTATTTCCAAGCTGCTCATTCTGCTAGAGGCAGTTTTTCCCCGTCTCCGATCTTCCTCTTGTCAGCTGAGGGAACAAACGTTTTCACTCATTAGACACGACAGAAGGGAAGGGTCTTCAGTCGTCCTAAATTAGTTACATTCCTCTGAAAAGTTTTCAGGCCTCTAAATCAGCTTTTCTCAACTTTTTTACTGTTGAAAAACCCCTGAAACATACTTCAGGCTTTGAGAAACTCTACAGGTGAGCCCCTCCCCACCCCTTCCAGGCTTATCATCAGCCGTGGGAGGGGGGGAAGCAGGTTGACATGATCATGTGGTCCTATCACCTAATAAATGTTTAACAAATTTTAAAAATATCTTAAAAATTAATTAACTTCTACCCTTTCGGAAAACCTTTTCAGGGCCGTCAAGAAATGCCAGGGTTTCACGGAACCCTGGTTGACAGAGCAGTCCTCTGAGTAATCACCTGGTATGTGAACTTTTCCATAAGCACATTTTCCCAAGTCCATGTGACGAGGTTCTAAGATGCCACCCATATTTGTCTGGCAAACCAGTACAGGGTACTGCATTGCTGTTAGGTTTGGCTGCCAACCTCCAGGTGGTGACTGAAGATCTGAGATTACAACTGATCTCAAGGTGACAGAGATTATGTCACATGGAGAAAAAGGCTGCTTTGGGTGGTGAACTCTGTAACATTATACCCCACTGAAGTTCTTCCCTTCCCTCCTCAGGCTCCATCCCCAGAACCCAAACTTGGAGCTAGCAACCTATTGTCAACTCATTTCCATACAAGCAGTCCTGATAAGGGAGATGAGAAATATTTCTTTAGGCAATACTTCTTCCAGTAGCCAAGGGGAAAAGAGAGAAGTGGCAATAATTCCAGGGTGCAGGTGTAGAGGAGGACAGGCCTCAGGCTTCCCCTGAGGTAGCGATGGTCCTCAGATGTCCAGCTCTTCAGCTGTCACTGCAAAGAGTAATTACACATAGTGATATTAATATTAGTAGACCCCTGCAAATGAGCCTCTTGTGGTGCAGAGTGGTAAGGCAGCAGAAATGCTGTATGAAGCTCTGTCCATGAGGCTGGGAGTTCAATCCCAGCAGCCGGCTCAAGGTTGACTCAGCCTTCCATCCTTCTGAGGTCGGTAAAATGAGTGCCCAGCTTGCTGGGGGGTAAACGGTAATGACTGGGGAAGGCACTGGCAAACCACCTCGTATTGAGTCTGACAAGAAAACGCTAGAGGGCGTCACCCCAAGGGTCAGACATGACCCGGTGCTTGCACAGGGGATACCTTTACCTTTCAAATTTGGACATTGTATGTCCATTTGGGGATTGAACTTTACAAAGCGAAATATTGACAGAGACTAAGTTATTTTCTATAATTTCATCACCCAAAAGAAAACATTTAGAGAAGACTGAGTTATTCACAATGTTGAGAATATCACTGATATTGTTTTCATTGGAATAAATGGTTTCGCCATCGCCAGCTTGAGACTTTTTTCTTCTGCTTATATTACTGCTGACGGGTCTTCGCTTGTTGGGTTCATAGAAAGGCAGGATGGGTTTAAGGATTTGTGAGGCCCAAGGCCCCAGGGTCAGTTTAAGGATTGGCGGGGCCCTAGCAGAGTACAATTGTGGTGGGAGCAGCCAGACTGGGGGTCAGAGAGCCAATGGGGTGTCACTCCAAGTGTCCTTAAAGAGGAAAAAGGGAGGAGGAGAGAGGCTATGACCCTAATCCATGGGGGGGGGAGGCACTGTGTGGGGGCCCTGGAAGTGTGGGGTCCATAGCACGCCCTACATGTGCTACATGGATAAACCAGCTCTGTAGAAAGCTCTTGTGTGAAGCCCTCCAGTGTCCTACTGCTGGAGGAACATGCTTTACAGAGGAAGGCCATCTCTGCTGCAGAAAAGGCATGCAGGGCAAGCAGAACCGAGGCTTAGGATCCAGGTCTACCACCCCGTGCGTCTCAACCACAATCTGAGCCAGCTATCTTCCCCAGCTGATTTGGGGAGGGTGGGAAGATGTGGCAGAAAGGCCTTTGGCCCCTGCCAGAGATGGGTCATTCTGCTGCTCCCCACAGGCAAGTGAGAGATCTCTTCAGGAAGGAGGTCAAAGCCATGAAGAGATTTGAGTCTCCCCACATCCTTCGCATGTATGGCATCTGCATAGACGAGAGCGGTAAGGCCTTTTGTCTTTGGGAGGGCCCATGTGATTTGGGGAGAGAGTGGGAATGTGTTCAGCTTCTGAACTATGACTCAAAAGCAAGCATAGTCAAAATGAGGAAGGAAAACCACAGGCCGTAGCTATTCACCGAGTGTCTTTCTTCACCAGGTCCCAGCCCTGAATTCTCCATTGTCACTGAATATTGTGAAAAAGGCACCCTGCGGGATGTGTTGAGGGAAGAACCAAATTTATCCTGGAAGATACGCATTCAAATGGCCCTTGATGCCGCTATTGGCTTGTACAGGTACCTCAGACCCCCCAGGTGCAAGGTAGAGTCCACAGATGTTCCTGAGGGCCATCCTGGGAGTGGGGAAGCCACACAAAGAAATCACTCTCACTCTTTATGTGGAAAATGGCCTTGCACATAAGTGGAATAATGCCTCTTTTGCCTTCTGTTGGCTGCAGGTTGCATCAGACCGGGGACAAGTCACATCTGCATGGCTCCATCAACAGCAACAAATTCCTGGTTACTGAAGGCTACCATGTTAAAGTGAGGTCTTTGAGTGTTCTAGACGCAGGGGAGTTTAGAAGAGGAGGAAGTGGCCAGGATAAAAACGGCAGGAATATGAAGCCTCCACTTGCCTCGGGACTGTGAAGGGAAAGAAAAGGGGACCTTAAACTTCACTCTGTTTCACTGTTCCGTTCCTTAGTTTGTTGCTAGCATTTTAAAGTGGGCGGGGGGGGGGAGATACATGTTTTCAAAGGGTATGTCTTTTGTCCATTTGAGAGTAAGGAAGGCAGCTTTGAATAGTGAAACCCCATGGAGTTCAAAGGATTTGAAGGTTTAAGCCCCATTGCTGAACAATGCACAGTCCTAAGGCAAATTGAGGCTACACAGACCTGTAGTTATTCTTTTACGACTGGGAGGAAATACTGTTTGGATGCCTTCACTGCAGACTAAACACATTTAATAAAGATCATTCTCTTTCTCCATGGGATCCTGGGAGCTGTAATTATGTGATGGCGAAGGGATCTCTCCTAGAAAATTATCTGCACCTGCATCTACATTCTTGGGTGGGGGAAACATGCCAGGTAAATCTGGTATAAATTTGTAGATTTGCCTGAAGAGTCAGTTGCTTCCTAGAAAAGTGATCCATAAGAGCACAGACAATCAAATGTGGACAAGTGGTTTGAGTATATTTTAAAGTGGGTAACCATGCTGGTGTGGAGCAGCAGAAAAAACTGAAGTCCAGGGACACCTTTAAGACCAACAAAGTTTTATTCAAGGTACAAGCTTCCATGTGTACACACACTTCCCCTTTATTTGAGGAAGTGTAGATGCACACGAAAGCATCTAAAGTGCTCCTGGACTCAAACTTTGTTCTTTCGTTTATTTTGTTATACTTTGCTTTGAAAACATGGGGAATCACTTTAGAAAAGTGAAACAAAAAAATGTCCTTCAATCACTGACTGGCCCAATGATTATTTATTTGTGCTTTGCCTTTATCTCTAATGGGGAGACCAAGCAGACTATATTCTTCTCCTCGTTCCTCTGTTTTATCTGTACAACAGCCCTGTAAAGTGCATAGGGGTGAGAATGGGTGCCTGGCCCAATGGGTGCCTGGTCACCAAGAAAATCTCCATAGCTCATCAGGGATTTGAACCTGGGCCTCCCAAATCCCATGACACCACACAGGCTTTCTGTGATATTCTCAATGATACTACTGCGTCTCATTTTGTGGGACAAACACAGTTAAAATGCTCACCTCTAGTTTGTGGGGTTATGGGAATTTCTCTACGTGTATCATATTTTAGCCTTGGGTCACATTTTGGTCTCTGCTTCCTATTGCATTAAACTGGGGAAATGGGCCCCCTCAACTTTTCTAAATGGGGAGGTGTAAATTTTTCCTTTGGAGATACTTCCCACGAACAGTCCATATATAAGGCAATACGAGGCATTAACTTCAATAGACTGAGAAAGGTGTTAACTGTTCAGGCTTACACTCTCAGGATACTAAACCCTAAAATTGTTGACATTGTGACCCTTAACAGTGATGTTTGTGAGCATTCTCCCTTCTCCTCCTACTCCAGCTGTCAGGATTTGAACTGTCTCAAACGGAGTCGTCTCTCCGACGGAAACACAAGGAGAAAAAACAGAAAGAAATCTCTTCCTCGGCCTATCTCTCCCCTCAGGCCCTGTCATCAATGAACCACATAGCTGACCTGCCAAGTGAAATCTACAGGTAAGATCCCTATAGAGTTGCAGCCCTGGCTTCTCTTTACTGCTCGGGCCCTTTTAGTCCTGTAGCTCTCAGCTACAGCAATGTTCTTTGATGGCTGAAGGACAGGGAAGGAGTGGCTGCCACCAGTCCGGGGCATTGTTATGTTCAGAGTCTGCTTTGGTGGCCACTACTTGGATGCAGTGAGGAAGAGTCATCAATGGCAATGTCTCATCACACCCCTCAATAAATCAAACATTAGTCAAGGAGAAGGTATGGGCCATGTGTCTCCTGTAGGAAACCTTTGCCCTTTTGCTCTGCAATATCTCAGCTTCATGAGCTCCAGGATTCCTGTTCTCTGAACTAGCCATCTCCCTGAGAAATGTTGCTTCCACATGTCCGAGTAGTTGCAGTTTGGCATATAACTTAAAATTGCCACTATGCATGAGTACATGAAGCTGCTTTGAATGAAACCCTTGATCCATCAAAGTCTGAAGCTCTGTCTACCCAGAGGTCTTTCACATCTCCTGCTGCCTGGACCTTTAGCTCAAGATACCAAGGATTGAATCTGGGACCTTCTGTTGTGAAGCAGATGCTTTGGTGTAGTGGTTAAGAGCAGCAGCCTGTAATCTGGAGCGCCAGGTTTGATTCCCCATTCCTCCTCCACATGCAGCCAGCTGGGTGACCATGGGCCAGTCCCAGCTCTCTCAGAACTTTCTCAGGCTCATCTACCTCATGAGGTGCCTGTTGTGGGGAAAGGAAGGGAAGGCAGCCATAAGCTGCTTTGAGAGACTCCTTCGGGAAGAGAAAAGTGAGATATAAAAACCAACTCTTCTTATTCTTCCTCTTCACCAAACTATAGCCTCTCACCAACAAAGTTTAATACTGGGTATAAACTTTCATGTGCATGAAGAAGTGTGTAAGCACACAAAATTTATAACCAGAATTTGTTGGTCTCAAAGATGGCACTTCACTCAAACTTTGTTCTTCTGTAACATTCCTGTTTACTTTATTTCAGTTTTGGCATTGTGCTTTGGGAGATTGTAACTGGCAAGACCCCTTTTAGAGGTAAGACAAAGGTGGGCTGGATTAGATTATTTAGATTATTTGGTTGATGAGCATCAACAACACATGCTGCAGATCCGGGATAATAATCAGGATTAAACTCTCTTTGTTCAGTCCCTCCAAATTTCCTTTATTTCAAAATATTTCACATTGAATTGCATGTTTATTTCAACCGTTGGAGGGCAGAGAAAAAACAGTAGTTACTGTATGTTTATGCTTGCTCACTCAGCTTTGTGAAATGTTATCAACCACACCCATCTCCCTTTGTTTGTTGCTTTAGGTTGCACTTCACAGGAGATCTATGAGAAAATTTATATGAAAGGCTACCAAGAACCCCTGGGAGAAGATTGTCCTGCTGGTCTGCAGGAGATCATCAACCAATGCCGAAACCACCAGCCTCCTAAGCGCCCATCAGCTGAAGGTAGGATCCCCCTATCTAAAGGACAATCTACTCATATATGTCTATGTGTGCTGATTATGGACCTCAGGCTGCCATTTACTGCATGTTCCCCTGCTTAACTGGATAACCTGGAATTAGAGATGGTTGATTTGGCTTGGATAAGCCCCCAAATAGTTGAATTAATGCAGAGTACTTTTCAGTCTTATCTGAGTTGAATCATACATCCCATCAGCTTAAATCAGCTGAATCAGAGAAGCCTGAATTCATTTGGCTGAGAAAGATTCTGCCAAACAGCTGATCCTGAAGATGAGCTGTTTGGCAGGAAGTTTAAATGTTGCCCCCACAGAACCCTGGCCAAATTCAAACCAATGTGCTGAATCAATTATTCAGTTTATTCAAGTTGTACCAAATCAGGAAAACTCTGAACCGGAAAATACTTTTTTTTTTCCAGGTGCACATCCCTGTCTGGCATCAAACAAAGCCCTTGCTTTTTCCATCTTTTGAGCCTAGCTAGACATTACAGCAACCATGTCAGCCAAGGCATGTGGTCACTCCAATTTAGCGCTTAGCTCCTATGCTATGGAATAAGTTCCCTGAGGATGTGAGGTGGAAGCACTGTCTCGGCAAGACATCGCAAGGCTATTTTATTTGCTAGGGCTTTTAAAGGAATGTAGGTTTAGGTGTTTTGTGTGTAGGGGAAGGAGGGTCATTGAAGGTTTTGCTGTGTCTTGCATATCTTAAATATGGTTTCATAAACTGGCTTGAGCCACAGAAACCAGACAGGATATAAACACTAACTTTTTCATAAATAATATTGTATGCCCTCATTATAAGGAACAAAGACTCAGCTTAGGCACCAGCTATAAAAATAGAAATGAGACAAAGCGTTTGTTGTCCTATTTAGAAGGTTCTGTTCTAAAATACAATTGTGCATTTTTTGTATATGTGTCTTCAGAAATTGTGGATTCTCTTCAGCATCTTGATGTCCCTGAAGAAAATGAAAACTTGATCCCTGCAAAAGCTATGAGACCACATTGCTGACCACCTGGAGAGCTGATCCATTCTATGACTGGTCTGGACAAAGCAAAAACACTCTGTCGACAGCTTGACCATGTGCCTCCACCTCTGATGTGTAAAAATGCAATAAATGGTTTAGAAAATATAGGCTCTGGATAATTTTAGCAGCTTCACATTACTATGTTTTGCATTCCAGAGAAATGGGGGCCCCACAACACGATGGTGGGATAGCAGTATGCCGCTATCTCACCATCATGGGGGGTGTACAAATGCCCTGTTTGGTTCCACAGTACTGTGAAGCCCAATGGGAAACTCAGGTCTGAATTCTCACTCTGCCAAGGAAACTTGCTGGATGATCCTTGGCTTGTTACCCCAATTTGCCTCACAGAGTTAACATAACTTTGGAATCTTGTCTAGGGCTGGTTTCACTGCATTGTTTTTTTAATTTTTGTAACACAGTTTTTTGTATTGTTTTTAGGGTTGTCAACGGTTGGTTGGGAAATTCCTAGGGATTTGAGGGTGAGGCCTGGGGAGGGTGAAAGTTCAGCAGGAAAGTGATGCCAATAGACCAGCCCTCAAAGCTGCCTTTTCTCCAGGAGAAAAGAGGTCAATTATAATTCTGGGAAACTCCAGGTCCCCCTGGAAGTTGGCAACCCCATCTGTTAATAGTATTTCAACATATTGTTTTTATTATGCCACTTTTAAATTTATAAACTTCTTTAAGCAGGAAAACAGAACTGTATATCAAGTAAACGCATCAATAAATTTATATGTGAGTACAAGTAGAGAAAAAAGATGGGGAGTATAAATTATTATTGGGGAGGAAGGCCTCGCAACCCAAGCAATTGGTGTGTTAAGAGGATCTTACAAATACCAGCAAAGAAACAGCAGTTCAATTGGAGAGCAAGGGAATCAAGGATGAGATTGAGAAGGGTCCTGGTTGTTGCTGCTATTATCAAGGATGGCCATTGGACAGCAGGACCATTGCAAAAGAACCAGGCTTGCACATGTGTTCTAAATAAAATACCTCAGCAGCTATTCACCCTCCATTCCTTTATTATGCTCTTGGTAACTGTTTTTGATTGCCATTATGTCATACGCCAAAAGAGCCACTGGTTACAGCAAGGGAAAAGTTTAAATTGCTGCTTTATATATTAATGTTTTACATAGTGTCTTGGATTAAAAAATGGTGGTTATATGATCTGTGAGGCTAGATAGGATAACTCTTAGGTTAAGTTCATATCAGAATCTAAATAAGTGATAAGAACTGATGCAGGAGAATGTAAGAATTAATGCACACTTTCTCTATAATTTGTACTTTTTCCAAAATAAATCTTTTTAAGAAAAAGAGAAAAACGTGTTTGCGACATTTCCACACCAAAACCCTTATTGCTTTCCAACCTCAACCCGGAGCACTACATGCCAGCCTACCCTCTCCCTTTCCACCCTCTGAGCTCGCAGACTCTGATCCCGTCCCTCCTCCCAACACCAGAAACTGAAGGGCGCGTTGCTTCATGGGAATGTCAACCTGACCAATAGGAAGTCCTCGCGTGCCTCTGACCAATAGAAGGCTAAGCTTACTGGTGCGCCGCGCGCGCCCCGGAGAGGCGGCCAATGGGAGGCGCGGAGATGGCGGCGGGAGATTGAGAGGCCGTTGGGCCCGGGCGCGGGGGTCCGTCCGACGCCTGGCGATGGCTCAGGAGGCGATGGACGTGGATCTCCAGGCCGGATCCGCGCCGGAGCGGGCGGCAATAGCGGCGTCTGCTGAGGGGAGGGCCTCGTCGTCCGCTTCTCGCATCCCTTGGAGCGCCTTCTTCGGCGAGCAGGAGCCGCGGAGGCCGCCTCGGGCCCAGCCCCAGTCGCAGCCTCTGCCTCGAGCCAGGACGAGGCCGCCTCGGCAGCCGGCAGCGCGCACGACCCAACGGGCAGCCCGAAGCAGGTCAGCCGCCTGACCAACGGCCTCGCCTGCCTCCCTCCGCCGCGGAGCCTCCGAGCCGGGATTTGGGAGGTCAAAGGTGGCCCTGTCGGAAGAAAAGGCCGGGCCTGGAGGGAGTCCTTCCCGCTGCTTTAGGCAGCCCTGGTTGGGAAGGGGAAAGACCTCAGCGAAAGATCGGTGCAGAATATGTCATTGTGAGCGCAGGATGAGGACAGGGGTTCGCATCCTTCTTGACGTGGAAGTCACGGGGAGCCTTAGGGCAGCAGCGGATTCTTGGCATGGCTTGGCTTGCCTACCTCGCAGGGCTGTTGTGAGGATGACCTGGATGGACGGGGGGAGAGCCATGCCTTTCTGGCCTGAGTTGCCTTACCAGGAAGAGCGGAATAAAAATGAGAGGGCAAATTAGAAAAGTAATGATAATTAGGTGGATGAAATTGACTCATTGTTGACATCAGGCTGTTGTGAGGATAACGTGGTGGAGCGGAGGCCCATTTAGCCTGCTCTTTCAGGAAGAAAGGGGTATAAATAATGTAAATAAAAAGTTAGTAAACAAATAGGAAAAGTGGGGTTTTTAATAATAATATTTTGGGTAGGGACAAAGCACCTGCCGTGTGTGCAAAGACTCCCAGTATTAATGCCCCCAATTAGTAGTATCAGCTTTCAAGAAGATATTTTCTGCTTAAGAGTATATTTGCCAGTTGGAATTTGTTGTTATGTGTGAAGTCGTGTCCGACCCATCGCAACCCCATGGACAATGATCCTCCAGGCCTTCCTGTCCTCTACCATTCCCTGGAGTCCTTTTAAGTTTGCACCTACTGCTTCAGTGACTCCATCCATCCACCTCATTCTCTGTCGTCCCCTTCTTCTTTTGCCCTCGATCACTCCCAGCATTAGGCTCTTCTCCAGGGAGTCCTTCCTTCTCATGAGGTGGCCAAAGTATTTGAGTTTCATCTTCAGGATCTGGCCTTCTAAAGAGCAGTCAATAGATGATAGTAAATTGAACTGGAAGAAGCTTTCTTGGGAACATGCATAGCAATAGGCTAGATGTTCTGATGGTGTGACTCAGCCTAAGGAAGTTTCCAGTTATTTGTTCCATTTATGAAATAAACAATTCCCAGAGGTTTTATACAGCAGGAAATTGAAAGATTTAAATGTTTCTCACAGCTTCATGAGGGCTTTCTTTCCTGTAATTGTCTAAAATAGAACTTATCCCTGTTTTGCAGTACCATCTAAGCAGACACCCTTCTAAGTCCATTGACTTCAAATGTCTTGATTTATTTATTTACTTCATTTCTGCCTTTCTCTCCAGGAGAGACACAAAGCAGGTTACATTCTCCTCACAACCTTGTCAGGTAGGTTAGGCTGAGGTTCTGTGACTGGCCTCAGGTCGCTCAGCAAGCTTCCATGCCAGAGCTGGGATTCAGATTGGAGTCTTCAAGATCTTAGTCTCATATTCATGCAACTTTGCATAGGACTGCTTTGCTGGCATCAGTTTCTACCACCAGCAAAGAATGAATGGTACTAGGTTGGACCCTGTGATACATCATTAATGGTTTATTAATGTTTCCTGCATTCACCTCACCCAGAATGTTCTTTTTGACTCTGAGTAAGTTTATTCATGGTATAGTGTGAGTTGCATAGGTAGTCCTGTGAGTTGAGAGATGAAAATAAGGGGATAAAACCACTTTTTCTTTCTCCTGTTAGAAAGGAGCAGTTTCATCTCTCCTCACTGCAGCTTCCTGATGGCTATGGTTCTCAGCCTGTGCAGGTCTCACATCCTTAGGAATACACATTCCCAAAATACTTTTGGGGGGAGGAGAATTCAGGAAAGATCTGCAGTCCTGGCATCTATAGATCACAGGTTCCAGCCAACTGAAAGTATGCAGGATTTGGGATGCTTGGGAGCAAAGGTTGAAGAGGCCCTTTAGGATAACAACTTGTTTTTTATTTCTGGCTCTTCCCTCTGGGATGTAACTCCTTTCCCTGAATTGGAGGCTTAAACCTTGACATTTCCGCTTGGTGAGACCTGAGTTGCTGACAACTTTGGTATTGAACTATTTCTTGTGCATGGGCTAGCATAAATGGAGCATAAGAAACATAAACTTCTCCATAACTTTCTCCAACTTTTCCATCATACAGTCACACTATTTCAGACATAATTTCTTTTTGTTTGTAGATGCATTGTTTATTTATACTTAAATTAGATTAACTCTCCTATTAGATTAATTCTCCTATTATCTCTGTTTTTGTGAACATTTGGAGAGAGCACTGAAGAAACTATTGATTTTGTGTTAGCCTAAAATAATTTGATTGTTCTGTAGGCATTATTAAAAAGAATGAGTGATAAAGTTATTGTTGTATACTGTGGTGTGCACCGAATGTTATGACAAGATTGATGGCTACTTAGAGACCGCTCAGACATCACTCTCCTGCGGAGTTCTTGGCTCAACTTGTAACAAAATGTGTGAGTTGGCAGCCATGGTGGCACTTTGCTTTAGCGTACAATTAAAGATGCCTTGCTCAAATGTGTAAGGGGTTGGACTAGATGACCCTGTAGGTCCCTTCTAACTGTATGAAATGCATAAGTGTGTGGTCTGAGTCAATAATCTACACTTGACTTGGTTCCTTGGCTTTCAGGTCTACAGCTGCACTGGATGCTTACATCTTGAGGATTGCAGCAGCAGCAGCCACATCAAATTTCTCCGTAGGTCATGGTGGGCACAGTTCAGATGAGACTGTGGTTCTTAGTGACTCTGACAGTGACAGCAGCAGCTTGACTGAAGTGGAAGAAGAAGAGGAGGAGGAGGAGAGTGAGGAACCTGCTGGAGCCCTTGCAGAGGCACCTGGGCCATCCAACTTGGGAGGTTTGCATTGGCTCTGCATCTTCATGAAAACCTAAAACCAGAGACATTTCTGCCCAGAATTTTCTGTTTGTTTGTGTGTGTGCCTTTTGCAAAGTACTCAAGACAAATATGCATATGCTTATCTTATTTGTTTCCTCAGAAGAATCCAGATTAGTTTTGGGGGTGGGGACACACTACAAAATGGACCAGTGGTCTGACTGTGTGAGTCAGCTTTATATGTTCATGTGACAAACATAACGGAAGTGCTCTGGAAGAAAGGTTTGAATACTATGACAAACACAAAAGCTTTGTAAAGATAGCTTCCCTGCCAAAAATGACATCCCAGTCATTTGTTAGCACTTGTATCACTGCTTAAGATTAATATATGCATGCAGAATGCTGTTCAGTACTATGGTCCTTGTGAGGAGGAGATATAGAAAGCCAGTGCATGGATATTAAGGGGCATCTTATGCTCTGAATACTGAAAAGTGAATTATTTTAACAATGACATTGTGAATTCCTACCATTTTTTTGCCATTTATGTTGTTGCATATTGTACAATCTGTGACTTTATCCACCTCCCTTGATAGCTTGGTCCCTTTGGGGGTTTATCTTCTCTTCCCATGATAGCAGTAGCCTTGTGCTTCATTTTGAGATTTTTCTTTCTTTGGAATGGTTAATACAGTTGACATACATGTGGCTGTCCACGTGTAACAGTAAATGCTTATATAGTACTAATTGTGATCTCACCTCATTCCTGACTATGCAAAATATTTATTTTATTTCTCTTCTGCAGCCTCTGAATTAACACAAATGGAACCTCCTGCAGGCAATCCTAGTGCTCTGGAACATCTGGAACCTAGAGAAGCTGCTGCTCAGCAGAAGAAGGTGGGTTGGAGGAGCTAAGATGTGGATGTTGCTGATACCAAGACTCAGAACTACTTCTGACTGACTTATTTCATACCGTCCTGTTTCAGAAAAGTCCTTTAAAGGGAGCCAATCCTGCAGTACCTGTGACCCCCTCAGAGGAAGAGGAGAGTGGTGATACCTGTGCAATCTGTTTTGAAGAGTGGACTAATGCTGGGGGGCACCGTCTCTCTGCACTGCGGTGTGGGCATCTCTTTGGCTATAGCTGCATTGAAAGGTGGCTGAAGGGGCAGGCAGGCAAATGCCCTCAGGTAAATGGCTTTATCAGGGACTGACTCCTGATAAGCATACCTCACAATTAGAAGGGATCTACCTTTGTCACTTGAGTTATTGGCAGTCATGGAAGAAACAGCTGCAAGCAACAGATGGCCTTGGTGCTCTGAGTGCTACTAGCTGAGCAGCACAGCAGCATTAATTCTACTCTTATTCCTTTCTCTTTAGTGCAATAAGAAAGCCAAGCGGTCAGACATTGTGGTACTTTATGCCCGCACTTTGAAAGCACTGGACACCACTGAGCAGGAGCATATGAAAAGGTATATGTCATCCGCTTCCTTTTTATACAGTAGGGAAAAGTTGGTCAGTATGGTCTTGTCCATCTGTCATGGAGACTGTTAGTCTGCTACGTTTTCAGCCATATTTGATATGAAAATGGAAGCTTCTGTTGCAGATGCTTTCCATGTAAGTTTGGGTTCAAAGGCATGCTTTATGTTCATCAGCTGCTTCCAATACAACAAATCCAGGGTTTGAATGACTGACTTGCCTGCTTCTATTGATATCTTTTTAATTTTATTTATTTATTTTGCTCCTGCTGGTATGTATTTAAAACCAAATGATATCCTAACCAGGTGCCTCATCTGGGTCACAAGGAAAGCCCCCCTGACACACAGAAATTTAAGCTTGGAGACGTCTCTTAGCTGTCATTGATAAACCCATCTTCTAGATATTTCTGAATTCCCTATTAAAACCATCTAGGCCTGTTGATTACACCGTGTTTTGTGACAGTAAATTCTGCAAAGTAATTATGTGTTACATAGAATACTACTCATAACTTGTCAATTCTTGACACATTGTACATTAATTTAAATTGATGCAACTTGGGGAAATGATGAAAAAAGCTCTTGCTCTAGGTTGGACCCAGGCTAAATTTTCTGCTAATAGAAGAAGAGGTGTAATTTTCCCCACCTTTGCGTTTCTTCTACAGACTCCTGACTTGTATTTCATTCAATTCCTAAGTGTTCACTGACCCTCCAGTAGCAACGTTCTGGGAAGATCAATGGAAGAGGAAAGACAGGAGTAGTCTATTAGGAAAATTTAATCTGGATCCAAACCTGGGGGGGGGGTTGGATTCTGGAGTTAACATAAAGAGATGGTACTGCAGCCCCTTGATCATTTTGGTATTATAATCTTCTCTGAGCATTTCTAGCTCAGTATGTTTTTAAAGCTAGGAATTGGATAATTGGTCTGTTGAGTTGAATCTTTTTTGGGGCTACAATTTAGACACTTCCATAATCCTAGTCCCAAAGATCATTCTTTAAAATTGTGCCTCAAAACAGCTCTTGAGCTTCTTACAAACTTCCAATAGAAAAGCAGACGTCCTCTGCCTTGCCAGAAATTGTGTAGAATGTTGCACATTGGGCAGTGAGCTTGGCTGATGAACTCCTTCAACGTTGCAGAGTCCTAATCTCAGTCGTTAAAGTCTGTTGTACTTTCCTTCTGCAGCTCTCTAGAAAAGGAGCAAATGCTACGAAGAAAAGCAGAGCTGGAATCTGCTCAGAGCCGACTCCAGCTGCAGGTCTTGACGGAAGAGTGTACCAAACTTCGGCAGCAAGTCCAGGTAAGTTTAGCTGCCACCTACTGATGCAGTAAGCATCCAGTAATTTGGACTCCTTCTTCCACTATAGTCCATTTTGCCTCACTCTGAGCTTTTCTCCACAGGAACTGAAGACCCTAATGGCTCAACACCACACCAGTTCCTCTCAGCAGCCAACCAACTCTCGCTCTGGCCTCCCAGGATGTCCTTCCCCCAGCCAAGGCCAGCACAAATACCATTTTGGGAGAGCCTTTGTAGTATCCCCAGCTGGCAGCTGCCGGGTCATGGCGTACTGTGACGTGCTGAGCTGCCTGGTTATCTCACAGCCCTCTCCTCAGAGCACCCTCATTCCTGGTGAGCTGCCAACTTGTGGGCTAGTCCTTGAGATTAATCTGGCAAGGGAGTGCTTTTGGGGGGAGGGCGCTCCTTCACATGCAAAGTAAGTCCATATATTGTTCAGAGTGTCACATACTGTTATATTGTACTGTTTTCCAGTGTAAATTGCCCTGAGCCGCAAGAGAGGGCGGTATATAAATATAATAAATATAAATATACATCAATATTGCAACAGCTCAGCCCAAAGTGCCATCCCCTGACTATAATTGCTTGGTGTCTCAGGTTATGGGATTAAGATGATGAGCGCTGTCAACTTGAACAGCAGCCAGTACGTCCCTATCCACAGCAAGCAGATCCGAGGCCTGGCTTTCAGCAACCGTTCAGATGGCTTGCTTGTATCTGCTGCCCTGGACAATACCCTGAAGCTTACAAGGTGAGGCTGCAGGGTGGTTTTCCTTCTCCCTTTCGCTTTGATGAGTGGATTGGAGGCACTGCCTCTCATTCTGCCAAGGAACTTCCTTCTAACCTTCTGATACAGATACAGGTGACGTTGCATGGGTAGCTTTCAGGCCACATGTGCTGGAGGGTGCTGATGCCAACTTGTTTTTCTTCAGCTTGACAACAAACACTGTTGTGCAGACTTACAATACGGGCCGGCCTGTCTGGAGCTGTTGTTGGTGCCTGGATAATACGAACTACATCTACGCTGGACTTGTCAATGGTTCCATCTTGGTGTATGACTTGCGGGACACCACCTCTCATGTTCAAGAGCTAGTTACAGAGAAATCCAGGTATAGCTCCAGTTTCATATGTTCTGCATGTTCAAAAGTTGAGGATGAAAGGTGGAGAACACAGGAGATTTTAAATACCTTTTTAAAAGGAAGTATGGTTCTGAAAACATGTGAATAATTTTCATGGCTTTGCACAGCAATTATTTTTAATAGAACATTTTGGCACAGAATTTGTGGGGCTCTGGGTGCAGCCCAGGGTAACCATCCTAGGGTCAGAGAAAAAGAACCAGGCTGAATTCTTGGGCTCATCCACCAGCAGAAATTTAGTTGAAGTCAACAATACTAAGTGCAACTTTAATTTTTTTCTTGGGACTTCGGCCCTTTGTGCATTAACCTACAGCTTCTCCGACACTGTATTTATGCTTAGCCTGTTATCATGCGGATGTTTGGCTACATAAGGCTTAAGAGCAGTGGAAGTTGTCTTGCCATGCAATACTAAGCAGATGTATCCTTTTAAGTTGGTTGAGCCAATAGGTTAATAAGGAAGGAGGATTTCACTGTTTAATCAGCCAGTGGACCTGTCTTTACTTCTTTGTGTAGAGTTGTCCTCAGCCTCTTTGTTGGAATGGGATGGGCTTTTGGACAGAACGTAAGGCAAGTAGGATCAGTCTGGCCATAGCTGTTCTTGCTTCTCCTCTTTTCCAGGTGCCCAGTGGTGTCATTGTCATACCTGCCTCGAATGGCTTCTGCTGCACTGCCCCATGGTGGACTGGTGTCTGGGACACTTGAAGGAGCCTGTTTCTGGGAACAGAAGGCCGACTCCTACCGGCCTCATCACCTCCCCCTGGAGACTGGAGGCTGTACTGACCTTCAGACAGAGGCCAGCACACGGCACTGCCTTGCAACTTTCAGGCCCAGTAAGCTGTCACGTTAGGATATGGCTGCGGTTGGCCCTGACACTAGTGCCTAGGCTCGGGTGCCTCTTACATGCAGGCTGCTTAGAAATGGGCTGCTGCTCTTCTAGGGTTAGTGGATTGATGGAAGTTGTGTGAGGGCTGCAGGTCTACTGTTCTTGGAAACAGTCTTAAGGCTGGAAGATGGCAGGAGTGGTCACCTCATATTTTCTTTGGTGTTTGAAGAGCACTGATATGAGGGGACCAGGTGTGACCTGAGAGAGTTTGACAAGATGGGCCAGAAGCTTTGTTACAGGGCTTCTTTTACCAGCCAGGAAGAGAACAAACAATACTATGGATGTTACAGTTAAGCCAAATCAATAGATGTTTGGATCAAGATGTTTTGGGTTCAGGAAGTTTGGATGGAAGAGCAGGTTAGTTTTTGCTATTCTGAAGGTTGTCAGTATTCCAAAACTGCTTAAAAATCTGTTTATTTCTACTGGATTTCCATGGCTACCTTCCATGGCTACCAACATGCTTTTGTGCCGTTAAGCTCTGTTGGAAAGCCATTGCATGGTTTTAGCCCGTGAGAATCAATAGGTCATCATTTGGCAGCTTACAGATCATCCTTGGTTTAGTGAAGCACTCTCACTTTCCTTCTCATCACCATGATGGGATTTTGGCAGTCTTGCCCTGGCTGACTTTGTTCCATAGGGCAAACTGTTCCTCAAACTTCTCAAAGGGGGGAGTAGAGCTTCTAAAATGAATGTTTCTTTGCTGTACAAGGATCTGTCAGCTCTGTTTCTAGCGCCAGCACTGATAGTAGAGTAGGATATCTCTGAGACCTTAAGCTTTTTGTACATCCCTGCTTCTGAAAACCTAGTCAGTAGGGTAATCAGAGAGCATTTGTCCCCCTTAAATCCATTGTGGGTAGATGAAATTATTTACCGGAAGGTGTGAAATCCACCCAGGTGGAAGGAGAGAAGGCAAGTGCTGCTCCATTATCTTCTCCCTTCACATATTTTTATTTTAATATCCCTCCTCCCTCTGATGGAAAGCTACTATCTTAAGGTAAGGCATAAGACTGTGGGCAATCCCAAGGAAAACTGAGCAGGAGAACAAGTCCAGCGATGGCCTTTCAGAGGGGAGAAGAGTACTAGCTAGAGCAACAATGCCTAAGCTTGACTTCTTCCACTGCAAATATCCTGTGTTGTTTAAGTCCATTGGGAAGTCCTCATCACTTTGTCCTTGACTCCCACAGGTAGAAACCGCAACTGTTTGCAGTGTGTGGTGATGGAGATGACCTGTAGTCAGCTGACAGAAGCGGCCGATGACGTCGTCTGTTCCTGTCGTCCTGTTCAGACTCTTACCGCAGGCCCGACATGCAAACTCTTGACCAAAAATGCAATCTTCCAGAGTCCAGAAGATGATGGCAGCATCCTTGTGTGTGCTGGGGATGAAGCATCAAACTCTGCCATGGTATTGCTTTAGGCCTGGGACAAGAGGAGTGGAGAATACCTCCAGATCAGTAGAGGAAAATGCTTAAGGCCAGAATTGCGTGTGTGTGGGGGGGGGGAGTAGCTTTGCCAGTCTGTTTGACTACCTCCAAGGATGTGTGACTCAGGAGCTCAGAGCTGCTGTAACTATGAAATGAGAACTAAGCACCAATGCCATGACTGAGGGATATCTCTTTCTGGGTATTCCTTTGGGGCCACCAGTGCCTTTCCCATAGCAAGTAAGATTTGTCTCCATTTTCATTTTCTCAGGAGCAGCTACTGGGTGAGGCTATCTGTTTCCAGATTTAGTGTCCAAAACTGTGACTCGTTAAACATGTGTAGCTTCTGGTCAGATGGCTCTCCAGCTTTGCTTTACATAGCTCTTGTTTCATGTGAATCCATCCAAGGATACTGCTGTAATGTTGTGCCACATTGTAGAGGATATAGGGACAGAAAGGAACATTTTGCTGTGCAGGATGGATTTAGTACCTTTGTATTCTTGTGCTGCCTCCCTTCTGTACATCCATCCAGTAAACCTACTAGCATGGGATGCTTTTTCCATATCCTGCCCTGCAGAAGATGGAGGCACATGTTAACCAGAAAGGTTCCTGATGAGTTGTGACCTCTCTTCTCTTTATCCCTCAGCTCTGGGACGCAGGGACTGGCTCCTTGCTGCAGAAGCTCACAGATGACTTACCTGTGTTAGACGTCTGCCCTTACACAGTGAACCACAATAGCTTTCTGGCTACTTTGACGGAGAAAGTGGTGAAGATCTACAAGTGGCAGTGACAACTTCTGACATTCTTCCCCAATTTGTACCAGGCCAGCTTTGTTGCTAACTGGAGATGCTTCATCTAGAAGACAGGAGTAGACCCACCTGCACTGCTGTACTAGCAAAACTTTCTACCTCCAGACAATTTTGTGTCTCCCACCCACCAAAGTGGCTCAGTGATTGTTGTCACCAGTTTTGCAGCAAAACAAATTATATGTTGCTTATTTTGGACCGTGGTGATGTCTTCCTCTTTGATAATGGTTCCAAATATCTTATACGAGATCTTACTCATGGGAGTTCATTACTGGCACTTGCTGAATGTTTCTTGCCAGTTTTAATCAGTTCCATACCTCACGAGACCGGAAAACTAAAAGTAGCTTGGATGGTACTCCTAAAGCCACTTGCTTTATTTATTTAAAAATTTCCCCACCACATCATAAATGAAGCAGGAGAGGGCTCTATTTTGTTCCTGTCATAAGATGGAAACTTGGCTTTAAGAGGTTCTTCCAGGCATGCCTCTCCTCTTTTGTCTTGATAGGCTTTGGAAAAGGGGCTAATTAAATCTTCTGAGGACTGGCAACTGAATAACATTTTGGATGGAAAAAACATCATTGTGTCTTACTGAAGAATGCAATAAGAAGACTCAGGGACTTGAGACTTGGTTCTTCATATTATTGTGAGATTTGTGGAAAGTTCTCAGTAAACCCATATCATTGGAAACTGCACCGCTAAATCAATTTTGGGACTAAACTGAAATGGGGAGGCTGGTCCAAAGTCTGTTTGCAGAAAACCACAGTACTTGGAGTAAAAACAAGCAGGAGTCCTGTGACTGGTCCATTTTCTGCTGTGAATTAAAACTTTGTTATAAAGTTTTGTGTTTTGCCACAGGCAAAATCATGAACATGATGCAAACTGCAGGACTGATCCAATCTGAGACCCTTTCTTGGCTTTGCTTTAAGCCAAACAGAAGCTGTGCCTATTTTTTATTAAAACCACAGAATTTTTCCTAGAGTATGAACTCTTTAACCTGTACACACTTGTAAAAATGTACATATCTCCATTGAACTGTTCTTGTGTAATTGTCTGTCCATATTTTTTACACCATGGGAAGAATAAAGAATGTTATAAATATTTCTCTGCATGTTGGCATTCCATCCAACAACTACATTTTCTTCCAAGTGGCAAATTTGTTCCAGTGCTGGGGTGAGTTGCATGCCAAGCCAGACCAGCAGTTTGGTGACCAGAAGCCTAAAATTAGTCTCAGATCCTTGGCATAAAGAAGGAAGTGCAGTGGCTGGGAATTTGACTTAAAAGTCTCTGGTGTGGTCAGGAAATTGTACCCTTGTCATTTTAAAGCCAGACTGGGATGTTTCCCTGTGATGCACTCATCTATCAAGGACTGATCCACAACTGAATGTTTGCAGAAAGTAAACAGTGCTTTTTTCTAACTAATTTGTGTTAATGTTGGTGCTTCCCCCTTGGTACTTTGCACCGGACAGCTTGGTGCAGTTTGGTTTCCCCCATCCCGCTCTCGTAAGGGCCTTCCTGTTAGAGTAGTTTTGCCATGTTGGGTTGTTAGAACTGTAATTTATTGGGGGTTTAATTGGTATTTTATGGGGTTTTATTGTCTGGGTTGCTTTTTGTAACCTGCTGTGAGCTGGTCTCCGAGAGCAGTGGGATATAAATCCAAGAATAAATAAAAACTAGAATTAGTTTCTTTCCCAGCAACTGAGATTCTAAATCAGCATTTAAACTCCTACTTATTAGTGAAGGAACAAATTGTAGTTGGTTAAGATCCTTACATTCTTATATTGCAACAAATTGGAATTTGATTGAAGTGTCCTTAACCCATGCTTTCTATGCAGAAGACTGATGAGGAAGCTGCTCTTCATAAACCCAAGTTTGTAGTTCTATAGCAGAGATCTTCCATGATCCAAGTCTATACACTGAATTCATAGGGCAGAAGGAGTCCAAATTGTAGAAGCATGAATCTAGCATAATACTTTACTGGACTGTTTTTCCTTTGGTGCTATTCTGGTCTCAAAGGACTTTTTGTAGTATCTTTGAATGGAACAAATTGTGGCAGCCCCTGAAGCTGCCTCCCTAAAGCCTTAACAGCTCTTGCTTTCATAGATGTTCTCAGCACTGCTATGGGGAGAACCTTATGGGAGCCACTGTACCATTTTCTCAATGTTATTCCAAGGCTTTTGGGGGCTGGGAGTGGTGGAGCTATTAGCACGTAAACCTGCTTGGGGTACTGTTGTGAGGGGCAAAAGATACAAGCTTCCCAGCAACACAGATGCCAATGAGAGCCATACTCTTGAGGCAACCAGTAGCACTTTGGAGGGAGAACAGTTAAGATCTGATAGTTGGAAGTTTAGTCAAAGTTCCTGACAGCAGTTTCTCAGTGGAACAGGCTTCCTCAGGAGGTAGTGGGTTCTCCATCTTTGGAAATTTTTAAACAGAGGCTAGATAGCCATCTGATGGAGAGGCTGATTCTGTGAAGGTTCAAGGGGATGGCAGTCATTAAAAGAGGTGCAGAAGATATTTGACAAGCTGTATGTCACTTCAACGGCTGTCTATCAAGTACGGCCAGTTCTTGCTTGATAGATTGGAAGACTGGGCAGAGCAGTCAGGGAAGAACAAGCAGGCTTTGAGAAAGAAAAGAACAATTCACTATCACTGATTGAAGACACTCAAAATGCATGACAGCTGGTTTTTGGCAAACAGATTTAGGTCAGATGTTTGGACACTTAATAGAGTAGAACAAAGCTAGCCTTCATTGCTTGTTGGGGCTACTGTACTTCTAGATGGGACTTCCGTCCAAGAAAAGACTGGGTAGGCACAGGGATTTCCTTTTCTTTAGTGTCCGTGTAACTCAGGGAATTGGCAATCCTTGTCAGTTTTCTGCGCTGAGAAATTGGTTCTTTGGAACTGGATTCTCCTTTTCGTCAGCCTCCACCTCAAGTTCGTACTTATGGAGCCTTCCTGGCTGTTTTTCTTCTGATAAGGCTCTTGCTCGGCTTCCTCATTATCCTGAAGACACTGACACACAAACTGTAGCTGGTCCGTGATTTCCCCTGGTGAGGAGATCCTGTTGGTTGAAGATGCTGGAATAAGGTCGCCAAAGCACTGTCACCTCTTTTTTCAACTGCCATTCTCTCAGGTGCCTCTTTATCCAGTCCCCATCTCCTCAGGTCCCCCTACCAGCACACAAGCTTCTTCCCTCTACCAACTTCTCCTCTGTTGTATCTGCCAGCAAGTCAACATCCTGACTTTAGGGCTGTAGTTGGCCTTTTATGCTCTCCCATCAGTCCCCTGAAACAATTAACATTCACTATATCTCAGGACCTTACCTTATTGCTTCTGCCTAGGTTCAGGGGTCACACTGAGACTTTAAATAGGTGCAAGAGGCAGAAACTGCTTTTGGGATTTCTTTATCATCTGTCATTTCCAACTTTCATTTGTTCTCTTTCCTGCTTCTGGTTCCACCCTGTTAGAATCCTTCTGTCACTCTAAATCAGGGGTAGTCAAACTGCGGCCCTCCAGATGTCCATGGACTACAATTCCCAGAAGCCCCTGCCAGCGAATGCTGGCAGGGGCTTCTGGGAATTGTAGTCCATGGACATCTGGAGGGCCGCAGTTTGACTACCCCTGCTCTAAATAGACCAGTACATATCTAAACTGGTCCAGGACATATCTAAACTGGGTATTGTGAGACCGTAGCAAATAGATTCAGTAGAGTATTATATATATATCTTTATTAGACTGTAGCTTGACCAAAGTCTCTGAGGCCCAAAGGCCTGAAGCAGGCATTAGTTTTAAGCGAGAGAGCCATGACACAGTTCTGCGGGGCTTGTAAGATGGAGCTCTTCCACCAAGACTTTGGATGGGGCCAATGACTGTAAAACATCCATGAGCCCTCCTGACAAAAAGACACCCCCCCCTCTCAATCGAGACACCCACCCTGGGAAGACCCACTGGCAGGGACCAGTTTTCTGGATGGAAAGACAATCAATGCTGTTAATCAGATGCTGCTAAATTGTTAATAGGTTTTTAATTGTTGGACTGCATTAATGTTTTATTGTGGCTTTAATTGTTGTTATTTTTAATCTATGTCTGTATACTGTCCTGAGTGTATCTCAGGAGGGCTGTATAGAAATTTAATTATTAATAATAATAATAATCCCTCATGCAAGATAAGGGGAACAATAGGAAACTATTACAGCTTCCAAGAACCCCCCTGTCGTCTCCAAGGTTGTAAACGTTGCAAATCTAAAAATGTGCATATGTGCAGGAGTACCATTGGGAGGGCCATGCTCAGGAGATTGCTGAGACAACAAACTGTGGTGTTCCACAACAATACATTCTTGCCAGAGAGGAAACCCAGCCCATCAGGATGGGGTCAGGACAATTGCCCTGAGAACCTGGCCAGTTAAAAAGTGCCAAAGGTATTTGATGATGATCTGGACCAATGGAAATGTGTGAACTGTAAATTGACAGGTTTGGAAAGTTACAACAGTTCTGTCCCAGCAATGAGATCTGTATTACAACCCTTTTCTTCCTATTTTGCGCAAAATGGGACTCTCATCTGGTTCTTTTGGATTATTGGTTTTATCGATTTTACTGAATCTCCCACTTAGAACTTGGTCTTTCAGTTTTATTTCTTCGATAACTCCATTTCTCCCATTGTCCTGAGTATACTTCAAAGTAAACTGAAGAAGTGGCACAAGGTAGGAGTTAAGGACAGACAGGTTGAAGAAAGGAAGAGAAATAGGAAGAAAGTAATGTGAAAGATAGATGGCCCACTCAGGGCATGCATTGCAGCTAGAAACCAGCCAGATTGCTCCAAAGAGCTATTCATGGATGAGACAATGAAATTTCGTGCCTATGTGATTCAAGCCCCATGGAAGGAAACAAAACACTTCTATTTTTACCCCAACATCCTTGACAAGGACCAATTTTATTTTCTACACCTCCAACATGTTCTAAAATCTTAATGTTTTACTATGTCTAATTTTTATATCCTGGTCTGTGACCATACAAATAAATCAATGAATTAATAAACTAGGTCCGTCCCTGGAACTGATGAAAACCAGTGAGATCTTTAAAAATTATGTGATTTTAGATGCTCTGCTATTTTGTCAACCTTTTGCATCTTCGGTTACTAATCAGTTCTTTGTTCTCCTTCTTAGGTTCCAAACAGCAAGGTGGTTTTGTACCTGCTGAAGGAAGACCCTAGAACTACTTTGTCATGATCCAAAACTAGAAATGTTTCTATTTAGCTGACAGAAGGGTTTGGACACATTCCCTCCCGTGTGGCTTTCAGGTTAACTAGTAGAACCAAAGACTATATTGTGGTGGGCTGTGATTCGCAGCACATTATTATCTTGGAGTACCAACCTTCTAAAAATGTGTTTGAGAAGATTTACCAGGAAAACATTGCCAAGAGTGGCTATTAGCAGCTACACTACACAAGCTGGATTTGTTGTCAATAATCCAACATGATGCAGAACTTTGAAACCTGCTGTAACTCAGAATACTTTCTTGGTTCCCCTGTGGTTCTTGATTCTCTTGTGGTTGTCTGTCTATGACTGTATAAACTGAGTCAGAACTACTTATTTTAAGCTAACAATGTAGAAGCAGTTTTTGAGGGTGACGAAAGGTACTTGAAATCCATCCACTTGGCATAACCAGTTTTCTTTGGCTTGAAACGGTGATTAAGAATTAATGTATCTGAAATGAACTATATGATGAAGACACTTGGATACATTTCTGATGAGGTTCTGATTGCAAGTAAATATTTTGTGTACATCTGCAAATTTTCGTTAGGTGTCCACAGTTCTTACAGTTCAAGGGAAGGAGGAAATGGGATTTATTTATGTACTGTATTTATATACCGCCACTCCCAGCAATGCTGGCTTATGATGGTTTACATATAATAGATAAAATCATCATAACATTCTAAAACAAGATTAAACATTCTAACCAATAAAAACACTAACCCCCCAGTTAATCAATAACATAGTTCCAGCCTATAACAATTGCAGTATAATAATACTACCCCATAATGTTTCACTGAGCCCGGTTTCTGTAAAACGCAGCCTACCAACGCTGCTGATGTAAAAAAGGAGGGGGATATAGTATTAAGAGGGGACAGACAGACTTAATACTATACCCCCCTCCTTTTTTACATCAGCAGCGTTGGTAGGCTGCGTTTTACAGAAACCGGGCTCAGTGAAACATTATGGGGTTCTGACCCCAGGGGGAGTTCTGACCCCAGGGGGAGGGGAGCAGCCCGATCTTATCACCCCAGTCCTTCCACCCAGCCTCAACCAAAGGTCTGGTGGAAAAGCTCCATTTTGCAGGCCCTTCAGAGAGCTAATGTCACCAGATAGGGGTCAGGACCAAAAAGGCCCTGTCCATGGTAGAGGCCAGCCGTACTTCCTGGGGCCTTGGGACCATCAGCAGATTCATAGTCGCCAAACTAAGTACCTGGCAGGGGGCATAAGGAGATAAGCAGTCCCACAGGTAGGTAGGACCGAAGCTGCATATAGCCTTAAAAGTCAAAACCAATACCTTGAGTTTGATCTGGAAGAAGACTGGCAACCAATGCAGCTGTCTCAGCAACGGCTGGACATGGGCCCTCCAATATGACCTAGTGAGGATAAAGGGATAAAGTATTTATGTGTATGTATGTGGGGTTATCATGAATTTTGATGTCATGATAGTGGTCTGTACCAACTCTCTTTTCAGTTCAGATTTGTAATTAGCCCTCTATCATAATGGAAGAGAAATGAGATTCAGGAAGTCCCCATTTGCTATATATGGGTATCTCTGTGGCCAACATAACATTACCTTTTCTTTACACAGGGTAATATTTAAAGGCGACTGCATGTCTGGCTCTCATTCTGCTTAAACTTAGAGAAGTATTAGTTCTTCACCATTCTGTGGGGGATTGCAGGTCAAGTGGGGTCTGCACTTTCTCCCTCTTCTAGTATGCAAATACATATTTGCTTAACTACTTTGGAACTGAGATGTGGACATACATATTAAAAAACATTAGTCTTTTTCCTCGTCTGTAGGTGCCACTAAGAAACTGAAGCTAGTGTGCATTTTGAGCAGAGATGTTGCAGCCCAACTGACCATTTCCCCCTCTTTAGAGTCCTGCAAATCCAACATCTTGATTTATCATGTAGTCAGGTGATGTGAGGGTGTGAAAATCCTGTTTGCTTGTCTGGATATGGATACTGAGAAGGAGGACTCTCTAATGGGAGTACTCTAGTCACCTGCTCTTCTGCTTCTGTCCCCTTCTTATGAACAACTGGTACTTAAAAGCACTTTGGTTTGACTTTGCATATTTATTATCCAAGACTTTCATTCCCCATTATGCCAAGCAGGCCTTTTTCCTGTAGCGATTATCATAACACCTCCTTACTGCAGCAAAAAACGATAGCTGTAAGCTATCCATCTTAGTTGACAGGGTTTAAGACGTTTGAGCTTTTAATGTTAAAATGACCTTTTTCATGAGTGAAGATACAGTAATAATAGCTTGGGGGTGACTTGGTAAAAAGAGACAACTCAGTGGTGGTGACGGTTGAAATGATGCTAAAGAGACCACGTTTCAGATCTCTGCCACGAAGCTGATGGGTTGCTCTAAATCTGCTTAACTCACCCCACGTAGCTGTTGTGAGGATAAAATGGGACAGTAGAAAACTGTCCACATTCGTGAGCTTTCTGAAGGTAGGGCAGGATAAAAATGAGAGTGTCCGACACATACACACCTTCTGTGTTGCTTTGGTATCGAGATGTTTCCCTCTCTGGAGATGCTTATCCAAATACTACTCGTAATTTATTTAGGAGTCTCTAACCCAAAGATTCCCAACCAGGGGCCTGCAGGAGCTGAAGTTCACAAAGGCTGTCATGTTAATGTTAAGGTTCAGGTACAGCCGTGTTGGCCTAAAGCAATCGAACAACATTTGAATCCTCAGGGCTTGAACATTGTTCTCAGTGTTAAGGTAGGTTCCTTTTGAAATCAGCATTTGAAGCTGACTTGCTAATGCCAAGTAAGCAAGGTCTGCATGAGTGTAAACCGTAGTAAAGTAACGGAGTCCTGTGGTCACTTAAGCACGTAACACTTACGCATTCTAGCTTTCATGAGTCTGAGCCTGTTCCTCAGAAGCCCTGATGCCAAGTGCTGGTGCGCAGCACCCCTGTGCATCTGAACAAGTCACAAATGTCTCAAGAAAGCTTTCACTGGGAGGAAGAATTCAAGCGGGTAGCTGTGTTGGTCTAAAGCAGCAGGAGGCACCAAAGGCACCTTCAAGACCAACAAAGATTTATTCCAGGCGTGAGCTTTCAAGTGCACACACTCTTCCTCAGTCAACACACAATGGACCAGGCAACAGGAATCCCACAACTGGGAAAGTACCCGCCATTTAATTACTAACCTTGATTTTGTGAAGGACAACTGAGCCCAAAGGACTGAGTAGCCTTTTTAGCGAAGGATTCTCACATTGCAACCTTTGGATGTCATGACAGGGTTGACTAATTGGCTGCTCATTTACTTTCTCCTTATGACTGCGCTTTCATGAACCCTGTTCCATTGTGTGTTGTCATGGGAAGAGTGCCTGCAAGAGAAAGCTCACGCTTTGAATGAACCTTTGTTGGTCTTAAAGGGGACACCGGACTCCTATTTTGCTGCACCGGAAGGAATGGTTCAAGTGGGTAGCCATGTCGGGCTGAAGCAGCACCCCACCACCTTTGTGGCCAGTGGCACCTTTAAGACCAACAAAGGCCTGAGCTTTCGAGTGCAGGCACGCTTCCTCAGACAATGGCACAGGGAGCATAAGAGTGCAGGCAGAAGGGGAAAGCGCAGTAGCAGCCGCTTAGTAAACAGGAGGGAATGCTCAGTCCTCAAGGCAAAGCCGGATTCCTGCTTTCCGCTGCAGCATCTTCCCGCCTGCGGGATCTCCTCCCTCTGCCCCGTTTCCCTGGCAGAGCCGCTCAGAGTCCCCCCAGCGCACCAGGCCGCCCGCGCGCCCGTCCATCAGAGGCACCGGGGACCCGGATGCGGCAGCGGTTGCCTAGCGACCGTGGAGCTGGGGCGGCGAGGAGGAAGAGGGACGGTCCCGCCGCCCCCGGGCGCTGCCTCTGCGCGGCGCCCGCGTGCCCGGCAGCGGCGAGGGGGCGTGGCCCTTTGGCGCCGTCCGGGCACGGGGGCGGGCCGCGCGTGCGCGGCAGGCGGGGTCTCAGGCAAGCGAGGCCGGGCCGGGCCGGGCTGAGGAGTCGCATCCAAGATGGCGCCGTGCGGACGTGTCTGGGCCGGGAGCCGCGGGCCGGGCCGCTTCCTCCTGCTGCTGCTCCTGGCGCTCGGGCCGGCCCGGGCGGAGCAGGGCGCGGGCGCCGGGGCCGGCGGCGGCTTCCCGGGGGCGGCCCTGCAGGCGCAGCAGGCGGCGGGGCTCGGGGCCCAGCAGCCGCCTCCTCAGCCGGTGCTGTTGGGGGCCGCCGCGGGCGGAGGAGGGGTCGGGCGGGCGCCGCGGGCGGGCGCCTCCTCCTCGGGCGGCGGTTGGAAGCTGGCCGACGAGGCCGCCTGCCGCGAGGACGTGACCCGCGTCTGCCCCAAGCACAGCTGGGCCAACAACCTGGCCGTCCTCGAGTGCCTGCAGGACGTGCGGGAGGTGAGCAAGGCGAAGGGCCGCTCCGAGGAGCAACTTTGGGGACGGGCGGGGCGGTGGGGGGGGGGGGATGGGACGGCCCGGGCGGAGGTGGCGGGGCTGAGGCAGCCTCCCCCCAGTCCGGCTCCGGGCTCTGCTGCAGAAGGCCGCGGGGAGGGATCCAAGTGGGTCGATCGGAAGCAGCAGAGCAGCGAAGTTTTTACTCAGGGGATTGGAGGGGAGGGATTGGGGGGCTTCTGTGGCGCCGAGGGTAGAGTCTGTCCTCCCATGGGTGCATTGTCTTCGGGGAGCGCTCTTGGAACAAGGCTGAACTTCATGCAGAGTTGCCTGGGAGCGCAGAGCTCGCTTGCAGCGAAGTTTGGCCGCTTGGAAGGCATGCTCGGTAGAGTTAGGTGGAAGTAAACCGCGGGGTGCAGGGGCTTTGAGTGGCTTTGTCCCCCGAATGTCCCTAACTGGCTGCGATGAGGGAAGCAGGTTGTTGGGCCAGATTGGTCCAGCGCAGGTTCTTCGTCTGGGTTCATCACTTGCCCACTTTGAGAGGGCAGCCTCCTGTCCTGTAGGTTTTGGCTAGTAGGAGCAATGTTGGGAGGGGAGAACAATATTTTTCAAGAAACTCACAGGGTTGCCTGATACGTTGGGGCCGCTTCAGGGTTTCACCTGGAAATGATGGCAGCACATAACACAAAAACTTCTGTACCTTACCCTACCTCCTGCGCTTCAAAGATGTCAGGGAACGGTTTGGATATGCATTTCAAGATCTGTTTGGTGTAGACTTCAACGGAAGTTATCCCCTTCTCAAAGACAAATGAAATCAACCCCTTTCTCATGAGGAAATTGGATTTGTACTTCCTTCAGACCAGGGGTGGCCAAACTGTGGCTCTCCAGATGTCTGGCAGGGGCTCATGGGAACTGTAGTCCATGGACGCCTGGAAAGCCATAATTTGGCCACCCCTGCTCTAGACAGTTTGACCTTTCAGTTGGAGGGAGGAAAGGGAAAGTGCCCTGTTGTGGCCAAAGCTGAACTTCCCTGCTTTGACTAGCTAATTCTGGACTGTCCTTGTTGACAACAGTGTTGCCAGTCTTTCACTTTTAACACATGCACAATCCCCTTGCTGTTCCACAGAACGGGGCCTGCTGTGAAATGAAACAAAACAAAAAGTCCAACATAACACTAACATTTATTTCGGCATGAGTTTTTGTGAGTCAGAGCTCACTTCTTCAGATGCTGTGAAACAAAACATCTTGCAGTTTGGCAGCATGCTCATAATTGCTGGTTTCAGCAGCTGCTTTTAAAAAAATAGCGCACAATCAAGTGTCCATGAGAAACATGTTCATAGTTTGAAGTAGGGTAGGTAGGGCTTGAGCCTGTAATTCAGACATGGAAATATCCACTTGCCTGGCTGCCTGTGGTGAGGAAGCTTTTCAATGTGCTCAAGGAGAGAAGCTTTTCAGGCTGCTTGTGTCCTGCAAATGACTGCCTAAATGTGTGCACTTGCACACGCATGCAGTCAGGCTACCGAAGCGCATGGACTTGTTTGCAAGACAGCTCTTGGTTAACTTTCAGCTGTAGCCCAAAGAAGTTCCTGCATTGTGACAAATATGCAGGAAAGGTAATTGTTGTCTTACCAAAGGGAACAGCAGAGCTGTCAGGTGGCGCTCTGACAGGTTGATGAATGTATGTTCTAGTATGATGAGTTCACATAATCTGTATGCAGCTTGGTAAGAATTTTATTCCAGTTACATACAAATCTAGGGGTCATAGCAAGTTTATCTCAGCTGCAAGTTTAAACAAAAACAAATGATGTTCTTTGAACTGGAAAAGATGTGTAACTTGAAGGGAGTCTCATCTGGGTGATTCTGTAATGTTATGGGTAGTCTTGCTATTTTCCTGCCCATCCCAGGTAAACCACAGTCCCAATCCCTACCTTTGAGTGAGAGCAAAAGGTGGCCTCCAGAGTGACTCTCTAGGAATTTCCCTTTGTCTTTATTCATGTAATTCCTGGAGACTATGGGGAAATTCCTAGAGCGTCACCTGGAAATTACACAACTTCCTCTCCAGATGCTACTCTCAAAATCTTCCTGCATTTGCTGAGGCAGTGTTGGCAACTGTAGTTGTAGGATACAGCTTTTGTATGCTTTAATTCTCTCAGAAGCAAGCTGGGACAGCCTGTGAACCTGGAACAGAAAGAACAAGCCTCAGTAGATTACATTAAAAACTGTTTTGTACAGGATGGTTGAGTGTTTGTCTCTGCCCCATACTGTTGGTGCTTGCTCAGGTACCCTGGGCCATCATCATCTAAAGAGATGTTGTACAGGAGCTAGTTATTAGTATTACATATGCCCTTCTTGGGTGAGGGTGCTAGTTGAACTCGGCCACAATAGATGAGAAGAGGTAAGGATACTTATATTTATGTATGCTTCATGGCTGGTGAGATGCTATTTGTCAGGAGCTGTTGACTGGGAAGTGGTGAGTTACACTTACTCAGGTTCTCATCATCCCTGTAGAAGACTTTCAGTGAAAGCAGGACCTTTTCTAGAATGCAAGAGATCATGAGTCTGCAAGCAGAATGCTTATCACCAGTCACCGATTTAGAGGCTTAGATGGGAATCTTAATTTAGACAGTTGAAAGGTAGATTGGGTTGCATCTTGGAGGTGAGGCAGAGTGCCTGTTATCCAATTTTAATGGACATCCTGACTTCTAGCGATTATGTCTCATAGAGACTTGCCTGTCTTACTGATTGATACTCTGTTATTTCATCTCTCTTCTTTTGTCTGCTTGTACTTAACAGTGTTCGGGAACCTAGTGAGTCAGAGAAGGACTTTGGCGTAGACTCAGAATCCTACTCTGCTATGAAGCTTCCTGGGCCACTCTTTTGGCCTACCTAGCCTTCCTCGCAGGGTTTTATATAGCGACATCTTTATCTCCAACCTTTCTCCCCAGTGGGGACCCAAAGGAACCTAATGTCATTCTTCCCCATTTTTATCCCAAACACTGCTGTGCTGGAACTAGGCTGAGAAAGGTCCAGTGTTACTGTGTGAATTTCCATGGCAAAAATGGGGATTTGACTCTGTCTCCCAAATCTTAGTGCAACAAATGCACCATGCTGCTACAAAGATAAAATGAATGAGGTGAGGTTCAAATGAGGGCAAACAGGTCAAACCCTCCGCCAAAGAATTAATGGACATAAATCTGTCATTAAAAGCCACAAGACTGAAAAACCTGTAGGGGAACACTTTAACCTTCCAGGACATTCTATAAGGGACCTTATTACAAAAAAACTTCAAGAACAGGCTAGAAAGAGAGATTCCAGAAATGGAAGTTATTACAACACTCAATACTTTGACATACCCTGGACTCAACAAGTTTTTATCTTACTGTGCATGCTAACCTTATGTAACTTGTGTATCCACATTCCTCACAATTTATTTTAATTGGGATTATGTGACTTTTAGTAATATGTAATGTAATTTTGAATTCTACTTTCTGGTCCCAGGACAAGATATCTGTCAGCTTAGCTTTTACTTGTAAGAAAGTTTCACACTGGTATGGAGACAGATGGGGCCGGCAGTAAATAGTAGGGTGTGAGCCGTGGATCACTGGCTTTGACAGTTTTATTTCTGATATGTCTTTGTGAACTACAAATGGGTTTGAGGGGTTTGATTGGCTGGTTTGGCAGGGAGTTATCATGTGGCTGTGTTTGGATGCTGTGACACAGTTTAATAATGTAACAGAATTAACTTTTGCTTATATATTCCTACTGTTATGATGGTCAGTTCTTAGTCTGATGAAGAGTGCTTGCACTCGAAAGCTCACGCCTTGAATAAATCTTTGTTGGTCTTAAAAGTGCTATTGGACTCTGATTTTATTACGAATGAGGTGAGAAACTTTTGTACTGACTTGAGCTATGTGGGGGATGCCAAAAGGGGGAAATCATGGATGGGGGAAATAGAGAGAATCTGCCCATTTATTTTGGGAAGGTAGTGTTGAATAGCATGTTAGTGCTGGCTATGAGATTTTTTTGAAATATTTATTGAAGAAAATGGGGGACATGAATACATAACCGAAATACCTTATTTGCAGTGGGGTGTTTTACTTACTTTAAATTAACAGCTCTTTCATTTGAACCTGTGTGCTGTGTGGCTTTTACTACCTTGACCAAATGAGATATTAATCTTTTAGTTTGTGAATTACCCCGCCTGAGACCTTGGAGAGCCACTGCCAGTGTGTGTAGACAATACTGGCTTTAATGTCTCAAAAGTCTTATTCAGTATAAGGCAACTTCATGTGCTGTTTGAGAGAGCAAGGGAGTGAAGCAAAGTAACTAATCAAGGAAGTGCAATTCATAGGCTCAGCAAACTATCTCTTTTTGATTGAATATCAGGCACAGTGTGCACAAAGATTGAAGAGAAGGCAGCAGGGTGCTTGAGTCCAGGGGCAATTTCTGCTCCGGCATTAGGACAGCCTGTGCCCTATGTTCTAGCCACAGAGTTCCTTGTGTGTTGATCTGCCGCGTAGTTGTGGTCCCAGCAACCAAACTTGGTTTAGTGAAGCCAGTCAGAATTTACTTTCATTGTGGATGTGGATGAAGGCCATGAAAGATGTTGCACATCGCTGCTGTAGCCTTAACTTTCACTTAACGTATAACTAGAGATAACACGTGAAGTGTTTTGTGAACTGTGCAAGCCCTGGGATGTGTTCTTATCTATTTGAGAGTTGCCATTATTTAACTATAGGGTACTTGAGTGGTTGAGGAATGAATAGAGATTTAGTGCAGTCTGCAAGCTAAGGGGTGTTTAAACTGTCCCAAAATGTCTGTGATCAAGTACTCTACAATTGAGGAGGGAAGCAAGAAGAAAATGTGCGTTAAAGGGAGCATTCCGTCTGTGGATTGGAATTTAATGGTAGTTTTAGAAGATAAATGGGATGGTACTTGGCACAGAAATTATGAATAGATTTTTGCGCATTCCTGTGCGGTGCATTTTGCCATGTCAGTTTAACTCATACTGGTTGTACCTGACCTTGGTTTAACTTGAAATTAATTAAAGGTACTTGGTGTCGTTCTAAAAGCTGGCTGGTAGTTCCAGCAAGCTAATTAAAATGTTCTAAAATCTCCCTGCTCTTTCTGGATACCTCCCCCTCCCACATTTCATATCCTTAGTTTTCTATCTGTCCTCTGACTCTCATGTGGCTTTCGGAGGTGCTTTAGAAATCTTTTGGCTGAATAAAAGCCATAGGGGAGGGAAATGCCAAACAAGGAGGCTGCTTTCAGGGCTTCTTCAAAGTAGTTCAGTTGCTGATCTAGAGATGCTAAAGGGGGATGGGATAGCAAAAATTGAGAAATTCTTTGTGTGAGTTCTTGAGGTTTTAGATTAGATTAGATTTATTCAAATATGGCTGCAAGCCAGCTACAAAACCCACATTACTTTGATATAGATCAATGAAGAGAAGAGCACTCTTAGGCAATTGAGTTCTATAAACCTTAAATTTAACCCATAGGATGAGGCACTTTTCATTGGAGGATCAAGTATGTCCCAAATCATTGCTTGTGGATGGCGATTAACTGCTACACTGTTTTAAGAGCATTTTATAAGGTTTAGCTGATTAATAAAATATGCAGCTATGATCTGCTAATGGCCTGATAGAAGCTTTTGCACGGTTACCTCAGCATCTCACCTTTTGCAGTATTATTTGTTTATTTATTATATATTTATTATTTACCGTCTTCCCTGAAGTCTCAGGGCGGTTCAGATAAAACAGAAACTATACAGAAAACTCAGTTTAACAATAGTACAGTGATAACAGCAAGCAACATAGTAGAACAATAGAATAATATGGAGGACATTAAATTAATGCATACTGATACCCCAGCGAGTTGGAAGGATCTGCAATGATTGCCATAGGAGGGAGGCTCAGTGGGAGGGCCCATGGGAAGTGGTGGTTCAGGTCGACCTCAACCAAATGCCTGGCAGAGGAGCTCCCTTTTGCAGGCCCTACAAAACTGTTTAAGTTTGGGGATGACTGGTCCTTCTTACAGAATTGTTGCCATTGGTGAAGTAATGTTCATAATAGACAGTTTTGTAAAGTTATATCAACGTTAAACCAATACCATTCTAATACATTTTAATTTTTTCCTCTGTAGTTTCTTTTATTTCTGCCTGATGAGGAATGAGAGATTTAGAGTATTGCTAAACCCAAATAAGATCCTTCTAATTTTAGCTACAGTTCACAAAAATACGTTTGGTACCTTTCAACTCTCTTTGGAGTTATTTTTATTTTAGTAGTGAAGAATAAGATACTTTTATTTCACAAAACCATCAGATGGTGTGTGCTACATATATCTGTTTAGTATTCTTAACATATTATTTATATCCCATGTGTCTGTTTCCTCTCTAGACTATACCTTTTTAAAATTAGTAAAGCTTTCATCCTAACAGCTTCAAAACTTTGTCTAGCAGGAACTGGGATTATAATTTCATCAGCTAGAAATCCAGCAAGTGGAAATAACAGGTATGTGGAAATTTCAAGTGAGATTGGTGGTACAACAGTAGTGTGAAACCTGGTTCTTCTGGGACATGGGACCCTAATCCTGGATCTTACACTGGGTGGTCCTAGAAACCCTGTGGTTTGCAAGAATCTTTCCAGCAGTGGAGATCTTTGGGAAACATTGTTGCAAGTCTGACACATACTACAGTCAGCTTTGTTGTTTGCATTCCCCATGGATCTGTCAGTCTTTCCCTTTCCATCCCAGGGTTTGAAGAATCTGTTGTTTCAGTGTGGTAGTGTTGAGTTGGGATTGTGTGGGTTCTGGTTTGCAGTTCCAAGTGCAGCTCTTTATTTGCATTGAAATTGAGAGTGGGATAGCTCAGGTAGCTTTACTGATTCTGATTTATGTGAAAGGCAGACGGTGTCTGTCTTGGAGTTTTTTCTTCAAACACCTACTGTATTGATGGTTAAAACATTTTTAGGGTATATGGGATTTTGCTTTGGCAACTCTGTGGCTTTTTACTTTCTTAGATACTACTGCCTTCTACTCTTGAGTGGAACAGTTTCTGCCTTGCCTTCCCTTGCCTTCCCTTGCCTTCCCTTGCCTTCCCTTGCCTTGCCTTGCCTTGCCTTCCCTTCCCTTGCCTTGCCTTGCCTTCCCTTCCCTTCCCTTCCCTTCCCTTCCCTTCCCTTCCCTTCCCTTCCCTTCCCTTCCCTTCCCTTCCCTTCCCTTCCCTTCCCTTCCCTTCCCTTCCCTTCCCTTCCCTTCCCTTCCCTTCCCTTCCCTTCCCTTCCCTTCCCTTCCCTTCCCTTCCCTTCCCTGCTGACTCCTGTAAATAAGAAGTACAGCCATTCAGAAGGGCACATAAAATTTATTGGCACACAAAAAAGAACTTTACCATTCTCCCTGTATGCCACCACTGTGTCACAGAGCAACTTGAGTGGTCGATGCAGCATTATTTCCTTTGTCCAGAAGGAGTTCTTAACTTACCATGGGTGATTGGCTAGCTATTGTGCTGCAGTAGCAAGTGAAAAGCACAATTGGGATACCTAAAATACATCTCATTGTCAGATGCGCACTGAACTAATGGATAGTAAAAGTAGATTTGCTCTGAAATATGCAGTGCAGTTGTTAAGATCTTGCATTGTGCAGGACTTGAGGTTCGCAGCAAGGCTTGACTCTGAAGTGGGTATATTTTATGTCAACCTTTGCATGAAATGAGTTCATGTCAGGTGAAATTTTCATCAGATCTTAGGTTTAGTGAGTATGCAGAAGCCTCTTGAATCCATTTGAATGATAAAAGCTGAGGAATCCTGGTGCTGGTGGGAAGAAAAAATTGTGCAGCTAGCAGCAATAGTGTGAAAATAATAGCACATAAGAGCTTAGCTGCATGAGACTAAAAGACCCTATTTTGAACAGCATCATATAGCCCATAAACAGGGATTGCAAGTAACTTCTTGCTTCTGTTTATCTCCAGCTCCTGATATTCAGAGGTATGCTACCTCCCATTGTGGATGATTGGTTATGTCTATCATAGAGATGTCATTCAGTGGTGAATGTAGGTGGTATCAGTTCTGCCTTCCAATAAAGAAAGGAACCTGCTTTGGATGTATTTGCTAAATGTCTTGGGATATATTGAAGGATGGTAAGGAATCTTATTCACAAGCCTGCTATAATAGTAATGCATTATTTACCTGACTTGTTCAAGGATCGTTTTGGAGATACCCTTGGAAACATTAATTTGCTGACCTTTCTAAATAGCGTTTACACATTCTCACATTGGCACAGAACTGTAACAGTTAAAAATATTAAACTGGAGAGTTGCCATGATAAAAATCCTAAAACAATTTAAATGCAATTTAGCAGCCAAACTCAAATTCCCATGGAGCCTCTAGGCTAAGAAAAATATCCACTGAAGGCCAGCATATTTGTTGTTCTTCAGATAGTAGCAGAAGAGCATGACACGCATCTTGGTGGGGCGAGAGGAGTGGAACTATAGAGCAGGAGTGAATAAGGCCCTGCTTTCTGTGGAGGTAACTGAACTCTGTAACAAGAGGGACATTTATTTTATTTATAGTTTGCTTTTCTCACTGAGACTCAAGGCAGATTACACAGTATAAATCAGTGCACTCAGTTGAATGGGCCATATAATAAGCAACGTAAATAGGGCTGGGATTGCAGAAATTGGAGAAAAGGAGAAATCTGGACAAATCTTAAGTATTAAACCAGAACATGTAAAACAAGTAGTAAATGGTATAAGTAGAAATAAAATGCACTGAGAACAAGCTAATGACTACAGCCACAGATAACGCAGAGTAGTAAAGTCACAGCCCATTCCCTTTCTTGAAACATCTATTGAACGAAGCCCTATCATTCTTATAAAATTGCTGCATTGAACAGTTCTAGCTTACATAGCTTGCAGAATGCTAAGGGAATGGGAGCGTTCTGATCTCTGCAACATCGTATGGTGCAGGGTAGGGGCTGCTACACAGAATGCACACATATGGACAGTTGTTGACTTTTCCCCTCTTGTAGGTTGGTCCCCGGCTCAGCGGAATAAAATTGTTGTACCGGAACATGGGAGGAACATAACATGCAGATATGTAGGGCTTTATAGGTGATGGCTTTGTATCTTTGGTAAATGACGGGCAGCCAATGGAGTGACTGCAGAATAGGTGGAATTGGCATGCTCTGGCTCCCTCCTGAAAATAACTGAGCTGCAGCGTTCTGTACCAACTGGAGTCTATGAGTTGACTTTGAAGCGACACCTATGTGGAGTACATTACAGTAGTCTAGTTTTGATGTTGCTGCAGCATTGATCCAGATGGCTCAATTAGCCAAGTCGAGGTAGGTGGGCTGTCTTGTGGCCTCAGCTAAGTTTGGAAAGGTAATATGTTTTGCTGCTGCATTAGCCTTCTTTTCCAGAAGTAATGTTGGATTCAGTATAGCTTTCTGCTTTTTTTTAATGGTTTGTGTTTAATACTGTGTTTTTTTTAGTTATAAGCTTCCTTGATCAGGATTCTGAAAGATGGTGTAGCAGTATTACAAAAAAACTCCAAAAACAAACATCTCTGTGGTATTTAACTGAGTCAGCAAGGGTTAGCTGAACCTCACTGAAAGTGAAAAGCATGAGGCCCATCAAGACCTCAAGATCCCCAATCAGCATTAACTCAGTCTTGTCACAGTTTTACTTCAGCTTGTTCACACAGCCATTTAACCATAGCAGAATTTTGGTTTGTGAATCAATTGGTGGATTTCATTGTCTATCTTTTGCCCCTCTATTAGTTGAAAGACTTCACTAATGGAACCTTTGGGCATCTTTTCTGTAACAACATGCCTTTAGCAGTGTTTTACAGCAGCTTTAGCTGTAGTGTTTTCATAACCTATTTCCTGCTGTCCCTGCATTTTGACATTTTGACACCTACTTTCTTTTTGTGTTTTGTTAACTGTGGTAATTGTCACACTGCGCTCTTAACCTAACTTCCCGCTGGTGCTATGCAGCCTAATTTGCTTGTTGTAATGCAGTGGTCCATTAACACTCATTTGTAGAAAGGTCTTTCCCAGTGTTTGCCCCTTGAGCTCTTTTAATTGGAGATTGCAGTAAGTGAACCTGGAACCTTCTTGTACAAAGCAGGTGCTCTTCCACTGAGCTACAACTCCTCCCATAAGGGGAAGTCTTTTGAGTTGGTGGGAGTTATTTTCCACTGTGCTTGGTAGTATCCTTACATAAAAAAATATCAACAGCTTTCAAGAATGCTGCAATAGTACACATGATTGGCAAAAGCAAACAAATGTTCTTAAAACACTCATTTATGTAAGTAGAGAAAATTCTCTGAATTGCCTGCATTTTATTTTATAAATATGCATATTGTTAGGGGGGGCTTCTCTTGCACTTCTCGGTTTTTGTGTGTTAAGGCTTAGGCCGTTCTAATAATCAAGTTTATTGTTTGCTTGAACCATCTCATGAGGATGGATGGATGGATGGAGCAGTTAAATTGGAATGGGTAGCATCTCTCGGGAATATTCCGAGTAGTCTATTGGATTCTACTTGCTGG
This sequence comes from Paroedura picta, assembly GCF_049243985.1. Taxonomy (NCBI): domain Eukaryota; kingdom Metazoa; phylum Chordata; class Lepidosauria; order Squamata; family Gekkonidae; genus Paroedura; species Paroedura picta. The sequence goes on along the minus strand of NC_135382.1, from coordinate 22,030,281 downwards.
ACTGGAAGCTCCATTGACTATTATTTTTCTTTGTGATCTGTGTGCAGTCCTGTGCCTGATTTCTTTGCCTGCACGGAAGCAATGTGGAAAATCCTAGAACAGGCCTAAAATATGATCTTTGCCTTTAGTAGGCAGTCCAGAAATTTAGAAGCAAGGCTGATACTTTCCAGTCTTCAGATTTTTGTATTTCTGTGATATTTTCCAGTACCAGGTGCCAGGAAGTAATTTATAGGTGCTGTTGCAAGTTGGTCCCTTGGATATGTCAAGCCTCTGTTGTTCATGTCCACTCCATAGAGTGCAAATGTTTGACTTTCTGTACGTTTCCTTGTGGCATGAGTGTATCTGTGTTTGAGAGCAGCCCCCCCCCCCCCCCCCCGTTTATGTTGAGGTGGATTTTCACAGCTTTAAAATATTGCATTCAGTGAGAACATTCAACAGGTCGCTTGCTTGACTGCCTACCTTGCTGACTTTTGTAAGATGCCATTCTGAAAAGGCTCAAATGTTAGACTCTTGCTTCCTTCAGCAGTTTGTAGCTGGGCAGACATTATAACTTACCATCTGCATGAAATTCGTGTGAGCAGATGGTGCTGGGAGATACTGCCAGGATGTCGCTAGAGTGGTTTCAGTCATTAAGCAGTTAGTACAGCTGTTTAACTCATTAGTTAGGGCTCATTAATGGGTAGTCTCTACCTGTTTACGGCATGTTTATTGGAATCTTACGTATTTCCAACAGAGCTTGAACAAGGTACATAAAATTATGCGTCTATAGCTGGATGTGATTTGTGAACTGAAACGAAAGATGGATTGATAGATGTATTTTAAGATTTTGCTTTTGGAGGAATGGAAATGGGATAGAGGCTTTTCTTCCCCACAGTTTTGATGCAGCCCTGTAGCTTAAGGTAGATAATCACCTCTGTATTTTTGTAACCACAGTGGAAATTGCTGTGGTGATGAGTCATCCATGCGCTGCTTTAATTGCAGTTTCTTGGATGCCCTGGCAGTTTGGTTCCTTTTTTGCCAAGCTAGTTGGAACAGTTAAACTGTCTGTGCACATTCAAGTTCAGAACGACTCTCCTGGAAAGAAAAAAATTGCTCTACATTCATTGCATTTTACAAGTTTATCTGTTGTTAACCTGGTAGTTGATTCTAGGGAGTTATCCATCAGCTATCTGACTTGGCAGACTAGTTGCCTCATTTCTCCCCATTTCCCCTGCCGGTTGCTAAATGTCTAGTCATGCTCCTTGGATCAATTGCATTTGGTTGAAATCTTTCATATGCAGCTTGAGTCATGTAGATTCTTATTCTTATTGGCCCTTTAGCTAGTGAGAGAGTTGATAGTAAAGCCGTGGTGGTGGTGGAAAGTGCCGTTAAATCACAACCGACTTGTCGTAACTCTGTAGGGTTTTCAAGGCAAGAGAGATTCAATGGTAGTTTGCCGTTGCCTTCCTCCAAATGGCTTCACAACCCAAAATTTGACACAAGCCTGGCCTGATTTATAGCTTTCAACCAATATTCAGGGAAGACGCCTTCCCTGAATAGTTATTGAGCTGTTTTCCAATTCAGCTGTGGATCCAACCTTCAGCTGTTAGGTTTAAATGGCTGTGAACCATTAAATATGTTCATTTCACTCCCCCCCCCTCGAGTGGGAGGAAGCAAAACAGGTTAAACGGCTGCCAGCCACTTAACCCTTTCTGGGTGATCCCCGCCTTTTCTCCCAGCAAGCTCTGGCTGGGAAAAGTGGGATCCAAACTGACTGATTCGATTCAGGGAAATTCTGGGGTTTTAGGTTTGTGCCCATCTGAGATCTGACAAGATCTGGTTAGCGATATCCAGGTAAGGGCAGTCAGTCCTGATGATCTGATCATAAGAATTAATTTTCTTTCTCCTCTCCTGACCTTCTTGGGCTTGGCTTTGGCTCATGAGTTTACTATGGCAATGCTTCCCAATAAGCCCACTTCATATCTGATCTTGGCAGGGCACAGGAATGTGTACAGGGTCAGCTTAATCATACTCAAGGATGGCCAAACTGTGGCTCTCCAGATATCCATGTTACTGGCAGGGGCTCATGGGAATCACAGTCCATGTATATCGGGAGAGCCACCACAGATATTGGTGAACTCAAGGCTGTCTCTTGGGGCACTAGGCTTTAAAGAGTACCAAATTAGGGAAAAGCAAATTTAATGTTTATTTTTGTATTTTTTTGAATGCCAAGAGACAAATGAATTTATACCTTTAAGAATTATCATTCTAAATAGGGCTGGAAATGGGGAGTGAGGCTTTCCATGGCACAAAGCATCCTGGGTGTTTGTCAGCTTTTTTAGTGGAAGCTTAAGATGGTGAAGTATGTGAATTCCTTCTGATCTGAATAAGGTCTAAGAATTTAAAAATTTATTTAGAAAACATCTGCGCTGCTTCTCCAGTGAATCCTCAGTGAGTGAAGTTGCAGGGGGTAAGAAGTGGGAAATACAATCTAGAGGAAATGTCAGGAGTGTCTTCCTTTTTTTTTTTCTTCCTTTCTTCCTGGATTATGCAGGTCATATCTTTAGGCGAAGGCTCGAAAGGGGTAGCATCATGCACAAACCTCCAGGCATGTTTATCTTGCTGCAGTTTAGGGTTCAGCTATGCTACTTTATCTAATGATCTTTCATTCAGTACAAGGATCATCTGTAATGTCAGTATGGGCTTCTGTTAGCCATTTTTTACATGAAATTTGGCTGTGTTGGCACAATCTTCCTTCTGCGTTCTTCCCATACATGGTTTAAAGCATTTTGGGAAGCTAATTACAACTTTCATTTTAATTCTGTCATGCCTGTAATTTGTTTAGTCAGTGCAGACAGACTTGTCTCCTGGAAGTATTTAGGGTTCCAGTATCTTACCTGTTAATTGTTCCCCAAGGGACACAAATGGGGAACGATAAGGAATACTGCGAGCTTCAGAGTCCGGTTCAAATACCATGGCAGAGCGCATGCATTCTGTTCTCCCTGCTGGCTGTGCTGTGTCTTTGGGTTTCCTAATAATTACTTTAGAGATCACAGTATGAGGCAGAATGTGGCACCTGTGCCTTGAGCTGGTTTCTTACATGTAGAAATAGATATCAGTGATCCCGGTGCGTGTGCATGCAAATATGAGCACTGTGATCTCATCTGTTCTCTTCCATAATACAAAACTTTATTGAGTAGGCTTGAAGGGGGGCTCTGCAAGAAACTTCAGCGTCATCTTGAATCCAAACTGACTTGATTGCACGAGTGCAGTGGTACTCGGTCAGTGGCCCACATAGAGCCACATTTGCAATTGTCAATAAAAAGAAACTGGGACTTACTGAGGCAAAACGAAGAGAAAGAAACAAATGGTGCAAAAGGAAAAGGATCTTTAATGGTTGAATAACCCCTGTGCGTTTTGCATTCAGCTCTGTCAGGAGGAACGTGCTCTTAGATTCCTTTAGATATGGAAAGGAATAGAAAAGGAATCTTAAGAGTAACTTCCCTCTGGTAAAGCTGAACGTGAAACGTGTAGGGGTTATTCAACCATTGAAGATAGTTTTCCTTGTGCATCATTTGTTTCTTTCTCTTCAGTTGCCATCAAGCAAAAGAGCCCCATGACTACTCTTACAGCTTGCCCACTAGCCCACCAAACAGACACTTATTTTAATAGAAGGTATAACCACTAATGTTTCATGTATAACTGTAACCTTCTAAATTACCAGAATGACTCTGAGTGTGTAGGGTTCTCTGTCAGTGCAGAGCCTTAGCCATCCCTTGTGGACCTGGAGTGAGGGAAAGGACTTTGCATATCAGCATGAGGCACAGCTGCTTGAACAAGAGAGTAAAGATGGCCAGGGTGACCAAGGAAGAGCAAGCTGGCAATGAAGGCAAGAGGTAAAACAGCCACCACCTCACCATGACCAGATTACTCTTTTCCATGGTGTGACAAACTTGCTACCCTTGTTCTCTTTGTGACAAGCTTGCTCCCCTCACACCAGCCACTTGGGTCCTGAGATAAGAGCACAGTGGCTGCAGAGAAGAATGCAGATGGAGGTTGTTGGAGAGGACTAGCTCTTTACTGCCATCTCTGGCATGAGGTCTACAGCTCAGGGGGGGGGGTCAGAGCTTACCCATTATCCAGTCTCTCTGGCAACAGCTTTTTCAAATTGGAGGCTACCTGCAGACCACAAGTCCTGCCAGGCAGTGACCTTGTTCACTTTCCTGGGACATAGGACAGTTGCTGAATTGGGGAATTGGTTCCCCGAAGAGCCACAGGTAGCATGTCGAAGCACCATATGTGGCTCCCAACCATTGAGAATTAGTGCATTCATGGTAGAGTAGCTGCTGTGACCATTATACGGATGTGCAGGTCAGCAGAAATGGATGGAGGGAAGAGGCAGACAGGTGGTTTTCTGTGGGCTTCTCCAAGTGCCAATGGAAAAATTGAAAATAGCTGACATTTTTTCTTAGGTAAGTGCTTCTTAAGGCAGGTTATTAAAATACTGTGTTAGCTCTCATCATAATGTGCTCCAAATATTTCAATACATAATATTTAGTACGTTACAGAGCTGCCGACAGACACAGCACATATATGTATGTGTGTCCATTAAACTTGTAATGTTCTTGCTTCTCAGTGATTGGTCCCTGGAAGAAAGTTAATTACAATTTTGAAGCTGCCCAGTTTAACTGGAACACCATTCATGAAAGTGCTAATTTATAGAACAATGTGTTTATAGAAATGAAACACTTTCTACAGAAAAAAAAATTAATGGGAAATAATTTGGAAATGTTTCCACTATATATCATGTACAATGCATTCTATGTTCATTTGCCAGTAAAATAAATTCAAATCTGTTAAGATATATATTGCGTGTGTTATATTTTCCTCAAAGTTGTTAATCAAAATACATTTCTCACAACTTCAACATTTCCAGCAACTGTACATCTCAAAACAGTTATGCCTTTCCTGTTGCTGGATCAGCACAGCTAGGGTGCTGCTGAAAGAGAACAAGTTAAATTCAAGTCTCTGCTGCTCTCTGGCATCTTCGCTTTGTGACACAAATAGAACATGATGGGGGTAGGGCAATGCAGGGAGAGACCCTTGAGAAAGGAACTTACTTAGATTGGCTCAACTGATGGGTTGTCAGCTGCAGCCAGTGTAGTTATTCACCCTTAGAATTTCCTAAGTAGGAGGGTTCAGGCTCTTGCCCATTTCCTGACCTCCTTGCCTGTCATCATTTTTGAACTGCTGTCTGCCTCACTCTGGAAGAGTGGTAGCACTTCCCACTGCCTTTGTTTAGCTCTGCTGCTTCTCTTTCTCTTCTGCTTTACAAAGTACAGTCCCAGCACCTCTGGGGTGTTCAGGATGGGGCAGCAAAGCCATTTACTTCTTTTGCAGCTTATTTCTAGCAGGTCACAACTCCATGACCTGAGCTGTGTGTGCACTTAGCTTGGTAATGTGGACTTCTATATTTTTTTTGCTCCAGCAGATGCGAGATTCAGGTTAGGGTAGGCTCAGTTTTACATCATTAGTCTGTCTCACTGGTGTCATTGGTTGAAAATGAAACATGACATTCATGAAAATTTCCTGGAAGGCATGGGTTTATTTTCTGTCTGTTTAAATCCTGTGCCAAGACACCAGAACAGAGAATTTCTCCTCTCCAACATATTGGGTACACAGAAGCTCTGGTGGGTGGGCTCTTGATGAATGTTTGCCCTGTCTAATTTAACAAAAAAATCCAGTTTTGTCTTGACAACAACGATAAATTGGGCACATTTGGCAATATTTATTTATGTGCTGTATTTTATAGTCTACTGTTCTCCCTGTGATTCAAGGCAGCTTACACAGTGTGAGTGAAAGCAGTCCATGTGAGGAGACATCTGATAAGCAATTTACTAGGACTAAGATTACAAAAATCTTAACATCAGTAGAAAATAATGCATCCTAGTGTTAATTCCAGAGTCTGGCTAACCTGCATGGGTGATAATTAAAGTTTATAAATCTTATATAAATATAAATAAAAATGCTGGCATAAAATTCGTAATTAAAATAGAGTCAATAAGTAAATTTCTCAGTCATCTCAGCACAATAGTGGCAATAAAATTTTATAATAATGTAAAAAAGAGTTAAAACTTGATGTTCACTTGCCCTCACATAATCAACCGTAAACATTTAAATCTGAGAGCAAATAATAAAAACCAGAATATGAAGATGTTAAAAATTTGCTGGGGTGTTTGAAATGCAACAAAAATCTAATCAACAGAGGGCCAGGATAAGGAAAGAAGTGCACACATTTTCTTTGTGTTGCTTTTGAACTGGCAACTATAGCTTTTTGGGAAAGACTGGGGGGGGAAAGCCATGTTGGATGAGGATAATGGCCTTTCTAGTCCAACGCTGCCATGCAGTGGCCAAAACCCAGGTGCCATCAGATGTTCTACCGCTCCAGAAGCCCTTCCAATATTACCTCCTAAGCACCAGTGCTACAGAGCAGGGGTAGTCAACCTTGTGGTCCTCCAGATGTCCATGGACTACAATTCCCATGAGCCCCTGCCAGCCTTCACTGGCAGGGGCTCATAGGAATTGTAGTCCATGGACATCTGGAGGACCATAGGTTGACTACCCCTGCTACAGAGCATCACCACCCCAGGCATAGTATTCCAGGGATGGGTATAGACCAGAAAATTCCTATTTGGTTTGGGGTCAAGGTATTTACGAACCCTGGCAGCCCAGCCCACTATATAAACCTGTCCAGTTTGGGCTGATCTATTATCTGTTTCACTTATCACAGCTTAGAAGGAGGGGAGCAAAATGCCTGCTTTTGCTGGTCTATTTCACTTATCCCTGCTTACAAGGGGAGGGGAGTGTCCTGGTAAAAATGGCTTTTGGGAGCAGAAGCTGTCTTCTCCTTTTAGGTGCCGGGGGGGGGGGAGCATGCACCCAGGAACAGAAGCTGCCCGCCCAATCTGAGTTGGGTGAGGAGAAACATGTCCCATTTCCTAGTCACACCAGGCCCCTTGGAGGCTCCTGTTTGCAAGTGCAGGAAGGCACTCAGGAGCAGAAGCTGCCTCCTCGATCTGAGTGTGGCAGGGAGACATGTCACCACTTGCACCAGGTTCCTAGGAGGCTTCAGCCCCAAATGGCTGCAAGAGGAGCCCCTGAAATTTTTCAGACTTTGAGGAGCCCCAGAAGTTATGTTAGCTGGCCACACCCCCCATACCCCCAGAAGTGACCATCAGGACCCACATCCTTAGCCCTCCTTTTGCTCCTTCGCCATGACTTCCTTTCCCTGGTCTGCCTCATGTAGCCTGGAAAGAACAGGAGCTGAGAAGACAGTCTGGACACCCCCCCCCCCCATACTATGCCACTTCAGAGCTCCCAGGGGTCCATTGACTCCTGGTTGGGAATCCCTGCTATACCCTGACCTATACCTTGACACAAATCTGCTCCATTGTTTATCCAATCCCTTCTGGAAGCTGCCTGTGCTTGTAGCTACCCCTGCTTCCTGCGGCAGTGAATTCCACGTATTAATTACTCTTTGGGTAAAGAAGTATTTTTATCTATTCTATCACCCTACTGCTTATTTTATTGAGCGCCCCAAAGTTCTTGTACTGTGAGAAAGGGAGAAAAACTTATTCTCTCTGATTAATTTACATCTTTGATGTAAACAACAACAAACAAACAGTGTGCTCAGCATTCTGGTATTATTCAGTACTAGCAAGAAAGCCCATTGCAACCAGGAATGCAATGGGCGCTAGGACCCAGGGGACACCAGGAGGTGCTTTTTTTTCCTGCTGCGTGGAGCTGTGAAAGGCTCCTACAGGGTTTTTTTTTTTCTGCTGCTTGGAGCTGGGAAAGGCTCCTACAGGGTTTTGTTTTCTGCTGCTTGGATCTGCGAAAGGCTCCTACAGGGTTTTTTTTTCTGCTGCTTGGAGCTGTGAAAGGCTCCTGCAGGGTTTTTTTTTTCTGCTAGCTCTCGTGGGCGTGCCGGCTTGGAGCTCCTACAGGGGTTTTTTTTCCTGCTGCTTGGAGCTGGGAAAGGCTCCTTCAGGGTTTTTTTTTTCTGCTAGCTCTCGTGGGCTTGGAGCTCCTACAGGGGTTTTTTTTCCTGCTGCTTGGAGCTGGGAAAGGCTCCTTCAGGGTTTTGTTTTCTGCTGCTTGGATCTGCGAAAGGCTCCTACAGGGTTTTTTTTTCTGCTGCTTGGATCTGCGAAAGGCTCCTACAGGGTTTTTTTTTCTGCTGCTTGGAGCTGTGAAAGGCTCCTGCAGGGGTTTTTTTTCCTGCTGCTTGGAGCTGGGAAAGGCTCCTTCAGGGTTTTGTTTTCTGCTGCTTGGATCTGCGAAAGGCTCCTACAGGGTTTTTTTTTCTGCTGCTTGGAGCTGTGAAAGGCTCCTGCAGGGTTTTTTTTTTCTGCTAGCTCTCGTGGGCTTGGAGCTCCTACAGGGGGTTTTTTTCCTGCTGCTTGGAGCTGGGAAAGGCTCCTTCAGGGTTTTGTTTTCTGCTGCTTGGATCTGCGAAAGGCTCCTACAGGGTTTTTTTTTCTGCTGCTTGGAGCTGTGAAAGGCTCCTGCAGGGTTTTTTTTTTCTGCTAGCTCTCGTGGGCTTGGAGCTCCTACAGGGGTTTTTTTTTCTGCTGCTTGGAGCTGGGAAAGGCTCCTTCAGGGTTTTGTTTTCTGCTGCTTGGATCTGCGAAAGTCTCCTACAGGGTTTTTTTTTTCTGCTGCGTGGAGCTGCGAAAGGCTCCTACAGGGTTTTTTTTTTCTGCTGCCTCTCGTGGGCTTGGAGCTCCTACAGGGGTTTTTTTTTCTGCTGCTTGGAGCTGCGAAAGGCTCCTACAGGGTTAATTTTTTTCTGCTGCCTCTCGTCGGCGCGGCGGCTTGGAGCTCCTACTGGGGTTTTTTTTTCTGCTGCCTCTCGTCGCGCTAGCGGCGAAAGGCTCCTCCGGGGGTGTTTCTTTTTTTTCTGCAGCTTCTCGGCGGCTGGAGTCTTGTGTTGTGTTTGCGGCGGGGGCTTCCTTGGGGCCGGCCTGACGCGGTGAGAGACGCTTCGCGCCTCTCACCACGTCAGGCCGGGAGCAACTGCGAGCCGCGCTGAGCGCGGCTCGCAGTTGCTGGGGCTGGGAATCGGAGGGACCAATCGGCAGGCGCGAAGCGCCTGCCGTTTGGTCCCTCCGGTTGTCTGTCATGAGGAAGGGTCCAATCCGGACCCTTCCTCATCCCGGACACATCCCGCCCCAGAACCCCTTACTGTTTTATTTAGTCCGTGGTGCCCGCGGCGCCACGGGCGGTGTACAGATGTGTTGAGTAGTTGTTGAAAAACAGGTTGTCTTTTTTTTTCTTTCAAAATTGATTATGGAAACAATGGCATCATTCGTATGGTCATTCAGTGACTTTCATGTTCCTGTTAGCCTTTAAACCTAGTTGCTTTCCTAACTTTACAGGTTTAGTTTTAGCATTTTTGTTGTACTCTTTAACCAGCAAGCCACCCCCTGCCCAGTTTTCCTTTCTACACTGTGATCTGGTCTATAGCTTTGTTCATGAATATAGTTTACAAAGCAGCTCGATGCAATAGAAGGAAGAGAGCAAGTTCCTGATGTTCCTCTCAAGATCATTGTTCCATGACTCCAGCCAGGCTGCATGTTTCATTAATCCTGTATCACTGGGAGTTTGTGCCAAAGTTCATTTCCCCAGTCTTTTGGTAGCTTTTAGGTTTTTGTTAGCAGTTAAGTTTGAATCCTTCTTCACAATGATATTGCCTTAGTGAATAGCAAGGGATCGGTTGCATTTGCAATGTCGATCAAATGGAGCTGTTTAAGGCAAGCTAATATGGAGCCATCATGCTGTCATGTGAGAGAATTAGTCCAATAAAATGCTATAGATATATTATGCCCCTTTAAGTTATACCTTCGCTCTTGGAATCAACATCTGCTGTATAATGCAGCAGTATTAACATGAATGCTCATTTGATTGCTGCGAGGAAAAAACCAGATGTGTGAGAATGGATAGTGAGGCTTAAGGGTACAGGGATGGATTGACTGATACACAGAGAGAAAAAGAAATCTACTTAGCAAAGTTCTACTTGGGGAAGGATTGTACAACTTTTTTGCATAACATCTTCCACACCCATAGAATCAGCCTTTAGCTTGTTTCCACTTGGAAAATTTTATGTGGGGGGGGAGTGTCCTTTGATGATTCTGACCTATTATTGTGCATATCAGTGGTCCCCAACCCCCGGTCCGATGACCGGTACCGGTCGGTGGGTCAGTTGGTACTGGGCTGCGACTCCTCATCGTCCTCCTCCCTGGCTGCTGCCTCGGGGGCTGCCCTGCCACCTTTGGTGTTCTCCAGCGGCCACCAAGGCTGGGGCTTCCCCTCGGCCTGGCATTGCGCAGCTGCTGCTGGCAGTGCCCCCCAGTGAGCGGCAGGTAAGTCAGGGGCGCCGGCAGGAAAGCAAGTGGAGCAGGAGCTCAGCCAGCAGCAATGTCCCTCAGCAAAAGAGTACCCCCCCGGGCCTCAGTGATAAAAAGGTTGGGGACCACTGCTTTATATTGTCACTGTGCACAGTAGAGCACCACTCATGAGCAGAGAAGTGCCATGGCTTTATTTAATGGCCTCAAAAAGAGCAACAATCTCACCCCCCTCCCGTACTGTCCTTTGGGGAGCTGTTTTGAGAATGGAGAAGTTGCTAGGCTTACTTCCTTGAAAATACAGGACTGGTTGCACACTATCGGAGCGTGGTATATAAATTCAATAGAAATAATAAAAGTCTAGTATAAGCAGCAGTGTGCAGGTGGAATACACCAAGTTTGCCTTTGTGCCTGCGGTTACTTTAGCCTTTCTTGTGCCAGTGCTGTAGCTCAGGTGGAAGCTTCGTGTTGCATCCAACCCATTGTATAAAGTCATGCTGTAGATGTGTGTGTCCTAATTCTGTGATCCTAGTCCTATTGCATTGTCCACAGGGCGACTTTTGCATTGTTTTGAATATTTTGTAACCTCCTTGGGATCTCAGCAAGAGAGGTGGACTATAAAATAAAACCGAGGCTCAGACTGTTTTGTTTATTCATATAGAGCTTTCCAAAGAGAACTAAGCACTTCATGTAAAAACAGGGTGCTCTCTGCTGAAGATTCTGGATGAGTAGCCATGTTTGTCTGTAGTTGAAGAATGAAACAGGAGGCCAGTGAACACAGGAACATACATAGAATCAGATGACTGGTCCATCTAGTCCCGCATGCCTTTTAACACAGTGGTCAACCAGTTACTTTAGGAGACCACCAACAGTGTATAGAGGCCAAGGCCTTCCCTTGATGCTGCCTCCTAGCACTGGTATTAAGAGGTAATTTGCTTCTGAATATGGAGGTTCCATATTCCATAAATTCCATAATTAACATAATGCATTCTTGCAATAGCCTTTGTGAGTCATGTAATGGATGTGTTGGAGGAAAGGAGGTCTGACTCCCACAAGCTGGAATCGGTTTTGTTAGTCTTTAGTGCCACTGAACTCCAGTTTTACATTAAAAAGACAGGCCATTCCCACAGGTTCACGATTTAAAAAGCAAATATTAGGAAAAGGAAATTTCATATCAAAAGGCTAGTGGGGTATTTATCTGTGGGGTCAGGTGAAATGCATCATCAGGAAGCCTCCCCTCCACTTGTGTCATTTTATAGAATAAGCCCCCAAGCCTATGTTCAGGGAAAGTGCCTTCCTCAAACATTTACTGGGTTTTTGTCTGGTTTGATTTAGCTGTTCAGGCCATTAAAACCTTAACAGCTGAGCAATGTGGGTCTGCAGCTGACCTGTAAAGCTGAATAGACTGCTATCCATTTCACTGGTCAGTTTCACTTCCCTACTTGAAAGCCTTGGATGATGGACTCCCCCCCACCAGTCTGTTAGGCTGAAATAGCTGCCAGCCTTAGGTGGGTGGGGTCCACCCATCAGCTGTTAAGTTTAAATGGCTGTGGGCCATTAAATCTATCCCCCCACTCCTGCTTTTATGCCCTGCTGTGAGCCACTTCACTTTTGCTATACTTTATTCCAAGCAAAACAGACTGGCGAAATAGCTGGCAGCCAGGAAACTTGTCTCTTTTGTCTGTCTCACCCCCCCCCCCACCGGCTTCGAAGTTGGGGAGCAAAGCAAATGGGTTAAATGGCTTGCAGTCATTTTAGCCTAACAGAGGGGCAGATGTGTGCCTAGGGGAAAGACTGGTTCAGTTTGGGCTTCATTTCAGGCACTGCCCTGAACTGAATTGAAATTTTTAGGCTCATGCCCATCCCTAACCTGGATGCCTTCCAGAATTATGACTGATCTCTAGATGACACATATCTTTCCCCCTGGAGAAAATGAAAGCTTCAGAGGGCAAACTCTATGGCATTTTATTCCACTGAAATCCCCCCACCTCCTGAAATCCAATTTCCCCTATGCTCAATTTCTTAATCTCAAGGAATTTTCCCACCCCATAATTGGCATTGGTAGCATGTATGTATTTTGCAATTTCTGGAAAATACATCTTTAAACTTAACCTTGATACATTGGCTAGGGCAGGTATATACAATGTTCATTTTTTCTGGAGACATTGATACATTCATCTCTATCATCCAGCACATGGAAGCAGAAAGGCTTGATCTAAATGTCATTTTAAAATGCCACAAAGACCAGTTTTTATTAATTGTGTAACATAACTGTTTCATATTTCATATTCTGGCTGAGATTATCCTCTGCCAGAAGCCATACCTTGGAACCTATTTAAGAATTTAGTTCTGGTCGATCACTGGATCCTGTGCATAGCCTATGATCAGGAAGTATCCTTGTTTCGCCTATCTTTTTGGTTTAAACTTTAAAGGAACAGCTGGCTTGTTATACATCTAGCTTTAAATAATGCTCCCCCCCCTCAAATCTGGTTAGTGACCCATAAAGTGGCTGTCAAGAATCCTTTGACAAAGCAACAAGATAGCTCTGCAAACATGGAAAGAATACTGAAAACTGATTAGAGTGAAATGGCAGATAAAGATTTTAGGGGAATAGTACAATGTCTGGCCTGGGAAATTAGGTAAATGAAGAGCCAAGCACCAGTATATCTAATTTTCAACATGGCTCCATCTGTGGATACTTAAGTCTGTTGGTTGAGGCCATGTAGAATATTTCCTTCTGATGATGGTGGGGTGGAACACTGAGATTTGCAGAAATATGTGGAAGTTCAAAACAATTGGGGGAGAGGTTAGATTGTACCCTCAAAACAGAGGACCATTGTCTGAACTTATGTAGATAGTACTCTGCTAGTGTGGTGGCAGCTCCCTCTTCACTGTGAGGCTGCAGGCTAGTAGGAGAGGGTAGGAGCCCATCTCCCCTGTTGTTCCTATCTTTATTCAGCATAGAGCAACTAGGAGAAGGGGTGTGTGTGTGTGTGCAGATGCAGCAGTGGCGCAACCAGGCAGGCAGGAAAAGTAGGAGCCTCTGTTAGCCCACTACCATCAGTCATAGGGGGAGGTAGAAGCACTATGGCTAGCTGGCTGGCACTTGTGTGTGGGCTAGGACGGTGATGAGGACAGTGTAGGAGGAGAATGCAGGAGTGGGGAGACAAAAGGAGGGGGGGACTGTCCCTAGGAGGAAAGAAGGCAGTGGAGGTTCAAAGTGGATGGGATTCCCAGCAGGTGTGTCACTACAGTATTTATTTATTACTTAGATTTACATACCGCCGCTCCCAGGAAGCTGCCTCGCGGCGGTTTACAGTAATGTTCAACATTAGAAAGTCTGTTGCCCTAAGCGTTCAAAAACTACAAGTACTCCACTGAAGAAGACATCTACCAGGGTCAACTGGAGGAGGAAAATAAGAGAGGCATAGATCTTACTGTAGCCTCCCAGTTGTGAGTCAAGATCCCAGTTCTTCAGGCACAGGTCCGGGCATGTAGGCAGCAAGTAATCCAGTGGGAAAGAGATGCAGAGACATATTCTGTGTGTCAAGGGGTACTTATGCAGCTGCAGAAACTGTTTGTATCCAGTCAAAGTGTATACTGGAAGGTATCCAGGTAGGAAAAGGTGTGGTCCTTTTGGTCTGTTTGCAGACAGGTGGCTCTGGCAGGTAATTCTAAATAGTTCAAAAATGAGTTGTCGTGGGGAAGACCTTTCAGTGGAAATTTGCTAGTATTATGTATGTTCTTGCCTTGGCCAATGTAACAGTTTCCCTTTGTCACTAAAGGGCTTCCCCTTAATCACTTAATAGTATATTAGTAGGTGGTGTGTTTAATAAATGTTACTATGGTTTTGTTATTTGGTGATTGATAATGTGAATAGCTTTGAACGTTGCCAGCACAGTATAGGACTTTGTAAATGAGTTATTTTTATTGAAGGTGTTCAAATTTCATTTAAAGACTAGTGGAAAAGCCTGTTGTACTGGAAAATACAATGGGCACTAGCCTCCCCATCCCCTCCCCTTCCTGGGCAGGCCAGCCGAGGCCTAGAGAGGCCACAGTGGGTCTTTTCGGGGCAGGGGGAGGCACTGGTAGTGACTCCTGAAAAGGCCTGCCATGGCTTCCCTAGGCCTTGACTGGCCTGCTTGGGGCAGGAAGATCGCTGTTGGGGATTCCCTTCCTCCTTCATCCCCCCTCGCCCTGAGCAGGCCTGCTGAGGCCTAGCAAAGCCACGGCTGCTCAGGGTAGTGGAAGCTGGCTTGCCTTCCCCCCTGGCAGTGCCACCAAAGCCTGGTGAGGCCATGGCTGGAGCTGCTCAAGGTGGGGGTGAGTGCTGGCAGAGACATCCCTCCTTCCCCCCGCCCCCAGGCCCTCAGCCACAGGCCTTCCACCCTTCCCCCCAGCTCCTGCTGTCTTATTGCAGGCTGGCACATCTTCCAGATGTAAGAAGTTTGAGAGGGTGCGACCAGGGGCAGGACATCATTCCCGATTGGCCATTTGTTGGATGGAAGGCCAATTGGATGGGGCAGCCGGGACAGCCTACCTGATTGGTGGTTATGTGATAAGTTCCAACTCCTCCCACCACACCCTTACTGCTTTATTTATATGTTCAGAGTTATAAGTAAGGCTCCGTTTTAAATTACCCCATTTAAATCCCTCTTTAAAAAGATTATACATATTTATTCCCCTTAGGACTGCAAGCATCACTTGTTTAATCTGTAAAGTTAAAACCTGACTTTTAACTTGCATCTTTCTTATCAGAGAAGTCATGAATCTTGATCAGATGAGTCACAAGAATGATTGCTTTGTATTATTGATATATGTACAGCACTTGATTCAGTGCACTTAAGATGGTGATAGAACCAATAAACGGCTGGTATGTAATTAAATCAAGATGAAGCATGGATGTACAAGAATGTATTGTATAAAGCGGTAGGCTATTTCTGACTCAGTCCAAATCTGAAAGGTACATACTTCTGCTGTGAAAAATGTTGCCATTCCTACAGTGAGATTTCTTCCTTACTGGGAGCAAAGAGGGTGGCAGGGATCTTGATTTACTGTTGATGTTTCTATTCATGTGACTGTTTTTCCCCCCCACTTAAATGTTGTCATAAGCTTGGATATCGTATATTTTGGCATGAGTGCCAGATATGACGAGATGGCTCAAGCAGAGTCGTCTGAAGCACAGTCTTTCAAAGACGGAGGTCCTGTGGCTGGGTAGGAAGGGCCCATGTGAGGAAGTGCATCTGCCCATGCTGAATGCTGTGCAGCCCTCTACGGCTCACTCCACCAGGAACCTGGGCGTGATTCTGGGTGGGGTTTTATTTTTGGAATCTTGTAACAGTCAAACTGAAATTATAATCCATAATGATAATGAAGCCACATTCAAGCGAGGGATGGGTTTCCTGATTGCCACATACAAAACTGTTCTCCGGTTATCTGAAGATAATATAAGCCTGGACCATGTATGAGCACTGGGGTTTGTCCATGTTTTGTATCCTGCATCTACATAGAACAGAAAACTTTCTATGGAAAACTATATAATTGGAAAATCTTCTGCTCTACTTCACTGTTTGATCCTAATAAAATGGGTTATCTGTTGAAGAAGAGTTGATATTTATAACCTGCTTTTCATTAACAAGAAGGAGTCACCAAAAGGCTTACAATTGCCTTCCCTTCCTCTTCCCCCAACAGACACCCTGTGAGGTCGGTGGGGCTGAAGAGAGCTCTGTGAGAACTGCCCATTGAGAACAGCTCTGTCACTAGGCCAAAGTCACCCAGGAAGAGTGTTGAATCAAACCCAGCTTTCCAGATTAGAGGCTGCCACTCTTAACCACCACATTAAGATGGCTTTTGCTTTTGGATTCCCAATAATGAACCAGATTTGTTTATGGATTCCTAATAATGAACCAGTTTTGAGTGGTTGTACTAGCAGTAGTAGCAACAAACTTTGCAACAAACATTGTTAGCTTGTTTTTATATAGAATGCATGGTATTTCATTAGCCTCAGAAGCCCATGTTAGCCAGTTGTCAGGCTAACTCACTCAGAGAGGCAGAACTGGAAAAATACCCAGTTCCTGGTCTCCCACCATGAGGTCCTAAGCAGAGTTGCACCTTTCTCTGACCATTGACATAAAATGGTGTCTATCTATTTAGATATGTAAACTTGGTGCTGAGGGATTAAATAGAAATATCAGTACCAAGATCAGGCATAATGAATATTCTTTGTGGCATTAATCTAAATCCATTTCTATTGATGGAAAAAACAAACAAACACCTGGCAATATAAGCTAGTTAAGAAGATGCGTGATGGTAGTTGTGTTGCTTCTGTAGGAATGTCATGACTTAAAAGCAGCATTTGTTTTGATCATGTGTCCCTTTTCAGAAAAGCACCATGCTTAAAAATACCTGTAGAGAAATTGCATTGAAAGAAGTCAGTTGTTAAAAAATGCCACATCCTGTTTGTTGGGATGTGTTGTTCATTGCAGGGCTATAGAAAGCTCTTCTCTCCAGTCCCCCGGTGTTAACTTTAGACAACTAAAACAAAATGGGCAAAACAAAAGTCTTTCGCCACAGCCATCGCTGGTGCAGGAAAACCGTGTGGCGGTAGCTTTTTGTCCACCTCTTGCTGTTGGTAATATAATGTAGATGTAGACTGTTTCCTGAGTGGGCGGAGTTAGAGGGTAAACAATAACACCATGGTGTCATGCACTGAAGCATAAAGCCTAGAGCATCACACTGTGTTTTCTTCAGGCTGTGTTACTTCTCCTCCCCACCCCCATTGGAAAAGGCTACCTTATGACTGAAATACTTCTGATGGTCTGTTTACAAGGGTCACTGTGTTCTGAGATAGCTGCCTGGTTCTTGCCCACTTAGCAAACACAGGCATTGCATGGGTGCTTTGCTAGAGGTATCACATGTTTACGAATGGTGTGGGGAGGGGCAATGGTCAGAGCCTGGAGGAGCTTGGAACTTGGCTATGAAGGGTGGGGTGCAGAGAGTAAATTGCAATAGCCTGGGCTAAAGGAATGTGGAAAGGAAGGCCTCTCGGAGTATGCACTGCTGCTCCCATTGAGTACCGCAAAATCAGCCGCATGGAATATTTGTGCCTTCCATTTCTCCCCAATGGGGATGCAAAGCAGCTGCATTATTCTCCCCCCCCTCCAGTTTATTTTCACAAAAGCCCTAGTGTCACTAGACAGAGAGGAGAGTCTATTATGGCACTCTGACCACCGTGACACACAGGTGGTGGATCTGTGATGCTGGTGTGACCAATTTACCTGCTTGCTTTAAACAAGGTGCCAAGCATGTTATTTGATTAAATGTCTTAGGGTAAGAACCTGAGCACATAGATGAGCAGACTATCAAAAGAGCAGGATGGGTCTGCATCAAGGATACAGCTCTAGACTTGAGTGAAAGCAGGCCCAAGATCACCAGCTGGCTCTACCTGACTCCGAGCCAGGTGGAGTTCTGTTGTTATCAGCTGTGAAGGGGACAGAGAGCCCAGTGATGATGAGTAATGATGAAAATGGTAATAATTGGGGCAATTCACAGCATGGCCCTTATGTGGTGCTTTGGAAGAATTCCATGTGGGGAAAAGGAGCATATACATCTAAATCTAACTGGGGGAAGGAGGGCAGGGATGTAAGCAAATGCAGTTACTCACTTAGCTCGGTTCATTTATCATTTTTATATATTTAATTTCATCCCACATCCTTCCCATCCTGGGCCATTTTTTAAAAACCCAAAGTTTTTTAAAATTCAGATTTTAATGAAAAATAATCCACAACATTAGCCCAAGTAGATTTTCTTACCTTCTATAGAATTTCTCAGCCCTCTTCCCTCCTCAATGCAGATACTTGTGTGGCTTTCATCTACATGGGTCTCCCAACTCTTTTTTTGAAGCAAGAAGTCGGAACAATTCCACTTCTGCCAGCCTCTTATACTGGTTCTGCTCTTGTTGTGGTACATGGATGGGAGAAAATGTTGTATGTCCTTCTATCTAAGGAGGCCTAGGAAGTCCATGAGTCTCACTGAATAAAACCTGTTGGCTTTTGTACGTTTTATATATCTCTATGTCTATATACATGTTATCTTTGGAAAAATGCCACAAAACCCATGTCCAGGGCTAGTTCCTCGGTAACTCTGATTAGATAGAACTGTGTTTAATAAGTAGGCCAATAACCTCTGTAGGAATTCTGGCAAAGCTGGTAATAGTTTCCATTGTTCTGAAACAACAAGAAGGGCCTTTTTTGTAGAAGGAAGTCAATGCGTCCTGACCTATCAAAATTAATGGAATCCTTTTTCTTTCTCTCCTTAGACGGAAAATGAAATTTCATCAGACTGCAACCATGTAAGTGTTTTTCTTTTTCTCATAATTTTGATGCTTGCTCCTTAAGGAAGAGGTCCCTGTGGCTTTGAACTTAGCAAATGTGCTTCTTTCTAATCTTGACATCTCCAAAAAGAAAACACTTGTTTCCCTTTAGCTTCCTGCAGCTATGTTGTGATTTTTAATATCACCTGAGCCAACAGGCATTTCTTGATTTTTAATAATGCCTGAGCCAAGAATTCCTCAGCAGCTATGATGATCAGAACACCTGTGCCATTACCAACTGAAGCAATGCACCATGGCCTTTGTGTCGCGCTATACAGATGTAGTAAATCACATAATGCAGTGCACATCAGTTGTCCCTGGGTATGCAGTCTACCTTTACCAGGATATTGTGCTGGGCAGAAAACACTTTTGGAATACTGTGTTTGTTGAGATGAAGAATTGGAAAAAGGCTTCTGAACAACCATTGGACACTGATCTGCAAACTGGCCATAAGGCTGAATTGAAGTGTTTAGCTTTCTCTACTTGTATTTATGATAGGAATTTTTTACTTGGTCTGGCAGATGAGCATCAAGCACATACTTGAGCAACAAGCACATCTGTTATAGATGTGTGCATGTATTTTACTTCTTTGGCACTTAGCAATAAAATTTATTTCAAATGTGAGAAGCCATAAAATGAGCACATAACACTGCCTGGATGATGCATGTCCTCATCTGCAGCGGGGTACTGATGTTAAGAAGCTTGTTTAGGTGGTTGGACAAGCTTTAGTCACCATGTGATTGAATTGGGCACAATCAAGAACACTAGTTTCTCTTCTCACTTCTCATTTAATTTCAGAAAACTGTGATTTGCACACAAGCCAATCTGTTGCCCTAGACTGCAAAATTTTGCATCATATTTTATTAGAGTAGGTAAAAGAACCCTGAATTTCTAGTCTTTTTTTCAATGATAGATGTTAATCTTATGTTTAACTTGGCATATAATATTCAAATCAAGCAGTGGACTCTGACAGCTGTTCAAACAAATAAAGGTGATTTGTCTCCAGAGGTAACAAGAGAACAAAATTTTACTTACAAAAAACCAGACATCTTACATGATATATTCATGTAGGTACTTTTAACTTATTGTGAACAGATTAACTTCAAAAAAATTAATTTGCTACAGCTCCAAGCTCAGGTGGGATTGAAAGGTCCTATATCAGATGAAACAGAAGTCAAGCAAAGGCCAAAGAGGCTGGACATCTAACTGATGAGAGGGTCAGGCCAATTGCCAAGTGTACCTGCCTGAGAGAATTCTTAACTCTTTCCTTCCCGGATCTTCTTGCAGAAAGAGCTACCATATCCTATAAGCAACCCTGATAAAAGGTTGTTAATATGTTTTGTGCTTTAAATTGAAAGCATGTGCATAAAAGGCTTTTGCTGGTATATAATCTGATTTATTCTTCCTTTCTCTCTAGCTTTTGTGGAATTACAAATATAACTTGACTACAGACCCAAAATTCGAATCTGTGGCCAGAGAGGTCTGCAAGTCTACTATATCAGAGGTAAGGTTGAAGGAGATTTGGAAAGAAGGGTATTCTTACTTCCACCAAAGTAAACAATCTTTCTGTGATGGAGTCAGTGAATGGGCCTTAAACTCTTCAGATATCAGGCAATAACTGCAGGCTCTGAGGTTTGCCTTCTAAGGCTTTATCCGTTTTCAGTCATGGAATAATTATACTTTGTTAATAGCCTGCTAACTATAACCTTTATTTTACATCTTGTTCTTGCTACTGTAAGAACTGTATACTCCAGAAAGAGTCATAATCGTCAGTGACTAAGATGTTGAGATTCTGTGACATCTAAAACTAACTGTCAGGCAGTGCCTTATTCGATGGTCAAGGAACAGGAGAGGAAGTTCTCAGCACTGTCATTCTGTAGACGTTTCTGCAGTGAGTTTAAGCAAACTGGCATCCATAGACCTCCAAAATGGAAATATAAAGAAGCACAGAATGCATCTTCATTAGAATAATTAGCCTTTGGAAACTGGCACAGAAAACAGCCCACTATTAAACATTGAAGAAATGCAAAGTTGCTAGAAAATGTGATTACCACAGAGTGGTTGACCATAATCTGGGAAAAATTGGGTGGTGGTTCCACAATTCCGACTTAGAATTTGCAGTAGATTTTTAATGGTTCTGAATCGAATTGATCACTGATGTTGGTATATTCTCAGTTTGTGTGTTGTGGGATTCAGGAAACCATCTAGAATCGCAAGTTCTCATAGTGATTCTAGATGATGAGAACTTGTGCTGTCAAAATTGTGTCTAAAGTGTTGTCATAATGGTATGTATGACTTATTTATTTGAGGCATTAATATAGCATGATATGTAGCTCCTTTCTAGTGTAAAAATGAAGAATGGTGTATTTACGCGAAGCGCCTCAGCCACAGATGAATCATAAGTGTACAAATAATTACTGAAAGTGTTTGCCTTTAGGTCAGTTAGCATTGTAAGATGAGTCTTCCAATAAATTGCTGATTCTAAACCTGGCTTTGCTGAGGCTTTTTGGAGCATTTTTATTCCAAGGGCAAATTATTGCTTTCCTGTTCAGCTCCTTTTCTCCTGCATCAAAGTAGCATCTGTAGTAATATTGTGGCGTGCATGTCAACTTAGCTTTGTCTTTTTCTCTTGTGAGGCTGTATGGGTTGTAAGGGAGATTGGCTTAATGGTAGAGCATCTGCTCAGCAGAGCCTCAAATTCAGTCCCTGGCATCTCTAGTGAAAAGGACTGAGTATTAGGTGACAGGAAAGACCTTTGCCTGAGACTGTAGAGAGCTGTTGAGACAATACTGGCTGTCAGGACTGGCTCGTGGCATCCCTGACTCCTCTTGGAGCCGCTGGGAACAACACCCCCACCTCTCACCTTGGCCTCCCCTGCACTCACAGGCAGCCTCACAGCACAGGGAGCTGGCAAGGCCTGTCCCATGCTGCCCCGAAACAAGAATGGTGGGGTGCTTTGGCAGCATGCCATGGCAGGTTCAGGGATTGCATTGCTGAGGCCGGGCCCATTGCTTCCCCACCTGGCACAGAAACAACAGAGGCTGGCTCCCCCAAGGAGGGGGGGGGAGGATGGGAGGAAAGCCCACATGCCCCAAAGCCCGGGAAGGGGGGGGTGGCCTGTGCCTCTGCAGACACTGCTCCAACTTCCCCACTGACAGTTTTAGCTGGCAGTAGCCAGCTCGAGCAGCCCCACCACACCAGCCAGCTAGATGGGGGCAAGCATGGCAGCAGGCCCATGTGAACGGGGCAATAGCCAGAAGCTGCTGGGCATGAAAGGGAAGTGCAGGTCAGGAAGAAACCCTTAAGGGTGGTGGGAGAAGGCAGAGAGATGAGGTCAGGAATGAGCCAGGGGATTAAAAGGAAGAAGGCACAAAGCCCACAGTCAGATGCAGAAGGAGGAGAGGAGGGCGGATGACCTGGAGGATCGAAAGTGAGAGAGAGAGCAGAGGAATGGAGGAAAGGGAGAGAGAGTCGAAGGACAGAGATAGAGAAAAAGAAAAGAGAAGAGGTGGAAAGTTGAAGTGTGGAGGAGGACAGCTGGGATAGAAGGAGAGAGACCAAGAGCCATCCACAAAGCAGGGAGAGGGTGCGTCCGGGACTCTAGAGGGGGCTAGCATCCTGGGGGCATAGCAAAAGCCCCACACTGACCTTGATGGACTGTTGGTCTGATTGAAAGCAGCATGTGACCTTCATATTTTGACAGGAATAGATGCTGGATAGGAGGGCGAGAAGGGGCTTCACTTCTAGATCAAGGGCTGGAATTGACCAAGCCCCAATGGGGTTTTCCAGAAGCTTAAAGATCAGGAGCCGACATGCTGCAAGTGTTGATGTGTGCGAGAGTTCAGTTGGCCACCTGTCTGACCACCATCATCTGTATTCAGAAATACTCTTATGTAAATGTAAAACCACTTTATAATTGCATCCTGGTGGCATCTGATAGCAATCATAGGAGTAAGAACTCCTTTTTTACCTCTGTAGGAATTACAGTCAGATGCCCTGCATAGGAGTCTTGCTCTGCAGTTCTCTCCAGAGAACTTGTTCTGCCCTCTCCCTTCTGCTGATGCTCCATTCTAGTGATGTCCCATGGAGACACTAAAGAATTGGAAGGCAGGGGAGTTAGGAGGAAGCAGAACACGTGTACAATGGAATGTGTTCATTGGCTCATACAAAGCATCTGTTAAGCAAGGAAGCCTGCCTGCCATTACAGATAGTTTCAGAGAGTTATCCCTGATAAATTTCTGATGATCCTTGGAAGTTAGTTTGAAGATCAGCGCAATAAATAGAACATGAAAGAGTGTAAATTTTAATGGGTTTGCTACATGCTTTAGCTCCACCATCTGATAAGCTTCCATAAACATTCTATAAGATGTTCTTGATGCTTCGTCGTGTGTCTTTCTCCAAACTCTAGTCATCTAAGCTCCCATTTCCTTTCATGAAGCTCCTCTGTGAACTAGGGGGCCTGCTTGGGATGGGAACAGAGAGGATGTGGGGCGCATGCATGCATGCATGCGCACACACACACACACCACCCTCCCCGAAGGCTCAGGGCAGTTTACGTGAAACAGGAACGATACAGATAACTCAGTTTGTAATAATAATGTGGTGATAATAATGAATAACATTGGAGAACGGTAGAATACTGGGGAGAACATTAATTAACTTGTACTGAAGGCCCAGTGGGTTGGGCAGATCTGTAGGGTTTGTCGTTGGAAGGAGGCTTGAGGGCCAGAGGGAAGTGGTGGTTCAGGTTAACTTCAATCCAATGTCTGCCAAAGGAGCTCCCTTTTGCAGGCCCTCTGGAACTGTTCGAGGTGAGGGACAGGATGGAGAAAGGTATGGCCCTGTTTGAGGTGAAGTGGACTTCCTTGGGGCCAGGGACCACCAGAAGGTTGGAGGTGGTGGAGCGCAAGGCTGAGGGGTGTAGACAGAGAGGCGATCCCTCACGTATACTGGGCCCAGACGGCGTATGGCCTTAAAGGTGATAATCAAAACCTTAAGACTGATCCGGAATTTGACCAGAAGCAGCTGCTGGAGGATGGGCTGGATGTGGGATCTCCGAGGTAGCCATGTTCTGAACCAGTTGTAGCTTCCAGATCAAGGATTCCAACCCTGCACCGAAGATTAAATCCAGGGTGCAGCCTGCCTGATGGGTCTGCCAGCTAGAGTGCCAGCCTGTCACCTGACCAGGGTGCACCACGAAACTGAGTCTCCTTAGATCCCAGTGCGTGGCTTAATTATTACCTGGCAAATTAAACTTGCATGAAGAATGTCTGTGGCCCTGTGTCACATTTATTGCAGTCTGCTTAATTCCACTTTTTATCCTCAAGGGCTGCATTGCTATTTTGTCAGGCATCCAGAGCGTGATTTCAGTAGCAAGTGGCTTGAGAGTTCAGAAACCAAAGGAACTGGCTTGCTCCGGCTTAAAGAAAGTGCTCAAGACTTTTGCTGATCCTCGCCTTGATGTAGTTTCAGGGCCCAAGTCCATTCTGAAATGACTCCAGGAACACTGTGCACTTTTAAAACGTGGGACTATCTCAGATTGGCTGTTCATTACCGGTATCTTCTTGGGCAATTTTAAGATGATGGTGATTGTAAGAGACACGAAACTGATTATTAATTTACCCACAGTAAGAATTGAAATGGAAGACAAATGAAACGGATGGAAGCATCTGCAAATGGGCGGTCGGTTGAGATGAATGTGGAATGCATTAATGTCAGACTTACTGATTTAGTGGGCTGCGAGGGAAGGGAAGCCAACAGTTCATTTGACAAATTGATTCTACGCTAACTTTTAAAAGTCTCAAATATAAGCAGCTTAAATATATCTACTTTCCATGAAATATGCAGTTGCATGTGTTGTAAAATTGATCTGAGCATTTTGTGAATTTCAAGAATGTGGTTAATACACCAACAGCCACAATCAGACTCACGGGATGACAGCCACACTATGTCAAACTGTTTCTAAATGTGTTTCTCTGTATTGCCATGGACTTTTGCACCTATTCAGAACTTCTACTTGGAAACTTATACTAGATCTAGTTTCTAGGCTCCTTAGAGACAAAGTCTCAGTTGCAATTACTCGAGGTGGAGGCGGTGCATGCACCCCCTCCCTCATTTTTCTACTGTAGCACCTTCGGAAACATCATCTTCAAGGTGCCTTTTTCTTCTAAAACACAGAGTGTCTTTGTGTCTGTATTTCTTAGTGATACAGCTTTTCTGGGAAAAATTGAATCTGAAAATATTTCTGATTCAAATTAAAATGAATAATTGGAATACTTAAATAATGTTAGCAAAGGAAGGTGATTACAACATGTATGAGTCTAAAGCATGTCTAAATCCTGGGGCTTGTTCCTGTTTCGTATCCCACATAGAACTTGTCAACATGATTGATTCTCATCACCACAGCCCCATAGCCTATAAAGAGAATATATTTACATGTGTGGGGCAGAAATTTTTCCACGAGAAATTGTACCACTGGAAATGTTTCCATTTTGAGAACATGCTGCTCCGTATCACTGTCCCTTCTCAAGTTTTTTAAAAAATTTTCCTGTCCTACCTTTAGTGTCCCAGCATTTATGGCACAGAGGACAGCTTTTATAAATTGATGGTAATGTGGTGGGAAATTATCATCAGTTGGCCACAATTGATATCTGCTGTTCCTTGGAAAGCAGTACATATTGGAAACCAGCATGCACTCCCTGAAGCTTACTAAACAGGTGAGGCCCAACAGATTTTCGCAGCTCCAAGCCACTGTCTGGGGGAGAGCCCCTTCAGTCTCTGTGGTGATGGCCAGTGAATTGATCTTGAGTGTTCAGAGGCCTGTCTGTTCGCTGTCTGTGGTGCCAAATCCTTCTCCCCTTCTCCTAATGGCAGAGCTGTCATTACAGTTTCTTCTACTGGGCAGTCACAACCCATGCCTACATGTATGGAGGAAGTGTTGTCTTCTGTCCTAATTGTCAGGGGAGCCTCTCTCTGGGAAGATGGACTGATGGCTACTATTATGCGTAACTACCTATCCTGACTATTGGTTCCCTTGTGTATATCCAAAGCTGATCTCGGAAGCTCATTCATATTGTCTTTAACGAGAAGATCTTTATGGGGGAAAGTGCACACTGCCCTGTATTCTCTGTTTAATCTGCTTCATGCATTTCTTCTCACACAGGCTTGCTATAGTATTGAACTATAGCTGACATCTTGTTCACACTGTAGATCTTCTTTGGGGAAGGGGGACTGGTCAACAACATTGTAGTCTTGGTTAGGGCCGGCTGTATGTTCTTTCATAGCTGTCTGAAGGGTAGTGGGCTAAGCTGAAGATTGCTTTCAAAACCCTGAATGATGCAAGGCCCCGGCTGCTTTTGCAACTTGCATTCATACAGTCTCAATGTGATGATTGTCCTTAGACACAGTCTTCTGCCTGGAAGCTTCAGCAATCCCGCAGGCCCAGTTTAGATAATGTACTTCCCAGCATAGAACTTGCCTATTCCAGTTGGTCATCTCTGCCTTTCCAAGTACAATCAGCATTGAGTGAACCAACCACATTTTTATGTTTCCCTTTCATAGCTTTTCCAACCCTTTTCTAGTCTTAAATTAAGAACTTTTTTGGGGGGTGGGGGTTAGTGTCCTAACTAGAAAAAGATCCTGAGTGCTAGAAATGGGAGAGAGCAGCGCATGTCTCAGGTTCTCTACAAATGCTGGCTGACTGAGAAATCCCACTTCTAACACACGCCTCCTTGTACAGATCAAAGAGTGTGCCGATGAGATTGATGGGAAAGGCTACCTGGTGTCCTGCTTGGTAGATCACAGAGGAAACATCACCGAATACCAGTGCCACCAGTACATCACCAAAATGACAGCAATAATTTTCAGCGACTACCGCCTGATCTGTGGTTTTATGGATGACTGTAGGACTGATATTAACAACCTGAAGTGTGGCAGCATTCGACCTGCGGAAAAGGTGAGCTGTAACAAAGTGTGGTGGGCTTCAGGTCCCTTGCATGGATGGCCTCACTGAAGTCAAGTAGGGATCCTCCAGTCAAAGCCAGTTGGCGAGAGGAGGGTAGCCACATTCTGTGGCCTGCATTTCAAATTCATGAATTGGGGGGTTATCACCTGGGGGTTATCACTGCAACATGACAGAGGAACGCCTCAGAATGAAGATGGAGTTTGGTCTGCAAGGGCATCTCAGTGTCAGTCTTATGGGTGTAGGGGGTGTCCTAAATGTAGGCTTATACCATAATAGAGGGTCAGCTGTGTGTTCAGCTACAAAATCAAGTGCTTTGCCTGTTCCTGTTGGATTGTAGTTGTTTTAAAATTTGTTCTGGATTTCCTTTCTGCAGTCCCTTCCCTTCCCAGTTCTACAGCTGCTTAATTCTGTTCCTTGTATCTGGCAATTTTCTGGCTATTGTTGCTTGTGACTCGTGATGTTTCGTTAGAGGGGATGGAAACGACCTTCTCTAAATGGGAATGACCTTCTTTAAGTGGCTAACAAACATCATTTTAAAATTGCATTAAAATAGAGTACACAATAAATAGCAAGGTGCATCTCTGAGGAGAGAGAGGACGGTAAAGGAGTGGGCATGAGCAGCTGGCTCCCAGCTCTTTATTGGCAGCTGGACTTTCACCCGGTCAGCTGCTGTCAGTATGCCATCAAGCCTCTTGCACACTGGAGTATATTGATATGTCCATTTCTCTGTGTGTGCATGCATGCAGCACTAAATATGAATGCATTTTGGCATATTCCCTAAACTGGTGTGCTTTCAGCTCTTTTCGTACATCTCCTGGAATGATGGATAGCAAGAACTGAATTTTCTATTTGGGGATAACATCTTTCTCTGCATTTAGGATGCCCATTCTCAAGGCGAAGTGGTGGCCTGCTTGGAGAAAGGCCTGGTGAAAGAGGCAGAGGAGAACGATCCCCGAATGACCGTATCGGACCAATGCAAGAAAGCAATTCTCCGTGTGGCTGAGCTCTCATCCGATGACTTCCATTTGGATCGGCACCTTTATTTTGCATGCCGGGACGATCGTGAACGGTTCTGTGAAAACGTGAGTCGTTTCTCGACCTCCACTACTCCCAGGCAGGGTCTGGCACACCCTTCCTTTTTGAGCGAGAGTAACATAGCTCTGTGAACAGAACAAGGACCAGTCAAATTAAGATTAAGATACAAGCATAATTTCTCAAATACACAATGTAAATGATTTAATCTAAAGTACTGTACAAGCAGTCTTGCAATCTCCATTTTGAAATCCACATTGAGTTAGTGTTGAATTACTTTTACCGGGGCTGCAGTTCAACCCCAGTTTTTAACTTTTGTGTAGACTAGAGAGACTTGGGTTCAAAGCTAGGCCATGGAATTCATTGGGTGACCTCAGGGCAAATAACTTCCTTTTTTGTGGGTTTGCTGTGTGGATAAAACACTTGGTGTAGACTGCTGTGAACTCCTTGGAACACTTACATGGTAGGTCACATAATGGTCAGTGTCTCACCATATTGTTGTTGTTCTGTTCCTTAGACTCAGGCCGGAGAAGGCAGGGTATACAAGTGCCTCTTTAATCACAAGTTTGAAGACGCTATGAGTGAAAAGGTAGGCAAGCATTCATACAATGAAAAGTTGGATTTATGTGTTTCTTGCTCCAGTTGATAGGTATAGTTGCTTGCTTTGGATCCATTGAAGGGAGAAAATGTGATCTAAATCAGGGGTAGTCAACCTGTGGCCCTCCAGGTGTTCATGGACTACAATTCCCATGAGCCCCTGCCAGTGTTTGCTAGCAGGGGGCTCGTGGGAATTGTAGTCCATGAACATCTGGAGGGCCACAGGTTTACCTCTGATCTAAATGACCAAATGTCAGTTTCCACTCAACGTTATCTGCTCACCCTTTTGCCCACATTTGATTTTGGGCAGCTTTATTCATGTGTTAGTGTTTCCCTGGCTGCTGCTATTGTTTTGACTACTGTAACAGTTTTTTAAAGTACTAGTCTTTTTGGGGATGAGCTATAAATATTTAAATAAAGATTTTCCGAGGAAGGCAATATTCTACAGAAAACAGAAACAAGGCTTCTTGATCCTGGGTGGTGAGAGACCAATAGGAATGGACAGACTTTGGGGCTGTTGTCATAAATAAGGAGCAAGTTGAAAGGACGTTGCTGGTGCCAAGGAGTGCAATGATTCTGTTTTCATCCCTTCTCTCTCCCCCACCCCTCCTCATTGTCATGGCTTTCCAGAAGCAGTGTAATGTTTCCACAGACAAATATATGTCCTAGGTTTCATACACCACTAGAAATGTGTTAAGTTTCCATCTATGGCTTGTCTTCAAAAATTCAAGTCCCATGGCTGCTTACAGTTCCACTCCTTTACCCAGACAGGTAGAGCTAATGTCTTGGGTGACCAAGAGGGAGTTGTGTATGTGAGTTGTGCATGCTCCTCATATGGGAGTTGTATATGCTTCTCAATGAGAAGTAGCCCCGCTCACCAACACTTTGCTTGTTCTCTCCAGTGCCGCGACGCGTTAACAACCCGGCAAAAACTGATTGCACAGGACTACAAAGTTAGTTATTCTCTAGCAAAGTCTTGTAAAAGTGACCTCAAGAAGTACCGGTGCAATGTAGAGAACCTTCCACGTTCCCGAGAGGCCCGGCTCTCCTACCTGCTGATGTGTTTAGAATCTGCAGTACACAGAGGTAAGGCCCACCTTTCCTCCCTTTACCTGTATTTATTTGCTAAAGTCCTTGTCAAGCATGAATTTAGCCTGTGCCATCAGTAGGCTGATGACACCCAGCTTTATCTCCTAATGGACAGCCTGCCCAGACACCCCCCCAGAAACGTTTGCCAGTTGTTTGGAAGCAGTGGCAGCTTAGATCAAGCAGAGCTGTCTGAAACTCAACTCCTCCCAAGTTGGAGGTCCTATGACTGGGTAGAAAAGGGCCAGGAGAGGAAGCATGCTTGCCTTGCCTAGTTTGCATTCAGCTTACAGCAGAACCTTCTGCTAAGAATTTAGACGTGATTCTTGATGCCTCCCTATCTGTGGAGACTCAGGTCAATAAAGTAGCTCAGCTGGCATTTTACCATCTCTAATAGGATAAGCTACTAGGACCCTACCTGGCACCAGAACACATAGCCACGTTGATCCAAGCAATGTTCACCTCCATGTTAGACTTCTGTAACTTGCTCTGTGCAGGCCTACCCTTGTCGTTGACCCAGAAGTTGCAACTGGTTTAGAATGCAGCAGCACAAGTCTTCACAAAAACATCTTGGAGGGCCCATATTAGGCCTTGTCTGATTATACCCCCCGAAGAGTACTTTGTTTGACCAATTTGAACTGACCAATTTGAACCAGGGCCATTGCCTTTTCAGTCCTGCCTCTCTCTCTCTCTCTCTCTCTCTCTCTCTCTCCCCCCCCCCCCCCACTGGTGGAATAAGCACCCAGAAAAGCTGTAGGGCCCTACAGGAACTTCCTCAGTTCTGAAGGAGCTGCAAAATGGAGCTCCTCCACCAGGCTTTTGGTTGGGGTCAGTAAACGACTAGATGGCATCATCTAAAGGGGCCCTCTCTAAGAGCAACTCACCCCTGGGTGATGGGAAAAAGCAGAAACCGAGACTTCTGGCTGATGTGGATTTGATTTTAACTATTTTAGACATTTAATTATTTTGTTTTTAAATTATGTTAACTGCCCCAAGCCAGTAATACTGGGAAGGGTGGTATAGAAATGTAATTATAAATGAATAAATAAAATAATGCCTTTTGCTATAGCTGACTTCTTTGAGAAAAGGGGGAATGCTTGTAGAGTACATTATTGCAATTTGCATGTGTGCACCCTGCCTTGAGACTAAATTATCAAAGCAAAAATTAGCTCGTTTTTGAGGTCCGCGTATTTATGATGCTACTTGGTGCCTTGCTCTTGAAGGTACAGTTGTTTTAGATCTTCTCTAAGGGAGGGAGGGAATGCTGATAGTCTGAATAAAATGACCCTTGGGCGTCAGTATTTTTATTTGTCATCCCTAAAAGTCTGTCGATGCATGCTGAACAGTTCCTGTCCCCTGCAGATACACCTGGTTTATTCCTCTTCTTCAGGCAGCGGCTCTTTCCTCCCCACTCTCAGGCTGCATCTTTGCTTGTGTGGGGTTGGGTGTAGCAGGCGAGACACAAGAAATACTGTGTGTCCTGGGGGCCAGTGTGCCATGTGTCAGGAGGCTGTGCATATTTTGTCTGGAAATTCCATAGCGAGACCTTGGTCTCATTCTCTCTCCGGCTAGCATCGGTCTGGGCTGAACTGCTTCCTGGTTGCTCCTGCTCAACAAAAATAATGAAAAGTTCCCCAAGCATAAGAAACTAAAATATCAAGGAGAATGCTGCTAGTTTCCTGTGTTGTGCAGGGAGTATTTTTATGTGGAGCAGTTTCTCATTGAGTTGAGCCCCCATGTGCTGTCTGTAGCAATGCAAGCCATGTGCAGGTTTTTACCATATCCTTGCAAACTTTTAGGTCTCGTTGTGCATTGTATTTTTCATGTATACTTTTTGTATACTGGAAAAATCACAAAAATATCCACTGAAAGAGCATATCCAGCACAGTCTCCGCACTTCATTGTTTTTAGGTATCCCAAGGGACATGTGAGGTGGTTTACCAGTACTGTGACTGTTCACCACAGGGATCTGTTTCATTTCCAGTCTTGGAATGGCACGTGGCATGTACTCCTGTAAATAATTTCCAGAAACCAGTTATGCTGCAGGAGTTTCATTTTGCAAGTTGTGGTCAAGGCAGTGACCTTATGGTCTATAAAATGTCATTTGGTTAGTATTTGCAGAAAGGTAATAGAGTTACCCTTCCATTTCATATGCCATGCTTGGAATGCTGCTTCACATGGGCAGTGCTGTGGGAACCTGCCCTGTAAGCTGGTTCTGCCTGCCTGGAAGGTGTTGTGGTCCTGTGCTAGATAATAGTCCTGTGTTAGACATTTGTAACCTGCTGTGAGCTGTTTGGGAGCAGCGGGTAAGAAGTCTAATAATTAATTAATGCTAGCTAATCTGTTGCTTTTCAAATACCAGTTTTGTAGAATGCAGTACTGTTGGCTAAGATGAACAACAGTTCTCTCTCTGGGAGAAGGGCTTGTCCATCAGCTTACTAGAAATAGCTCTTGGTTGGCAGGTGTGATGCCCACTCCTGTTAAATAAGTTGGGTGACCTTGGGGAAAAACAATGAGGCTTTTGGAGGGGAAGCAAAGCTTCTTCTCTGTCTACTTGCTGGAAGCTCATCATGTTCCATCTGACACCCTGTGATCTCAACAATCCTCCTTTCAGGTTGTGTGTTTCTCTTCCCTCCCCCCTTCCCTAGCAGTGCCCTCGAGGTATCATTAAACTGATAGGCAACCAGTGATCCAGATAGATCCTTGCCTTAACTGTGGATACGTCTGTTAAACTACTGCCGTAGGCAGTCTCTCTGAATCCAAGTCACTGCCATCGCTCCACCGCAAAGAAGAATCAGTCTAGAAATCCCTGGCTGCTTTATAGACATCAGTCTTCCTAGCAGTGGTGTGGGGTGCCCCCACTGTCACTGTGGGTTAGGAAACATTTGTACTGATGGGCGGAGTGTCTACTGCAACACTGTAAAATGCCAGTTAAACTTCTCTTCTTGTACAAATCAGAGCAGCCAAGTTGTGCAATGCAAATATATGGTGCACATTAAGGAAAGAGTGCCTTTTTTGCATGATTCTGCTAATGCACCCCTAATCCTGAGCTAGGGATGAGAAGCTGTGCATGCCATGGATATCTTGTGCCTGAACTCCATTCTAGTAGCTTTTCTGTCTTTCCTTACTTCAAACATGGGGAAAAAATTCAAAACTGGAGCTTGCAGAAAGCACAGCCAGCACGAATGCATTGTGGAGGCACAGCCCTCCATTTCAGCCTGCCACACTGTATAGCAGTGTGTGAAAGAGAGAGGTGCTCAAAATAAGAGGCCAAAGGCATAGGTGCCAGGGTTGTTTACCCTTGTCATTCGTCCCTCAGTTCTGAAATTGTTGGAGAAAACAAAACCCCACTCGAATATCACACCAGGATTAAACTGTTTAATATATGGATGTGCATAGAATTTGGATGATATGCCGCGCAAGTCGCTCTTAAGCTCAGAATAGCAGTACATGGAATATATGCCTAGAGACATACAATTTCAGGGGAAAGAGGTTTTTATTTTGTTCGTTTTCATTGGGGGAAAATAGAAATTTGGGGGAAATTGTAATATATAAAATTATTATTTTTAATCAAGCTTTAATTTTGCTACATTAACAACAACAAAAATACATACTTTATGACTTGGTGTGGTATATACAATAGTACTATTAGTTGAATTTACAGAATTTGAAAGCATTTGTGCCTTTATTTTCTGCAAGCAGAATCACCGAAATATCCAGGATTTAAGAGCTGCAAACCGCTGACCGCTGTCTTAGCACATGTATCTTCATGTTTACCACCGAGGTCTGGACTAAATATTATATATACCAGGCATGCTGCCTGCTTGAGTTTGTTCAGGGAACTCTATTGTGAAGCGCCACAGGAGTCCAAGTTAGATTGACTGCAGTGTAGGGGGAGGGAGGGGATTGAGCTCCACCCCTTCCCCATGTGTCATTTTCCCATCCCAAGGGTGCACAAACACCTCTGGCCATTTGGGGTCTGATGCCTTATAACTAGAACCTCTTGTGACTTGTTACAGGTCGGCAAGTGAGTAGTGAATGCCAGGGGGAAATGCTGGATTACCGGCGCATGTTGATGGAGGATTTCTCACTGAGTCCAGAGATCATCCTAGGCTGCCGCAGTGAGATTGAGCACCACTGCTCAGGGCTGCATCGGAAAGGCCGCACTCTGCACTGCCTGATGAAAGTCGTGCGAGGAGAGAAGGGGAACGTGGGAGCCAACTGCCAGCAGTCGGTAAGGTGGAGGTGGTGGGGATGGGGGTAGCAGGGAGACTTTCCCTGTTGTTCTTCAGCCCCCCACAATTCATGATGAGTTCAGTTCTCTTTAAAATGAGGCCCAGCTTTTACGTGTCCAGAGCAGAATGAAAATAGTCTGGGTTCAGCAAGAGATTTCAAGATTTATAAAATTATAACCCTGCTCTGCCCAGTGTTCTTGGCCTGTGCTCCATTCAGTGATATGCAACTTGGACAAGGCAGCATTGAGGCTTTGTGGAGGGCTTCTGTAAGTGTCTCTTAGCCATAACAACTAGATAGAACCTTTTAAGTTTAAAGGCAGTAGGGTGGATCCAGCAATTCTCCAATGGAAGAGCCACTTACATGGGGGGGGGGGCTCCATAGGCTTGAAGAAGTCTTTATGATTTGCTCACTGGAGGTAGAATTGACCCCCGTGTGCCTGTGGATAACTTTTGCATCTTCAGAACCCTGTCTGTGAGCTACCAGAGACTGCTGGTTGCAGCTGAAAACAAGAGTGCGGAACTAGATGGACTTTGGTCTGATTTAGCAAGGCAGTTAGCTCCTAAGGCAACCAGTAGAGCAAGGTGACCTGCGTTTGATTTAATATTACTGAATACAATTGATTTGCCGCCCCCTTGGATAATTTGGCCTCTGTGCTGGCGTCTGGAAGTGTGTTGCATGTGCTCTAAATGCTAGTGCCATTTTAGGGTGTGCCACCAACACCACTAACTTGGTGTTTACAAGAAAGAGGGGTGACGTCTGCTAGCAGGTATGGATTGTAAAGGAGCTTTTTTGCACTTTTAATCTTAA
This sequence comes from Paroedura picta, assembly GCF_049243985.1. Lineage (NCBI taxonomy): Eukaryota > Metazoa > Chordata > Lepidosauria > Squamata > Gekkonidae > Paroedura > Paroedura picta. Next base: position 21,995,804 of record NC_135382.1, on the reverse strand, counting down.
AGATTTGTGTGTGATGCTGATGGGCCTGGCTCATTCAGTGCTGCAGGCTGGACATTCTGACCTGACTTCAGCCTTTTGACCTAATCTCACATTACTTCCTCTTGAAGAGAACCAGAAAAACTTGTTCTGGATAGATTTATGGCATGCAGCTGGTAAGAGAAAACCAGCATTCTAGACAGAGGGCGAGAGACAGGCTGACTATTCCTCCTGAATTCTTAAGATTTTTCATAAAGATATACAACAGAAGTTCCCCACTGGTGGAAGAGGGTATACTTGCAAGGGTTCATAAATTAAGCACAAGCAATAATATTGGTGCCTTGCTTGCTTGCTCCTCCAAAATCACAAGGAAAGCCTGGGATTTGTTTAGTTTTTCTCTTAACTAGGCAAAACCTGAAACGGACATGGTTGCCAGGTGGTAGGTTGTAGGCTTCACAAGCAAGCTACTAGTGGTAAGATCTGTGGTTCTTCTGGGGCCAGCACTGGATTAAATAGCGGAACATAATTTTCCCCTTCCCAAAAGCGGAATGGGTATCCTCAGCAAGCAAGGCCTGGAGAAAGCTGGAGAGTTGTTAGCCCCAGAGCAGCTGATTGGCCACTGTGTGAAACAGGATGCTGGACTACGTGAACCACCAGTCTGATCCAGCAGGGCTGCTATTCTGTTACGTTCTTATTCGTTGGCTTAACAGTTGTTAACTTGATTCGGGCTTGTAAGAGAAATTAATTTATCATAGAGTTGTAGAATCTTGCCTCTGTTCTCGTAACAAACCTGCATGGGAATGTATGGAGAACCATTCCCCTTCTGCAGAGGTACCCACTGCCATTAAACATAGGCATAGAGCTCGGCTTGCAGTTCTGCCAATAACAGAATTCAGGAACTCACCCAAAGTGCTCTGCTGTTTAAAAAATTACTAATATTGTAAAATACTCTCTGTCTCCTATCCTCCTCCAGCTTCAAACGCTGATCCAGGAGGCTGACCCTGGCGCTGACTACCGTATCGACAGAGCTTTGAACGAGGCCTGTGAATCAGTGATACAAACCGCCTGCAAACACATCCGTGCTGGAGACCCCATGTAGGTGATGTAGCCAGCCATGTAGTGCTGTGTCTCTTGCTGCAGCTTGTTAAGTGGCATCTCTCTGGATAGGGGATGGAAGGGATGGGCTCAGCATGGGGAAGGAATTGATCTGGATTTATTCATGGTTGATCCTTGTTTCACCGTGCATCTTCACCTTTGGTCATTCAAGCAAGAGGTGGAAAAGCGTGGGCCAGAGGGTAGAGCATTGTCTTTGTGAAAATCCCGTGGCATTGCAACATCCCATTGTTCCTTTTATTTTAATGGACGGTTGTGTCTCCTCTCGTGAGAGGGAGGGTACAATGAGGGTATCGACAGCTGTTCAAGTTCTGAATGTTTCCTTGCTCAGTTTGACTGTCCTGAATCTCCTTTAGGATTCTCTCTTGCCTGATGGAGCACCTGTACACAGAGAAGATGGTGGAGGACTGTGAGCATAGGCTCCTGGAGCTCCAGTACTTTATCTCACGGGACTGGAAGTGAGTGCTGGGCATGTGGGGGAGGTTGCTCTTGCAGGCATTTCAATTACCCTGCTGACTATATGGATACACTTGGGCCAAAGAGGACCTGAATCTACAGGCTCCAGCTCCAGAGTGAGTCTACAGCCTCCCGCTTTTAACAGGGGCTTTTATTTGAGCCATTTTGGTGTAGTGGTTAGGAGTGTGGACTTCTAATCTGGCATGCCAGGTTCAATTCTGCTCTCCCTCACGTGTAACCAGCTGGGTGACACACAGCACTGATAAAACTGTTCTGACCAAGCAGTGATATCGGGGCTCTCTCAGCCTCACCCACCTCACAGGGTGTCTGTTGTGGGGAGAGGAATGGGAAGGTGACTGTAAGCCGCTTTGAGACTCCTTCGGGTAGGGAAAAGCAGCATATAAGAACCAACTCTTCTTCTTCTATTTAGACTTTTAAAAATGCCAGACTGTTTCCTTGGGAAGCGTCATTTGAAATGTGTTCGACTTGCTTCTCTTATGCTTTCCACTTCTTGTTGAAATAGTATATTTCAGGGTGGAGATGACATCTTTGATAGTGGAGAAAGTACATCCCAGAACCAGATGGTGATTTGTATGATCTGTCTCTTTTTAAAATAGATTGGATCCCGTCCTCTACCGCAAGTGCCAGGGAGATGCATCTCGACTTTGTCACACACATGGCTGGAATGAAACAAGTGAGATGATTCCTCCCGGAGCGATCTTCTCTTGCCTGTACAGACATGCCTACCGCACTGAAGAGCAAGGGAGAAGGGTAGGGGCACCAGCCAGCTGTTTTGACAGCTGTTGTTCATCAAAGAATGAAAGTGACTTTGATGGGTTTATCTGTGAAGGGTAAGATCTTGAATATTGCTGGGGCTGATGAGGAACGGAGCTGGTGGCCACGGAATAAGTAGAGATGAGTGCCGCTCCTTCTTTCTACAGGCTGCTTGACGTTCCATGTGAGGTTGCATGTAAACACAAGCTCTCAATGGGATGAAATCAGTTTCCTTGGGTGGGGCAAAGGCTTTGCCAGAATGGTGTGGTGGTTAAAAGTGTCAGGCTCGGGTCTGGGAGATCCAGGTTCAGGTCTCCAGTCTGACACAGAAGCTTTCAGCCTAACCCACTTCACAGGATTGTTATGACAATAAAGTGGATGTGGAGAAGAACAGCATAAATAATTTGGGTTAGGCTATCCTAGTCTGACATTCTGCAGCATGCTGGCAATGTATTCTGTTGCAGATGCATCCTATTTACCTGCTAACCTTAAACAAGATGGCAAGCATGTTCTTTGGTTAAATATTTTAAAGCAGGAGTCTTAAGAGAGGGCAGAGAGAGGAGCAGTGAGTCAAAACCGCATGCCGGGTCAGAAGTAAGGATACAGCAGCAGACATGAGTGGGTGGAGGCCAAGAATAGCATAAAGGAGTTGGCGTCCACGGCTGGCGGAGGGACGGAAAAAAGGTTGTCCCTCCCAGATCCGAGCAGTTGGGAATCCTTCATCTGGAACAAATCTGTACCCTTGGTTTTTGGCAGCTGTCCCGTGAATGTAGAGCAGAAGTACAGCGGATTCTGCACCAGCGTGCCTTGGATGTGAAACTGGACCCAGCTCTCCAGGACAAATGCATGATTGATCTGGGGAAGTGGTGCAGTGAGAAAACGGAGACGGGACAGGTATTCCAGAAATTTGTTTTTTTGCATTTCTTTTCTGGGGAAAGAATGGGGAGGCCCCAATCGCTGACAAATAACATCCCCTTGCACTCGAAAGCTCATGCCTTGAATAAATCTGTGTTGGTTTTAAAGGTGCCACTGGACTCTGATTTTGTTTTGTTGTGCTGCTTCAGACCAACACAGCTACCCACTGGAATCTGTTAGAAGGAAAGAGAGAAAGTGGGTGGGGGAGGTAGTGCAGGAGCATAGGCTAGGAAAGTAATGAGGGAAAAGAGGGAGGAAAACAAGAAAAAAATGCAACCAAGGAAGTTGCAAGGAAGACACATATAGATGAGGAAAAATTAGTTGAAACCTCCCACTAGGTGAACATTATTACAGTGGTTTCTACTTTCTAGCTAAGAATTTGGATTTTAAAGCTGTTACCTTAGATTGAAATTATTGGATGGAAGTAGACTTAAACAGAAGAGTCTTCTAGGTCTGAGATCCTGCTCTTTGGTTCGTTAGCTGTTCAGCTGCCAGCTTCGGAAGAGATTTCAGTTCATTGAGCTTAGACAAAGAACAGTCCCTCCTGTACTTCTTTAATACCTTTGGAGATTTCTCTCAAGAGGACCACAATCAGCAGATCATCTGTGGCCAAAGTAGGGTGAGCGACTTCCTTATGAAGTTCAACTGCAGCGGCCATTTCAGATTTGGCCTGTGCAGCCTTCTTACTTTGACTTGGACCTCCTGCCATCTTGAAACAGTTCAAGGACTGTCTCCATATATATGCCCAAGAGCATAATATACCAAAAAGTATTGCATTGAAGCAAATCCGATAGAGATGCGGGCCGGATATCAGCAGATTGGGCCTGTAGAGACCTGGAGCTTGCTCAGACATGCTATGTACAGGCTCTGCCACATTCCGCCCCCATGAGACTTCCATTAAGATAGTGAGATACAAATCTCATCTAAACAAAATCAGACTCCCGCCCATTACAGACGTTAAATAGCTTTGTTGTTGTTAGGTGCAAAGTCATGTCAGACCCATCGCGACCCCATGGACAATGATCCTCCAGGCCTTCCTGTCCTCTACCATTCCCCAGAGTCAATTTAAGCTCGCATCGGCTGCTTCAGTGACTCCATCCAGCCACCTTATTCTCTGTTGTCCCCTTCTTCTTTTGCCCTCAATCACTCCCAGCATTAGACTCTTCTCCAGGGAGTCCTTCCTTCTCATGAGGTGGCCAAAGTACTTGAGTTTCATCTTCAGGATCTGGCCTTCTAAGGAGCAGTCAGGGCTGATCTCTTCTAGGACTGACCGGTTTGCTCGCCTTGCAGTCCAAGGGACTCGCAAGAGTCTTCTCCAGCACCAGAGTTCAAAAGCCTCAATTCTTTGACGCTCGGCCTTCCTTTAAGTAGCTTAGCATTACTGAATAACGGTCTCTGTATTTTTACTGATTGTATTTGAATTTTATATTGCTGCATTACAATCTTTGCTTCCTGCATTTCATAGCCCCTGAGCCTTGTTCTTTTGTTTTAAAACCTTCTGTGTGGTGAGGATCTACTCAGAGCATCTGAAAAAGTAGACTCCTGTCCTCAAAAGCTGATAGTAGAATGAATTATTTTTAGGTGTCTTGTAGCTCTTTGAAGACTTATATTTCCTTAGTGACAACATAAAAACATTCCTAGGTTAACCTTGTGTGTTAAAAGCTGCTGCAAAAATCTTCCTTTCCTGCCATTCCTGGACATGGCTGGTCCCTCACCTCAGCTCTTCCAGCTGCTTGGTATGAAATGAACTTCTGGTACTTTTCTCCTTGTGATTGGAGGCCTTCATTTCTTTGCACATTTACTGAAAAGACCAGATTACTATAAGATTTGAGTCCCCTGAAATACACACATTTGGCTGCTCTGTTAGGAGGAGGATGCTGGCAGGATGCTGTTTCCGCTGGCTGCAGAGGAAAGGACGCGCAGTAATGGGTTTAAACTACAATGATATAGGCTAGATATCAGGAAAAAAATTTTCACGGTCAGAGTAGTTCAGCAGTGGAATAGGCTGCCTAAGGAGGTGGTGAGCTCCCCCTCACTGGCAGTCTTCAAGCAAAGGCTGGATACACACTTTTCTTGGATGCTTTAGGATGCTTAGGGCTGATCCTGCGTAGAGCAGGGGGTTGGACTAGATGGCCTGTATGGCCCCTTCCAACTCTATGATTCTGTGATTCTAAGGAGGTGAAGAGCTTGTTGCAAGAAACGTGACGTGAGTTGTTAGTTAAAATGTTTTTTCTTAGAGTTCCTGGAGGAGCGGGAGCTAGTCAGGAGGGTGGTCTTCCTGTTTTTTCTCTGTTTGGGAGAAGCCAAATGGCTGAGGTTGTGATCCAAGAACAAAGGATTGTCTGTAAGTGAACTTTTGAGCCCTGCTTAAATTTATGTCTGACACTGGGCATTGCAAGAAGTGCTGGCTTTTTTTTTCTACTTAGCTTTTTTTTGTTTTGTTTTCCGTTTCTTTCTTTTTGTAGAAGTTTCTAATTTCCCTTTTTATTATATCACCTGCTTAAATATAAGTTTACAGCTTTATTTTCTGCCTGCTTGTGCCATGTTTAGTTTATGTTTACCAGGCAGTTTTCTTGTTAATTACTGGGCTTCTTTCAGTCCATATAGAGGGAGATTATTTAAGGGAACAAAAACACAGAGCAAAGGTTTCTGAGTTCTTGAAAATTAGAGGGTAGCGATGTATGGTTTGTATTTTTCTTCAAGGTTTTGGGCTCTTTCTCAAGTCTTGGAGCTAGAAGGGCAGCTTTCTGGGGAATGCAGGGATTGTTAGCTGAAAGGGTTTGGGGACTGTGGTCAGGGAGCCATGGGTTGGTTTAAACATGGGCTTTGGCCGGAGGGTGGGGGGAAGGCTTGCTATTGTGACTTCTGTTGCTATTGCACTATTGTGACCTTACGACCTGAATGATCAGTAAGAACCACAAAACGTTTGAGCAGGGTAGTGGTGATGTTGAATTTAGCATATTAACTTGCATTGATCAGTCAGTTCAGTGGCTGAGAGGTTTTGATAGGAAAGATTTTACCTCTTAATATTTTGCTACCCACCTGAAAGTATTTTTCTGTCTACTGACTTTTGCTTGTTTCCACATTGCAAATTAAAAAAAAATTGCTAACAGCTTCTTCAAAGCTGAGATTTACTTAATCTGTGGTCCTCTTGTTCTTCCAGAGGAGCTCAGATATATCTGGATGGGACATCAATTTTTGTGTGTGGTTTCTATGCAGTCCTATGTAGGTTCTGCCCTGGCACAGAAGGCAACTCAGAAAGGTTGTAGAACTGCACCTTGAGAACTGACACCCAGATCTCCTCTTCAAGAAATGGGAACATCCCTCTTGCTCAGTTCTCTTCTGGTTGTTTCACAGTGAGCTGCCCCATAGCAGTTCAGGGGATTTACCTTTTTGGGTTCACATTACTCGGCTTCAGCCTGTTATGTACAGTTTGCCAACCCCTTCCCCTGTCCCTTCTAACTTCAGCAGGCCTGTGGAAAAGCAACCTAGCTTTAATAGACTTTGGAGGAATATTAGTATTATCCAATAGCCACAGTCACTTCCTCCTGTGCTTTGGGGGAGACTAAGAAAATAAATCCTTGTCTAAGTTCCCCAAACATCAGGGAAGAGCCATATTTCTAGATTTAGGGCTCTACCATGGAAACTATCTTCTTTGCTTATAATGGTGGTTCAGCTAACCGGTGCTGAGTCAACACAACCTTAATGTCCTCTGTTGCTGGAGCTGGAATTTAACTTACAGCTTTCATGCCTCTGCTTTTAACTGCTCTTGAGATTGAAGGATAACCGGCTTACAAACTGCCTCCATCTCAACTGTGCTTAAACCAAGCAATCAACACAAGCGTTTGAGTGACGGGCGTGTTGCAACAGCAAAACTGGACAGAGAATGTAGCACACTGAAGCCGGGGAGTCACTGGAAATTGTGGAAGCTTCATTTCCCTCTATTCAGGTGCTGGTTCCTCCATCCAAAGGATCTTGAGTAGAACTGCAAAAATACCGCGTGAAGCTTTGGGTAGCTTCCTATCAGCTGTCTTACTAACAAAGCACTGAGTTTATAACCAGACAGGAAGGTCACAGTTACTGACTTTCAACTGGGCCAGTAGACTCAGACCATTTTGCACCTCTCAGCTTGGCGGCAGCTCCTTAAGGGCCTATGTCTTTGGAAAGAGAAACTGAAATCAAATACACTTTTCCACTAAGGAAACAGCTGAGCCTCCCCCTTAGTAATTGTGTTGTGATTGACCTTGTTGGGTATTGCAGCCATTATGTGGTGGAGCCAAAGACCCTTTTTTACAAAGCTTCCAGGGAGACCACTTCCCTAATCACAGGTATATGGGACTCCACGGAGACTGAAAAGACAAAGAGGTTTTAGTGTAATTGATGAAGATATTAGCCATTCAGTCATGTCTGCCTCTTGGAGATCCTATGTCTCAACTGTCTCCTCGTCTTTCGATCTTGCACCATTTCTTTTAATTGTATAATGGCTAGAGTCCATTTTGATCGTGTCTAACCATCATGTTCTTGGTCGGCCTGGTTTCCTTTTACCACTCACCAAATCCTAGCATAATTTCATTCTCCAAGTTCTGTTGCACAACGTGGCCAAAGTAAGTGAGGATTGTTGATTTTGCCTTCCAGTGACATATCAGGCTTTATGCATTCTAGTATTTGCTTATTTGTTGGACAAGTGGCCTTTCCCACTGCTGGCCTCTTTTAAACTTTATCTTTGGGAGCTGTTAGTAGCAGTATGAAGGAACTGAGTGAGAAAGGGACTTCTCGCTTCCCTTGAGGAATGTGTGGAAGATTGTAACCCTACCCCAAATCTCTGGAACGTCCTGGAGTTGCCTTCTGCAGAATCTATGTGTGTGAGCGCATGACCAGTTTGAAGGTACAAGGAAATAACCCAAGTACTACCACAGCAGTTCGGCTTGTTTGTGTTAGGCTAAAAGATAGGACTTGGCTGAAGGTGCACAACAAAACCTGTGTGATGAGAGGCAAGGTTTCTCACATTCTTGCACTGCCTTCCAGCTACCGTACCTCTGCCATTCTGCAAATTAAACTTCTGATTTCAAGACTTCAAGATATTAACTTCCAGCAAATTACGCCAGAGCTTAATTAAAAGAAACAGCAGAATGTTAAAAGGAGACCTGATATGGCAATCTGGTTCAGACATGTTGATGCTGAAAGGCATTCTTTGCACTCTCATGAGCATTTGTTTAAGTAACAGTCTGAATACAGAAAATAAGTGTAGCAATAAACTGTAGCAATATGGTATAACTTACAGTGGTCGCGGGTAACTATCAGTCTAAAGGAAAATTTCAAAAGCAAAAGGCAGCCTCCAGTTGAAAATAGAATCCCTCCTCCAGATGATCGAATTGGTCTTCAGTACCAAAAGGATATTGCTTTGGTGTTGTTTTCTGTTGGAGTCTTCAAAACCAAAGGGTGAGGCTTGATGCTCTACCTGTTCTGCTCAAAATTGCCTTCCTTTCTTCACAGAAAGCTTTTCATTTATCTTGTTCTCCTTAGCACACAGAGGTCACCTTGGAGTGCCTTTTGTATCTTGTCTTCCTTTCTACACAGGGCAGGCAAGTAGCTTGAAGGCCTGAAATGTCTCCCCCTTCTTAACCATTCAGGCTGATAGTTATGCCAATAAAGGTGTCTTGAGTCATTCAGCCTGATGAAGAATTATAGCTCAATTTTTAAAAAATCATTCTATGATACATTGATTTGTCTCTTGCATGGAAAACAAAGATCAAATTAAAAGTTAACATTTTGTATTTTGACGTAAAAATCCAGGGTTCGTTTTGGCTTTGAAATGCTGCTGTGTACGACTTGAGCTTTCATTGTAAAGCAGGAAGCCGGTTTGTCTATATTTGCATTGGAAGAGAACGAAGTGGTTTTTGCAGTGATCCTTTTAATTTACTCCCACTTACTGTGAACACGGCAATTCTCGGGCATGGGGCTTGCTTGGGTGATGAAAGCAGCTAGAATCCACAACAGAAGTGCAATAGGGACAGGTGGCTTCAAAAGCCTAGCTCCCTGGGAAGGCGAGCCACCACGGAGGCCATGGGGTGCACAGAGAGCAATAAGGAGGTTCAGCTGGGGGATTTTCAAGAGAACCTCAAGCTGAACCTTTTTTTTTTTTTGTCAAACTGCTGTGCATTGGTTTAAGATTATTTTTTTAAATCCTGTATAGGAACTTGAGTGCCTCCAGGATCATCTGGATGATTTAGTGGCCGAATGCAAAGACATAGTTGGAAACCTCACAGAACTGGAATCTGAGGTAAATATGTTTTGGGTTGACTTCAAAGGAAAGCTGGAATGTTGTGGCCATTGCATTTGATCTCCCAACAGTACAAATATGCATGGAAATGTGTTTGTAGTTTTTTTTTTTTAAGTTCTATCTTGCTTTCCCATCACATTGATGCACAAGGCATTCTAACCATTAAATGAAGAAGGGGGGGGGGGGGAAGACTGGACTTTAATTGGCTGTCCGGAAAGTGGTTTAGGTATTTCAGGTGTATATTGGGAGTGAAGTACATTCAGGTAAATGAATGCACACTCCTTATTCTTTGCAGAAAGTATATGCCTGCTTCTGTTGTTGTCCAAATGTAAAGTCAAGCTGAAAATATAAAATGATACAGTTTGGTGACCCAGCCGTGGCAAAAGAACGAAAGAACCAGAAGCCACAAATTAAAATCCACCAAAGGATTTAAGATGCTGTAGATTTTATCTGGTATTTAAAAGAAATCCTAGTGATTGGCTAAATAGGTTTGGGAGTAGATTTGTAACAGATGAGGAGGGTGGCATGGTATAGCCAAGATCAGTGCATGGAAGGGAGGCCATCAAGGAATAATCTGCAGAGGAAAGCAATGGCAAATGGCCTCTGCTTCATCACCTGCCATGACAGCCCCTTACCGAGGTTGCCATAATTTGGCAGCAACTTGGCAGAACTTGACACACGCATTTAACAGATGAGATGTCCTAGCACAGACGTGTAGCTAATTCCATTCATAGTAGATGGTTTTGTTCAGCTCTCCTTTGCTTGTGGGGGACTTTTTTTAAAAATTAATTTTTATATAGAAAAGAACAAGGAAAAATATCTTTGATTACAATATTACAATATCAACCCTCCCTCTACCCCCCCAAAGTCCCCATTTGCTTGAAGTTTTGCATTGCTGAATACTGTAGATGTCTGTTGCCTGTAAATATAAAAACAAAGCCACAACAAAAAAATCCCACTTTAACATAACATTTCCAGCAGACATTTTGGGCTACAAGGTTGAAAGGGTATTTGCTAAAATCAGCTGCTGCTTCCAAGGACTTGTATTCTGATATGGGAATTGCTCTCCTTACTGAAGGCTTCCAGCACTCTTTCTGGAGAGCTGAACACCCAGTATAGCTCTTAGTTGTTCATTGCATTGTAAAGTTTTTGCACTGTGTTGCGCACTCTGAAAGGCCATGTGAAATGCTGGCATTGCCGTGCTGTAACAGTAGCCTGCGGGACTAAACACACGTTCCTTCCTCTGGCAGGATATCCAGATCGAAGCCTTGCTGATGCGAGCATGCGAGCCCATTATCCAGACCTTCTGCCATGTAAGTGAACCCTGTGTTCATTTGTACTGCCCTTTTTAAAACAAAAAGAGGGTTTGTGCAGTCTTGCTTTCTGGTACTGTTAGAGGACAGCCAAATAGCTACCGGTGAGGAAGTGAGCCTTGCGTATGTTGTGATACTGTAGTGGGGGTGGTAGTGGGAAATCCAGCCTTAGCTTTCAGTTTTGCAAAGGCAAGATTTTGTTGACGCTTTCTCCCTCTCTCCCCACCCAATCGCGTATTCAGGAAATGGCAGACAACCAGATTGATTCGGGGGACCTCATGGAGTGCCTCATTCAGAACAAGCATCAGAAGGAGATGAATGAGAAGTGTGCAGTGGGCGTCACGCACTTCCAGCTGGTGAGTTGACCTCGCAGCAGTTCTTAGCTTGATCCAGGCCAGGACCTAGTGGCAGTCAAGACTAGTTATTGGGAACCAAGCTTACAAGGTTCCCTCCCCCCTCCCCTTCAGTGCTATTGTGGCTGGTTTACTCCTAGTAAACTTCCTAATTTTCAGTTTGCTTCCTGGAATTACATCGCAACCACTTCTTCCTTGACCAGCCTTTCTCAACCTTTTTACTGTTCCAAACCCCCTGAAATATTCCTCAGGCTTCGAGAAGCCCTGGAAGTGATGCCAACAGGCCACACACCCCTGCCATGCCCCCCCAAAGTCATGTCATCAGAAGTGACATCACCCAGACACTCCCACCAGATGTGACATCATGCTCCCCCCATGCCAGAAATGGCTCAGTGGCCTACTCTGCTGGACTGGGAACAGGACTGAGGCAAGCAGCCACTGCTCCATCACCCCCTGCCACCTCCCAATGCAGTTAAGTTAAAAGGAGAGTACTTGCCTCTCTAGACTGCAGTCACTACCATGTGCAGTGAGCCTCGGTCAGCAAGGGTTTTCATGGCCAGGGCCCTTCTCCTTTCCACCCCTTCCAGGCCCATCATTGACCATTGCAAGGGGGTGGGAGGTTGACTTATATATGGTCATATTACCTGATAATTTTTTTAAATGTAACTCCCGCCCAATTAGCAATACCTTTCCAGTGCCATGGAGAAACCCCAGGGCTTCACAAAATGCTTGTTGAGAAAGCCTAAACACTGATATATCCAGTTTGCACAGCAGGTAGTTAACCCCTGTGCATGAGTTTGTTTTAGCCTCCCTGGCACCATCCTAGAACTCTGAGAGAGCTGGGTTAGGGCAAAGAGGAGAAACCCCTGAGGCTGAGGTTTATGAATAACTTCTGATGTCTACTCTTGAAAAGAGCCCTCTTAACCTTTACTGTCTGTCCTCCACAGCTTCAGATGAAGGATTTCAGGTTCTCTTACAAGTTTAAAATGGCCTGCAAGGAGGACGTGCTGAAGCTGTGTGCCAACATCAAGAAAAAGTATGTAGAGAATGGACTTGGGGGAGGGGGGGATACTAATTAAGGAAACTGCTGTGTTCTGAATCTGGCCAAAGCCAAGAGTTTTGGCCTTTGGTTCAGACAGAAGCAGAAATACTTTCTCCTCCCCTTTCAGGGTGGACGTGGTCATTTGCCTGAGCACCACCGTGCGAAATGACACCCTGCAGGATGGGAAGGAGCACCGGGTCTCCCTGAAGTGCCGCAAGCAGCTCCGTGTTGAAGAACTGGAAATGGTAAACAGCCATCAGTTGGAGAGAGGCTGTGGTAGAGCACCAGTTTTGCTTGGAAGCTAAGCAGGGTCAGCCTTGGCTAGTATTTGAATGGGAGACCACCTAGGAACTCCAGAGTTGCTGTGCAGAATAAGGCAATGGCCAACCGCCTCCATTTTTCCCTTGCCTTGAAAAGCCTACAGAGTTGTCATAAATCAGCTGCGACCTGATATCACTTGGCACATCCACAAGAGGTGATGTGAAAGAGCTCAGCACAAGACCCTGGTACCCAAGCAGACAGTATCAATCTTGGTGTTCCAGTGGTCTGATTCCATACAAGGCAGCTTCATGTGTTCATATGTTGGTAATAGGACTGTGAAAGGACTTTGCTACCAGATCAAAAGCTGGAATTGACAAAATCCCTTTCTTAGTGTATCTAGCTTGCGTGCTCATCAGAATGCCTGGTGGCCCCTTGGAGCTAGTTTGTGTCTGTCTAATTGACACCTTCTCCTCCCCGTGTTCTGAACCTGGCTTATAACAGGTTTCTGTACACACATTGGCTCTTACTAAGCCAAAGCCATGTATAGTGGCTGAAATCTGAGGGTCTTAATCAACCAGCTTGGTTGGACCTTCTTTAAGCGGCCTAAGGACAATTTTTTCCTAGACAAGTGGGTGAAGAATGCACAGGCAAAGGAGATGTGGTTTGATCTATATCTAGCGTTCATTGCCTAGGCCAGAGTAGTGCATGAACTTGCTCTAGTGCACTTTTAAAATGCATTGCCATGCTTTCAGTGCCCTTTTCTCCATTCCCTTTTAGGTCTGAAATATTATGATTTTGTCTTGCAGACTGAGGATATCCGTCTAGAGCCAGACCTTTATGAAACCTGCAAAAATGACATCAAGAACTACTGTCAGAATGTTCCCTATGGCAATGCCCAGGTGACTGACCTTGATTTTTTTCTAATTATTGCAAAAAATCCTCCTAATAGCCCCTTTAACTATCCTCTGATAACACCCTTCTGCTTGCCTTAATCCAAAAATAATCTTTACTTTTCCAGCAAAGTCAAATTATTGTTAAAGTATATGTGTCCAAGTATTTTATTTTTGTATAAGCAGGCAGAATTAGCATTGATGTTCAGATTTTAAGAAGGAGGGAATATGTACATTTAGAAACATACGTAACCTAAGGAAGCCAGGAAGAACAGGAGAGGATCTTACAGTTTGAATTGATGTATATTAGTAATCAGACCAAACCACTCCAAAAACTGAATTCTGATTTTTTTTTTTTGCCTCAATGTTTGCATAATTTGTCATCTTCTGTGACGAGTCTCCTTCTTAGGAGTCAGTTTGCATCCACTTCTCCTTAAAGGAAGCTTTGGCTTTCCCAGCTTGAACTACTGGGTATTTAGCAAGTAACTGCAGCATTTGAGATCCAAGCTTGCTTATAGGCAGTCAGCACCTGAGTATGGGAATGTAGCCTAAGGTTAAGGGTGTACGTTCAAAGGAGCAAGAAAAATTGACTGTGAAATTAACTTACTTGGTCACCTCCGATTTAAAAAATCTCAGGACTTTACAGGGTCATTTTTGCCACGTTGCCAGAAATTTGAATCAGCATCAAATTTAGAGAGACGTACTGACTAATGAAGGCGGCAGTGTCTCAGATTTAAGACCCTGTTAGTTTTTGCCCTTAATATTCCTTAGCTTTTTTGCTGTTGAATCCCTTTTCAGCTACATACTTTTCAATCTTATATTTTAGTTATAGCATTGATCCTTTTAATTCTCACCCTTTCTCAGTTTAGCGTCCTGCTCAAATTACATTATCCATAATACACTTTGAGCAAGGCCCCATCACAGTACCAGGACAAGCAGTTCCATTATCTTTCCTGTCCTAGACATGATCCAGCTTAATTTAATTTGGAAATGCTTTTTTCCCCTTTTGTTCCACTGTATTCTATGCTTGTTTTTTTGATACATGGGTAACTCGTTTCCTAAATCCTTCCTAGCAGCCCCACCGCCTCAATGACCAGTTTTTTTTAAACAGTGCTGCTTAATTGCAGATTATTGAGTGTCTGAAGGAAAACAAGAAGCAGCTTAGCACTCGCTGCCACCAGAAGGTCTTCAGGCTCCAAGAGACGGAAATGATGGATCCAGAACTGGACTATACTCTCATGCGAGTCTGCAAACAGATGATCAAGGTGGGGGCAATAAATTGACGGGAGAAAATGGGGCAATGTTCCTCCTGGAATGGCTCTCTTGATGGTACTCTTCCTGCTCCTGCAGGGATGCATATGTAGGTGTGGATTTTACTGAAATCTGTGCTTGCATAGAATGGAATCCTGCCAGCTGCTGGTCATGGAAAAGGAAATGTGGGATTCTTAGTTATGGTGGTTTCCATACTTGTTCCTCTGAGGCAGAAACTGATAGAAGTGGTGTGTCTTGTATGAGCATCCACAGACTGTTTGGCCTGGGATGAATTATTAAAGCTGCGATGATACTCTGGTTGAAAATTTATTTGACAGTTTTAGGTTCACATTTGCACCCCTGAGTCTGGATATATTTAAAAGTTTCTCCCCCACACCCAACTGGTTCGCTATCAGGAAGGGATAGAGTTGCCAGGTCCCCTCCCCTCCCGGTCACCTGCAAGAGATTGGGGGGGGGGGGGGGGTTGGGTGGCCTGATCCAGGTTAGGAAATTCCTGGAGATTTGTGGATTGAGCCTGGGGAAGACCTCAGTGGGGCACAATGGGGCACAATGCCCATAGAGGCCACCCTCTGTTTTCTCCAGAGGGACTGATCTCTGTAGTCTGGAGATTAGCCACAATTCTGCCCAGATGCTGGCATCCCTATGGAGGGAGGAGTGGCTGAGGGGAAGCTGGGTTCAGAACCTAGAACTGGGTTCAGGACCAGGCTTTCACCCTGCTACAGTTAAAGGTTTGACCACCAGAAGGTGACATTGCAGGAAAGGCTTGATGAATAATCAAGTTACTCAACAGACTCTTATGTCCCAGTTTTCTCTTCTGTCTTTAATTTGCAGCCTCCATGAAGTATCTGTGCAGAAGTGCATTGTATTGTCATTGCCACTGTCAAGCATTAATGTAGTTTAAGAACTCATCCTATACTGAACAGCCTCACGGCATACTTCCCAATGAACCAGATCGATCTGCAGCCAGCGATAGGCTGACAAAACCGCGTGTTCGGAGGGAAAGGGCACAGCCATGGGCAAAACGTTCTTTTGCCTTACCAAATTCCAGTTTTGTCTTGCCAACTGACCACTTCCTCAATTTCTGTTGCCAGAGATTCTGCCCAGAAGCAGATGCAAAGAACATGCTGCAGTGTTTGAAGCAGAACAAGAACAGCGAGCTGATGGATCCCAAATGCAAGCAAATGATCACCAAACGCCAGATCACGCAGAACACAGGTAACAACGGGCTTTCTGCTTGAGGCTAGGATGGCACAGGGCCGTGATCAGTGCCCAGGCTGAGCTGACTGCACTCAAAGCTCTGTTCTTTACCCATTCAAAACTTGAAGTGTTGTACTTTATTTAAAGGTGATGTTGATAATATGTGGGAACTGGAACAAATGCCAGACTTCTTACTACCTCACTAGTTATGAATCTGGCCCCCTCCAATGATTACTCTTCCATCAAGAAACTCTCTTGTAACCAGTTACACAAGTCCCTTTTTCATTCTGCAGAACAGGAGTGATTTAGAGCAGGGGTAGTCAACCCGCGGTCCTCCAGATGTTCATTGGCTACAATTCCAATGAGCCCCTGCCAGAAAACACTGGCAGGGGCTCATGGGAATTGTAGTCCATGAACATCTGGAGGACCACGGGTTGACTACCCCTAATTTAGAGTGTGTAAATTTCAGTGTTCTCCCTTTGAGTTGATCATCCAGTGATCCAGATAACATGCTCAGTTTCGAAATGATGGTGAGGCTCCCATGCTGTTTAGTTTTGGATGGGAAATTAGCAAGCTTTAGCATGCCAAACGGGGACTCTTTGGTTTGCTTTCATCCTCTTTTGTGCACATTCTACATGTCCAAGTCCACTGTAGAAAGAATAGTGCTAACACCCTATTCTGTTCTTGCGTGGTCATGGCTGCATCCCTTCACATTCCTTAGAAAGTTAACTGAAGTTGTTTGACTAATTTTTAGGGACATCTGTCTGACAAAGCCATCTTTCACTGGAATCTAGGAGGAGTTTTGTTCCTGAAAGGGTGCTTCGGCTGGGAGGGTTTTTGCAAGTGGTCACCAGTTCTGAAGCAAGGCTTTGGCTGCCTAGCAACCACATATAATGAGATGGTCTTGATTTTTATAGCTGGTAGACCCATTAAGATCATCATGGGAACTAGAATTACTGGTAAGCCCAAACCTCTGCCACTAAAATAGCGATAATGAATTATTTCCAGTTGTGGTGTTTTGCTGGTTACTTGTCAGAAGATAGTATAAAAGCTTCCTCCATAGGAGAGTGGGTTTTTTTCCTCAAAGGGAATAGCAACTTGGGTGATGTCTGCATGGAGTTTTTGAATATATTAATTTTACCTCTTTCTATACCTGGCCTTCTTATCCACTGGAGCCAGGAAGAGGCTTACATAGTTCTCAGTTCCTCCTTATAATAGCCCTGTGAGGTAGGCTAGACTGTGATCTTGTGGCTGGCCAAGGACATTGAAGCCACCTCCCATGGCAGAGTGGGGATTTGAATTGGGTTCTCTGGTTCTGCTCTGACACTAACCATCTAAATGCGGAGACAGGCTTGCTTTTGTTTGCTGCTCAAAGGTAGCAGTGCCCCTCCCTTAACTTTCTCTCTGCTTTCCTCTTAACACACAGCTCGCTTTGATCCTTATTTTCCTGTCTCTTTGACCATCCAAGCAAAACTAAATGCGATGGTGACTATGGCTCCATCCGTTTTAGAAGCCATTGTCATTCTTAAAAATCATTGCCAGGTTCCAATCTGAATTAGGTGTACAGCATGGTGGCCCCAGTAGCTCTTGCCTACATTTTGGTGACATTTTGACAGACTTACAGCCACTTCATTTCCAGAGGAGTTCAGCGTATTCATAACTTGGCTACATGAAAAACAGCTTGCAGCCACAGTCCACCTAGCGAAGCCTGTGTGGTCTGTCTCAAACATTGACATGGCTCCTTTTCTCCTTGATAGATTACCGCCTGAACCCAGTGCTGAGGAAGGCCTGCAAAGCAGACATCCCAAAATTTTGCCAGAGCATTCTGAACAAGGCTAAGGATGAGTCGGAGCTGGAAGGGCAGGTCATATCCTGCTTGAAGCTGAAATATGCAGACCAGGTGACTAAGGAGCATGGCTGTCCAGGCTTTGAGCCCCCATGAATGTTCTTTTGCTCTGTCACATGTGCAGCTGCTCTCTGGTCTGCTGGACAACTGAGCATTTCAAGTGCACTAAAACTGGCTCCTAAATTGAATCCTGTTCTGTTTTAGAGCCTAGCTGTCCTTTAAACTTACCATGTGAAAACCAGTCATGGTCTGATGGTTTGGAATTATAAAGGTTTCCTCAGGTAGAGAGAGCTGGAGTGCATCATCTGATTACCTTTCTCTGTCTTTGTTGTTGTCTGTGCTTACCTGGCAGCTCAGCGATCCCTTTTTGCTTCTCTGTCACACACTCCTGAATGCTTTGGGGAAAATTTCTGCTAAAAGCCATGTGCCGTAAGCACTGGAGAGAGAGTGACAGCCAATAGCACTCTGATCTCCTGTCCCTCTGTTTGGGGAAGATTTCAGGTTTCTCAGCAGCCACAGCCTGACCTATACATGACTAGTTTCAGTAAGATAACTGTCTCCTTGTTGGTTTTTGGGACCAGTTTAAAGTGTTCTTTGTCTGGATGGATGTAGGCTATATACAGGGCTAGTCCCATACTGAGCCTAACTTCAGTTAAGATTAGAGTCCAGTGGTGCCTTGAAGACCGACAAAGTTTTATTCAAGGTATAAGCTTTTGTGAGCATGGTTGGTCTTAAAAGTGCCATGGGATTCAACCTGGTGGTGCAGCTTCAAACCACCACCTGAATCTATCTTCAGTTAAGATGAGATCCTATTCAGTATTCCCTCACCTCTTACATGGTGGGCAGGTATGTGGGACAGAGTTCTTTTTACAGAAGCATAATGACAGTGGAATTCCCATTTCAAGACGCACTTCCCTCACTGTTTCGCTTGGAAGAGGGAGGTGTATTCCACCTCTTTTCATCCTAAGTCATTAAAGGGAGGGGGTGTAGACTCTGGTGTTTCACTCGCTAGGGTCAAAGGGCTGCTCCTTCACCTGAATGGCCAGTAAGGCTCTGGGAGTCAAGTGGGTCAAACCTTTCTCTCCTTCTCTTCCAACAGCGTCTCTCTCCTGACTGCGAAGACCAGATTCGTGTGATCATTGAGGAATCAGCTCTCGATTACCGGTTAGACCCTCAGCTGCAGATGCACTGCTCAGATGAGGTGGGGACGTCCAAATGCAGTCTTGTCTTAACTTTATATAAGAATAGCAAGCTCTTTGTCGTACTTTTCAGTAATGTACAGTCACCCTTATGGCTGTTGCCTTTTTGTGGCCAGTGATGCCATTTGCCAAAGGTGGTAGATATGTCCAAAGAGTTGTCTGTGAATGGAGCAAAGCATTATGTTGTCACAACTTACACTGGCAGTGCTTGCTGTACGTTTCTGTTCCTTTGAGTGAGGTAAAGTGACATTTTCTGGTATTTAAGGATCTGCTGGAAAGAAAAGCTCACTTCTCAAAAGTCCATGGGAACCTCAGTGACATTGTGCTGCCAAATAAATATTGTTGCTGTCTGTCAGACTTTATTCTGGGGGTAGCTGTTGCTGGGGGTGGCTGTCTTCCTTCCCACAGACTGCTCCAGGCTTGTAGTCTCTGGAGAATAACACCAATGTCAGAGGCGACCGTATAGCAAGCCACTCTCCAGCCTGCCTTGCAAGTGTTCTTTTCCCACGATGACTGTGGGGAAATCTGGATCACCAGTATGAATACCAAAGAGAGCAGCTTCTAACTTTGATTCCAGGAACTATCCATAGTAGAAGATGCTTTGTGTGAGGTTGAACATAGCTCATGATTTAGGACAGTGGCCTATCAAAGTCAGCCTTGACTCCTCTGATTGGCAGCTGTCTTCAGGGTTCTAAGTAGAAGTCTCCCATCACCTGCTTGTTGGTACTTTTATATGGAGAAGCCAGGGATTGAACTGGGACCTTCTGTGTGCCAAGCAGATGCTCTGATACTGAGCTATGGACCCTGCCCCATGTGTTGTATTGGTGTCTTGTGCACTGATAACCCTACAAGCATTCGCTCAGTAACATATGGATAAAATGTAGTGAGCAGGAGTGCTCGGTCCCTCCTTCCCCTCTCCAGCAACTCCTGGATCCTCATATCACTGGAAAGTGGAGATGCTTAATTTGAAGGGATACGTTGGAAAATAAGCCACTTGCCCCTGCTGCCAAATGTAATTTTCAATGTGTTGTGTGTGTGGCTTTTTTTAAAGATTTCCACCTTGTGCGCAGAGGAAGCAGCAGCCCAGGAGCAGACAGGGCAAGTGGAAGAGTGTCTCAAAGTGAATCTGTTAAAGATTAAAGCGGAAATGTGCAAAAAGGTAATGAATCGTCGTCCTTCTTGGAGCTTGCAGAACGAGGGGAGAATGCAGCCCCTGGTTTTCCAGAACCCTTTCTGTGCAGCCCTGCTCTTCAGTCCCTTTGCACTGGAGCTGGAGTCTGCCTCAGTTCTTCCTGGGGTTCCTAACAGCTGCTGTGCTCTGTTCCTGCCTTGCTGCCATTGCTCCTTAGTGTCATCTGTGGCATCTGCCCCTCGTGGACAGAGAGGAGCATGCATGGGGGAGTGTCCCCAACCCTGTACTGCTCACATGCTGATTCCCTTTGCCACCAGATGAGGGAGTCAGCCTCCTGCCGCCTTTCAGATAATGACCTCAGGGCCCTCCGAATGCCTTCTTTACCTTAGGCGAGCCTTCAGCCCTTTACAGATGGAATGCTTTCAGCCATAGAAGCTTCCTAACCAGCTGGGTTGCTTCATCCATTATACCTGTCCTCCTCAGTCCTCACTGGCCACATCTGTGCCCTGAATGACTGCACAATTATTTGTGGCTCTGCTGGTGTAAGATATGGCGACTTACATGTGTCACATTTTGAGTATTGTTCAATCTGACATTCAGTCCGAACTCCATGGAGGGGGTGGGTGGAGTTGAGGTTCTCAGTTGTGATCTTCTACCCTCCAGGAGGTGCTCAACATGCTTAAAGAGAGTAAAGCAGACATCTTTGTGGACCCTGTCCTCCATACAGCATGTGCCCTCGACATCAAGCACCACTGTGCAGCCATTCCTCCTGGACGAGGCCGACGTAAGTCTAGACAGCTGCTTAGGAAGTGACAAAGTGTGTGTGTGTATTCAGCAGCAGTACTATTGGTGATGTGACCTTGCATGCCCTGAGCAGAGCTTATGTCTGTCACCTTGGTTGCATTCTGTTTTGTATGCTTGCGTGCTCTGCTAATTCCTATTTGGCAGTTTCTCTGTGTGCTACACTGGTACCATCTTTGCATTTGCCCTCTCTGCTAGTGGGCAGTGGGTTATTGCTATGAGTCTTGGATTGAGTGTTGGGGGCACTCTATGGCAGTGTAGACCTTTGTTCGGTTAAGGTTGAACTGTGTGCCTAGCAAATTATGTTTCTTGATGTTCCTGAATTTTTGGGGGACAGAACTCCAGTTTTGCACCTTGAAGCAACTTTGCCAACTAGGGCAAACTCAGTATGCCTAACCAATTTTTCGCGATTGACATCTGAAATTTTTTAAAATCAGGAATTTGTTAAACGGAATCTGAAAATGAGGATAGGACAAGGAATGTACAGACTGGAGCTCTGCCGTCACTGGGAATTAGGGATGGGCACAAACCAGTTCACAAGCCAACATTTGACATGGATTGGTTCAGAAAAGGTGGTTTCCCCAAATGTTTGATGGACTTTTGTCTGGTTTGGCTGTTTGGGGACATTTAAACTGAGCTCTGTGGGGTCCGTAGTTGAGCTGCTACGTTGAAATGGCCGGCAATCTTTTCAGCATAACAGCTGACAGGTGGACCCGTGGCCTTAGTTGGGATTTTTTGGTTGCAGAATCTCCTTAAATTGACAATCGCCATGCTATCAGGGTTTGGTTTTTGGGAATCAAGGCCTTCTGGGATTCCAAGTGCTACATTTGGGAGAGTTCCAGTTGCGTTGTGGTTGAAGCTGAGCTTCCTCTTTGGCCACACCCACATTTGCACTGGGTGGAAATGGAGCACTTTCCCCACAGTGCTATAAAGGGGAGGCGACTTTTGCAATGCAGCCTTCTCTGGTTTTGCAGAAATGTCCTGCCTAATGGAGGCCTTGGAGGACAAGCGTGTACGGTTACAGCCCGAGTGTAAGAAGAGGCTTAATGATCGAATCGAAATGTGGAGCTATGCTGCCAAGGTGAGGAGGGGCTGGGGCTGGGGGAACATCCACGGAATATGATCGGTGGGAAGATTTGGGACGGGCCAGTAGAGGCAAAAATCTAAGGTAGCATGTGTGCTGTGGCTCTAGAGCAGGGGTAGTCAAACTGCGGCCCTCCAGATGTCCATGGACTACAATTCCCAGAAGCCCCTGCCAGCATTCGCTGGCAGGGGCTTCTGGGAATTGCAGTCCATGGACATCTGGAGGGCCGCAGTTTGACTACCCCTGCTCTAGAGGCTCTCCACAGGCAAGGCTATTCTGTTAAGAAGAAGAAGAGTTGGTTCTTATATGCCACTTTTCTCTACCTAAAGGAGTCTCAAAGCAGCTTACAGTCGCCTTCCCTTTCCTCTCCTCACAGCAGACACCCTGTGGGGTGGGTGAGGCTGAGAGAGCCCTGATGTTACTGCTCCATCAGAACAGCTTTATCTGTACTGTGGCGAGCCCAGGGTCACCCAGCTGGTTGCATGTGGGGGAACGTGGAATAAAACTCTGCTTGCCAGGTTAGAAGCTGGCACTCCTAACCACTGGCTCTTGTATTAATAGCTCACCATGTAGGCCCAGGAGGCGTTGGAAGTTGAGAACCACAGTAAAAATAAATAAAAATAAAACGACAATAAAAATACAACTTTACGCAGCATAATCCCGTCTGTTCCCTTCCAACTCAGCAGTTAATTATTATAATGCTAAATTTAATACCACTTGCATCAGTGGGATTGTGGAAAGGAGTCAATCATAGGGAAGTGGATGCTCCCCACAAAAGGGGTAAACTGGAGAGTGGGGAATCATCTAGCATAGGTTGGCCATGCTCATTGCTTTCCTGGAATCATGAAATGTTGACAGAAGTTGAATGACTGACAAAGCTTTAAACAACTCAGGATCAGGAGCTGTTACATCAGCCCTTAGGAATCCTATTCCTCTCTCACTCCTGGATACTATTTTAACGCACAAACTGTAAGGAGTCCTTGACAGCCTCTAGTATCCCAGGAGGTAAATCAGAGTGTGGGTATTGTGAATCATGGCATTCACTTCCCAGCTCTGTCATATGGCATAAGGGACAGGCGAGGTGAAGAGGAGGACCTCTAGGGTTGAGTCTTAAAGAGCAGTTTCTTGGGTTGTAGCTCTCAACGGGTGTAGATGAGCAGGCATCACTGATCTAACCATGTAGCTCTCAGCAAGGCAGAGCTTCCGTTTCTTAAATCTCACCCCTCTTTCCCATCCAGTTTCTCACAGACCTCCAATTGGTGGGATTGTCAAAAAGTATTTATTTCATTTCTGTAGATTCTCGTTTCAAACGTCGGGCAGCAAATCCTTTTCTGCCCATGTGTAACTATTACTTCCCGGTTTTGTTTTGCTTGGGTTGAAAATGGGGCGGATCTTCTGCGTTGATTTTAACTTCTCTTCCCTTCCCTCTCCAACCCCCCTCCCCGCCTGCCAGGTTGCCCCAGCGGAAGGCTTTTCTGACCTCGCCATGCAGGTGTTGACCTCTCCCTCGAAAAACTACATTCTATCAGTCATCAGCGTGGGCATCTGCATCCTTTTCCTGGTGGGTCTGATGTGTGGGCGCATCACTAAGCGAGTGACACGAGAACTGAAGGACAGGTAGAGTCTGCCTTGGTAGCAAAAGGGAGGAAGGAAGGCAGGCCTGCCCGGTGCCCGGTTTGTACAGCCCTCCTTTGTATAGTCTCCCAACCCACCTCACCCCTCTTCAGAGAGAACAAGCGAATTAGAACAAGCGGCACGTGTCAGCTGAGTTTTCCCATCTCGTCCACGGCATCTCCAACCTCGGAACGAGTTGGCACGTGCGGCCGCGACGGCCCAGCCAGCAGCTTCGTTTACCCATCATTAGCGACTGTTGTTTGCCTGCCTGTAGACAAGTCTCTTTCTTTTCTTCCTCTCTCGCTCTCTCTCTCTTTCTCTCTCTTACCGTTGGAACTGCCCTCACACTCCAAACCAGACTGACGCAACCTGCAGCTCAAAAGGTTTTTAAAGTTAAAATTTAAAAAAACAAACAAATCTGTTACAGGCATAGTGTTTAGTGGTGGGTCCTGGTGGGGGAAAGTGTTTGTGCTCCGTGGCTTCGCAGGAGGACTGAAAGGAGAAGGAGCATCACCCACCGCTCACAGCTGGCCTTGCTTTGGACATCTGGTTCGCTTTAGATCAAGCACCTCCAGTGCAGAATCAACAAAGTTGTCTCCAGAGGTCTGTCATCTCTACTGATCTTCTGCTTTTGTTTCTTTGTTCTGTTGCATTTGTTTTCCTTTTTTTTTATCGCTCCCTTCCCCCTTGCAATTTTTGCCAAAAGGCAATGCCTTTCATAATTTCCTCATCTTTGGGCTAAATTTTTTTTTAAATATGTATTGATCAGAGTTAAGTAACTCCAGTAGTCTTGAAGATACCCCTTGTGAAACTCCATCGCACCCTAAAACAAGCCGTTGGATAAGCCTTGGGGTAGTGCGTGCAGTTGGGTAAGAGTGTGAGCATTCCCAGAAGGAAAAACAGAAAGGTTTTGACATTCTGGGGAGTATCTAATAGGGTGGGCCACATCTGGGGAACACTGTGTACCTCCTGCCATCCCAGTGTGGCTGTTTGCAGGACAGTGTTGTCCTTCACTGATCCTGCCATGGTTCAGGAACAATATTAACAACTGCAGGGTGAGGTTTTCCTGCTCTTCAGAGTGCAGCCAAAGGGATCCTCAGTGTCATGAGAGGTAGCAAAGAATATTAAGTAAAATCAGCAGCAGGAGGAGAGGCACACAGGTCTAGGGAGGATAGATAGGGCTATACGCTTGCTCGTCTGAAAGGAAGAAGTGGAGTCGCTTGAAGCAAGGCTCCCAGTAGCTTTCTATACCCCCCTCCATAGGTGGTGAGTGTCACTGGTAGCCTATTAAGTGGGGAAGAACATGAAGATGAAGCATGGCAGCAGTTGCACAGACCTTTAGGGTACATACAATAGGGGTATCTATTAATCTGCGAGATGTAGGGTAGCCTGTGTATATGGTGGAATGTTAAACGGTGGCTTGAGCTGTCTGCCTCTGGCAGGCAGTTGTGTGCAGGATCAGTGGTCCCGTCCCCCCCATAGCTAGGGAAACGTCGTTCTACAAAAGCAGAGGGGCCTAACTTTACCACATCACGGTGTGGATAGACTTGACAAGCATAACCAATACTGTGAATTCCCCCCCCCCCTCCGCTTCCCCTTGAAATGCTGTGGGGAAAGGGGATTTAAGCCTTTTTAGCAAAGCTTTTCTTCCCCATCCTGCCAGAGAGAACAATGCAATGTCTACTCTAGGGGGGAAAGCTGGTGCAGGTTTTCTGATGACCACTCACTGTTTCAGGCCTCCAGATTCAAGGGGATTGATTGGGGAAGCAGGTTCACTGGACCTGCCCCTCTCGTGTAAATGCTGAAGGCTTTCATGAGCTTTCATGGGCCACAGCCACTGGATGGATGTTCACCTCTACCCTCCTACTTCTGGAGTCATTGATCCTCTGGGAGGTGGGACTGGAAAAGGGGGTATGTGCCATGGCTCCCCAGTTAGTGCTTTCCAAAGTCTCTAGTCTCCCAAGAAAGAAAAGTTAATGTTCTGGTGATCTGTCAGCTGCCTGGATTGAGAATCTTCTCCTGAGATATCAGCCTTGAGTTTCTGGGACTCTAATTGTAGCAACAAACATGGTTGCACCTCTTTACCATCCAGAGTTGGGGATGGGGTTGTGCGGAAGGTCAGCGACGGCTCTTAACTTGAAAAGCCTGAATGAGAGAGAGAATGTAGAAGATAAATGGCAGGGTTGTTGGAGTTCTTGCGTGCATGGCAGGAGCTGAAGAATAGACGTGGGCAGAATTCATTCATTCCAAGATATGGGAGAGGGCCTTTCACTGGTCTTGAGGCTTCTAAGGGTGACTAGGCCCCATATTCACCAGTCAAGTGTCCTAAAGCATAACACACAAGAAAGATTCTCCTGTGGTTTTGGGCAGCCACGGCTGCCTTCCCCACCCTATCCTCGGCCCCGGCTAGAGTGTTCCGTCAGCAGAATAGAGCAAATGCTGCTTAGAAGCTGCAGCAGTGTTTATTTCCTGATCCACTTTGCTTCATTTCAGCTTTTGTCATGGCAGTAACCATTCTGAAGAACAAAAGGCCAAGAGGAGGCAGGTCTGTGGTTGTGTGAACTGTGTGGGTGGGCTTGTTTGAGCTGGCCCGTGCCTGAAAAGAGGTAGAACCCCTTAGTCAATATAGGAAGCCAGTACACTCCATGTGCCTCATTTTACAGAGATACAAAGGGGCTCTTTCAGTTGAAGTAAAGTAGGCCTCAGGGATGTAATTCCTGAAGTCTCAGCTCCCATGAAGCCTCTGTGCCGTTCAGGGCCTCATGCTTATTCCTCAAACATTCCTTGTCAGCACAGAAGGCAGAGGGCTGACCCTTCCAAGAGCTAAGTATTCCCCCTTGCCCCAAGGCTTATGGAATGAGAATTCAGTTTTACAGATGCATGGCATCACAGGCATTGCATTTTGTTTCACCAAGGGGGTGCAGGACGGAGAAATCCTGGTGTTTGAGGGAAGGTGGGAAGAGGCTGCATTCCATCCTGCTTAGCCAAAGTGCTTGGGAGAAACAGTCTGCTTGCTTTCTTTAAAAAAAATCCTTTAGGGCTTTCCATCTGTAACACATTGGCCTTTGTGGTATTATATTAATAGCTACAGCTGCCGTGCTGGCCTTTCAGAGGAAAAGAAGCTCGTATCCTAAGGAATGAACCCTGTGGATGGGGAAAATCCTTGGAAACGAGGGGACCAGGCACTGATAGACAGAGGCATGAGAAGTCATGAGTTTCTGCAGAATTTTTGCATAAAGGCTGTCTTGGTAAGCATGCCTTCCTTTGAATAAACACAACATCAGCAGAACTTAGAAGCAGCTTGCCTTGAGTGTTTCTCAAAAAAATAAAGCAACATACAACAGCTGACTGTGTAGACACAAAGCTGAGACATGTTGTTTCTCTTTGTGCAAAGTGGGGGCCTAGCTGGCTTCCGTGCATACGTTAAGAATTCTTCTGGAGTATGTCTATCACCAGACGGAAAGGGAGGGATTGAAATTATCTTTAGGTAGAATACTACCAGCCCCATTCAGACTGATCTCTGCTCTGCCACTCATGTTTCTCCTGCTAGACTGTTGAGACCAGCCACAACCAGCAGGGAAATCAGCAGCTTCTGTCGGTGGTTCTGTGTGTGAATTCCACACACTTCATACTTAACATTGGCAAATGCATCTATCTGGTGGGGGCCCCCAGTTGGTCAAAGTGTCTCCTGTGCACACATAGCAGGGCAGGGTGTGTTTCCCCTTCAGTTACAGGTTTTTTTTGGAGCTCATAATTGAGGGGGCTGCTGATGGGAAACAGTTGTGGCCTACACTGACATTCTTGTGTTTGAGGAAAGGGGCCTGTAACGCACCGGTCAGCCTCAGGATGGTATCTAGGGGTTCAATTCGATGCCCCTCCTTCAGCTTGCAAAACAAGCCCTATGGGAAGAGTCAGTAGTAGATCATACAGAAAACATTGGCTGACTTTACTCCTTAAAAAACAACAACATAACATTAACAATATTTTTTTTTGTAAATTGTTTTCCCTTTCTATGTATAATACTCTTGGCCGTTCTTGTTTTTACATGTCCATGCTGTGTAATTTTTGAATTGTCAACTGAAAATCTGAACATAATGTGCATTTTTTCTGTACAGATGAAATGGGAGAATTTAATTAAAAAAAAAGAGGCTGCAGGTTTTTACTTGTTTGCTTGTCTCTCCATCACCTAAGGGATCTCCGTCAACTACCCTCTGTAATGGCCCTTCTGAATGTGCCTGAAATTGAAGCTGTCGTTTGGGGATGTTTGTTAATTTGTGGTGGGCATTTGTGTGTTTATCAGCTTCAGGAGGTTTCTGGGAAAATGATGCCCTACTCTTCTGGGAACTATTATAACTCACGACAGTGGAACATATTGTAGTGCTGGGGGTGGGGTAGTCTGCCTTTTATTCACTGCATTTATCATCTGCCTTTCTTGTTGAGACTATAGGCAGATTACAAAATTAAGAATACTGCAGTAAAGCTGGATTGTACACTTATTTTTATTTATTTATTTATTTATTTATCATACTTATATACCGCCCTCCCCGGAGGCTCAGGGCGGTTTACATCATAACAGAGAACAATACATAAAACAGTCTGTAACATGTATAACTGATAATTAATAATTGTAACCAAAATAACAGCACAATATAACGGTATAACAATATAGTACTACAAACAGGTCCAGGGCTTATTGATGGGATTCTGAGGGGGGTGGTTTATTTATTGAATTCTGAGGGGGGGGGTGGGGGGGGAGCAGGGGCCCTTGGTCGCTGTTGATTATGTCTGGTCTCAGCCAAATGCCTGGTGGAGGAGCTCCTTTTTGCAGGCCCTGCGGAACTGTTTAAGCTCCGTCAGGGCCCTGATCTCTTCTGGGAGCTCGTTCCACCAGGTAGGGGCCAGAACAGAGAATGCTCTGGCCCTGGTCGAGACCAGACGGACTTCTTTAGGGCCAGGGATCCTTAGCTGGTTGGTGGTAGTAGAGCGCAGAGCTCTTTTGGGGGCATAGGCGGGGAGGCGGTCCCTCAGGTACACTGGGCCCTGACCGCGTATGGCCTTGAAGGTAATAACCAGAACCTTTAGTCTGATCCGGAATTCAACTGGTAACCATTGCAGCTGGTGGAGAATAGGCCGGATATGAGACCTCCACGGTGTTGCTGTGAGGATCCTGGCTGCTGCATTTTGAACCAGTTGTAGTTTCCGGGTCAGGGCTGAGGGCAGGCCTGCGTAGAGCGAGTTACAAAAGTCCAGTCTAGAGGTGACCGTCGCATGGATCACTGTGGCTAGATGTTCCGGGGCCAGGTAGGGCGCTAGTAGTTTGGCTTGGCGGAGATGGTAAAATGCCAGCCGCGCTACCTTTGTGATCTGGGCCTCCATTGTGAGGGAGGCGTCCAGAATCACGCCTAGGTTCCTGGCGGAGTAAGCCGTAGAGAGCTGCACGCCATCCAGGGTAGGCAGGCGCGCTTCCTCACATGGCCCCTTCCTACCCAGCCACAGGACCTCCGTCTTTGAAGGATTGAGCTTCAGACGACTCTGCTTGAGCCATCTCGTCACTGCTTCCAGGCAGCTGGCTAATGCTTCTGGGGGAGAGTCAGGGCGGCCATCCATCAGGAGGAAGAGCTGGGTGTCATCTGCATATTGGTGGCAACCCAGCCCAAACTTCCGTACCAGTTGTGCGAGAGGGCGCATGAAGATGTTAAATAGGATAGGAGAGAGGACCGGTCCTTGTGGGACTCCACAAGTAAGTTGCCGGCGGTCTGATGTTTTCTCTCCTATTGCAACCCTCTGTCCACGATCCTGAAGGAAGGAGATCAGCCATTGAAGGGCTGTCCCTTGTATTCCAGCATCGATGAGGCGGCGAGCTAGAAGCTCGTGATCGACTGTGTCGAACGCCGCTGAGAGGTCTAATAATATCAGCAGTGCCGACCCGCCTCGGTCCAACTGGCGACGGAGGTCGTCCGTCAGGGCGACTAGCGTTGTCTCTACCCCATGGCCAGGCCGGAAGCCAGACTGGGATGGGTCTAGGACCGAAGCTTCTTCCAGGTACTCCGTCAGTTGGTTTGCGACTGCCCTTTCTATCGTCTTGCCCAGAAATGCTAGGTGCGAGACGGGCCTGTAGTTGTTAGGCTCTTGTGGATTTAGAGATGTTTTTTTCAACAGTGGACGTACCACGGCCTCTTTCAAACCCTCCGGGAATTCTCCTGTTGTGAGAGATAGGTTGATTATCTCCCGGAGGGGGCCCTTTATTCTTATGCCGGCTGTTTTTAAGAGCCAGGATGGGCAAGGGTCTAGTGGGCATGTAGTTGGTCTTGTTGTCGCTAGTATCCTGTCCACTTCGGCCAGCGTGAGTCGTCTGAAGTTACTCATAGTTTTCTCCAAAGACGGCCAAGGGGCCTCTAGTTCACTTTTTATATCTAAGGTTGGAGGGAGGTCGTGGCGGAGTGTCGAGATTTTGTCTGCAAAATGGCTCGCAAATGCCTCACAGCTGATGTCCAATTGGCTACTGTTTTGTTGCCCTTCAATCAGGGCAGTGAGGGATCGAACTACCTTAAACAATTGAGCTGGGCGTGAGTCTGCAGATGCGATGGTAGCCGAGTAAAAATTGCGTTTTACTGACTTCACCGCCATCTCATAGGCTTTCATCTGCATTCTATAAGATGTTCTCGAGGCTTCGTCACGAGTCTTCCTCCAAACTCGCTCTAGCCGTCTCAGTTCCCGTTTCTTGTCGCGAAGCTCCTCGGTGTACCAGGGAGCTCGCTTGAGACGGAGCCGGAGAGGGCGTCGGGGAGCTATCTCATCAATGGCAGTCAGCAGTCTGTCATGCCAGTCACTGACCAGGCCATTGAGAGAAGTGCCGGGAGGCGTTGGTTCCCGCAGAGCATTCAGGAATCCTATTGGATCCATAAGTCTCCGCGGGCGAGCTAAAATTTGCTCGGCGCCCAACTGAGGAGGTGGTGGAAGCCTTAGCCGAGCCTTTAGAGCATAGTGGTCTGACCATGGCACGGCTGTTGTTGTGACCAGATCCACATCCAAACCTACGCCGAAAATAAGGTCCAGGGTGTGGCCTGCTTGATGGGTGGGGCCAACAACAAATTGCGAGAGCCCCAGTGTTGCCATGGTTGACACTAGGTCCTGTCCAGTTCTAGAGGACAGTAGCTCAGCATGGACGTTAAAGTCCCCCAGGACTAGTAGACTGGAGAACTGTAGCGTCCAGGCCGCCACCGCCTCTAGCAGGGCAGGCAGGGCATCTGGTGGTGCAGTGGGCGCGCGGTATACTAACCAGATGGCCACGCTCTCGGTTGATCCCCATCCAAGGCCAACACATTCAATGCCTGGTATTGACGGCGCAGGGAGGGCTCTAAAGGAGAAAGCCTCTTGGGTTAGGATTGCCACCCCTCCTCCCTGCCCCGCTGTCCGGGACTGGTGGAGGACAGAGAACCCAGCAGGGGCTAGGTCTTTGAGGGCAACTGTCTCCCCTTCCCTGGTCCAGGTTTCTGTCAAGCACGCCAGGTCCGCTCTTTGCTCTACAAAGTAGTTTTGCAGCGTAGAGGTTTTGTTGTTTATTGACCTGGCATTGCACAGCACCAGTGTCAGAGGCGGGTTGTTTACCTTTGCCTCCACCCTAGTGTCACTTAGAGGCAAACGAAAGAAAAACAATATAATAGATTCAGTAACATGGATTTCCTAAATTATAGGATCCAGTAAACTGGATTTCCATGATTTAGAGGAAACAGGAGGCCATCAAGAAACAATGCCGAATGTAGGTGAAGCAAAAACCAAAACCAAAACTGCCTAAAAATATCATAGACCTTAAAAATTTCAACACTATTAACTCTGGGGAAAATTCATTGTTCTGCCACCAACTCACAGCTTGTCTTATGGAGACCATAGGGCTTTCAAAGGAAGAGACATTCAGAGATGGCTTGCAACTGAGTGCCACTGGTGGTCTCCCATCCAAATACTAGGCAGTATTGA
Organism: Paroedura picta; assembly: GCF_049243985.1. Classification (NCBI taxonomy): domain Eukaryota; kingdom Metazoa; phylum Chordata; class Lepidosauria; order Squamata; family Gekkonidae; genus Paroedura; species Paroedura picta. The sequence continues at coordinate 21,964,312 of NC_135382.1, read as the reverse complement.
CCCGGCTTAGCTTCTGAGACCTGATCAAACTATACTGGGCTAACTTGATTACGGCTGGAGGAAATACCATCCTCCAAAAATACCGTATTTGCCGGCGTATAAGACGACCCCCCAACATTTCCACTCAAAATATAGTTTGTTACATTACATTACAGTACTATGGGCCACTATGGGCAGCTATGTCTATCCCAACTGAAGTGCACCCGGCATATAGGACGACCCCCCCACGGAGGCATGTTTTTCAGGGGGGAAAAGTAGTCTTATACGCCAGCAAATACTGTACGTTTGACCAAATTCCTGGCCCAGGTGTGTGTTTTTCAAAAGGGGAAGCCTAAAAGAACAACTCGCCACAAAATTAATGGATAATCCTGCCCATTACTTTGTAGTCCGCACCCCCCCCCCCCGCTGCTTTCAACTGCACTTCTAAAACAGACTTTCTACAATGAGCCCGGTGACAATGGTTTCTGAGACTACCCAGAACACTCTTCTTTCCTTGCAACACTGGATGGGACACATATGGGTGAAGCCCATTATGCTTGAGCAGAAATGTAGGAGACTCAATGTGAGCCCCCTCTGCAGTGTGTGCGGGTGCAAAACAAACAGTAGTCCAAAGCATAAAAGAAAATATCCTGACCCAAACCAAAGTCATGAACCTAAAAATGTCAGAATAAAGGAAATGAACTAAAGCCTCTGTAGGGTAGAACACAATTTTAAGTTTTAGTACTAATATTTACTGGTGAAGTAAAAAGAAATCAAGGCTTATAGCAGCATAGCCTCAATAAAATCAGTGCATACGTGTGTACCAATGCCTTAACTGACCAGATGCATTTTGGCACTGCTGTCTTTATCAATGGTCAGACATAAAATACAAGGAATTTTATATACAGTTAGCTCCATTACATTAAATGATACTATATATACCCAGGACACTTTGGACCTCTGAAAGGAAAAAAGAAGAAAAGCTGTTATATTAGCATGATATAAATCAATTAGGGAAACTTTTTCAAAAAAAACTTTTTGGCTTCTTACTTACTAGTCAGTTCTGTAGACCAGAAAGCCAGATAAAACAATTTGAGGCCTCTAAAGTTTCAAAAGCAGGCCCTGGTCAAGGTAAGCACCTATAAATTTTATGCAATTATTTAAAATTCCCATTTGCTAATTATGTTGCTATACAGCAATATAATGGCCAAAAGTATCCTCTTGCTTTCAGCATCCAGTAAGTGTCATGTAGGAGCCCACCTTCATCCAAAGTATGCTGCAGGTGGACTGCTATACCTCTGAATCTATTTTATACACCTCTCCAAGTTATCAGAATGATTTAATCTGGTGTTTTTCCAATTGAGGGAGGTGAAAAATGTCAGTATACAGAGGGGGCAGAGTATGTTGGGGGAGGAAAACATGTACCCAGAAAAAACAAAACACAGGAACTGTTATAAAATGGGAATATCCACACTATTGGACGCTTTGCCAGTATATATCTTCAGTCAATCCAAATGGCCGAAGAATTTCCAATTTATGAATCTAGAAGGCTTCTCTGAGGTGTCTGATCCGCTGAAGTGCAGGAGCTTGGACCTGTTCCAACATCCAGAAGCATAGTTGATTCTCTTGATGCCCAAGGCCAAGGTCAATCCAGTGTCTGACTTTTTTTCTTCGTAATCTGATGCAGGTGCTATGCTCACATATGCATGTTTTAATACTTCTACTAGTATATCCAGCATAGAATTTTTCACATAGGCAGGAAATAGATTTGGTGTTGCAATTAACAAATGATTTAATGTAGAAGGTGTTCTTACCAGAAGAGTCTTGAACACGTCTGATCATTGAAGGCATTGGTATGCATGTATGCACTGATTTTATTGAGGGTATGCTACTATATAAGCCTTGGGGTTTCAACTTCCATAAATATTAATACTAAATTTTTTAATTGTGTTCTACCCTACAGAGGCTTTAGTTCATTTCCCTTATTTTGACCTTTTTAGGTTCTTGCATTACTCAGTAGACCAGTCATGGAAAGAGTGCCCTGAAGATCAAAGCTTCAAATGTTGCTGGTAAAATGCGTTGCAGACTTGAGGTGGCAGCCAGTTTCATTTTGGTACTAAGCAAAGACTGGTGCGGGTGGAGCTTGCAGTAATGAGTCTACTGTTGGTTGAACCTACCAGAACTAGGGGCCTTTCAACTGTACACAGTGTTCAATCCATAACATCCATGTGAGTTTCATCCATAACATCTGAGGCCTGAATAAACATGTCCATACTTATTTGGCACAAGATGACGTTTTCTCAGTCTCTTTCTCTGGTACAGCTGTCTGTTTTGACATGGCGTTAAATCGGTTGTGGGTGTAGAGGTACCTTTGCAAGTAGTGGTGCACCAAAGTAAGGACCGTAACATTCACATCAGCCCAGTGTTACCTTTAGAACAGTGGTCCCCAACCTTTTTATCACTGGGGACCACTCAACGCCGGGGACCACTCACTGGGAACCACTCAACGCCTTTTACTGAGGCCCAGTGGGGGGGGGGGTAGTTTACTCCTCAACTCTCAACCACTGCCCTAACGCTCTCTGATCACTATGGTAATGTTTAAACATCCCTTCAAAATAAGATACAGACAATTGCTGCCGGCAGGACGGTGAAGCACCAGAGTAAAATATTCTAGGTCAGTGGTCCCCAACCTTTTTATCACCGGGGACCACTCAACGCTTGACAATTTTACTCAGGCCCACTGCCCTAACGCTCTCTGACTCTGGTCGCTATGGTAATGTTTAAACATCCCTTCAAAATAAGATACAGACACACCACAACAATGAACATAAGGAACATTTTATTCTCATGGAAATTTTAACTCATGACAATGACAAATCAATGGGAACCCTGAGCTTGTTTTTCTGCAACAAGTTAGTCCCATCTGGGAGTGATGGGAGACAATGACACCTGAAGTGTGTTGTAAAGGGTGGGGGGGGGGGAGAGAAGGCGTCCTTCGGGGCCCACCTCCAATTAGTCGAAGGACCACATGTGGTCTGTGGCCCACAGGTTGGGGATCACTACTTTAAAAGACCACTTCTCACAATTTGTCTACTGTGCTACAAAGCCTTCATCTAAAAACGGGAGTAATTTTATACTCTGTTCACACACAAATCTATATAGACTGAACTAAATTAATACATGTTAAGTTGTGTGTATGTACACACACACATTCCTCTCAATACCACATTATTTAGAATAAAGTATTCAATACTACGTGCTTTTGGAATAAGCATTCACTGGCCTAAGCAGTTAATATTGTTGCTTTCTAACACCTCTGCTTTCAGACAATTCTCACCACACTTATGAGAAACCTATGTTTGCTTCTCACTTGCACATAAAACCCTGTGTCTGCTGCTCACTTGAAGGGCATCAAACAATGAGCAGATGGATTTGGTGAAGGGGTAAAGAGAAACTTTTTTCGCATTTAGGAAGAATTACTCCTTCTGGGGAAAATAAACTCCCTCAAAGGCTGGGCAGTCTAGCCCTCAATTTGAAACCCTCAAATCCCTAACCCCACCTCTCCACACCCTAAGGTGGTTTGGTGGGGAACGTGGCAAGCTGGGTGAAGCAGATTTTAATTTTTCTGCCCCCACCCCAAAAATGCAGGGCAAATTGCTGCTGAGTATAGGGCTGCCCTTCTTGCCGCCCTTGCTACGCTAGAGCCTAAACCACCCCTGGGAAGCTTCAACGCTAGCCGTACCCTTTCGCAGTACGGACTTGCAAGGGAGGAGCAGATCCAGCACAGCAGCAGCGGGGAAGACGTACTTCAGAGCCGGCTTTTTGGGACAATACACTACTTTTTAGGATAGATTCAAGTGGGTAGCCCTGTTGGTCTGAAGGAGCACAACGAAAATTTGAGTCCAATGGGACCTTTTAAGACCAACAAATAGTTACTCAAAGCGTGAGCTTTCTTGTGCATGCACACTTCCTCGGACCACTGCACAGAAGTGTGCATACATACAAAAATGCAGAGCCAAGGAACTGGAAAGCTTTGTTGGTCTTAAAGGTCCCACTGGACTCAATCTGTTTTACTTTTTAGGAGACTGCAACATCTTCCCTACCCTCTCCGCACTAAGCCTAGCGCGCTTGCGCAAACCAGAACACCTTCCCCCCCCCCCTGCCACACCTCCTCTGCTACCCCCGTTGCTATTGGCCCGCTTCGGGGAGAGAGGACTTAGTGGACGCGCGGGCGCAGAGCCCCTCGATGCTGATTGGCTGCGGCGCTGCGCGTGCGCAGGAGCTTTGGGTGCTGATTGAGCCGTGCTTTGACATACGGTGCCAGCCTCGCCGCTGTCGCGCGACTTTTGTCGTAAAGCGCAGGCGGGAAAACCAGGAAGGGGAGGAAGAAGGTCGCCCGGGAAAAGGGGAGGGGGAAGGGGGCTACGCGGCGCCAGCTTGGTGAGGCGCCCGCCCACAGTCCCCTCTCAGGCTGCGCCCGGCCCGCAACAACAGCCCCTACCTGTGGGGGAGGGGCCAAGGTATGCAAATGAGAGCGGTGGAGGCGGGGCCAGGAACTGTAAACAGCAGCTGCCAAGGCTTGGGCAAACCCGTGAGCACTTCTGGGGCGGGGCCAGGGATGCAAATGAGAGTGGTGAAGGCGGGGCTATGGCATAAGTAACAGCGCGTGGAAGGCGGACTGGTGCTAAGAGGAGCTCCTGCTAAGGCCTCCCGTTTGCAGTTGGTAAGGCAGCCCTTCCCGCTCCTTGCCCTCCATTGCAATTAGGGCTGGCTTACCTTGTCAGGCTGTTGTTCATTCATTCGTGAGAATGAAGGGCGCGAGGTTCATGTTAAACCAGGCTTTCTCAGCCAGGGCTTTGTGATGGCCCCGGAAGGGTTTCCCGAGTGGGTGGGAGTTAATTTGTTTTTAATACAATGTATTTGGTGTATGACCATGTATGGTCATGTCAACCCACCCACCTGTCCCAAAATGGCCTGCAGGGAGTGGGAAAGGGAGGAGATGGGTGTGTACAGAGCTCTGCTTCCCAACCATATTCTGCACGAGTGGGCCACTTCTGGGGTTTTTGGAAGCCTGGAGGTTTCAGGGGTTTCTCACAGGTGAAAAAGTTGAGAAAGGCTGTGTTAAACTGATGAGAGTGAGTTTGCTCAGGCTTTGCCTGTAGAGTTTGCCTTCCAGAATCTCTGCTACGTTTGTTCCCCACTAATTTTCCAAGGAGCTTAGAAAGTTGCCAACCCCCAAGTGGGGTCTGGCATTCTGGAAAGCCTGTAAAGACTATGCAGGTCAGTTTCCATGGAGGAAGTGATATTATATCACTCCTCTTCTGTCTTCACAGACTCTGCCCTGAAATCTCAAGGAATTTCCCAGCCTGCAGCTGGCAGCCCAAGTTGGTAAATGTGGCTCTTTTTTTATCTTCTCAACAGTTTTATAGGCTGAGAGAGACTGATTGGCCCAAGGTCATCCATTGAGTTTCATAACAGAATGGGGATTCTCTGTTGCCTCTATTTTTATCTTCAATATATCCCTGTGAGGAGGGATACACTGATATACAACGACTCAAGGTCACCCAGTGCACCCAGGATTTATTTTCTTCTCCGTGTTATCTCTGTGTGGCAGGCTGGCTGAGAGAAAATGACCAGCCAAAGGGTGTGCCTTTATCTTTAAGGGAGAGGGGCATTAATTGTTTGCAATGTCCTGAGTCCAGTCTCTTACACTAGTATTAGGAAACTCCTCTGTTGAATCTTCTATAGTACATAAAGGTTAATGGAAATGCAAAAAGGACCTATTCAATATAAGATATATTATTCTTATATATTTAGAATATTTGTATACTTTACTTTTCCTGAGTGTCACAAAACCCAAAGTAGGTCCTTTATATGTAAAAGCAATATTGGTTAGAATATTGAAGAATTCGTATGCATTCTTTTCAGTCTCAGTTTAGGCCTGGTTGTGGTACTAAAACAGCCTTTGTCACTTTGGGTGACTTGTACTGGGAAAATGGATAGAGGGAGTGTGATTTTCCTGAACTTCTCATGGAGCTCTTGATATTATCAATCATAGTAGCCTTCTGGACCACTTAGTGGCGGCTGGGATTAAGTGGCACCATTTTTTTGATAGTTTCAGACCTACCTGGAGGGTAAGTTTAGGAAGGCAATGCTGGGGATCTACTGCTCAGCCCCTTGGCCTTAGACCTGTGGGATCCTACAAGATTCTGTCTATTTTTCATCTATGTCCTTTAGCATCTATATGAAACCACTGGTTAATATTGCATGGAGATTTGGGCTCAGTTGTCACCTGTATGCAAATGAAGCTCAATTCTGTCTGACTTTAAGGACTCTATAGAAGCCCTGAACCAGTGCTTGGAGATAGTTTATGAGTATTTGCTGGCAAATAAACTGGAGTCTAATCCCAGCAAGATGAAACTGCTACGCGTGGGTGGAAGGTCTGACCTGGGATTTAAGGTGTCACCTGTTCTGGGTGGAGTTTCATTCCCCCTTAAGAAACAGGTCCATAGTTTGGGTGTACTCTTGGGCCCAGCCTTACTGCTGGATGAGCTGGTGGCAGCTGTGGCCAGAAGGGCCTTTCCTCAGTTTCACTTGTTATGCATTGCTGCAGCTAGGATGTTGACTGGTTTGAGTCATTGGGACCTTATTGCTTCAGTCTTGGCCTGTCTGTTCTGGCTCCCATTTTGTTTCTGGGCACTAACTCAAAACCCTATATGGTTTGGGACCAACATACTCGAAGGACTGCCTCCTCCTGTATGAACCCACCCAGTTCTTATGGTCATCTTCAGAGGCCTGGGCTCCCTACCTTCTGAGGTTGGCCAAGTGGGAGAAGGCCTTCTAGGTCATAGTGCCAGAACTCTGGATCTCTCTCCCAAGAAGAATTGTAGGTCACTTTCTGTTGTCCTCTTCTGCTAACAGGTGAATACATTTTTGTTTCATTTGGCAATCCCTCAGTGATTCTTCCTTTTGACCAAGGTTTTAATTGCTGTGTTTGTGTCTTTGTATGCATTTTAGCTCTCTTTCTAATTTGTTTTAACGTAAGCATCAGGGAGTGGGGGTTTATGAAGGCAGAAAAGTGAGATATAAGTTTTGTAAATATGGTATGTGATGAGACCTCTTTTTTCCCAGCAGAAGCAGCATTGGGAAGCTATCTGTGGGGCACTGAGAGAGGTGACAGACCCGCATCACAATGTTTCTTCGACTGTTAGCTGATGTCCGGTGGCAAAGAGGCAGCCGAGGATGGAGGGTTGTACCCAGTTCCCGGCGCAGCAGTACAAGTGGAGCAGAACCGCATCTAGTGCCTCTTCCGACTCATGCCCAGGTGGTCATCTGTGGGGGTGGAATCATGGGCACGTCGGTGGCCTATCACCTGTCCAGACTAGGATGGAAGGACATTGTTTTGCTGGAGCAGGGCAGGTAAAGACGAAGCTTTTCTTTTTCCTTTTGCAGAAGCCAAAATAAGATTTTTGTCACTGTAGGTGGAGCTGTGGAACTTGACAAAACTTGTGGAAGATGGAGCCAATGATCCTGTTGGGAAATGTGATGTGTGTCCATACCATAGCTGTTGACCAGCTGACTATAGATCCTTAACAGCAGGCTGATCTGTATATTTATATCAATATCCCATTTTTCGTCCACTGTGAAACTCCAGGTGATGCACCCAAAAGGGCTTTCTTTCAGGCTTTCTGTAAGCTTGCACCTCTTACCTTCGGCAAGGTTGCAGAGTATCTACAACCATACCCAGGGATTCCAGAGTGTGAGTTTGAGCAAAGTATGTGTTCTGTGCAACTGTCCTGTTCAGAATATTGGCGAGCCCACCTATTTAAACACTCCCCATTTTTAAAGTGTTCCCCATACATAGCCCAGCAAGAAAAACCTAGACTAGCGATCCCCAACCTGTGGGCCGCGGAGTCCTACTTGGCCCTACCTATTTTCGAAAAACACGTGGTAGACACCAGGAAAGGGCTTTAACCCATTTGTTTTTTTGCCATATAAAGTGGCTTTTGCAAATCTGGATTGCATAACCTGTTATTTCTGCTGTTGAATTGTCTCTCCCCCCCCTTCTTTTTTATGGGTTGGAATTTCTTCAAAGAAAGGCTGATGACCCATTACAGTTATGAAGAAGCTTCCTAACCTTACTCTTGGGGTTGGCAAGATTTTCTCCATTGCTTTAGCATTGTGTCCATGGGATGCTGCTTAACAGGTGGCTCTTAGACTGTGCAAGTCTAGGAGCTTTAATCAGATTAGAAGAAAGGAAAGTTATTAAGAAGTATTTTCCATTATAATTAGGTAGATGGAAGTGAGCCCAGGTGCTGTTTTATCTTCTGTACGGTCCTTGATTTAACATTGTGTTTTTGTCCACGTGTTCTGCCAGTGTTTGTTTTTACACATTTATCTTATTAGCAACTGAGGCTGCAGTTCAGTGCTGAGTTAGGTACGCTGGAGCTGTTGATGCCAGTGTGCCAAAGCCTTGTTTAATGCCGTGTGGGTTCAGGCTGCAAGTAAGGTAACTGCCTGGTTTATATTTGGCCAGCAAAGGAGGGAGAATTTTTAAAAGGAAATGTGCAGGGCAAGCAATCCTGCTAAGTTATCATTGGTCAGAAGCTTGCCATTCAAATCAGCTGCAGAAGTCCTGCATTTCCTCCCATCATAGCATCTTGTTCTCTTTGCTGGGGCACAATGTTGCCATGACAGTAGCTTGTAACCCAACTTCAGAACCATTTTCTCTCCCCCACCCTTTCCTTTGGAACTCTTAGAGGTACAGCAACTCTGTCTTGGGTCTGGTAGGTAAAACTTAAAATTGGGGGCATGTTTTGCTTAAAAGCAGGGAGAAAAAACTATTTTTACTCCATGTAAGACTTACGATTACTTGCCCTTAATGGAAGGGGACAGACCACAATCCCTGGAGAGAGAGAGTTTCATAGTTCCATAGCATTTCTACGGTAGTGCACAGGAAATCCACAGAAGATTCTCTGGTTCAAATCAATGGAATCCAGTCTTTTTCTGTGATGCTCCTGTTGGACATTTGATGTGGGGTCCTTTTCCCATCCTTCTGATGTTCTTTCCCTTGCTGGAGTTCAAGATGGAACAGCACTATCTTTGAAGGAAAAGAGTGCTTTTGGATCACATCACTGCTCCAGGTAGAAGAGAATTTCAAAATCAGTTAGCTAGCCACTTTTCACCTGTCTGAACTTCTCCTTCTGCCAGGATAGGCAGTATTCTCTGGGACACCTGGGATTTTTAAGGTGTGGGGGGTAAGTAACTCTTTGGCAGTAAGGAGTCAACAACACAGGTTGGGTGGGTGGGAGAGGAGCAGGTGAGTTAAAGAGAGATCCTACCTGTAAAGTAATGCCAAACTGGAGACCAGAACTGTTCCTGTGCAATTGTAGCTTAATGGCAGAGCACCTTTTTGTGGATGCAGAAGGTCCCGGGTTCACTCCACAGCATCTCCAGTTACAAGGCTCAGGTAGCAGATGATGGGTAACACCTCCACCTGAGAGCCTGGAGGACTGCTGCCAAACAGAGGGATAGACCAGTGGATTGATTCTATCTGACAGTTTCAGGGCTCAGTCTTAGTGCTTCTGCTTTGCTTGCAGAAGGTGCAAGTTCAATCCCTGGCATTGCCAGTTACAAGAATCAGGCAGGAGATGATGTGGATGTCCTTGACCTGAGGTCCTGGACAGACGCTGCTAGTCAGAGTAGACAAGACTGCGTTTGGTAGGCCGGGGGGTCAGCAAGGAAGCCACTAAGAAGAGGACCCTAGTCAGCAACAACTACTTCTAGCCATTTTGGTAGTTTGCAGGTTGCCTGGAAGGCTTAGTAAAAGCGGTTTTCTGGACTTCTCATTAAAACAGGAGCGATGGCTAGGAAGCATGTTGCACGTGAAAAGGGTTAAGCAAACTGCTAGGATTTTATCTAGGCCCTCTGCAGAGTTCTTTCTGGGCTCTCCCTTTCAGGCTGGCTGCTGGTTCCACCAGATTCTGCGCAGGGATCGTGAGCACCGCACGGCACCTGTCAATTGAGCTGAAGATGGCCGACTACTCGAACAAGCTCTACCAACAACTTGAGCAAGAGACGGGGATAAAAACTGGTAAAGAAGAGAATTTGCCTTGAAACTTGTAGGTGATTTCTGCTGCGATCTCAATAAGATGGTTAACTATTGTCTCGGGGAGGGGGGGAGGGTGGTCTCCAGTGTTCTGCATGGCTTATTACACCTCCTTTAGGACTAGCAAACCCAACATGTGTTATGTAAGATGAGAGAAATTGTAGAAACGTGCCCAGGTTACACGGGGTGCACGACCCAGGTTTTCTTGACACCGTTTGAATTCGCTGAGTGCTGAAGTTTTATTTTTTTTTTTTTGAAAGCACAGTCTAGCCTTGTGACTTGAGCAAATTAGGCTAGCAGGGCATTGTTTAGGCTACTCTCACTGAGCATTTCTTGTGCATTTCTAAGTCCGTTGCTTCAGATTTAAGGAATATAAGATTTTTTATCCCACATTCCCCACCCAGTCAAGAGGCATAGAATTTTGTTCTGTCGCCACTTGCATTTGCAATGGCAGTGCTGTGCTTGGAGGTGATCAGCAGTTCGATACTTCTCAGGAGGGTCTGTGGGGCCTTCAAGGGAGGGGCAGTTAATTCCCTTCCTCCCACATTTCCAGAGGTAGGAATCAGGCCTTATCCACTCCTGGAAGTGGTAGGCTTGAGTCTTTCTCCTCCGTCCCATGTCAGGGTAAGAGGGGGACCCAGCATGAGACACTCCTTTGCACAGGAGTCTCCAGGGCACTTCTAGAATTGTGAGAACCGGTAGAGGGCGCCATATCAAAATGGCTGTCACAGGGTGGGGATGGGGCCCGTCATGCAGTGCCTGCCATATCGGTGCAGGGGGCGCTGGGTCCAACCACAAACTGCTATGACATTCCAAGCCAGATTTTATGTTGTTGATTCAAATATACCTGGCTTGGCATTCCTTTTGTCTCCGTGTGGTTTACAGACCATGAAACTTTACAGCTTAAAACCAAATGGAGCCCTAAACAGCCCCCCCCCCTGCAAATGCCGGTTCATGCTTTCTCATAAGGCCTGGTAAAAAAGCAAGACTTGCAGTGCCTCCTGGAGACCCCCAGCACAGAAACTTCCCTCACTTCCAAGCATTCTCCTGTGAAGGAACAGCTATTTCCCAGTGGGATATGAAGGTGATGCTTCCTGGGTTCTCCTGGACCGACTCCTGTTCTTATGGAAAGGAACCTAGACTGGCTTTCTGCCTTGAAGCACCAACAAACACTTTTGGCCCTGCCCTTGCACATCTGCAGTGGGGCAAAATAAGCTACAGTGCAGGTCACGCACGCTCCCTGCCCCTCTTTTTCCAACCCAGAGTTCCCACACCATACTGCCTGTTAGTGTGGCCCCCACAGCCCTTAGTGGCTGTTTGGTTCTCATGGGGATCCCTGCTCAGTTCAGCTGGCACTTGTTGACATGGCCAATGCCGGCCGAATTCCTTGTTGACATGGCCAATGCCGGCCGAATTCCTTGTTGACATGGCCAATGCCGGCCGAATTCCTTGTTGACATGGCCAATGCCGGCCGAATTCTGCTTCAAGTAGCTTAATTTCTGGTGAACAGCTTATGGGTACAGGCCTGTGCTGTTCTTCCCCCAAGGAGCATAGGGGAGCATGCACAGTCTTTACTCCACTTGTCATATAAGCTCATGAGGTAGGCTAGACTGAGGAGGGAGTGCTGTGGCCTCAAGTCACCCCAGCGAGCTTCACAACGAAGTGGGGCTTTGAATCCATGCTTTCCTGGGCCACCATACACTTGAACCTCCTGGCTTTCTCCCTCTCTCCAGAAGTACCAAACGACCATCTGAAGACACCGGAAGCAGAACCTTTCCCCAAAACATGCAGGACTCTCACCCGTTGCTTGCTTCTTGTTCTAGGTTACGTGAAGACCGGCTCTATCTCGCTGGCTCAGACGCAGGACCGGCTGATCTCCCTCAAGCGCATCGCCTCTCGGCTCAAGTATGTGCCGGGGGGAGGGAGGCAGAATGAACCTCGGGCCCCGGGCATTCTGAAGCAGCCCATGATCTGCCTTCTCTGTCTGTCCATGGCAGGGTCATGGGGATCCCGTGTGAGCTCATCCCACCCAAGAAAGTGGCTCAGCTTCACCCACTCATCAACATCCACGACCTGGTAGGGGCCATGTATGTCCCGGAGGACGCCGTTGTGTCGTCTGCCGATGTGAGCCTCGCTTTGGCACGTGGTGCCTCTGTGCATGGTACGGATTTTCATACAACAGCGGGGTGGCTTTGGGGACGGTAGGCAGGGAGACTGTTTCTGGGAAAAGGGAAAAGATGGTAATTCTGTCCTGTTCAGCTTTCTGGTTCAGGTTTGAGCGTACTCTGTGTTTTCTTATCATACTTCCCCAAGAAACAGAACTGTGCACCAGGTCTCTGTTGTTCCTGTTTTGCAGACAGAGGAATTTAGGCTGAGGGCAGAACCGCCGGTTACAATGAATGCGAAGCTGTCCCTGAAAGTAGTGTACTGTCTCATAATGTGCCCTCCCAAACCCTATATAGCACTTAGTCTTCCGTGTCCAAATTTTTTTTCTTTTACTTTGTAGGTTCACTTTTCTTCCAGCATCTAGGGCTTCACTTGGACAATGCAGGCATCCCCAGGACATTTTCTTTTCACACGACATTTTAGTTAGTTTAGAAGACATGCCAAGTGCATTTGATTTGATTTATTAAACTAGATCTCAATACATAAAATCCCAATAAAAACCAATTAAAATAGACAACATAACATCAACTTGGTGGTAAAATAACCCCATCCTATAACAGTATGACTGCTGGAAGGCATCGGTGATGTGGTAGCTGATTGCCACCGATGATGGTACAGAATGGTGTCTTCCGTGGGGGACCCATCTGATCTATGGTGTAGTGAGCCAGTTTGGTATAGTGGTTAGGAGTGCAGACTTCTAATCTGGCAAGCCGAGTTCGATTCCCCACTCCCCCAAATGCAGCCAGCTGGGTGATCTTGGGCTTACTACAGCACTGATAAGGCTGTTCTGACCGAGCAGTAATCTCAGGGCTCTCTCAGCCTCACCTCACTCACAGGATACCTGTTGTGGAGAGAGGAAAGGGAAGGCGACTTTAAGCCACTTTGAGACTCCTTTGAGAGAGAAAAGCGGCATATAATAACCAATTCTTCTTCTTCTATGCCCTGCACTGGCCTCACCCATAGACCTGGTGGAAGAGCTCCGTCTTGCAGGCACTGCGGAATGCCAAAAGCTCCCACGGGGCCTGCAGGTCTTCTGGGAGCTCATTCCACCAAGGAGGGGCCAGGACCAAAAAGGCTGTGCAAGATGCTTGGGCATTTACGCCCACAATCCCTTGCTAGTTTCCCCATGGCCTTTTTATCCCACGGCAACTGGAATATTATGCTCCCAGGGAAGTAAGCTTTCAGCATTGGTAGGCTGTAAAGTTGAGATGACCCTATCTGTGTCTATAATGCTTCTCCAGCAGCTTCTTTTAGGAAACTGATAATGGCTTGTGAAAAGTCCTCTGGAGCAAGCTCTTTTTTATTTTTAATCCTTAAAACCATACAATATATTTAATATCTGCATCAGTCCACGTTCTTGGGAAAGTCTCTTGCCAGGTGACACCATGATGTCAGCCAGAGCTGTAGTGACTATCCTGGCTATCTCTTAGCAGTGATACTTCAACATACAAGGGAGCCTTATGCTGAGTGAGACTGCTGGCCTTTGTGGCTCAGTATTCATCTGTTTAGTTTAGCAGCAGCTTTCCAGTATCTTCTCTCCCTACCCCAGTCCACCTGTCTGAAGTCTGTTTAACTGCAGATACCAGAAATTGTCCTCAAGGCTCTCTGCCATGGGTGCTCTGCTGAAGCTTCTCCCCAGGCATGAAGATTTTGAACCTAGATCCATAAAGTCCTGCATTCTTTTCACAAATCTCAGCAGGTGCCTGGCAGCTGAACTATACGCTATGCTTGCTCATAGTCATAGTTAGTCTATACGGTCGCAGACCAGAATGCCCATCCGTGCTCTCAATTGCTTCCCCTTGAGCTGATTGCTACTAGGACACTGTAAGGCGTCGTCTAGGCTCTTAATGTGTCGGGAAGAGCGGTGCCTTGGTTCAAACCTGATTAATTTGTGTTCTGGCGCTGGGCTGAGAGCAAGCAGTGTTTGTTTGGAAGGGGCTGGGTGACCTGCCAGTTTGGTGTAGTGGTTAGGAGTGTGGACTTCTAATCTGGCAAGCTGGGTTTGATTCCCTGCTCCCCCACATGCAGCCAGCTGGGTGACCTTGGGCTCGCCATGGCACTGATAAAGCTGTTCTGACCAGCAGTGATATCAGGGCTCTCTCAGCCTCACCTCCCTAACAGGATGACTGTTGTGGGGAGAGGAATGGGAAGGTGACTGTAAGCCACTTTGAGCCTCTTTCAGGTAGGGAAAAGCAGCATACTCTTCTTCTTCAGTAATATCAGGGCTCTCTCAGCCTCACCCACCTCACAGGGTATCTGTTGTGGGGAGAGGAAAGGGAAGGCGACTGTAAGCCGCTTTGAGCCTCCTTCGGGTAGAGAAAAGTGGCATATAAGAACCAACTCTTCTTCTTCTTCTTCTGCCAGCCCTTCTGACTTCTTTCCGTGCCTTCTCTACCCAGGTGCCCAGATCCACGAGCGGACAAGCGTCATCCACGTGGTGGGCCAGAAGGGCTGTGTGGCTGGAGTGGAGACTGACAGGGGATCGATTGAGTGTCAGTATTTTGTGAACTGCGCTGGACAGGTGAGGGGCTAGTTGTATTGCACGACTGCTGTTGCCAAAGGGTGTGTTGAATCCCTGGTTGCTCTTAATTATTTCCCTGTGAAGTTGCGCCTTCAAAAATTCCAGGGAACCTTCCAGATCTCAAAAGTTGTTACAGGATTCAGCAGGATGTTATGTTTCTTCCCTTCTTTATCAAGGAGGAGAGCAGCGTGGGGGGAGAGAGCCTCTCCAGCCACTTTCTCTCTGGAGCCACCCTTGAGTTGCAAAACCACCCTTGAGTTGCACTTACTGCCACTGGGGGAAGAAAAGAAAGGGACCTGTCAGTTTTCTCCAGCAAGAGTGAAAACAGCAAAGTAGTCCCTTTAAAAAAAAGAGAAGAAAATGGCAGAGTGGAGGAAAGAGTTAAAGTTTCCTTTCCCCTGTTCTGTACTCTTCTTTGATAAATGGATCCTAGAGGGGTGATGCTCCAGTGATACTGGAGGTGAAGTAAGGAGCTCAGATGCTTACATACAGGTGAGTCTTTTTGTTGCTGCACAGGGAAAACCCTGAGATTGGTTTAAGTTCTGAAAAAGAGACATTCCAGCCTGGAAGGCGGATTTGAGGCCATATGCCTGGCCAGGATGCATTTAGGATTAGAACAAATTGTGTATGCTGTGCAATGTGGCAGGGAGAGGAAGGCTTTCACTAAAATGCTTCCTCTGCAGCCAGGACTGTGTTTTAGGTTGTGCTCAAGATTCAATGCTAGATCAGCAGACTTCTGTTGGCTCTGTGTGTGACGCTAAATTAGTTAAATCTTGCACTTACTGCCTGTTAATTTGAGAGCCAGCTTGAAGTAGTGATTTAGCGTGTCGGACTCTGAACTGGAGAACCAGGTTTGATTCCCCACTCCTCCACAAGCAGCCAACTGGGTGACCTTGGGCTAGTCACAGTTCTCTTAGAACTGTTATTGCAGAGCAGTTCTCTTAGAGCTCTTTCACCCCAATCCACCTCAAAGGGTATCTATTGTGGGGAGAGGAAGAAAAAGCCGTTTATAATCTGCTTTGTGAAAAGCGGGGTATAAAAAATCCAGCTCTTCTTTTTTGAGATGTGACTTCATTTTCCCTCTTGCTGATCTAGAGAAAGGAAGAAAAGCCTCTTGGCACGAAATAGCTCCCTGCTGTCCCTCTTCTTTTGCCTTTCCAGCAGTCTAGTTCATTGTCATAGCACTCCAAGCCACAGTCAGGCACCCTGTTGAGGTTTGCTAAGGCAGCTCTTGAGCTGCTGCAGTGAGACACACATGGGGGAGGAGAGGGAAACCTAGAATCATAGAATCATAGAGCTGGAAGGGACCTCCTGGATCATCTAGTCCAATCTCCTGCACTATGCAGGACACTCATATCCCTATCGCTCATCCACTGTAACCTGCCGACTCTGTTGATGCTGATTTGCCTGCCTCATTTTCAGTGGGCTTACGAGCTGGGCCTTTCCAACGAGGATCCGGTCAGCATCCCGCTGCACGCCTGCGAGCACTTCTACGTCTTGACGCGTCCCTTGAAGTCGCCCTTGGAGAGCAGCATGCCAAGTGAGGTCCCTCCTTTTTCTTTCTGCTTGGGGGAGCCCGTCTTAGCTTCCCCGCAGGCCCTCTGAGCGTAGCTTCGATGCAACAGAGAGGGCACTTTGGCTCCCTGATGCTCTACTTCTCCCCGGGCCGAGAGGCTGGGGATTCTGTTTCAGTGGAGCACAGTTTTCCACAGGTGGGACTGCCTTGTTTCTGGAGCCTTGTTGCATGCTGCTGTTTCTCCCTAGACAATGCACTGTTTACGGCCTCTGCACGATTAATCCCCTAGGCACTGCCCTGATCAAACTCATGCAGCTTTGGATGTGGAGGTTCTTGAGCTGCAGACTGGTGGGCAGTCACAGGACAAGCAGCAGGAAATATCGGGAGCATCAGAGCCATCAGCTGTCCCTGTTGCTCCCGATATTTGGGTTGCCAGGGTTCTGGGCAGCAGCATCCATCGCAAAGGGTGCTGCCTCTGTGCCCCAATAGAACGGAGTTCCATCGTTTGAGCAGCCCCCACAGCGCCAGATACAGGCTGGATTTGTCGTATCAAAGCAGCAGAGAGCCAGCTGGGCTCATGTCCCTGTTTCTTTCAGAGCTCCTTAGTTCTAAGCCTCTCCTGCGTGTGTTCTGACAGCTGTACCTTTGCCCTTTCCTCTGTAGTTATTGTGGATCCTGACGGGAGGATTTACATTCGCAGCTGGCAAGGGGGCATCCTCTCGGGGGGCTTTGAGAAGAACCCCAAGCCTATCTTCACGGAGGGCCGGAACCAGCTGGAGATTCAGAATTTACAAGAGGACTGGGACCATTTTGGTAATGCTCTCTGCCCTCTGCCACCCATGTCTAGGGTTGTGGCATCCCGCTTTGCCGAGCATGGCAGAGCTATGTAGAAATAACCAGAGGTATGTGCAGTTCTCTCCACTCCAGAGATGTGGTTCAGGCCACAGAGCAAAAGCTGGGCAGATTAAAAAGTGCGAACGTCAATTTTGGTATTCTTGCATTCCCTAGTTATTTCATTTATACCTTGCCTTTCCCAGTGAACCCAAAGCAGCTTACACTGTTCTCCTCTCTCCCGTTTTAACCTTACTTCAACCCTGTGAGGTAGGTTAGGCTGAGAGAGTGTGACCGGTCCAAGGTCACCCAGTGAACTTCCAAGGCAGAAGTGGGGGTTTGAACCCTGGTCTCCCAGATACTCGTCTGTCAGTCTGAACCACTAGGCCAGGAGTGGCCAAACTGGCTCTTCAGATGTCTGGGGCTCATGGGAATTGTAGTCCATGGACATCTGGAGAGCCACAGTTTGGCCACCCCTGCACTCTATAGCATGCTGGCTCTCTGTTATCTATCCCTAACAACAGGCTAAAGTCTTTTGGAAAGTTGGTTTTTCTTTTCTGGATTTCTGATGCTTTGTTGTTCTGACTTGTCTTGGGAAACAGAGCCCCTGCTGAGTGCCCTTCTTCGGAGGATGCCAGGATTGGAAGCCCTGGAGATCGTCCAGCTGGTGAATTGCCCAGAATCCTTCACTCCAGACATGCGGTGCATCATGGGAGAGTGTCCGAACGTGCAGGGCTACTTTGTCCTGGCTGGGATGAACTCCGCTGGCACATCTTTCGGCGGGGGAGCAGGCAAGTAAGTGGCTCACCCACATCCCTCTGCGAGGAGGAGTAGGGGAGAGGGGGAAGGACAATGGGGCTCTTCGTGTCTAGGGTGCCTTGACCTCCAGCAACCTTGATAGCCATTTGTATGAAACAAAAGCAGGGCCAGTGGTGCAGTTTCCAGATGACAAGTAGCAGATAGCAAGAAAGGACTGAATCTTCCCCATGGCTCTTTCAGCATCTTCATTCTGCCTTCTGCATCACTTTCCAGATGAGCAGGATGGGCAGCAGCTGCAGGCTCTACTTTTCTTCTCTTGTCTTTTCTCAGCCATATCTACCGCTAGCTAGAAGGAAATATATTTGCAGTCTTGGATGTTTGTTGGTATAGTCTGGGCTGTGCAAGATGCTGTGATGCCAAAGGAGAACTGTTGTGATGCCAAAGGAGAACAGGAGCCATGCAGAATTGAGCTTCCTGAGAATTTCAGCTTTTATTTTGAGATACTAGCGGCTTTTTAGTCGCCAAGATTCTGAAAATATGTTCAAAAGTGTTTGCTGAAATCTCGGAGGACTTAGATGCAGGGCTTCAGTATCCTGGAGAGTTTTTTTTTTCCTGCTCCCATAACCAACAAAAATAGAGTACATGATGCATCATCGTGAAATTTGCAGAATGGTGAACAAGTATATTGAATGATGCATTTTGACCTAACGTGTACAAAAGTCTTGGAATTCAATTTTTCTTGATGCGATTTTTCTCTAGGAGAGAGTACACACAATCCTGTCTGTTGTTTGACTACTTTGCTTCATGGCCCATTCAGTCTTTGCTTGGTGAGGCTAGTGGGTTTCTCTCAGGGGGTCAGCAGCAAACTGTGCAGCCTAAAAAGTCACACCCTTCATTGTCCATTGAAGCTTTTGGGCTTAGGAAGGTGCAACTCTGCCTGGGATTGTACTGTTGGGGCCATCCCAAAAGGGTGTGGGATCACAGAGTTTTGCTCTTGTCTCCAAAGGACATGGCGGTCATGAAGTTTGCTCTTATTTTGCTAAAGGAATATTTGCAGATAATTTCTGGCACGTTGAGCCCCTGTATAATAAATGGCCTGCACTGTGAGGGTCTCTAGCCAGATCCACTGGCTGTGAATTCTTTTGCTCTAATATAAAATATTCCCCCTTCTCCTTTCCATTTTGTTCTGCACATACTTTTCTGAGTCACGCTTCGCTTCTCGCGATGTCAGAGAAGGAAGTGATTGTCCTGTGAACTTTGGCCTCTTCTGCACCACCTAATCTCCCAGTTCCTTTCCCCTTCCTCTGTGGTCAGGTACCTCGCTGAATGGATGGTGAACGGCTACCCCTCGGAGAACATCTGGCCCCTGGACCTGAAGCGCTTTGGCGCCTTGCAGAGCAGTCGCACCTTCCTCCGCCACCGTGTCATGGAAGTAATGCGTGAGTCACCTCCTTGCCCTGAACTTGCTGTGGTCTGGTGGCCCCCACTTGTGCACTCTTTGAGAGTATTGTGGGTGGTGGTGGTGGTGGGGGGGGGAGGCAGGAAGCTCTGATGCTGTCCCCAGCGTCCAGACTTTGCAGCCAAGGCTTCTCGGCTGACCAAACCGGGCACAGAAAAATTACAAGGCTATTTGAATTCTTCGTAGGTAGCAGCTGGTGGATGTATGCCATGTGGGATTAGCCTGACCCAAAGAGATCATTCGGGCAGCAATGGATGTAGTTAATGGAGGTGCTCATTAGGACTCCAAGGGAAGGGAGTAAGACAGCTGGTCCTAGATGGTGGTCAGAAAATACGTAGAATGATGGGAAGCCTTTAAGCCGAGCCCTGGAGGCTTATAAGAGGGTCTCGCTAGACTCAGCACCAGCTTTAAAAAATAGGCCTGCTCATTCCCTTCCGTCTGGCTGTGTTCATTGAGCTGTAAGTGGGCCAGTCCAGGGCTGAGGATATTCCAGATCCACTGGCTGTGAATTCTTTTGCTTTATTTTTTAAATGCTCTTGTATTCTACCATGTGATCCAAACTGGATGCCCTGGACAGCTGAAAAACGTAAAATGCCAACCCATAAGGCAAGGCATGAACCAGTGAAGAAAGAGGAAGAACTGTTTGGTGTGGGGAAAATAGCACCCAGTGATGATATTTCAGTCGTCTTCAGGAATGTCTCCGAAGGAAGTAGCACAGTGGTCCACTCTGGTCTCCAAGGAAGGGACCTTAGTTCATTGGTTGCAGCGTATGCTTGGCATGCATAAGGCCCTTTGCATATCCCGTGCCATGTATAAGAGCCAGCTTGGTGTAGTGAAGCATTAGGTGAAGCATTAGGATCACCTTCCTTAAATCAAAGGGTAGCTTTGCTCTGGTGAAAGATGGGCAAGGTTGTTACAGAATTTCCTTCTTTGGAGATTTTCTGCTGGCATTTCCCCAATCTACTGCAGAGTATGCGATGAGACAGATGATGGACGTGCCTCCCTTCTGGCACCTTGAATCTATGGTTCTGTTGCCCTTCTAGCCCTGATCTATGACCTGAAAGTCCCCCGCTGGGATTTCCAGACCGGCAGGCAGCTGCGCACATCCCCCCTCTATGACCGCCTGGATGCCCAAGGAGCACGGTGGATGGAGAAGCACGGCTTTGAGAGGGCCAAGTACTTCGTGCCGCCTGGGAAAGGTGAGATCAGTCCATGGTGGAGCCACGCGGGTTGCTGCTGTTGCTCCTGTCCTATCCTCGGTGACTAAGCTGGCAGCCTTTTCTCTTCTTTAGATCTGCTGGCCCTGGATCAGAGCAAGACTTTCTACAAGCCAGACTGGTTTGACATTGTGGGGGCAGAAGTCAAGTGCTGCAAGGAGGCCGTGTGCGTCATCGATATGTCCTCCTTCACCAAGTTTGAAATCAGCGTAAGTGCAGGTGGGCGGGGGCGAGGCGTGCATGAACTTTGGTCACTTTAGCTTTCTGTGCGTCAAAGATTGGTTGCCCCATTAGGACAACTCGATTGCCTTTGCAGAAACCGCCTGAGATCCTCGGCTGCAATTTATTTTATTTTTTAAAAGAAACCTTGGGGGGGGGGAGTGCAAAACCCAACACTGCTTGGCAGCAGACAAAAAACCTGAAAGAAATAAGACGGTCTTTGTTTGTGGGAGGAAAGCTCTGGGGGCTGACGGTTCCGCAAGATGTGTTCCTCCATGGCTCTGGCTCCCAAGTTGTCATGAAACTATTGTGATGTAGCGGTCAGAGCATCACAAGAGGACGGGGGAGATTTGGGTTCAAACCCCGGTTCTGCCCTGAAGTTCCAAGTTCTGGTGGGAATGAATAGCTTTTATGGCATTATGTTTTATTATATTCTGTGAGCCACTTTGAGCAAGGGCTCAGGACGGGCATCATAGAAATTTCCTGTCCATGCCATCCCGAACACTTTAGAGCAGGACTGGCCAGATGTCTGTGCACTACAGTTACCACATGGGCCTCAGCCAGCAGGGGCTCATGGTAATTGTAGTCCGTGGACAGCTGGACAGCCGCAGTTTTGGCCAGCCCTGCTCTAGAGGAAATTGCAGGTTTAACAGACTGATGGAATTTGAGAGCTTGGCTGCTGGGAAGCATTCTTTCTGCCTCAAAGCGGCTTCATTTGCATGGCTCACGGCAGTCTCTCCCGGCAGCCGAGATTCTTTGAATAAGTGTTTGCAAGGCCAGATGCCTCCGTTGGCACGATCTGGCTTTAAAATCTCATTGCCAGCCGCCACAGAGACCCAAGGCCTAGTTGTAGAGAAGGATGTGGATGACCTGCACACATTCCAGCCTACCCTTGCAGTGCTTCTAGGGACTGGAATCTCGAAAGTGACCCTGAAGAAAAAAGCAAGAGAATAGGTCCCATAAGTCTTCAGACATTGGGATACCAGTTTAGATTCACACCCCTTCTCATGCCCTGATTGATTTGGGGGAGGGACGGGTTGGGCGATCCCATCTGGAAGAAATTCGCTGTCAGAAGTGCCATCCTTCAAGGAACCCTGTGCTTACGTGGCAGGACAGGTGTCATTGGTTTCTCCTCCCACCTTCTAGTAAGCCGTAGCTCAGAGAAAGCAAGCCAGGCAGCTGGATGCCCTCAGGTAGAGGCTGGGTCTGTAGAGCTTGCTTCTGTGACACAATCTGAATAGTTAGCGGAAGGGCTGTGGCTCAGTGGAAGAGCCTCCGCTTTGCATGCAGAAGGTCCCAGGTTCAATCCCTGGCAACTCTGGTCTAAAAGGACCAGAATCGGGATGAAGGACCACTTTTTGGGACCCTGAAGTGCCACTGCCAGACTGTAGGCAAGGGTGGCCTTGGGGGTCTGATTGCAGCCTCGTGTGAATCACAAGCCAGCTTTCTCTGGCTCCCCTCCCCCCCAAGGAAAAAAGACTTCTATAAACCCCTTTTAGTAGTGCAGGCTGCTTGCTGTGTCAGGAGTTGGCCGTTGTTCCAGATGACAATGTTTGCTGATGTGTCTGAACCACCCTCCCAATTGCTGCAGTCCACAGGGGACCAGGCCCTGGAGGTTCTGCAGTACCTCTTCTCCAACGACCTGGATGTACCTGTTGGACACATAGTGCACACGGGGATGCTCAATCACAACGGAGGGTACGAGAACGACTGCAGCATTGTGCGCCTGAACAAACGCAGGTAGGGGCTGTGCTCTCATTGCTGTAGTCATACAAAGTGTGTGTGGGGGGGAGAATGCTGTTTTCGCCATTTTCAAGTTTTGGTTACCCTTAAAAATAGTACAGAAGTATTTCCTGTTGTGTGGAGGGAACCCACCGGTGGCACCCAGCGTGCCAGTTCACAGTGGGTGTGTCACTTGCTTTGCTGTCGCTTGAGGGGAGAGAGCAGGTGACTCACATAAGATTTAGTGTTGCAACTTAGTTGGAGTCCAAGTAAAGAGCCGGTGAGGCTGTGTTTGCTGTAGCTAAATGAAACAAAAGCCTGTTGTCCCTTTAGATGCTGACATCTATTTCCATCTGAGGTCTTGTGGTTTGCATCCCACTTGGTCAGATAGATGGGTCCGGAAAATCTTGCAGGGGAATTTGGAAGGCGGGCAGGGGGAAAAGTCAAGGCTGGGGGGAAATTATACCTGGAGCCCGAAGCATTGGAAACCAGGGGGGAGAGTGGGCAACCGAACCAATCAAAAGGCCTTTTCAGGCTATTCCGGAGACCAACTAGTAACAGGTAACTGGCTCTGCAGGTACAGTGCGATGGAGATGCCGATTGGCAATCAGTCTGGCATCGCACAAGGATCTGAACAATGCTACTTTATGCAGTAACCTGACTGATTAATGGATAGCCATTCGGCTGAATAAAGCGCTCTGGGCATCTACTGGCTTGCCTGACCGCAGTCCCTGTTAGTTGTTTCCTGCTGAAACTAGTCTCTTTAACAACATGTAACTTTTAGCTTTGTTCTGGTTCTCGGCACCCATTTTCCCTTTTTGCTTCTCTTGCCTGCCCGTGTTCTTCCAGTCTTTCCTGCCTTCCTCTCCTGATTGCTCTTCAGCTTTTCATTCTTCGCTCCTCTTCTGCTCCTCCTTGAATCAACTTCTCTCCCTGCCCGCTGCCCTCCCCCCCCCCAACAATGTTTGCTTGTCCTGCCTTCTGTAACGCCAGAGCAGGCATTGCACACTCTGGAGGGTAGATTTGTACGCCGTGCCCTGCTTGCCAGCCTCCTTTCCCTCCTTTCCCCTTGTCATTCCTCGTGCATGTGCAAGCTGGGCTCCTCCGTTGCCACTTCAGAGCTCAGTGCCGGGAGTCCAAGATGGGCTCGATGAATCTGGAAAAAGTTATAGCAGGACCCCAGGGTTAGATCCCGCCTTTTACGTAATGGCTTCCTGTTCAATTCTTGTTCCAGCTTTTTCATGATCTCCCCCACTGACCAGCAAGTTCATTGCTGGTCCTGGCTGAAGAAACACATGCCTGAGGACAGCAACCTCCTCTTGGAAGATGTGACCTGGAAATACACAGGTAAGGCCAAGAGAGAACATTGTGGCTTGGAACCATCCATAGGGAAGGAACTGTTTGCTTTGTGGAAGAGATGCAATGAAGAAGCAGCCACCGGGCACCCAGAAACTCATTGGGATATCATTGGCATCCGCCAGAACTGTGCTGGGGTAAATCCACTCATTCTAAATTTCCCTCTGCAAGCCACCTTCATCTTCAAAGAAACAGATTTAGAAGAAGAGTTGGTTCTTATATGCCGCTTTTCTCTACCCGAAGGAGCCTCAAAGTGGCTTACATTCGCCTTCCCTTTCCTCTCCCCACAACAGACACCCTGTGAGGGAGGTGAGGCTGAGAGAGCCTTGATATTATTCAAGAAGAGTTGGTTCTTGTATGCTGCTTTTCTCTACTCGAAGGAGTCTCAGAGTGGCTTCCAGTCACTTTCCCTTCCTCTCCTCACAACAGACACCCTGTGAGGGAGGTGAGGCTGAGAGAGCCCTGATATTATTGAAGAAGAGTTGGTTCTTGTATGCTGCTTTTCTCTACCTGAAGGAGCCTCAGAGTGGCTTCCAGTCACTTTCCCTTCCTCTCCTCACAACAGACACCCTGTGAGGGAGGTGAGACTGAGAGAGCCCTGATATTATTGAAGAAGAGTTGGTTCTTGTATGCTGCTTTTCTCTACCTGAAGGAGCCTCAAAGTGGCTTACATTCACCTTCCCTTTCCTCACAACAGGCAACCTGTGAGGTAGGTGAGTCTGAGAGAGCCCTGATATCACTGCTTGGTCAGAACAGCTTTATCAGTGCTGTGGCGAGCCCAAGGTCACCCAGCTGGCTGCATGTGGGGGAGTGAGGAATCAAACTTAGCTCACCAGATTAGAAGTCCGCGCTCCTAACCAGTACTCCAAGCTGGCTCTCACAGAAATTTACATCAGGGAAATGGCATAAAGGGACAGTTAAACATCTGTCTGCCTCAGCCTCCAGCTTTCATTCAAGAGCAGTCTCCCAGAGTTGCTAAGAAGTAAAACAAACCAGAAAGACGAGAACCACCAGGCAGCTGACCTGGCTCCTTAAATGGCTTGCAGATCCTTTCCAGGCACTTTACTTTGTGCCACACTTTACTCCACGGTTTCACGATGCCTCTTGGCATCCCTTTCCTGTGTTATCGGACTTCTCTTGCCTCCAAGGATTCCACATCTATGGTTCTTCAGCCGGTTGCCTCTACCTGCTGCAGCTTTCTGAGATGAGGCAATGAGATGAAGAAACACTGGATTATTTATTTGGCTTACAGTCTCCATTTCATAGAATCATAGAGTTGGAAGCGAATTCGGGTCATCTAATCCAACTCAAAACTACCTGCCTGCCTACAGTGACTCCAATTTCTCTAGGAGATACCTTTGTGGAGCTTTCAGTCCCATTTTGCAGGTGTCCCTAAATAGAGTTTTACACCTTCTAAGCTCAGTGCTTTGGAGGAGTGTAACTCTGCTTTGGACTGCACTCTTAAGTGATAGTCCTTTCTTCTTTCTCTCCCCAGCTCTGAATCTGATTGGCCCACGTGCTGTAGACGTCCTCTCAGAACTCTCCTATGCACCAATGACGCCAGAGCATTTCCCCTCCCTCTTTTGCAAAGTAGGTGTCTTTTCGGTACACTAACAAGAATGAGCCAGTGGGGGAGAAGGGGCCAGCCAGTTTGCTTTGGTCATGTGTTGAAATTGGGTTTCTTTAAATTCGTGGTTTTGACATTGGGGTTCCTCAGAAGGTGCCTGGGGTAGGGGATTCCACACAAAGATTCCATAGTAGGTGTTCTTTGCCTGTGCTGGCCTGCTGAGTTCTCAAGCAGACGGGGGGGGGGGGGGGGAGAAAACATCCCTGGGTTGAGACAGAGACAGAACGGCTTGTTTCAGTTCAACCAGTGAGATGGTGGCCAAGGTAAGGTTTGAACTGGCGTGTTCCTTGTCCTCTGCTGTGTGCTAGCTTAGTAGCACAGGGTGGCACCTTGTTTTGCCTTTCTAAGTGTGAAACCTCTCCCTACACAAACAGCAATGTCCCTTCCCTAAAGCCGGTTGGCAGACCTTCCTGGCGTGCTCATCGGCCAGTTAAGTGCCTCTGCTGGCTTGAGTTATCTAACGCAAACTGGCTGCGCCACAAAGGGATGCCTGTGTGTGCAGAGAAGGAAATGTGAATGGTTTGGAATCTCTCGAGGCCTCCTTGCGGGCACATAAAACTGGTGGGTTGGTTTCTTTTCTCCAGGATGTACCCTTAGCATGCCTCCCCACTCCGAAATACACTACCCTTCTGTCTGCAGACTGAAGAACGCTTGTGTTCACCTCTTGGTCCCCAGGCACGGAAAGCTCCCTTGGGCAAAGAAGGCTTTCCAAATCAGCCTGACTTCTAGCAACTCCTCTCTCCAGTGCCCAGGATTTCAACCAAGGGAGGAGGGTTGCCTTTGGAGAGAAATCTGCCTTGACTCGTTTGCTCTGGTGGTTGCTAGCTCTCTGGACGTCGGGGACCTTAGCTTTCCAGACAGAGTGCACTCCTGCCCAGCATGGTGTACAAATCCCCGGTTAGTTGCTGGGGCCATCTCAAGGTGGTCCTTTGCAGCAGGATCAAGGGTTTTGTGGCACTAGCAGTCGTCTTGTGGCGCAAATGTACATGAGTCACAACATGTTTTGTTCTATGCATTTAAACAAGAGACTTTGTGGACCATGTACACATGTGTGGCAATAAATGTATTACTCCTTAAGGTTCCAAGAAGGCCAAACCTGAGCTATAAGGGAGCTGTGGACTCATAAGAGAGGAGAGCTTGAGGGAATGTGTTCATCCTTACTGGGTTATTTGCTACCTTCCCTGATCTGCTTGTTCTCTTGCAGAAATGCTTTTCGGAGTTAGTTATTATTATTATTATTATTATTATTTATTTGATTTGTATGACCGCCGCTCTCGGAAACCGGCTCGCGGCGGTTCATAACATTTTAATACAAAAACAATATATTAAAAGTTGAGTATAACTTCTTGTGTAACCTCAATTTAATCCTGTCTTGAGTTGATGCCCGTTACTATGTCTTTCATCCTCTTCTCCTCCTCTTAGCAGTCTCATTCTTGATCGTACAAGCAGCTTTGCCAGCCTGACTGCTTTCTGTTCTGTCCCACAGGAGATGAGCGTGGGTTACGCCAACGGCATCCGCGTCATGAGTATGACGCACACGGGGGAACCGGGATTCATGCTCTACATCCCCATTGAGGTGAGAGGCCCTTCAGTAGCCATTGACTTGGCTTGTAGAGCCTTTGGACTCCCTGCTTTTCCAGAGAGGTGGCATAACAAGGTTCAGAAGGGTGTATCCAACCAGCTTGTTGATTCAGTGTTAGCCAACTACCCTCTGTATTTCAACCTTAATCGTATGGTGGATTTGTCCATGTTGGTCCTATGATCCCAAGCTAAAACTGTTTGGTGATCAAAGACAACTTATGTTTGTCTTTTCAGCAGAAAAACTGGCTGGATCCGGCCCAGGATCTTTGCATTAGGGATTCCAGTGAGGGCCACGGATTAGCAACTGTGGTATCTGCATGTTCTTTTTCAGGCACATAGAAGCGGTCCAGGTGTGTGGCTGAAAAAGGTGATCTGCCTGGCTGCGTGAAGCTGACATTGATAGCTTTAGTGGCAGATTGCAAGATGGTGATTGACTAGTCAAATAGGCGTGCTAGAATCGCACCTGATTGGGTCAGGCAAAGAGCTCACCTGTGCAATATATATATTTTTAAGCTGGTATTTTTCAGTTCAGGTCTATTGGATCTGGAAAAAATTTCAGGATTTCTGAAAATTCCCAGACCACAATACCAGTATGGTTTTCAGATCTGGGTTTTTGTGGAAATCCCGAATTCATTGGCATCCAATAGACCTGAGAAGAAAAATACTGATAAAAGAAATGCCAACATGATCCTGGGTCTGGCTTGGCTTGCTGCATGAGAAGCCGGTGTAAAGCTGAACCAAGAGGAAACAATCTGCTCCCCACTGCACAGCTGAATCTCAGCCTGTCTTCTGCAGTCTCTTTAAACTTTAAAGAGACTGCAGCAGAAGCCCAACAAACAGCGCTTCCACCTCTTTGCTGTTTTCAAATCTCTCCGATAATTCACAAATACTTCTGATTTTTTTCCTCCAATTTTCCTGAGCACGGTTGGCAGGCATTGTGAGCTGTGCCTGTTTTGGTACCTTGAGAAGGGAGTTGCACTTCCAGCCTCCTTGAGCAGTGGCGGAAGAGAAATATTTTAATAAATATGCTTCTTTGTGTCATCTCGACTCGTTATGATGATCCAGAAGAAGAAGAGTTGGTTCTTATATGCCGCTTTTCTCTACCCAAAGGAGGCTCGGAGTGGCTTACAATTGCCTTCCCTTCCTCTCCCCACAACAGACACCCTGTGACGTGGGTGAGGCTGAGAGAGCCCTGATATTACAGCTCGGTCAGAACAGCTTTATCAGTGTTGTGTTGAGCCCAAGGTCACCCAGCTGGCTGCATGTGGGGGGAGTGCAGAATCGAACCCAGCTTGCCGGATTAGAAGTACGCACTCATAACCACTACACCAAACTGGCTCTGTCCACTGTCCAACCTTAAGCCAGATGTTTTGCTTCTTTGGGAACGCAAGGCTTCCAGATTGCTAGAGGTTAGCACTCATGCTTGTCCTGGTTGTATGTTTACCCAGTAGTTGCTTGAGATCTCGGGGCACAGCTTTTGAAAACAGTTTTTCTAGTGGTTTCCAGAAGCATTCTCACCCTGGATATAAGTGAGCAAATAAAAAACAGCAACCCAGGATCCTTCCTGCAAAATCCCTGGCCTTGACTTTCATAGATAGCTTTGAAGGTGCTGCATGACTCAGCTATTTAGATGGACTTCTCAGGAAATCTTTTGGTGCATGCGACTGCATAGTGAGCTGTTCCCTCTGGGCTCCTAATTTAAGTCAGCACAAAACTTGGCAGATTCTTTGTGGTCTTCCTCATCCTTGGATTGGTTTAGTTAAAGCCAGTTGAATTTTCTCATAACCTGTGAGGATGAGTGTCTGCCTGCTGGTCGTCTTAGCGAGTGGCCCAAAAAAGACGGCCAAGATTCCAGGCCTGGTTGCACTTTAAAGACCAACAAGGATTTTTCCCTGAGTATAAACTTTCCAAAGTCAAAGCTCCCTTCGTCAGGTATGAGTAGACGGTATTGCGTGGGAGGGACATCGAGATACACAGGTGTTATTTACTTGGAGTTGCATTAGTGACTACTGGAAGCAGGTTGGGGTAATAAAATTTAAAGGGTACAGAGGAGAACGACGAAGATGATCTGGGGCCAAGGGACCAAGCCCTATGAAGATAGGCTGAGGGACTTGGGAATGTTCAGCCTGGAGAAAAGGAGGTTGAGAGGGGGACATGAGAGGCCTCTTTAAGTATTTGAAAGGTTGTCACTTGGAGGAGGGCAGGATGCTGTTTCTGTTGGCTGCAGAGGAAAGGACATGCAGTAATGGGTTTAAACTACAAGTACAACGATATAGGCTAGATATCAGGAAAAAAATGTTCACAGAGTAGTTCAGCAGTGGAATAGGCTGCCTAAGGAGGTGGTGAGCTCCCCCTCACTGGCAGTCTTCAAGCAAAGGTTGGATACACACTTTTCTTGGATGCTTTAGGATGCTTAGGGCTGATCCTGCGTTGAGCAGGGGGTTGGATTAGATGGCCTGTATGGCCCCTTCCAACTCTGTGATTCTATGATTCTGTGATTCTAATGGAGGGTTTTTGCCTCCTGTACCATTTGGTTACTGGCTTGTTCTGCAGTTTTCATGCCTTGGGCTGCTTCTGGCCAGGGAATGTAAAGGGCTGTTTTGTTTTCTCCCCCTTCCGCCTGCAGTACGCTTTGCACGTGTACAACGAAGTGATGAGCGTGGGGCAGAAGTACGGGATCCGGAACTCCGGCTACTATGCCCTCCGCAGCTTACGCATCGAGAAGTTTTTTGCCTTTTGGGGCCAAGACCTGGATGCTTTCACCACTCCCTTGGAATGTGGGCGCGAGTTCCGGGTGAAACTTGACAAGGTGCAAGAGGGGTGCGGGGACTGCTTGGGAAGTATTTAGGGTGGTGGGTGCAGGGCTGGGAATAGAGAAGAGCGATGGCTCTGAAAAGGAAGCTCATTCTCAGACTCGAGCTGCTCGTCTCCGTCACCACCTCCCTGCAGAATGAACACTGCATTAGACCCAGAGATGGGAGACTTGGATTCGAGTTCAACCCCTCTTCCCCAGGTGATCTCGGTGAAATGAAACATGTTGGTTATTAATTGAAAACATTCCATCTCCACAGCCTGTCAGCCCCAAGCTTGTCCTCCAGGTGGCTTATGAGTATACAAAGATCCATAATAAAAAAGTCACTCTGACAAATACCTTTAAAGGAGGAATAACAGCCAGTTTAAGACATTGCAGAGTAGTGGTTAGCTTCCTTTACAAACATCATAAAGGACTGAAATGCCAGCGAACATGGGGCTGAATGCATCCAGTGTGTTCAGAGTGTTGGACGTAGGGCCTGGAAAACCCAGGTTTGAATCTCACACTAGGGGAGGAGGGGTTCCCCCTTTGACTACCAAAAAGGCTGTGCTGGGGATCATGGGACCCTCAGGTAGACAGATGTATGGAACTGGATGATATTAAAGAAATAGCGTTGGTTTTTATACTCCGCTTTTCCCTTTACTTTCCCCACAACAGACACCCTGTGAGGTATGGGGGACTGAGAGAGCTTTGATAGGACCACTCTGTGAGAACAGCACTATCAGAGCTGTGACTAGTCCCAGGTCACCCAGCTGGCTGCATGTGGAGGAGCGGAGAATCAAACCCGGCTCACCAGATTAGAAGCCGCCACTCTTAACCGCTACACCAAGCAGGCTTTCCAAGGAAAAAGCTGGCTGGAGTCAGCCCCTGGGTTGTCAGAATGGCTATTAGAACCTTTCAGAGTTCTGCTATTTTCTCTTGGGGGCTCCTTGCATAATAACCGGGAGCTTCTGTGGATGGCCTTGCCCTTCCTCCCCTGAGCAAGCGCTGGCATGTCCTGCTCTGTACACTCTGTACATGCTTCTCTGTCTCTGCAGGGCACCGACTTCATTGGGCGGGAGGCGCTGATGCGGCAGAAGCAAGAAGGGGTCTGCAAGCGCTTCACCATGTTCATCCTCGAAGATCACGACACAGACCTGGACCTGTGGCCCTGGTGGGGGGAGCCCATCTACCGGAACGGACTCTACGCAGGCCAAACCACCAGCAGTGCCTACAGCTACACCCTGGAGCGGCACGTCTGCCTGGGCTTTGTGCAGAACCCAGATCCGGAAACTGGGGCGGAGCAGCTAGTGACGCCCGACTTTGTCAACCGGGGCGAGTATGAGATTGAGATTGCCGGACAGCGCTTCCAGGCCAAGGCGAAGCTCTACCCTTTCAGCTCCCTTTTCACGCCACGCCGCCGCAAGGACGACATGGAGTTCAGCGGTTACCAGGGGAAGTGAGGCCTCTCTAAAGGCGGGAGCAAATGCGGACTCTGCCGCCGCTGCTGGTTGGACTTGGTTTAGCCTCCTGGGTCTGTTACATTTTTTGTACGTTAACACCCTCCCTCCTTTTTCCTTTCCTCTTCTTAATCCTTCTGCCCCTCCCCAGCCATCACCCTACCTTTGCTGCAGATGTTGAACCGGTTCCTGCTTATGGGATGTGGACATTTGCACACTCAGACGGGCCCTGGGCGCTCAGGAGTTCCTCTAGAGCAGCGGTAGTCAACCTGTGGTCCTCCAGATGTCCATGGACTGCAATTCCCAGGAGCCCCTGCCAGCAAACGCTGGCAGGGGCTCCTGGGAATTGTAGTCCATGAACATCTGGAGGACCACAGGTTGACTACCCTACCCCTGCTCTAGAGTGCTGTCTTGTGCTACAGCACCAAACAGCCAGCCACAGGGTCAGCTCAGCTGCTGTGCAGAAATGCTCGGATGTAGCTCCCTCCCCTCCCCTCCCCAATCTTTGTCATTCACAGTTTTCTATCTTATGCTTGTCCTGTCAAAGCTGTGAAGGAATTAAGAGAATTTCTTCACAGTGGGAGAGAGTGCAATCTTTTCCTGGGAGAGGCTCAGATTTGGGCAGGTTCATATCTCCCACCTTCTGGCCAGGATGGGAATTGGGGCGGGGAGGATAAATGTCTTACCAAACATTTGGGTTCTTTGAAGTGGAGCTGTCTAGAGGCAGTGGGAGGGCATGCAGTTTCTCCCCCTTCCCCTTCGATGCCAGAACTGCATCTCCTCTTGCAAAAAAGGGTGTATGGAATCCTTGGCGTCTGTTTGATTGCGTTGTTGTGGTGGGTGATGATGTATTTGCTGTGCCCAGAATTCTCCCCTGCAGCCAACCCTATCCTCTTTGCAGTTTCTTAGCTCTGCCTGGGTGCAGTCCCAGGTTGGTTGTGCAGGATGCTGGCTCTGGGGAGGGGAAGCACTTTGAGAGCTTGCAGGTCTTGGCAGTCCAGAGGTTGGTATTAATGGCCAGCCTCTGTGGCTGTAGGTGGAGCGCTGTTGGTGACCTACAGCTTATAATGACCGCTGCTCCCTGGGTCCTGTCCTTTCTAGCTCTCTTTCACCCCTTCTGCGCCCTCAGGCTTGGTGGCTGCCTTTGCTCCCTTACATTTCCCGGCTGTCCCCGCTCTCCTCGTCCCGCCCCACCACCAGCCTCTACTACAGCTACTGGGAAAGATCCGAAAACTTTGTACAGCCGCATGATGCAGTCCCCACAAGAGGTTACCCCTTCCAGGGATGCTCGTTTGAAAGAAGGCACCCAGCCTTGCGGCTTACGTGTAAAATGATTTCGGAAGGTTCCCACCCCTTGCATGTCATTAAGGGGTACCAGATTGGAAAAGAGCACGTTTAAATTGACTGTGAGATCAGCAAGTCATTGGCTGCAAACTGCTTGGCCCTGGTTGCCAGCCTTCCAGCTATTTCCACATCTTCCCATTAGATGTGTAATATAATTCTCGGGGGTAGGGGGGGTTCGTTTAAAAGGTTACCCCCAGATGTAACTCAGCACCCTTCTCTTTCCTCTTTTTTCAGTTGCTATACCATTCCTCTTTCAAACCCATGTAGACAGTTCGCTGTCACACATCATCCAGACAATATTGTTTCCCTATTTCTAGCCTTTCAAAGAGACTTCCCACTATCCCTGCATAGCAAAAGGACAGGAAAGGGAGTGACTGCAAGTTACTGTCTTGTTTTTTGGGAAGGCAGCGAGATGGGCAGTATTAAGCCACAGGAGTTTTGGCCACCTTTCCCCTGTCATTTGAGGCCATATTGAGTATTTGGCAGAAGAGGCCCTGCTTTTCTTGGGGCGGGCCCAGATGCTGCATTTGGAGGAAGGCTAGGCGTATACCCTCAGTCTGCAAAGCAGCCTATGGGACTCCCTGGCTTTTGCCCAACTAGACACACTAGATGCAACTGTGACCTGCCAGTTCCTCATCTGGTTCGTCATCTGGCTTTGGTTCCTCATTTGGCTTTAATGCTTTCAGTGTTTACCCCAGCTGTCTAGATCAGGGGTAGTCAACCTGTGGTCCTCCGGATGTTCATGGACTACAATTCCCAGGAGCCCCTGCCAGCAAATGCTGGCAGGGGCTCCTGGGAATTGTCGTCCACGAACATCCGGAGGACACAGGTTGACTACCCCTGGTCTAGATGATATTTCTTCTCTGCCCCCCTCCCCCCAAGAGCTGAAGGCAGCTTGTCTACAATGAAAACTGTGGTCCCTCTTTGGCCCTTAGCCTAATTGCGGCTGAAAAGTGGGGATTTAAAAAAATTAAATTCTTTAATACTTCTTGGGCCGATGACTGTAGGCTGGAAGAGATTTGTACAGATGGAGAATTGAATCCCCTCTCAGCTCCTTCTCTTAGACTAGTTTTTAATCTCCTGCCTAACACAAGAGTCCGGTTGTCTTTGCACCAAAGAATCAAGTTTTACGGGAGACATTTCAGTAGGTCACAGAGCTGGGGGACTGGATTCTGGCTCCTTGCTGTACAACAGAGACTGCTGGCTACCCAGCAGTTACCCAAAGGTGGTCATTCTCTCCTCAAGCACCCCAGCTCAGCCTCCATTGCCCTGCAGAGTTGTGGTCTCAGCTACATGCGCTTGTATGCTCTGGGTTAGATCAAGTGATCAATTACTAGACAATGCTTCTGGTTGTGGATCTTTCCTATGTATCCCTCTGTCCCATCTGACAAGAGGAAAGTTGATTTCTGGGGTTACAGAGCCCATGTTCATAGGCTTTGCAGATCAGGGGTGTGCAAAAGAAAACAGACTCGATCACCCTTCATGCCTCTCCCCCTTGCGCTTTCCCATAGATTGTTTTAGGATATTCCGTTGGTCCATCCATCCATCCTTATCCCCCTCCCCGAAACAGTCCTCCACAAATCACTCCTTTTTTTTCTTTTCTTTTTAAAATGTTTTTTGAATCTCAGATGCACTTTAGACAGGTTGGCTACGCCAGCCCTCCAGGATCACCTGTTTCCTTCCAAGAATCAACTCCAAAACTGGTGGAGGGGTTTGTTTCCATCCCCCCCCCCCCCGTCCTCATCCTCACGACTAAATTAAGAAGCTTCTGCTAGCGTCTCTTCTGCGGGGACAGGCGGTGGAGATCCGAAGCGTATCAGAACACCTCCTTACCTTTGGAGTGCCTTATGCTCATGGATGCTGGGAGGCTGGGCCTTGGCTCAGCTCTGCCCCATCCCATGTACTTGATCCCTCCGCATCCTGCACCAGGTGCTTTTTCGAACCTTCCTGGGTCCTGGGAGGCAGACGGCACCAATGGCAGTTGCCATCTCCAGCCGTTTTGCAGAATGGGCTCCGTTTTGGCCTGTGCAAAGCCTAAGGCGCCGACCAGCTCTCCTGACTGAAGCCAGCCCCGCGAGCCGCCATTCCAGATCGCACAAAGGGGCCACTGGCTTTCCCCTCCAGTCAATGCTCTTCGCCCTACTAGGAAGCCATCATGTTCCATCATGCGGCACTTCAGCAGCTCTCGTCTGTTCCATGCTGGCTTCCGATGCTACCTAGTGTGTTCATCAATAAAGAGCTGTTTTAACTACCCTTGCAGTGGTGTTGGTGGGTATATGCAGGAACGGCGGGCTGAGCTCTGAACCTGGTACTGCTGTGGCTGGGCAGGGATTGTTGCATGATCCAGAATGTCAGCCAAGCCTCTGTGCACGACCGTGGAACAACCTGAGGGCATTTGGTGGCGTTTAGTTGACAGGACTGGCCGGAGGAGCGATCCTGAGAAAACCTGAGCTCGTGGTTAGTCATGCGCAGAGGAGGTTTCACCATAGCATTGGGGCTGGGCATTAATTGCAAAGTCAGAAGTAGAGGAAGAGCCTAGAAGAGCTGGGGTTTTGTACTCTGCTTTTCACTACCCAAAGGAGTCTCAGAGAAGCTTATAATCGCCTTCCCTTCCTCTCCCTGCAACAGATGAGGTTGAGAGAGCTCTGGGAGAACTGTGACTGGCTAGTAGCTACTGAACGGACCCTCTCCTCCAGGAATCTGCCTGGCCAAAGGTCACTCAGCTGACTGCCAGGGGAGAAGGAGTGGGGAATCAAACCTGGTTCCCCAAATTAGCAGCTGCTGTTCTTAACTGCTACCCGGGATGGCCAAACTGTGACTCTCCAGATGTTCATGGACTGCGGTGCTGATGAGCCTCTGCCAGTTGGCCAAGGTGGCAGGGGGTAATGGGAACTGTAGTCCATAAGCTGCTGGAGAGCCAGAGTTTTGCCACCCTGCCCCTCATGCTGGCTATGAAGCTGTAGCAAAACAAATGCTGCAACATGTGCAGGATGGCAGGGTCCTCCCCCCTCACTTGGCTTCCCAGGGCTAGTCATCCTGCTTGGGTCAATATATTTCTCAAAACCGCGGTGTTTCTCAGGCTATGATTGTTGAGATGTCATTTACTACCCATGCCAGATACTAGTCGAAAAGTTGCTTTAAAAAAAACCAGATGTCAATACAGCAAAGATTATTATTTTTAATAATTGGGTACATATTCCATTTTCTACATCTTGCATCATTGCAGCAGCCCACTGGCATGAAACCAGAGTCTTGAGCATGGTGCCCAAAAGGGTTTCTCCCCCCACCCCCGTATCCTATTCCTCTGCCTAGAAAAGAACCAGAATAATCCAACTCTTGGAACTTTTTATCACTGTGGGGAGGGGGAAAGAGAGAGGTGTCTGTTCCAAGTGGTCCATGGGTGCATCATACCTTCAGGCTGGCTACGAGCTTCCCAAACTGCCTTCCACTCTTCTCCAGAATTGTTAGAATTGTCTCCTTGAATTGTTAGAAATAGCTGTGGGGAAGCAGCCAAGAATGCAGAGCTGTCTGATGACGAGGTGGGGGGCTCATTGCTGGCCTCTACACATCCTCCCCGATCACCTTTCTCATGTCACAAAGCTTCATGAGCAGGTCCCTTTGGTGTTTATTTCTTGAGGCCCTTCTCTAAGCTGACTAAGGGCAGACTGATAGATGGGAATTAAACTAGGAACTGCCTGTTTGCTGCTGTCTAGGCTGTTTGTTAGGTTCATCTATCTATCATAGTAAAATATTTATGCCCTGCTTTTCCTCTTAGCTCAAGATTCAAACTGGAGGCATGCTTTGCTCTATGTTAAAAGAATATAGGTGCTCCCCAGCAGCTCCCAGAACAATTGGCAGGCCATCTTCTTCAACGCTGCCAGGAAGCCAGCTCATACGGCTTCCTTCCTCCCTCCCTCCTCTTTTCCAGTCTGCCAAGGCTCAGGGATAGGAGCAAGCTGTCTAGGCAAGAGCTGTCCTTCCAGGGTTGCCCTGTACTTGCCAGCGGTGATGTCAGCTGCTACATCAATGTGTCCTCCTCGTTTCTTCCCTTAATGGTGGCATCTATTACGGTGGAGAAGGATCTGTACTGTGTTGGCTTCCTGTTGTAAAAGGCATCGAACTGTGGGTCATCCAGCATGGGTTTCTTCATTTTGCAGAGCATGCCTTGACTGCTCTTTCAGTCGGGTCTTGGCATGCAGGTTGGACTCTCTGGCCCACAGCCACGTCCTTGGAACTGCTGCCAATTCTGCTGTCAATGTTTTGTGCTTCTGTCCCTGCAGTATTCTGTAGGGCCGGGGCTCAGAATTCGTACTGTGAGACGAAGACTGTGACCTTGAAGATGTGCTTCCCCAGGGGGATCTTCCGGGCAAATTCGCTCATTTCTAGCTCTGCCTCCAACGTAGTTGGTCCCACGGCTGGTCTGGTGAGCACCAACTCCCCTGTCTGGCGGTCCGCACGCTGCACGGCCAGCATTCCTTGGCTGTTGCCCCCCAAGATGGCAAAGCGCAGGCTGTCTCCAACAAAGCGGCTGGTGGACATCTTGAAGAGGACCCGGGGCACCGTGCGGTTGGACTGCAGAGGCAAGTAGTGGAACGAGATGGAGTTAGCGGCTCTCTGGCAGGCCTTGCTGTCCATGGGGCAAGGGCTCCGCTCACACTGCCTACAGGAAGACAGAAAGGAAGCATTCCATTAGGAATTGTATGAAGGTGCCGTGGCTCAGTAGAGGAATATCTGCTTGGCATGCAGAGGGTCCCCGGTTCAATCCCTGGCATTTCCAGTGGAAAGGATCAAGGAGAAGATGATGTGAAAGACCTTTTGTTAAGACCATGGAGACCTTGATGGACCAATGGTCCAATTTGGTATAATGCAGCTTCATGTGACTTATTTGGCTACCCCAAATGGCAGCACTTCGCAACTCAAGAAGTATGACCCAGCAACCTCTATTCTGTTGCAAGACATCGGATCTGTGCTTATTTGGGTACTTTTCAGACTCTCCCAGCTGTGCTGATCACCCCCTGCATTTAAGCGGTTCGAATCAGAGGTAGCCAAATCACAATCTGCTTGTAGACCTTTCAGGGTATCCAGTACCACTGTGTGGAAAGGATGCTGGCTTCTGGAGATGTTTGGTCGAGGGATCACTTGGGCATTAAATTAGGGTCACTGTGGGTGGGCTGGTAGTTGTGAGTGACTGCATTGTGCAGGTCCCTTCCAGATCTATGATTCTACCAGTACTCCCTTTTGGTACTGGTGCATAGTAAAAAGAACAGTATCCTTAATCCAGAGCCCACCTCAACTTTGTTGATGCTTTTGAAGACCCCATAGAATGACTGAGCTGCTCAAAGCTAGAAACATCTTAACAATTGCAGGAGAACTGCATTCTACTTTTGAGTAGCACCAATGGTTCTGTATATAGCCCAGAGTTGGACCCCTTGGATATTTCTGGCAGAAGCAGTCTTCCCCAGCTCAGAAGATTCTCTTGCAGTGATGATGGTGGTGGTGGTGGGGAGCTCCTTCAGTTCCGCTCAGGGAAGAGCACTCCTAGTGGAACAGGCCCATGGGATCCAGTCCAAAGAATAGCAGCTAGATGTCACTCAATGGAGTGAGCTAGGTTCAAGAGCTGCCTGGGTAGAGTACACATTTTGGGTTGGACGGGGAGCCAAGGACAGGGGTAGTCAACCTGTGGTCCTCCAGATGTTCATGGACCAGCATTTGCTGGCAGGGACTCATGGGAATTGTAGTCCATGAACATCTGGAGGACCACAGGTTGACTACCCCTGGCCTAGGCAGTAAACCCTGGCCAAGAACTGCTTTCACAGCATAGCCAAGGAGAAGGCTGATGTTTGCACTTACGCAACAGAGGTTTTGACATAGCTGGTGTTGAGCTGGGGCTTTGGGCACTCGGGCCGCACGCATCGGAAGCCTCCAAAGACATTGATGCACATCTGTCCCCGACTGCAGTTGTGTTGGTTCTCCGCACACTCATCCACATCTTATGAAGAAAACGGGGAATTTCTGTAGCAATGTGGGTTTCAGAGTTTGACAAGGTGTCTCCCCACCCCACTCCACTCCGGTCTACATCCCATCCCTAAAACCAGGCAATATGCACTACCTTTCCTGGGGAAGCCAGCATGGAAATCAAGGCCTATCAAGCACAGTACTCATGCTTCAGTGGTCGTGACCCCTTACAGGCTGCGTTGATGATGAGCGGTCCATTTCCATCATGGGTCTTATGCATTCCAGTTGGTGCTAGTTCTCACTGTGATGCCCTGATTTTCCCTCTGCGGTACCAGTTGGCTTAATGCATCTGGTGCAGTTGCTGCTTCCAGGACATGTCAGGCAGGGGAAATCTTTCCTGTGCTGCCTGTAGTAGCTTAAGAGCAACTGGTGTGGCAGGTGCTGGCAGAAGCCACCTGGGAGGACTTCACACCAAGGCCACCGTTCCCCTTTTCTGGGGCCGGGAACTCCAAGATGGACTCCTCCCCTCTGATAACTTTAGCCTGCACAGATTATGGCATGGAGTGAGCAGGAACCAAATTGCACTTGCTCAAGTAATTCTAAAGCAGTGCTGGGACCAGTCCTTTTAGTTTGTACAAGTATGCCTGTTTTAGTGCTACTTGTAGGGACAAAAGGTGAGGGTTTAAATCCTCAGGGTTGATAAGTTTTCCCCCCAAAATAGTAACCTTGATGCCATTAAGATCTTATGTTGTGCCCACAAGACTGGCTTAAACAACGGCAATGGATGTGCTTGCCCTGGACCCTGTGCTGGAAGGGGCCCTGCCCACCCACCGTCCCACTCCTTTGAGGAGGAAAACGAAAAAGAGCAGACTCCCCCTGCCAGCCCCTGCACCCTTCCTGTCTGAGGTTCAGGCCACCTACTTGTAGCAACTGCCACTCACAAACGTCCTGGCCAGCGATTGGCCAGCTGTCTCAGCAGCAGGTCTTACGCTTGTTTCATCGGAAGCGGCTCCCGCCTGCCCCATGTGGCACAAAGCCCACCCCCTTGCGCAGCCTTAATGAAAGGGCTAGTGGTGGCCTCTGCAGGGAGCAGCAATGATTCTGGGGCCCCGTTCTGGACCCAGACTCACAAGCACTGCCCTTGCCCTCAAGAATGCACAGTTCAGCCCAAAGCAGAGAGGCAACATTCCCCCTCTACGCAATGCTTTCCAGCCACCTCCCCTTCATCTCCCGTGCTGCCCATACCTACCGCTGCAGGTGCTCTTGTCAGCCTGGAGCCGGTAGCCCGCTGGGCAGGTGCATCGGTACGAGCCGGGCAAGTTCACGCATTCATGGAGGCAGATGCGGGTCAGGCGGCTGGACTGGAAGAGGTGACACTCGTCCACATCTGTTTGTATGTGGGGGGGGGGAACAAGTAAGTTGCTGAGCTGACCTTGGATGTGGAGGCAGGGAGGGAGTTCCAGGGCCTGGAGGATTGGGACTGCCTGCCTGGCATGTTTCTCTGGGTATAGAGCAACCCCCTGCCCCCCCCAGCACCCATCTGTAATACAAGCCTCTCCCCACCCCATGTGTTTCACCCATCATAGTGGCACACATCTTCCTTGTGCAGCAAAAGCAGGAGACATTCTCAATGAGCAAGGCAGGAGACCAGTCACCACTGAAGATAGTTACACTTGTACAGGAGGCAAAGCATCCAGGTATGGGAGCGGCCCCCTCCTTTGCCTGATTCCTAGCTCTGTTCACTGTCTAGATCCAGTTGCTTGGCCTGACGAGGCAAGTGGGGGCGAAGCCAGAGCCAGGTGCCCATGAAACTGCATGGGAGCCACAAGCAGAGCTTACACACATTATAAAAGCGTTGATTTCTTCCCTATGGCCATCTGAATTTGTGGATTTGTTGTTTATAAATTCAGTTCACAGGGTGCCCATCCCACAGAGGGCTCAGTAAACATCATGCCTGTGAGCCACATAAGTTATGTAAGTTCAGCACCAGTTTATGGCTGACAAATCTCCCTGCAGGCTTCAACTGCAGTTTCCATGCTGGACATACGCTGTGTAATATCAAATCAACCACTAGAGGGGACAAAAAAGGAATCACCGCCCCCCCCCCCCCCAGGAACAGGAATGTGCAAACACAGAAAATTAGCAGATAGGTCCCAAGGCACCAGAATGACACCTGAACTCCTCCCCAGTGACCAGTCACACAACCTCCTTCCCACTGCCTCTTACCTTGGCAAATGCCCCCTGCCCGCATTTGGAAGCCTGTGTCACAGCTGCACTGGCGTGAGCCCAAAGAGTTGTCAGCACAACGTGGCTGGCGGCTAAAGGATGAGTTACTCAGCGTCACCCAATCTGCAGACAAAAAGTAACCGTGGTGAACTGACCCTTCGCCCCTCCGGCACTTCCTGGAAATAGTATCTTCCTTTTGTTGGCCATGTTTCTAGTTTGACCCCCTGGTTTCAGAGTACATAAAACTGCCTCTCCAAGCAAGGCCATCAGTCACAAAACTTGCCAGGCTAAGGTTGCCTCCACACCAGGGGGAAGTCCCTCTTTTGCGTTCACACGAACATGAGAAAAGCCCTGCTGCATCAAGCCAGCATCCATGTGGTCCAGAAGCCTGATTCATACAGTGGCCAACGGACTGAGCAGAGGCCAAAGTATCTCCCTGATATTGCCTGGTAGTCACAAGTTTACTACCTCTGGGTGTATTGGTCCCCTTTCTTCAGTAGTGCTAGTAGCTGTCAAATGGGCTCTCTCCTCCAGGAATCTGTCAAACCCCTTTTTGAAGCCATCTCTGCTTGTGGCTGTTGCTATTTCCACTGGCAGCGTATCCCACAATTACTCATGGGGTAAGTAAGGATTTTTCTAGCCCGCTTTTCCAATACAGCTCAGGGCAAGTAAACACCGTCATAGGGACAATTCTGCTAATCTGGAAATGCACATCTGGTTGCCTAGTTATTAAGAATCCTTTTTTTTTTAAGTGGGGAGTGAATGAATCTCTTCTGGTTGTTTTTTGAAGTGCAGTGGACCTTCCAGAAATGGGAACTTTGCCCCAGAGTGCATTAGAAGAAAAGATGTCAAACAGATTGTCTCTTTGGAGAAGATGGAATAAGGGACAGTAATGTTGCAGGAGCATCTGATTCTCTTTGGACTTCTAGTGGTAACTGTAGCAACGTATGCATAGATTAGTGTGGGAACCAAGACGGGGAAAGGAAAACGGTCTGGTTACTTCAGATTTCAATCCATCTGAAATTTCCCTCATTGGGCATAACAGGAGAAAACAAAATGGTTTCAGCTAATGCAGCACACCCAAAAGTCTTGTTTTGATCTATTATTTTTGGTTTTGTGTTTTTTAGTGGCTGGGAAGTTATCAGCTTTCACTGAATCTGGCACAGGACAGGCAGGAGAAGAAATAAAGCACTTTTAGTCCCTCTTTCACTCCCCAAGTGACAGCAGCTCTGACGATTCCAAGCTCTGTTGTTTGTGCGGAAACTCGGAAGGTTCTTCCATCAGAAGGAGCAGGACGGGGCTGAAGTCAGAGAGCCCCGCAAGGAAAGCTACATCTCAGGCTGCCTTGGTTTATTTGGAGTTTCTCTTCAAGACTAAAGGGAAGTTTGCTACTCTGGAGCTCAGCACGAGACGGCCCCTTTCCCCACCCCCATCCCCAAATGGATCTCAGATCCCTGAGACTTACAGGAATAAACAGGAGCTTGGCAGGTGGCGCCCGACCAGCCACTGGGACACAAGCAGCTGTAGCGGGGTGAGCCATCCACGCAGGTTCCACCGTTGGCACAGGGGCTGCTGGTGCAATTGTGAATGCCTGTGTTGGAAGGGAAGAAGAAGAAGAGTTGGCTCTTTTATGCTGCCTTTCTCTACCCAAAAGAGTCTCAAAGCAGCTTACAGTCTCCTTCCCTTTCCTCTCCCCACAACAGGCACCTTGTGAAGTAGAGGCTGAGAGAGCCCTGAGATTACTTAAGAAGAAGAGTTGGTTCTTATATGCCACTTTTCTCCACCTGAAGGAGTCTCAAAGCGGCTTACAATCTCCTTCCCTTTCCTCTCCCAACACAGGAGCCGTGTAAGGTAGGTGAGGCTGAGAGAGCCCTGATATCACTGCTCCGTCAGAACAGCTTTCTCAGTGCTGTGGCGAGCCCAAGGTCACCCAGCTGGCTGCATGTGGGGGAGCGGGGAATCAAACCCGGCTCGCCAAGCTGGAATTGGGGAATCCCATCAGATATAATGGCCAATCATTTTGAGGGTTCAGAATTTGACCCCTTAAGCAGCAATACTTCCCGCTACAAGTTTTTACAGTAACCATCCCCTATACACCCCCCCCCTTTTCAGTCAACCAGGAGGTTTGCAGGCCTGCCTTCCGTGCAAGTTGAAATGGAAGCTGTGAGGCGGATTGCTCACACCCAGCTGGCCATGAACCTCAAAACGTCTCCCAGACAGGCTGACAGCACATACTTTTGCAAAAAGGCTGCTGTCCGCTCCATGTGCCATTCTCCAGGCACGTCCGCGTCTCAGATCCCACCAGGAGGAAGCCAGGGTCACACAGGAAGTGCGCATCGTGACCCACAAGGGTTTTCTTGCCCAGCCTCCTGCCGTTTAGGGGTGCTGGCAGCAGAGTGCAGCTTTCTGTGGTGGAAGAGCAGCAGAAAGGATGGGTGAGCAAGACAAAAAGGTGAGTTTTTTT
The DNA here is from genome assembly GCF_049243985.1 of Paroedura picta. Taxonomy (NCBI): domain Eukaryota; kingdom Metazoa; phylum Chordata; class Lepidosauria; order Squamata; family Gekkonidae; genus Paroedura; species Paroedura picta. Next base: position 21,921,011 of record NC_135382.1, on the reverse strand, counting down.
GGATCCCGGTACCCTAACTAACAATTGGAAGTGGCTACTTATATATATTTATTAAAAATGATGGGGTTTTTTTCCCTAAGGGGTTGCTCACACTACAATGGCCTGTGCCATTAGACTGGGAATCTTGGGTGGAAAAAGCAGGGAGGAAGAGATTTCTTGGATCTCCCTGGCATGTTCAAAGGGCCTTGCCTCTCTGGGGATGAACCAGCCACCTTGATGTTCAAAGGGCCCTGCCTCTCTGGGGAAGAACCAGCCACCTTGCAAGTATTTTGGATGAGAAGCAATGTTCTCTTGCATTGCCTCCATGTTTAATTTGGAACGGCCACCATTCATTCAATTGGTTTTTTACAGAGAATCCATGCATGACTGTCAACATCCCATTCTACTATTTTCTTCTTTTGTTTTTCAGGACGTGATCTGTGGCTGTTTCTAGAGACATAGTGCCAGCCTACCCAGTCTGGATTTTCAAAATGCCAAGTTTTCCCTCCTTTAAAAATTGTGCTTCTTTTTTATTTTCTTCTAAAAATGCATTTTGTGATCTTGGAAACAACATTAAAAAGCTGATTTTGTTTTGACCACAGGGGCAAACTGGAGTGAATGGTTCCATTATTTTCAAGCACAGTGTCCCAAAGGACCAGCCAAAAGCCTCCATCTCAGTTAATGTCACGAGATGTTTAAAAGCTTCACAATCTCTAGACACATCTATTAGGCAGCAAAGCAAAACCTTCTCTCTCACCTTCTCCTGAGGACCCAGCCTTCAAGGAAGCCTTCAAAAGATGCTTCAAGACATTAACTGAGGCTTGCTTTTGGCGGGCCTTAAATGCAGTCCTAGCCACTGAGGAAAAACCCTTTTGAAAATGAAATAAAATCTGGAGGTCGTTCCAGTTGGACTCCAAGGAAGACAGAAAGCGTTGAGAGGAATTTGTCTGTGTTTGAAGTGTGAATTAACCTGGGGGCCTCTTTGCACAGGTGTCCTCTGGCTACCAGCCGTCTTACCATTGTGATTGGCCACCTGCTTCTGGATATTGCCTTGCAGAATAGTCAGCTGCTTCTTCAGGTTGCGCATGTTCTGCAGCTGGGCAGCCTCGTGAGAGGACAGCAGCTTCTGCATCTGCCTCACAGTGTTGGCCACTTGCTGCTTACTCAAGCAGCCCTCCAGGAGGGGAGAAGAGAAAAAAGGCAAGAGAAATAAGTGCAAATGACTCTCAAAGACGGAAGACAAAATCCATTTCCCCCCCCAGGGACACTAGATGTGCATGCTCTTCAGTTGGAGTGCTCAAATACATGCTGATTTGGTTTATACCCTGTTCACCAGTCCCAAATGGAGCCAATTATTTTGGCAGGGGACAGATAATCTAGTTGGGGGCCTGTTCATACCAGTTTGGCAGGCTGCTTCCCTGAGTTCCTTCGTGGCGGTGCCTTTTTACACTGCTTAATGGAGTTTCATTGCCCCTCCTGTCCTTGCTGCTCTGCACAGCAAGCAGTTGCTTAAATGGGCAACTAAATCAGTCACAAATCATATGAATCAGTTGCAAATAAAAGCCATGTTTAAACAAACAAAACATTCCCCCCCTTTGACAGTTATCTGCATCGGCCTTAGCATAGTCCTTACAGCCTGCCGGCCTGTGGATTAGATGAACTTTTTGTAAATGTGTATTATTTCCCTCCCCCTCTCAAACAGCACCCCTATGAAGCACTTTGGCTTGTTAGGTGTGAACTGATGAGTAGGGGTGATGGGCTCTTGGCTGGCTGCCACGGTTAAATATGGGAAGCACCACTCTTGACCACGGTCATGGTGAAATCTGAATCCCCACAAAAGAAGAGCTAAGTTTGAAGGATGATAGATGTAGTCGGGGTCTCTCTTGCCTCCTCTATGCCCCTGTCCATTGTGTCAGTAGACAACATACAGGTAGGATTATTTTATCTATTTATGTTTATATTTATATACCGCCACTCTCAAATGTCTTGCAGCGGTTTACAAGATCAGTAAAATACAATAAAATACCCTAAAATACTCCATTAATACAATATAACATAGTGAGAATAACAGATCTAGGCTGGAGATCTGGGGGGGGGGGGGGTGGAGCCTCAGAGGTTGGGTTTTGGGGGACTTGGGGTATAATGGCATAATATCCACCTTCCAGAGCAACCATTTTCTCCAGGGTAACTGGACTCTGGAGAATACCAGGAGATCTCCAGTCACCACCTGCAGGTTGGTAACCCCTCATATCACCCTTAATTTCATGGAATATCCATGTGATAGTTCACATATTATATAGTTTAGAACCTATATTTAGCAGTAAGGTCAACAAATCCTGATTCTCTGGGCAAACAGGCTTCCCTGTTTGAATCTCCGCTAGCCTGACAGTGTTATCGTTAGGGTTGCCAACCTCCAGGAGGTAATGGGCAAGCTTACCCGGATTGCAGCTGATCTCCAAGAAATAGGGATCAGTTCACCTGGGAAAAAGACCATTTTGGAAGGTGGGCCCTATAGCATATCCCACTGAAGTTCCTTTTCTTCCCAAAACCCACTCTCTGCCAGTTCCACTCCCCCCCTCAAAAAAAAAAAGTCCAGGTATTTCCCAAGCTGGACCTGGCAACCCCAGCTGAAAGGTGAGATAGGTACATCCTTATTTCTCTGATAATCTTAGGCAGTATAAACCAGTATGGTAGGAGCCCTGATTGACTTAACCCTCTGGCGTCTTCTCTCCCACCTGTTAGACTCCGCCCCCTTTCACCAGGCTCCATCCTTTGACCTGAAGACCCCCATGATGGATCCTCCCCCCTGCATTTCAGGCTTGGTCAGCCCAACTCTCCTGTCTTACCTGAGTGCTGCTCCAGGGCAGGTGTAGGATGCCCAGGGCCAGCAGGGCCAGCACTTTAGGGAACATTTTGTGTCCTGGGCAGGAAGATGGGGATTGGTTTCTCCACCCAACTTTCCTCGGGCGGCTCTGCTTAGGAAAGAAAGAAAAAATTAAAGGCCACGGCAGCAAGAAGGTCTCCCTCATCCCATACGGCAGGAGTAGTCCACCTGTGGTCCTCCAGATGTCCATGGACTACAATTCCCATGAGCCCCTGCCAGTGTTTGTTGGCAGGGGCTCATGGGAATTGTAGTCCATGGACATCTGGAGGACCACAGGTGGACTACCCCTGCCATACGGTCCAGCCACACCTGGGACAGCCAGCCTTTTTTAAAATAAGTGCTACTTCTGCATAATTGATTGGGCTTTTAAAACCCATTTATTTACTTAATCCGTTTCCAGAACATCCAAGGTGGCTAACAAAACAAAACCCTTCACAAATAAAATTAAATATATGAGCGGAAAGACCTCAAGTTAACACTGTGTGACATTCCACACACATTGGGCAATGCGCTTTCAATGTGTTTTTGAAGCTGGGATTTCCTGTGCAAAACCGAAAAGTCTGCCTCTACAGCACCTTGAAAGGGCATTCCGGAGCATGTGCAGAATGAATCTGTGCAGCTGCTGGAGGCTTACATTAGTTACTTCTGCTAAAATATCCTGAATTCACACACACACCCACACACCAGCCCAGCGTATTATCAAATTTCGTTCTGCCCTAGAAACAGAATCTGAGCTAGGAAAAGCCCCAGAAATGAAGTTTGCGGCTAAGCAGCAGAGGGGGCAGGGGGGAAATCGTATGCAATAAAATCAACCCCCGGGGAACAGATGCCTTTGTGATCTTTTCCTGGGTCTTTTGAGGGCTGCAGAGAGGGTCTCTCTGCAGTAGCCAGAGAGCTACAGGTGGCTTGTGAGAGACCTGTTGGGAATCTGTCCTCCACACCCTATCGGCAACCGGTCTGGAAATGAATGGCCACCCCTTTCTCCTGCACCTTAGTGGCAGCTGGATGTGCCGAAAGCACTAGGTGCATTTTTTCAGGGGTGGAGATGGGCACAATTGCCCGCTTTTGTCCAAAGCTCACCCTGATGTTATAAAGTGACAGTGACAGGAGAAGCTTGAAAAGTTGTCAGTCCTGCTGCAAGCCCAAAACAATGTTCTATAACAAGTGCAGCCGCCCCCAGGGAGTAAGAGAGGGGTGCTGAAAGTTCTCATTTCCACATTTCCAAGGAAGGAAGAAACCACTTCTGGCTGCAGCCCAGAAAAGCACCAGAGTGACACCAGAATCCCAGTGACACCTTTGAAACTCACCTTGATCTCTCTTTGGGTTCTGCTGCCCCCACCCCAACTCCAAGTAGGGATGCCACCCTCCAGGCAGGCCTGGGATCACAGCTTACCTGCAGAGGATCCAGATCGGTTCCCCTGGAGCGAATGAATGTTTGGAAGAGGGTGAACTCTCTGGCACTGTAGAGGTCCTCGTCCTCCCCGGGCTCCAGGAATCTCCCAGCCTGGATGTCCCACCCTTCCCCCAGCGAGGCCCCGGCCGGGACTTGGCAGCCCTAATTCGAGGGTATTGCCGAGGGCTTATCCCCGGGCAGCTCTCCGGCCGGAGGCTCGTCTGGGCCGTCTTCCCCTTCGCGCTGCTCGGTCTCTCGCTCGGGGAAGGGGGCTGGGAGGGACCCCTGGAAGCAGGCGGGGATCGAGCGTGCGGCGGGGGGTGGAGGGGGGTGGAGGGGGTGGGGGTTGCAGCCGCGCTCCGCCGGGCAGAATCCGCGCGCACCGACCTGGCTGGCGAGGGGCTCCTCCGGCTCGGCGGGCAGCCTCTCTGTGGCCGGGGGAAAGGGCAGGCCGGCGGGAGAGCGACAGAGCCGTCCGTCCGTCAGCCTGCCTGCCTGCCTGCGCTCCCTCCCCTTCCCCCGGCCGAGGCGGAGCGAGCGCGGGGCGGCCACGGGCAGGAAAGGCTCGCCTTGGCACAGGCAGGCAGGCAGGCAGGCAGCTGGGCGCAAAAGCCGCTTCCAGAGCCGGCCACGTGCCTGGCAGATGCCAAGAGCGGATGGGGGGGGGGGGCTCTTTGCAGGACGGCCTGTTCTCTCTCCCCCCCCCCCCTAAGGAATGCATGAAACTTCTTTCTCCCCAGCCGGATGATGCGGTCTGTCAGGAGCGCCCGGCATTGCCGACTCTGACTGGCAGCCGTTCTCCAGTTGTTTGAAGACGCAGGAGAGCTGCTTTTTGTATTCCGCTTTTCACTGCCCGAAGGAGTCTCCAAGCGGCGGACAGTCTCCTTCCCTTCCCCTCCCCACAGCAGACGCCCTGTGAGGAAGGTGGGGCAGAGAGAGCTCTGAGAGAACTGCTCTGTGAGAGCTGCTCTAGCAAGACTGTGATCAGCCCATGGTCACCGAGCTGGCTGCATGTGGAAGAGAGCGGAATGAAACCCAGCTGACCAGCTGAGAGGCTGCTGCTCTTAGCCACTGCACCAAGTTGGCTCCTGGTCTTTTAAACTGGAGATGCCAGAGACCGAACCTGGCATGTGCTACCTGCAAGGCAGATGCCCTCTGCCACTTAGCCATGGCCCCTTATTTAAGATACTGAGTCCGACTACTGATGTAACAAGTTCAGGAGAACTTCAGGCTCCACTGGGAGGTTAGCAACCCCTTGCATGCAGCTGTGTCCATCCAAATTAGCCTTTCTCTTTGTCTGGAAATTCAGTTCCCAGCATGGACCTCCAAAGGCATAGCTCTGTGGACAATCCACAGGTCCATCACACGGACTTAGTAACGTATGGCTTGCCCTCCCCCCATTGGAGGCTTGAAACAGGGGTTAGGAGTAGAAAAATTGCATCAAACATACAATGAAGAGCCTGTGGAAATGTGCTGCCTCCTAAGGGTGGACTGTCCCAGAAAGCAGAAAGAGTGCACAACTTGCAGGGTCAGAGCCTGGCTGCAACCCGCTCGGCACCGTCCTGTGGAATGTGCGTTGGTGCATTGAAGGCCTCCTCTCCCTTCCGTCCCTCTGGTTGGGGAGAAACCGCAGCTAGAATGCCAAACTGTGTCCCTGGGAAACACCCGACCAGAAATATCCTGCAAAATTATAAGGAGCTAGAGAAGCACAGAGTAAATAGGCACTTTCCAGGACGGGATCTAAATCTGCATGGTTATTTGTTTCCTCTGGGATCTTCCACACAGACAGGGATGGGTCTGTGCAGAGGTGGTGTCATGCAAGGGTGAAGGACTGAGCTATCAGTAGGGAAGTCCCTGGCTGACTTTTCTGTTCTCAGTGTCATAGTCTGGACTCAACATGGACATAGGTTTTTAATCTCACTCTGCATGCTAACCTCGTTCAACTCTTATATCCACATTCCTTGCAATCCTCTCTTCTTTTTAATTTATTTTATTTGGGACAATGTGACTGTAATGTGATGTTAGTAATATGAATTTAACTCTCTGGTCTCAGGGCAATATACTTTGCCAGCACAGCTTGTCACTTGCAGGACTGCTTCCATGCTTGGGTGGAGATGGAGGGGGCCAGCAACAACTGGGAAAGTGTCTGCCGTTGATTACTAACATGGACAGTTTGATTTCTCCAATGTTTTTGTGAACTACAACTGTAACTCAAACTGGAGCCCAAATTCTCTCCATGGGGCAGCTTGAAGATGCAAAAGCTGCACCAGGGTGTGTGTGTGTGAGACAGAGAGCTACGTCTCCCTGCTTGCTGTGGTTGCAAATAGAATAGAGCCTCTGGGAGACACAACACTTCCATCACACGTGTGATACAAAGTCCTTCTGCTGTTCCTCGGTGAACAGGAGGATTTCGGACACTGCAGATGGACCTTGATTGTTACGCAGGGAGGGGACCTCCAGGGACGACTTGTATATTCTGTAATGTGTGAATTACATGGAGTAATCCTTACAACTGTCCTGTGAGGAAGGGCAGAATTACCCAGAAGGACTTAGTAATGTGTAAATGTGAGCCTCTTGTGGCGCAGGGTGGTAAGGCAGCCAACATGCTGTCTGAAGCTCTGACCATGAGGCTGGGAGTTCGATCCCAGCTGCTTGCTCAAGGTTGACTCAGCCTTCCATCCTTCCGAGGTCGGTAAAAGGAGTACCCAGCTTGCTGGGGGGTAAAACGGTAATGACTGGGGAAGGGAATGGCAAACCACCCCGTATTGAGTCTGGCAAGAAAACGCTAGAGGGCGTCACCCCAAGGGTCAGACATGACTCAGTGCTTGCACAGGGGATACCTTTACCTTTACCTTTAAATGTGAGCCTCAGATGCAAGTTGCAAGTTCTCCTCTGTTCCTGCCAACCAGTATCAGATTTGGATAGTGACACACATGGTGGAGGGCTTTCAGCCTCCACTCTTGTGCCATTTCCATGACCAGAAAGGGACTGTGGGGTGGGGGACGGGACACTTTTCAGCCCCCTGGAAATAGATTGCTCCTCTTTCACAGTCTAGGAAGTACTGATGTTGTGTGGTTTCTCCAGTGACTTGCAGAAATGCTGTAGGAGGCTGCTTCATCCTCAAAACTAGAAGTGGGCTTAAGCAGGCCTGGGTGAGTTCAGATGAAAGAGGGGGGAAGAGGGGCTAAGGCCCATGATGTCCCTTACTCCAGGGCCCACCAGTTTTTTTTCTCATGCCTGAGGTTGGTTTTGATATGGTCAAGGGTGATCGCTGAACCAAACATATCTGTATGAGTTACTCCACCTTTTTCACAAAGCTGGCCTAGTCTTGAGGGATGTCTGAGGGATCTGCCCGTCCCAGTCCCCTTCCAGAATAGCTTTGGCCGGGGATGTGTTCCCCAGGAATCTGTCCTTGATGTTTTTGCCAAGCGGGTATGTGAGGTTTGAACACCGAGTTCATTTGCAAAATAAGTAGCTCGTTCACATAAGGGTCTTCTGTGTTCTTGGCAGAATTTCCCGGCATATCAATTGCTTTTTCTGCAGCCACAGTGTCTATCTCTTCGTCTCCCAAGCTTGACACAGTTTAAAGGAGTGGGGGTGGGGGTGGGGAGCAGAAAATTGTCAGTGATGACAAGACAGAATATTTTAAAAGAGGTCAAAGCAGAATGTGTGTTTTTTCCTCTCTGCTTTGAAAACACACGCATGTATATTTAAATGTCTCGAAGCAAGATTGTGTGTGGGAGGAGAGAAAGGTTTCAGCAATTTAAAATGTATCGGGAGAGCTGGTAGTGATACAGCTCTTATTGGCTAGTGTCCATGTCATCACCAACACCTTTTCCCATATCCTTGGAGCATGACGGCGGCAGCTTGCCTGGGGCACTGGGGGCCAACATGATAGCTGACATGCATGCGTATGATGGTAAGTATGTATGGAAAAATAAGTTGACAAACCAGGTTCACACTTGGAGTGAAAAACTATGCTGTCAAGAACGGGCTGTTTGTTTTCTCCCCGAATTGTGCCCAGACTTTCAGCCTCCTGCAGCTTCTGCTTAGGTGGAAAGCAAAACCCCGTATTTTCAGCGGCAAGCACAACCCAAATTATGTTTTTATATCCCTAGATCAGGGCTCTCTGACTTCCAGGAGCTGGAAAAATCTTATAAATGAAAGTTTTGAAGGGTGTAGGCGACACAGAGTAGCCAGTGTTCATTAACCGGCTGTCTTTTTTCACAAGTTTCATATTCAACTTCTCAGGAAAAGCAAATAGTTTTCTATGAAACAGCAAGCCTGTTGCATTTGTCCTAGAAAAGAAAGGTGGTTCAGAACAGGGATACCTGAGGAATTTTGAAACTGGGCCTGTGCCAGGTAGGCTTCTTGCACAAACATTAAAGCTTGGTGGTTTGGAAGGTGTGCACCAGGAGGCATTGGGGATCACAAGGGAGAGAAAAATAAGGGGGGGGGGGTTTAATAATCATGCTACAGGAATACTGGTAGCTCTCTCCCCAGGTTTCATATATTTCGATGAGCTTGCTGTACAATCCGGAGCAGAGTAGCACCTTCTAAGTCTATTAAAGCTTACAGAATTTTCACACATGTTGGATTATGCATTTTGAATGCACTTTGACAACTGTTTGCAACTGGATTGTCCAGTGAAAGAGGAAAATCCACTCGCAATTGTCCAGCATGTGTGAAAGCAATCTTGGAGATTGCATTAGGATTGCATTATAGATCACCAGAGGCTTCCACGTAGAAATGTGGAGCTCTGGTGTTCAGGAAGGGATGACGCTGGGGAAGAAAAGCTACAGCAAGTGTGCAAGATATTCACAGCCATGTCCAGTTTTCTTCTGAGCATGACGGTTGCCCTCCTGGCATGCTCCATCCACACCCAGAACAAGAGGAGGGTGGACATTCCCAGGAAAGGAGAAACTCCCCCTTGTGATGCTCCCTTCCTAAGACCCTTCTCCCACAGCCTCTCAGAATGCAATCGGATCAGGCCCATCAAGCAGCCCACATTCCTGCTGGTTGCCTTGACACCCACTCTTAGGCAGCAGCCATCTTTGCTTGGGGAAGGGGAGCAAAAGGGGTCTCTCTCTCTCTCTCTCTCAGTGTATGTGCAGTGAGTGATGACGTGGGCAAGAAGCTTGTGCAGGTCCATTCCTTTACCTGTTTCCTGGCCCAGTCAGCACAGCCCAATGTGCTTCAAGGGAAATATGGTCTCATCCCTGCTCAGAACCATTCGGATGGGAGGAGGGCTCCAGGAATTCCACCCGAGCCTTTAAATAAATGATGATTTTTTTTATTTTAAAAAGAGAAATAAAAGTGTAAAAGAAAAACAGAAGGGGTACAGAAAAGAAAAAGTGGTTAGACGTATAACTTCAAAATTTGCTTTACACTATATAATATATTAGACAAGCAGGTGGGGGGGGGCTCTCCCCATCCTTCTCCTCCTCATAACCTTTACAACGATCCTTACTTCAGTCAACCGGTTGTTTTTGCTGCTGTAACATTATTTTCATCGTTTCTATATATCCTGTGCCACGCACTTCATCAGCAATGTGCTACAGCTGATAATACAGCCAATGCATCAACATAAAAATCCATTAGCTATATTGGAAAAAAGAAAGCAAATACATTTTTATTCAAAACAAAATCAGAATCCAGGGGCACCTTCAAGACCAATAAAGATTTATTCAAATCAATCTTCGTCGATCTTAAAGATGACAGTGGACTCTGATTTTGTTTTTTTGTGCTGCTTCAGACCAACACGGCTACCCACTTGAATCTATATTTTTTATTCAGTTTCATTATACATTTATATTCCAGTTTTACTCTCCTTTAACAAATAGTACATTTACTACATACTTATATACACTTTTACTATACCCTTACTATATCCTTATATATTAAAAATAATATATAAAGAGGCTGAGAGTGGACCTGGGTTCTGAGGGAGCTTCATGGCAGAAGGGAGATGTTCATCCGGAGCTCCAAGCTGCTGTGCTGTTGAATCTTATTATGTATTCAGCAGGGTTGAATCCCAAACCAATGCACATCAGTAGACGTTCTAGCCCTGAGCTTGATGGACGGAAGCGCAGCATTTCCCAAGACAGCCCCTTCTCTCTGCCAGCTGGTTGACCTCTACATGAGGGCCCTGCTGGATCCGACTGAAGGTCCACCTCGCTCACCAATGTCCTTTCCCCAGCAGCAATCAAGCTTTGGAGGGCTCAGCAACCCGGGGGACTGGGAATGGTGTGGAAGGAGGGCTCACTTCTGATTGGGAACACAGAATGGGCAAGGTGAAGAAGGGTTTAAGCCCCCCTCCCTGGACACTGATTTCCCAGTCTGAAATTAACCCAGGTAGGGTTGCCAGCCAGTGGGTGGGTGGGCAAGGACATGGGGTGGCCCTGTTGGGCAACTGCAGTATTTATTTATTTTTATTTACAATTATTATATTTATATACCTCTGCTCATGAATATCTCGCTGGGGGTTACAAGAATGAATAACACAACAAAATCCCCAACAACACCCTTGAAAACACTAAACAAGATGGCGAACCATAAAACATCAACTTTCCCCCCTCCGTTCAGCGTGTAGGTCTGGAAACTAGGATTCTAGCTGTGAAGCGTCTGGTGATTTCTATGGAGGAGGGATTCCTAACTGGGGGTCTGCTGACCCCTGGGGGTCTGCAGGAGCTCCAGAGGGGGTCTGCAGCCTTTCCTCTGCTGCCTAAATGGATTCAGCCACAAGCTCAGGGACTGGCTGTTTCCATTGCTCCCCTCCTGAGCATGATTGAGTTCTCTCGTGATTTCTGTGCCTGGGAGGGGTTGGAGCCTGTACACCTACTCCAGCCTTAAACCTTCTCCTGTGTCTCTCCTCTCAGACCACCTCATGCCTGTCTGATAACGTGTGCAGTGATGTCACTTCCAGGGGGTGTGTCAGGGAGGCGTGGCTAGACCTGTGCTGGGAATGGTAGACAAAGTGTCAAGGACAAAAAGCCCTTTTCTCTAAGCTGCCCATCCGTCCCGACTGCCACGGGACACTCACGCTTCCCTGGTCTTTGTCCCGGGTCCCGTCCGGGTCCTTAAAAGTCCCGCCAGCCGGAGCCCCCTCCCTGCCTCCCTCCCTCCCTGCCCCCCGGCCAGCAGGATGACTGGCAGTGACGCTCTGCCCTGGCTGGCCCTGTGGTTGGCCTGCGCAGGCGCGCCAGGCAGAGTCCCGCCCTCGGCCCCCACCTGACCTATGCCGACGCTGTGCAGGAACACAAGATAGGCATGCAGGAGGTGATGGTGAGCCCAGACGGAGGGAAGGAAGGAGGTCAAGGCTGCCGCCACTGTGCCACCACTGCCGCATCCCGCCTTACGGTATTTTCTTCTCCCTTAATTCTGGTTACCTTATTTTTTCTCTCACCCTTCCACTTGCTCTGTGCCCCTGGCCTTATTCGCTAGGCAAAATACCTGAAAATGGAGAAACGAACACAGCCGTGTTTTATTCCCTGGCTGCTAGCAAAATGTGTCCCAGATTCCTCCCCATATTCCTTGTATCTGCTTTTGAAGAAGAATTGGTTATTGTACCCTGGTTTTTATTACCCAGAGGAGTCTCGAAGCGGTCTACAATCGTCTACTTGTCCTCTCCCCACAACAGACACCCTTTGAGGTAGGTGAGGCTGAGAGAGCTCTGAGAGAACTGTGACTGACTCAGCTGGCTGAGTGTGGAGGAGGTTCTCCAGATTACAGGCTGCCGCTCTTAACCACGACTCTCACTTATTTATTTGCAAATGCTTGAATGGATCATGGAGAGGGTAGGTCAGAGGTGCTCTTGCAGGACAACAGATGAGATTCCCAGATAGAGAAATAGAATCTAACGCCTTCCATTGTGGTCCAGCTTTCTCACACCCGTAGCTCTCGGCTTGTCTTTTTCTACAGATACACCCCTGCCCCTTCCATCTAGCAAGACGAGGGTGGAAATGCTGCTGCCCTCTTCCAAACTGCACCCCACCCTGGCCTCACTTTCCCATTCCCCCTTGTAGCCTCAGAACACAATGCCTGGGGCAACAGCATCTTAGAATCATAGAATCATAGAGTTGGAAGGGGCCACACAGGCCATCTAGTCCAACCCCCTGCTCTACACAGGATCAGCTCTAAGCATCCTAAAGCATCCAAGAAAAGTGTGTATCCAACCTTTGCTTGAAGACTGCCAGTGAGGGGGAGATCACCACCTCCTTAGGCAGCCTATTCCACTGCTGAACTACTCTGACTGTGAAATTCTTTTTCCTGATATCTAGCCTATATCGTTGTACTTGAAGTTTAAACCCATTACTGCATGTCCTCTCCTCTGCAGCCAACAGAAACAGCATCCTGCCCTCCTCCAAGTGACAACCTTTCAAATACTTAAAGAGGGCTATCTTGATCTGTAATGGCTCCTTCATTGTGACGTATGGCCAAGAGTGATGCTGATGTGCATGATCCACGCTTTGTGCACGATCTGGTTTGCATCCTTTGGGTCCGGCGCAGCTATAAGGCATGGATTACCCCAATAATTTGGGCTCCATACAGCCTGCCATTCTCCTGTACCAAGCCCTGCAGAAAAGTTCAGTTCTTTGCTTAATACCCTGCTTTTCTGTCCAATGGGGACCTAAACTGGCTTGCGTTGTTCTCCTCTCCTCCATTTTATCCGCCCAACAACCCTATGAGGTAGGTTAGGCAAAGAGTGTGAGACTGGCTCAAGGTTGCCCAGTGTGCTTCCGTGGCAGAGTGGGGATTCGAACCTGGGACTTCCCGATTCCAGTCCTACGCTGTATAACCAGCACATCTGAAAGGAATGCATGGGTGCTCTGGAACATCAGATGAGTCTTTAGCAAGCGAGTTTCTAAGCAGTCCCAGCCTAGCGTATGCGTTCAGTACTTCATGCGTCCACACTGTGTCATTTTCCAGCGCGTCCTGCAGATGGCACTCTGAGCTTGTATCTTGGAACTTCCTGGCACTTCTGACGAGCAAGCTTTTGGCTCTCTATCTGCCCAGCTGGCAGCCCGGAGACCGTTTGCAGGTGCCGCTGCTGTCGGAAAGACGCAGATAAAAATGGAGACTACGCAACGTGTTGTTTTTGCAGAATACAAATAAATGAAATCCTTGCCACATCAAGGAGTGGGCGGCGGCTCTACGAGCGTTTCTTGGACCAGACGTGCTGTTCGTCACAGCTGCGCTCCTCTTTGCAGTCAGCCAAGAATCCAGAGAGACTTCCCTGGGGAAAGCCTCAGGAGGACCCTCAGCCGTCCTTTAAGAACGTTCTAGCAGAACTTGCAAACTCCTGCCTGAATTGCAGAAGGCTGCGGGGGACTGCCGTTTTAGTGAGGTGAAGAGGTTCCCAGGGATTTGCTCCACTGTCCATTTCTTGGATTCCACTTTACCATCACCCCATTGTGGTCCTGATCGTGAAGCAGTGGTGGTGTGTCAAGCAGGCAATTGCAAAGGAGAGCATCGTGGATAGACAAAGGTGCTTTCTCAGCCAGGGGGTAGCGGTATTTTCTTCTCCCATTTAGATTAGAAGCAGGCATTGGCATCCGAGGGGGTCCCAGGTGTTTCCAAAGCCTTTCTCCAGAGCAGCTGGAATCCCACCTAATGCAGCCCAGGCTAGGAAAAATGACCTGTCCCCCTCAGTGAAAAGGAAAGTTCGGAACAATTAGTCATGCAGAGATGCAACAGTCAGCCTCCAGGGAGGGGGCAGATATAAGCAGCAGTGACTGAATAGTCACATCTCTGGTTCAGGCTGGGCCGAAGTACCTGTCCCCTAGTGGAGGCAGATTGGAAAGGAGCTGATGTCAGAATCATGAATCATCCAGAGATACAAAAATGGGTTATCTATCTATCTATCTATCTATCTATCTATCTATCTATCTATCTATCTATCTATCTATCTATCTATCTATCTATCTATCTATCTATCTATCTATCTATCTATCTATCTATCTATCTATCTATCTATCTATCTATCTATCTATCTATCTATCTATATCCATCCATCCATCCATCCATCCATCCATCCATCCATCCATCCATCCATCCAGGGAAGTGTGGCCAGGAGATCTGAAGAAAGGAAGCAAGAAAGCTTCAGAGGGTGTTTGTCACTGCCTGCCTTTGCATCATGATCTCTAGTGTTCCTTAGAGGAACTGCCACTCCAATTCATAGAGGTCTCCCATCCAAATACTATCCAGGTTTAGCTGCCAATATCTGATGGGATGGGGCTTGCATCTTTCATCCAAACTTTCCTGTTCTTTTGCTCTTCTTTCCAGACTTTTTACACTGGGTGACTTTTTAGAGCTGGGTGTTCTTGGGCCAGTCCCTGTTCTCACAAAAGGCTCTCAGCTTCACCTGCCTCACAGGGTGTCTGTTGTGGGGAGAGGAAGGGAAGGCGATTGTAAACTGCTTCAAGACTCCTTCAGACAGTGAAAAGCAGGGTAGAAAACCCCCAGTTCTGCTTCTATACCAACCAGCATCTCCTTTGGGCAGTGAAACGCGGGGCATAAAAAACGACTCTTCTTTATTTGTGAGATCACCTCACCTGTGCTTGCCAAAAACAGAGGTAAGCCCTCAAAGGAAGATCTTTGACCCTACTCCAGATCGTATTGGGCAGGGCTGTGGATCGAAGCCATGAATTGGGTAATGTTATGGCACAAGCTGAGGACTCTACAGTGTGCCTGCCAATATTGATTTGTGGTTTTGATAAACCAGATTGTTCCGATTGGAATCAATCTGACAAGTGATCTTTTATCCTCATATGATTGGGACAGATAAGGAGCCATCTTCTCCTGGAGGAACAGCTAGAGTGTTTCCGCACAAGGACCAATGTTGCCAATTGGTTCCACAAAGTGGAAACGCTATTTTTAATAGTGCAATCTTGGCGTAACGCATACCTGCCTTTGTAGTGGAATCCAGTAGCGTTTCAATCGTTTCCCACAGGTTTCCGGTCTCGCAAAAATCGCTAGAAAGGAAGCGATTTTTTCTGTGCTTTGTCCCGCCCCTGGCTGTCAATCAAACTATCAGCCAATCGGCGGTTGTTATCATGTTCCAAAAAAGCCCCTTTCCCTTTAAGCACAATTTTTTTAAAAAGAGAAAAACACACGTTGCCTGCCTGTAATGTAGAGACCCATCTAGCTGGTGTGTGAGCTGGCTAGTCATCATTACCACGCTCCCCCGAGTGAAAAAAAATCCCCCCCCTGCACGGACACAATTTTTGGCCAAAAATAAAGGGAATTTGCAAACGGGGCTGTGTTGTGCTTGGGGACTTAGGGGAGCTTTAAAGCACTTCTGTGGAGGGACTGTAGCTGGAGAAGCCTCGCTGGGTGAATGAAGCCTCGCCGGTTCGTTGCTTTCCACTCGCTCCGAGAAAAAAAAATGGCAATTGCTTCGCCGGAGGTTCGGAGGAGAGAGCCAGGGGGAGGGACTTTGTTGGAACCGCAACAATGGGAATGCACAGGTCTTTTTCGCTACTGTTGCAGATTGTTTGCAAGAGTGTAGCGCTTTTCGGAGGGTGAATCCACTTTTTCCGATTTCCCTTGAGGAGCTACAACGAATCGCTTTTCGCGGGACTGTTTCAGGACTGTTGCAGATTGTGTGCGACGTCTTGCGGAACTGTAAATTAGTAGCGTTTACAATTTGCAAGCCTTCTGCTACATTAAAGTCATGCGGAATGGACCCTAGTAAGCTCCCATTGTGGCCGGATGGTTTGAGATGCTCATGTTTAAGGTCAAAGAGGAATACACCTTGTGGACTACAGCATCTACCTGTCTCCATTGCTTTTCTGCTGGAACAGAGAAGGAGCTTTATCTGTGCTGGGCCTGCATCTTCTCAGCTACCAATGAGGGGATGGAGAGAGATTTGCCAAAAGGAATGGGGCCCTTCATTTTTCACCTGCTTTATGATCTCTGTCTTTTTGGATGTTGTCAGAATAGAGGCTGGCTTCTCCTAGATGGAGTTATTACAGAATCCTTCCAACAATGGTAAGTCTAATAGCAATATCTGGGTAGAGCTGGCTGAGAACTTTATCTCTCAACTTCTTTACTGACCAGGTTGCCTCAGTCTCCAAGGATAGAGCTGTCTGAATTATTTGCTCTGCATAGATCCAGCTTCGTGCAGTGGTTAGGAGTGCGGACTTCTCATCTGGCAAGCTGGGTTCGATTTTGTACTCCCCCACATGCAGCCAGCTGGGTGATCTTGGGCTCGCCACGGCACTGATAAAGCTGTTCTTAATGAGGCAGTGATATCAGGGCTCTCTCTCTCAGCCTCACCCACCTCACAGGGTGTCTGTTGTGGGGAGAGGAAAGGAAAGCGAATGGAAGCCACTTTGAGACTCCTTCGGGTAGAGAAAAGCAGCATATAAGAACCAACTCTTCTTCTTCTTCTTAATCCTTTATACCTAATTAATTGAAATAAGACTGGGATCCAAAGGCCTACTGGAACACTGCTTTGGTTGGGTAAAAGTGTTTTCTGAATCTGGAAGATTTTTACTTATTTTATTTATGAAGTTGTCGTGGCAGGATATAGTCAGAGAAGTGGTCCTGCAAATAAGAGGTCCAAGGCCATAAAGATCAGGATGTCAAGACCAGACCAGGGCAGAACCATCTGTTGAAATTGGAAGGTTTGTAGTAGGGGCGACAGCTTTGGTGTGGTCTGGCCACCTTGGCGATCACTGAAGTCTGAGGCGGCCAGTGCTGCAGTGCGGAGAGGAGGGGCAGTACCGCCATGTCGCCACCCCCCTCCTCTCCACTCTGTGGCAGTGGCCGCCTCGGGCTTTGGTGATCGCCACAGCAGCTGAATCACACCAAAGCACTCACCCCTAATCTGTAGTGTGCAAGATCTGCAGGATATGAAGAGTGTCCTGCAGGGGGCAATGAAAGAGAGGTGAATTTAGCATAGTTAGATTCGGAACTTCCTGGTATTTTTCAAAAAGCCTCCTCCTATGTCCTGATTGGCTCTTTTGTAGACTTCCTGTTCCTTGAGCAGACTTCCTCCCTGCTTGCCTCCACAAGCAACTGAATTAAGAACAACAGACAGTCAATCGGAGCTCTGTCTAATGTTGGCCTGCATATTTCCACTCAGAATCTGGAAGCTTTCTTCCAGCCTAAGGTGCTCTCCTCCAAATTAAGTGACCTCATTCAACGAGGAGGAAGCCGCTAATTGGAGGGAGCCAGCTTGGCATAGTGGTTAAAGAGCAGCAGCTTCTAATCTGGAGAAACATGTTTGATTCCCCACTTCTCCACATGCAGCCAGCTGGGTGGCCTTGGGCCAGTCACAGCTCTCTTAGAGCTCTCTCAGCTCCACCTACCTCACAGGGTGCCTGTTGTGTGCAGAGGGAGGGTAACTAATTGTAAGCTGCTGTGAGGCTCCTTCGGGTAGTGAAAAGCGGGGTATAAAAACAGCTCTTCTTTTCTCCATCCTGACATGGCTAGCCTGTTTTCGTGAGATCTCGGAAGCAAACCACTGTTGGTTCTGGCCAGTATTTGGGAGGGAGACCTCTGACAAGTACCAGGCTCATGATGCAGAATGATGCAGAATGCCTTTCTTTGAAAATCCTACAGAGTCACCATAAGTTGACTGTGACTCGATGGCAGTGGG
Organism: Paroedura picta; assembly: GCF_049243985.1. Classification (NCBI taxonomy): domain Eukaryota; kingdom Metazoa; phylum Chordata; class Lepidosauria; order Squamata; family Gekkonidae; genus Paroedura; species Paroedura picta. The sequence continues at coordinate 21,903,149 of NC_135382.1, read as the reverse complement.
GGGAGAAAGAGTACGGCTCATTCCATTACAGCCAGGGAGCCTCTCTCCACTGATGTCCATTCTCCTCTTCAGGTGAGACAGGAAAAGAGCCAACCTGTGTCATGCTTTCTGAGCCACCTCTGGACGCAGCTGCCTCCCTGCATCAGAAGCCATGATGTGGAGAAGCCCCAGGATTGCTGGCCCCCAAGAGAGACTTATTGGAAGGAATAAGCCAGAGAAGTGATTCGCACAGAAGTACTGCAGGCTGCCTGCTCGGCGTGTGGACTCACAGGAGTCTAATGATTTAAGCAATTTCTCTTTTAATGACCTGCAAGTAGTCCTCTTGGGGCACGTAGCTTGGATGTTAATGACCTTGACAGAGCACTGCAAGCAGGTGTACGTGGCAATTCTAAGAACACAAGAAGAGCCCTGCTGGATCAGACCAGTGGTCTGTTCAGTCCAGCATCCTGTTTCACTCAGTGGCCAATCAGTTACCCTGGGCAGCCAACAAAGCTGGCATAGAGGCCAGGGCCTCCCTCCTAGCATGAGTATTCAGAGGCTGACTGCCTCTGTATGTAGAGGTTACCTTTAGTCACCTTGGCAAGTAGCCATTGGCGGACACTGATAGGTCTGCCCAAGGCATGCGCTTCCCCCCCCCCCATCCTGGTTGGTGCTTGTTTTTGTGAGCCCCAAAAGCCTATTTTTGTTTGCATTTCTTCTGATGCTGTGCTATTCTCCTTGATGCCATTTTTCTCCTTCTTTGCCCTCCCTGCCTTCATTTCCCTTCTCTTGCCTTTTGATCCCATTGGCTGAGGTGAGCTGCATCATTCTGGGGACGTCTTCATTACACAGCCTCTGATTTGATGTTGCCCTGGCAAAGAAGACTAACCAGTCTCCTCCTGCAGCCAATTATCAGGCAGAAAAATGAAGTCAAGGGCAGTGAAGGCAAGGAAGAATAAAAATGGCACCCACCAAAGCAGCATTTCCAATAATATTTTGGTGGTACCAGCTGGGCTAACTTAGGTATTATTGTTCTCAAAAATGGAGGATCTCGCTCTGTGTAAAAAAAGACCCTTAGAAGCACCCATCCTGGAATGATGATGACAACGCTGGTTACAAAAGGCCCAGAAGAAGATGGAGAGACAAGGATGAAATTCAGCTGCCAGAAGTGGAGAGTGGTGGTAGGACCTTGGAGTGCTCCACACCCTTCCTTCCTATGCCTAGTTCTCAAGACCAAGCAACTTACTTTTGAAAGCTCTTATCAAACCACTCTCTGTCTAGCTTAGCCATTAAAGGTAGCCCTGGGGGCAGTCTGTGTCCCCAGGATCAGTGAATGTTTCCGTGATCAGAAATTCTTGCCTAGCTGCTTTAATTCCTTCTGTGGTTTTTTGACTTGGAACCTATGTGTAGGATCAGAGTTATCTTCACCTGTCCAGCTACATTTGGGGGCTCATTCGGAACTCCAGTACGGGAATATCAGGCAGTTGTGTGGAGCTCACGTTTTTTCCACCTTGAAGATTAGACATGAACTGACACCTGGGCAACAAACGACTTGAGTGTCTGTATGTGGTCAAAAACACTGCCAGGGCTACTTGGATGACCAACAAAGGACTAGATTTTTTAAAGTTACTAATGTACATAATTTGGGGCTGATTTAGCCACCTGAACATCTCTGTTCAGCACCATTAGAATTTAGAATTTAGAACCCCAAGGTAATAGATTTGAGTCTGGGCTGTACCATTTCACTATGACTGTATGATCTTCTATACAAAAGATGTGTGGAAATGAGCAGTTGATGCTTTTCAAGGCACAGAGGTACGTGAAATCACCTGGTAAGTCATATCCTGAGAAACCTGCCTTAAAGGGACTGGGCATTTTCTGTTTCTCCAGGGGTTGGCAAACCTCGATGGTAGAGAGGAGGGCTTGATTCCATCCATGCCCTGCCACTGGCTTTGTAGACTGTTGTCAGGTCCTTATTGAGAACAAAAACGGGTTATAAATAGCTAAAAAACATAACAACCCCCAAACAAAGCAAAACAAAATTAAAAACAGGTTTGCCGCATAGGCCGGGAAAAGCCTTCAAGATGTTATTTCTTCTGGAGCCAGAACTGCCTTTCTGTTCATTTCCTGAACCCAGGAGCAGGTCTGGAAGCAAAACGGCTGGCTGTGGGACCCGCCCTTTATACCTCTCTGCCCAAAGGGCAGAGCTCTTCCAGCCCAGACGTATGCACATGCCAAGCATCACTGGTTCCCATCATGCCATCTTACTGTAAGAGCTTATATTTAGGTAATCTGAGCTATTTTGGTTGGTGTTAATGGAATCCGTTTGGGATTAGGGAACTAATCCTTTTGTTTTCTTCACCCGCCCCCTGTTCTGTTTTCCTTACAAAATAGGGCAAGTTAGACTCTGAAACAGAAGTGGTCTCTCCTTTTGCTTGCAGCATGCACATCTCAAATCTTAGAAAGGCTCATTCTCGTTACTGAGATCAAGTGCTGAGAAACTTATTTCTTACCCATCCCTCCACATCCCACCCTGTCCCCCCAACCTCCAACATTTCCTGCTTGCCAACAACTTTGATTTCTTAAAAACGTCCTTTGCCTTGTGGGTGTGTTTTTTACTAGGTGATGTCATTTATCCCCATGCCCTGAAAATAAGTTTGGAAATCCCTGGAAACTTTGGTGGTGGAGCCAGGAACGGGCAGGATTTAGGGTAAGGAGGACTTTTGGTGGAGGATAATGCTAGGGAGTCCACCCTTCCAAGAAGCCATTTCGTTCAAGGGAACTGATCTCTTTAGTCTGGAGATGACATGTAAATCCAGGGGATCCCCAGGTCCCATCTCTACAAAAAAACTTCAGCCCATTTCAGCACATTAAGACTCTGTTAATGGGACAAGACATTGTTGTGGTTATTATTATAATTATATTTTTCCCTCCAGGTTGTTGGCAACCCTATTTCCTACTTAAATCAGAAACATAGCAGAGGGATTTTGCTTGGAAACTTTGTCAAGGGAAGAGTCCCAGCCTGGGAGATGTGAGGGAAGAGTTGAGGATGGTGTTTGGAGCGATAATCTGGAATGGTGGCAGTGCCTTCCAGGGAGGGGGCCCATCTGATCTTCCATGCCCTGGTCGCAACCATAGACCTGGCAGCTCTGCCTTACAAGCCCAGCAGAATGCAGAAAGTTCCCTCCAGGTCTCTCAGCTCTTCTGGATGCTCATTCCACCAGGTTGGGGCCAGGCCCAGAAAGGCCCTGGCCCAGAGCCCAAGGTATCATACCAAGGATTATCCATAGATCCTCCACTCAGGTCAGTGGAAAACCATTCCTACATGGGCTTTCTGGCTGTTATTTCTGCTCTATGGATCCAGTTTCCTGAAGTTCTGAGGAAGATGCCAACTTTACACGGATGCCAGAGGCCCTGAAAACCGCAGCTTCTCCCACCTGCTTTTGACAGACCATGCGTAGAAGTTTGCTTCACTATGAGTAATGTTTCCACTCGGTTCAAAACACTTTCATCCATCATGTCTGGCAAAATAGTGTGGGCCGGCCCTAAAACTGATCCCTTTACAAGGATGCCTGTAGGAACACTGACTCGTTAGACAGCCTGCCTAATCCACAGGCCTCAAACTGGATTACGTGAGCAAATAAGCGCATGCAGCCTGATTTCCACACCTGTGTGGCAGCCAAAGAGGCCCCAGAATTCTCTCTGAGAGTTCAAACCTGGTTTGTTTGTTTTGTCTTGATATCCCATTGATTTGCTCATCTGAACTCACGCCCTCAGCCACGTGTTCAAGCAAAACCTGTGGGAAATCATAATATTCATCCTTTAAAAATGCCAGTTAATAATAATTTGAGACTAGTTTTCGTGCATGGTCTTGCGATCCCTTGCTTATGAACCAAAGCGTGACAGAATGTGGGATTTCAGACTGGCTAGAGTGCAGAGATGATCAACTTAAAAGCTAGGTGAGGACGCAACCTTTTAGTGCGTGGAAAATAGAGTTTTCCTGCATTCCTTTTTGCTCCTGCCTCTGCTTTTGACCCCTGCAAGGTTATTCCCAAGGTTACAGTACCCAGGTGGAGGATCAGCAAGGTGAGAGGCTAGAGTGAAGGAGGACAAGCGTGTGATATGACTGCTGCTTCCACTTCCTCTCTGCGGAGAAAAAAGGTTGATTTAATCCTTGCATCCTTTCTCGCTAATATTCCCCCCCCCCCCCTTTGAAGCTCTACTGGAACCCAACTGCCTTTCAGGTGCCAGGCTCAATCACTTCGTCTTACCAAGGCTTTGAGCTAAAGGTTTGAACCTTTCTTTAGCTGTTTCATGGTTTGCTTTAAGTTGATTTTATGGATTTTTATTATTATTACTTAGATTTATTGCCCACCGCTATCGGACAAGCTGTCTCGCGGCAGGTTACATAAAATGCCCCACCAAAATACGTAAAACCCTTAATCCCCCATTAAAACAAGTATCCTGGTGGAAAAGGGTTTTTACAGGTTTTATGGATCATCGTATGGGTTTTTAAAAGTTCCATGCTGATTTGATCATTTTACAGTATTATTTATACCTGTGAGGGGCCTCAAGCAGACCTCTGGCAAAGGCATCTTATACAGGCCCTAATTTGACAAAATAGCAATGGAGACACAACAGGGGTCACTTAATGGTGGGTCGCTTGTTTTTTACTAGCATGATCAGCTCAGAGGTGATCTGATTCCCTCACTGTTGCCAACTTCCAGGTAAGGCCTTGAGTTGTTCCAGAGTCACAACTGATCCACAGACTACAGAGAACAGTTCCCCTGGAGAAAATAGATGCTTTGATAGGTAGATTCTATGTCAATACCATAGGCTTATGAGGTCCCCCCTGGCCACTGGGGGGGTTGCCAGATGCAGGTTGGGAAGAGTAGAGGATGGAGTCTGGAGATGCCAGGGACCTCCATGGGGCACAATGCCATACAGCCCAGCCTCCCAAACACCCATTTTCCCCAGGGGAAATGCTCTCTGTAGTCTGGAGATGTGCTGTAATTCCACGGGTTCCCTTGTTCTTCCTAGAGGCTGGCATCTTTAGAACTCTGTCCTCCTCAGCCACTGTCCCTAAATATCTAGTAGCTTCCCAAGCCCGAATGGGCAGTTCTGTCCCCCACCTCATATATTTACGGGTCACAAGTTCTTCAGGTCCCCTGGGATACAATCTCTGATCTGTAACTGCTACACATCACAGAATGCTTAAGAGATTTTAGTATCCGAGCCAGAAAACCCCAAATGCACCCTGTGGTTAAAATTAAAAAAGGGGGGAGAAGACTGTTTTACTCAACTGACTGATTGTCTTTTCACAGGCCTTTCTCTGGTACCCCAAAATCGGTTGCTCGAGGCAATTGACTTCATCTTGCCTAATGGTAAGTCTTGGCCTTGCAACAGATATTTTTGAAATTAGCTTTCCGAAGTGCCAGTTAGTGCCGTGATAGCTCTGACTGGGTTGCCGGTCGTTCTCAGCGGGGGGGCTTCGATTTAATTATGGTTCCCAGTAGGAAGCAAAGCTTGATGGGGCAGGCTGAGATGAAAAGAAATCTGCTTTTCTATCAAGCTGACAGTTTTAAAGTCATTCGCAGATCCTTAGTTGTGGCACAGAACTTTCTGGAAAGTGGGCCTCGCGCTCTCCACCTCCCATGGCCTGTGCCTTTCATCGCCTCCTCCAACACCTAATGAAGACATGTTGACATGGCTGGCTTGAGGAGAAGCCAATCCAGAGTATTATATTGTAGTATTATAGTTATGAACATTTTTTTTTCATGGTGGCACCGTCTTTGGAGGGGCCATAAATCGGACCTGGCAAAACCGATTCTCACCAAATTTGGAGAGAAGGTAGAGAAAAGTCAGCCAAAGACTTCCTATGAGTTTGTTCTATGGAGGCTCAAGTCACGAGAACGGCAAAGGTGTCATTTTTCTACCTTTGCTAAGCTAAGCTACTAGTGCCCTATCTGGCCTGAGAGCACCTGGCCACAACAAGCCCTTCAATGGTCATGTCTTGACTGGATCCTTGTATCCCGCTCTAGGCGGGCCTGCCCTTGGCTCCAATCTGGAAATTATAACTGGTCCAAAATGCTGCTGCACTAGTCCTCACTAGGGGACAATCCCTGAAACACGATGGAGAAACAAAAGGGAGATTTGTGCTGGGATGCTTGTGTGTTGTTTGAGGAGCAAAGGTTTGGTGAGTGACTGCTTAGAGGGGCCAAGACCTAATTAGTATTTGACTCTCCTTTTTTTTGTAAACCTCCATGAGCCAGTTCTCTGGGAGCAAGTGGTATAGAAGTTTAAAAATGAATGAATGAATGAATGAATGAATGAATGAATGAATGAATGAATGAATGAATGAATGAATGATCTGTGGGATCTGTGCAAAGTGGGGATCAAGACTGAACCTACCAGGCTCACCCCAGCTTAAGGTCAGCACAGAGCCTCATGCACCCACATGTAGGTTCTCTTTAGATGGCCAGGAATGGTACTTGTAAGGTCCTGACGGTGGGAACAGGATTTGTGTGCACAGACTTTGTGTCAACATCAGGCCAAACATACGTTGGTGGGGAGTGGGCAGAGAGGATGGGGCTGGCACCCATTCTTCACTGGGACACAAAGATTTATGTGTACCGCCTGGCTATAGTTTAGTCTTACTTGCTGCTTGATGGAAAATTGATGGACATGACAAAATGGCTTCCAATAATAATGGACTATTATGCTATGGAGTCCACCCTCCAAAGCAGCCATTTTCTCTAGGGGAACTGATCTCTGTAGCCTATAGATGAGCTGGAATTCCAGGGGATCTCCAGGTCCCATCTGGGGACTGGCACCCATAGTTTAGAGATAGCTAGAACTGCGTTGGCCAGAACAGAAGCATCCTTGGAGTACAGCTGTGGGTCTGATACAGCTCTAGTGACTAGGCTGTGATAGGGCCTACCAACTTCCAATTCCTTCTGCTTGCGTCTTTTGTGCAGTGGTTAAGAGCAGCGGCTTTAAATCTGAAGAGACGGGTTTGATTCCCTGCTCCTCCACATGCAGCCAGCTGGGTGACCTTGGGCTAGCCACAGTCCTGCAAGAGCTATTCTTGTAGAGCAGTTATCTTAGAGGCCTCTCAGCCCCACCTACTTCACAGGGTGTCTGTTGGGAGAGAAAAGGGAAGGCGACTGTAATTCGCTTTGCGACTCCTTCGGGTAGTGAAAAGCGTGGTAGAAAAGGTAACTCCACCTCTTTTGTAAAGAAAGCAGATGTTAGCAATGCAATGAAGTGAAATCTTCAGTACGTTTTCTTTCTCTCTCCCACCCCAAAGAATCTAAACTTGTGGTATGGGCCCGGGGGCTTCTTTCTCTTTGGAAATGTGTGTCATAATCAAGTGATGAGAGTGTGTCATAATCAAGTGATGATTTATGGAGCGAACACTGTGTGGTCTTCTTTAGTATAATATGTACTATTGTAGCTCTTTAGTGGTTTCTCTAGGAATGTATGTATTGCTCCACCCTTACTCTCCTTCTCCTTCTCCTTCTCCTTCTCCTTCTCCTTCTCCTTCTCCTTCTCCTTCTCCTTCTCCTTCTCCTTCTCCTTCTCCTTCTCCGTCTCCGTCTCCGTCTCCGTCTCCGTCTCCGTCTCCGTCTCCGTCTCCGTCTCCGTCTCCGTCTCCTTCTCCTTCTCCCTCTCCTTCTCCTTCTCCTTCTGTCCACTTAATCATTTGTACCAAGATTTAATCATTTATACCAAGATTTAATCATTTGTACCAAGATTTGCTGAGATCTTTCTGGAAAGATGGCAGGACCAGTAGATTGGCATGCTACATGGATAGGAAGGTGAGCCTCCTGCCCACATCTCTGCATGGGTAAAGTGCTATGATGTCTCAGCCAACTTATGGTGACTCCAGCAGGGGACTCTCACGGCAAATGAGAAGAAGAAATGGTTCTCCATTGCTTTCCTTATCAGAGTCTTCCCCCCAAGTACTGACCTTGCTTAGCATCTAAGATCTGATGAGCTGGGGCTGTACCCATGCTGTCTTCCAGAACATGTAGCCGAAGGGCAGAATTACATGTAATGTACTTGCCCAAAATAGTTTCCCCCCCCCATCCCCTACGCATATTGCAACTGCTTGGTGTTGTAATTTAAGAAGGCAGATCATCTCAAACAGGGAGGGGCTAGGAAACTACGGAACATGCTCCCCACAGATATTTGGCTGGCATGAAATGTACCAAGTATCTGGCATCAGGTAAGGAGGTACTTGTTTACCTACACCTTGTGTGGATTATGGTGGTTTTTTTCTTCCAATGTTATATTAACATGTGGTTAAGTTTTCTTTTGATGTCAAAGCATCAAAGAAAACCCTGGAGATAAAGCAGAAAAGTGGGTATGAAGTGAATCCGGATAAAATAAAAATATCTGGGAATTGTTCTGGATAAAAAATTAGGACAGTTATACGGAAACAATTATATCCCACTAGGGAAAAGAATTGAAAAGTGGTCAAAATTAAATATTTCGTGGTCGGCTTGCATGACAGCTATCAAAATGAGTGTTTTACTGAAACTAAACTTTCTCTTTCAGGTCATTCCGATTCAAGTAAACGATAAGACTTTAACTAAATGACAAAGCATGGTAAATCAGTTTATGTGGAGATCAAGAGTGGCCTTCAAAACTCGGCAGGATGGGAAGATGGGAGGCGGACAGAAAGTTCCCAAATTCAAACTCTACTTGCATGCAGCAGCATTATCTTGGATAACAGATTGTATTATGGATCCACAGTCAAGGGACTGGACTTTTGATAAAACCAGCCTAGGAACAGGACTGCATGACCTCTTATGGCCAATTGATGAGAAGAAAACAAATACATTCTGACTACTACAGGGAAATTGAAAAGCTGCGTTACTCTTAACAAAGAAGGCATTGATATCACCGGGTTGGAATATCACCAAATTGTAGGCAGGGATACGTCTGAGGGCCTTTCCGCACGCCATAAATATAGCAAAATGCTTTTAGCGTTTCACATGACATCACCAACATCCAGCGTCCAAGCAGCAAACCACTAGCAACATCCTCCATTTTAAAGCGCTAGCTAGTGAATTGCATAAAGTGGATTCCCCAAGCTAAAAAGCACAAGCTACAGGAGGGCAACCAGCAAATTCAGTCTGGGTCAGTCTTAACTGATTTTGAAAGATACTATTTCAATGGAAGCCTCATCTGCAGGGCCAGATATATAAATTATTGTTAAAGTATGACACTGAGACTGAGCAAGTTAAAAACGGTATGGTGGAATGGATGCTGAATTTGAATCGTACTATCTTGTTAGAGGAATGGGGAATTATTGTGGAATAAAACGGTGAAACATACAAAATGTCAGCTGCTGAGAGAAAATTGGTACAACATTTTTTATAGATGGTATGTGACTGCTAAGTTGTTGGGTAAAACATCTGGAAATTCAGATATAAAATGTTTGAATTGTAAGGAGAAGGTTGGTTCTTTCTATCATATGTGGTGGACTTGTAAAAAAATCCAGAAATTTTGGATAAAAATTCATGACATTTTAGAAGATTAAATTTCCTCTCTGTCCTGCATTTATACTATTAAGTGTACTGCCTGATAATGCTCCTAGAAAAGCTGGTGATTTCTTTTTTCATGCAACTACGGTGTTCCAGATGGCAGCTGCAAGACTTTGGAAACTTCAGGATATCCCCTAAGTATCCGACTGGTTTAAGAAATTGGGGGAGTTGGCTTGAATGGTGAAGTTTACAAGCCTAATGAACAATTGATCCATAGATGAATTTCAGGGATTCTGTAGCTACTATACGAATTATTTGGATAGTTAGTTAACGAACGTATTAGACCAACAGCAAGGTATATTGTAATCTATGTATTTCTATGCTCTTTTTTGTATTTTCTTTTCTGTTTTTCTTTCCTTATATAAATCTCAAACACTGGTTTTCCAGCATTTTTAAAAAGTTTTATTTTGATTGTCTGTGAGCCTCCACAATATCCATACATTATTCATCAAGGGCTCGTTTTATCTCACCCTCCCTCTAACCACCTCACAGCAGCCCATGCCTACCTCTCCTCTCACCTGGAGCTTGAAGACAATTTGGTGATGTTGGCAAAGTGGAGACACAATTATTGGCTCAGGATCTCTGAGGGCATTGAAAACAGAGTGGGGACTTGAACACAGCTTTCCCTGGTCCAGTGTTTTAACCACTACACCCTGCTGGCTATCAAGGTCCACCACTAACTTGTAGCCCCCTGTCTTGCTTCCAGTAAAAAATCTCCATGCCTTAAAAAAAATTAAAAATAATGAACTGGGAGGGGTGGGTCCCAGTGAAGAAACAAATATAGAAAATTACAGATGCACTGGGAAACCAATATGGTAATAAAATATCCAAATTGGACTTATAAAGAGCCTTCTCTCTTCAGTAATTCTTTATTTTGATTATTTCACACAAGACCCGACGCGTTCCGCCTTACAGCTTTTTCAAGGGACAATGGTTACCTTTGTATTTTCCAAGAATCATTGTCCCTTGAAAAAGCTGTAAGGCGAAAACAAGTTGGGACTTGTGTGAAATAATAAGAATAAAGAATTACTGAAGAGAGAAGGCTCTTTACTGAAGAGAGAAGGTTTGGATATTTTATTGCCATATTGGTTTCCCAGTGCATCTTTAAGCTTCTTAAAAAAAATTAAGGCATGGAAATTTTTTACTGGTTGTCCTAGGCCCCCAGGAAGTATATCTGGCCTCAACCACGGCTCAACCTTTACAGCCCTGGTTCAGACCTGGTGGAATGAGCTCCCAGAAGAGTTGAGGGCCCTGACAGCTCTCTGGGTTCCGCAGGGTCTGTAAGTCAGAGCTCTTCTGCCAGGCATTTGGTTGAGGCTGGAGTGAAGGCTGGGGTAATAAGCCCTGGTCCTTCCCTTCCCTTTTGCAGTCTGTACTCCCCCTCGGGCTAACATTGCCTGGGGTCATCTATCGGGGTACAATGACTGCTAGCAGAAGAGGCGAGGGTCCTCAGAGGAGAGACTAGGTTGCTCATTGTTGCTGCCATTGATTGTATTGGGATTCATGATGATTTTATATGTTTAGGTAAACCACTACGAGGTGGCTGGGCTGAGAATGACGGTCTATAATTCTAATGAATGAACGAACAAACGAATGAACGAACAAACAAACAAACAAACTAATGAAACCCCAGGAAAACAGTGAACAAAAACCGGACAATCCAGCAACTAAGTGTAACAAACAAACAAACAAAACAACCCAACTGAAAAAACCCAAGAGCACCAAGAGGTGCATTTCTGTAGACACTCAGTTAGCCTCCAAGAGATTGTGTAGATTGTGTAAAAGTATATGTGTGTTCTCCAAAAATGATGAACGTTCTAATACACAATTGATATGAGTAGTAACTTCTTCCCAGAAAAACTAAATGACAGGATGCACCAAGAATCTCCATTTCTATTACCCCCCTAGATAGGAAAAATTATGAGTTGCCATAATCTTTGTTCCTCATGAGTGGCAGCAACTTTGGCATGGCAATTATGCTCCGGAAAACAGATACAGACAAAAAGAGAAACGATCTCATCCCAGGCCGACTTGCTCTTTTACACTGCAGTTTCTGCAGTTGCCATCCACAACAAAAAACAGAAATGAAAAGAAGCATAGGAGCAAACTCATTCTACCCTTCCTTTGCGGTGGTGTGCATCATATCTCAAATGCCTCCTTGGTGAAGGAGCAAGCTTCTTGGCTCTTTCCCAAGGAGCTCAATGTGCCTGAAGTGAACCAGGTTTTAAAGAAGGATCAGTTGCAGAGTGTGGAAGTAGGGCCCTGCAAGAATAGCACGTTGATCTAGACCTGACCGACACCCCTTCGCCCAAGTCTAAACCTTTGGTTTCGGCATGGGATTAAGGCATGTGCTATGCGAAAGGAGGCTTGCTGTAGCAATTATTCACTCGTTGCAAATAATGGGGCAATTAGAGTGACAAAACAGCATCCACTTCACACACCCTCTTTTGTGAGCTTGTGAGGTTTTACAACTGTCTTCAGAAGGCAGGGAGAGTCTGCTGTAAAAGGGCCGGCCTCCTCTCGTCTCGTCCCCTTGGCGGCCTCCTCTCTGGAGCCATGGTGCAGGTCGGAACATTGCAAGACTCAGGGAGGTGCAGGGGAAGGGCAACAGCACAGAGAATTCTGGTTGACCCCACAGAATGCCAAATGGCTCGTGCTTTCTCAGAGGGTGGATTGCTCTCCTCGTGGCTTTTCTGAGGCTCATACTAATTGCCTCCATTTGGAACGTATGCCTTTGCAACTTAATACGGACAACATTGACAGATCGTGCTGCTGCTTCTATCACGTTTCAATTGCTTTAAGGGTCAAGGATCTCCCCCCCTTCCCCCAAGGAGTGCTGGGAATTGTGATTTTGTGATGATTCAGATCATTGCATCCTGGCTGGACCTCCAGCACGGCTGCAGGGACGTAACCTGGGGACCCTCCTGCTCTCCCCTAAACTAACATAGTATCTTTGAGTACATGGAATGTCAACATGGCAAACGTATTCTATAGGGCCTGGAGTTCAATTGGACTTCACTAGGGATGCTGATTGGCCAGCCCAAAGTCTGACATTGGGAACCACCAAAAGCTGATGGCAGTCCCCAAGTAGGACCTGGGGATTCCCCGGTTTCACAGCTCATCTCCTGGTGACAGACATCCGTTCCCCTGGAGAAAGTGGCTGCTTGGGAGGGTGGATTCCATAGCATTGCACTCCACTGAAGTCCCTCTCTGCTCTGCTCCAAATCCCACACTGGGTCTAGCCAATGTCAGCCTTAAGAACTGAATGCAGGCAGGTCAAGATGACAGCTCCTGGAGGAGCTTTCCCGGACACTGAAGCCCGTGGCAAGGGAAGGTCCCTAGCTCCCTGCTTGCAAGAGTCGTTTCGGTGCAGTTCTTGGTGTGTGTGGGCTACAGGCATGTTCAAAACCAGCGTGGGACAAAGAAAGGGAAATCTGCCACTCCTTGCCCCAGAAACAAATCTGAAACCTGGAGCCTAAGCTGCCTCATAATCCCCAGGAGCTGCTGCAAGGCACCTGTGTCCCTAAGTACCTTCTGGGCCCCTACACCTCCCACACGTTGGCGCTTCCTGTCCCGACTGCTCCCTTTGACTCTCTCTTGCCTCCACCCAGGTTCCTGTGTGCTACCTCCAGAGGCTTCAGCTCAGCCTCTCCCTTTACCAGGAAGCCTCCCCCATTTTCCGGAAAAGTATCCTGAAGAGCCACCCACTCCATGAGGGATCCCAGCGAGGATGGCACCGAGTCCTGCTCTCGCCCATTACAAGTCAGACTGGCTGCAGGGCAGAAACTCCTTAATAGGCGACACTGTTCAAAGGTGATGTCAGGGATAGTTGCCTCACCATGAAGTGTGCAGGTCAAGGAGAGCACAAAAGTTCTGTCCGATGTCTCCTCCAACTCCCTTTTGATAGTGAAGAGGTTCACCTTTCCCAGCCAGGCTCCGTGCCAAGCTTTCCTCTTCTTTCAGCGCCACTCTCCCCCGCCTTCCGCTCTGCACCGTCTTGGCTGCTGCTTCTTTTTAGTGATTTGTCATAGGGGAAAACTGAGCCAATCCGGGAGCACACAAGGAACGGGATGACATCACCACAGGAAGTCTATGACCGTAATAAAACTAACACACACACACACACAGGAAGTCACCAGTCAGTCTGGGGCAGGGGTAGTCAAATTGCGGCCCTCCAGATGTCCGTGGACTACAATTCCCAGAAGCCCCTGCCAGCGTTTGCTGGCAGGGGCTCATGGGAATTGTAGTCCACGGATATCTGGAGGGCCGCAGTTTGACTACCCCTGGTCTGGGGTATATGATGGCACCTTTGTGAGAAACTGAGGCCAACTGAGGAAGAACAGAGAGAGAGAGAGAGAGAGAGAGAGAGAGAGAGAGAGAGAGAGAGAGAGAGAGACCCACAGAAGGCGTTATCAATAAATAGGGAAAAAAACTACCAACATTTTAACACTAACAAAATCCTTGAGGAGGGGTGTTCTGCCACTGCTGAGTATTTCCGTTGCTTGGACCTTAATCTGTTTCTGCAGCCCTTGCTTTCTTGTGTCACATATTCTATTGTGCAAATGCATGTTTTCTGTTGGGGAAGAGCAGATATTGTATTCATTTTACCTTCAATCAGATTTCTGTCCTGGAACCATTTGTCCTGGGATATGTGAACTAAAAATAAGGCGCGTGTCTAGTGCGTATCCCCAATTATTTATCTCTCTCCAACCATTCTGCTTTTCCCTGAAGAAGCTGACCTCATCCCTCCTTCGTTTTGTCCTCCCAACACCAGCCTTATCCATCAGGTGAGACTGAAGGGGGTGTGGGGAGAAGATGAAGCTCCAGGGCCCAGGAGCATTTGAACTGAGACCTTCCCACTTTTAGGGCCAAACCAGACAGGTGCTGAGAGCTCCAAGCGATGTTTAAACTTAATTTTCAGGTGTGCAGAGGTCCAATTTGGATTGAGGCTGTGGCAAAGTGGGGGTTAAGTATTTAGCCTTCTCCCCGTGCTGTTCTCTTGAGCTGAAGCAGTTCTAAGCAGGTGCCATGGGTCCCAATGGACTAATGTACAAGTTAGGGTTGCCAACATCAGGTTGGGGAAATATCCAGAGATTTTGACGGTAGAGCTGGGGGAGGTCAGGGTTTGGGGAGAGGATAGACTATAATGCCATCGAGTCCATCTTCCCAAAAAGCCATTTTTCTCTAGGTCAGTGATTTAGGTCTAGGTCAGTGATTTCTCTAGGTCAGCCTTCCTAATGCCTTGACCCTTTAATACAGTTCCTCATGTTGTGGTGACCCCCAACCATAAAATGATGGAAGTCTTCTTTCACAGAAATTAAACCCAAACTGACCAATGGCATGAAGATCCATTGTTCATGATTGTATATAAACTCCCCCCCCCCCGGGGTTTCTCAGTTCAGTTTTGCCTCTTGTCCCACCATGCTGATCTTGCTCTTTTCTGCTGCTCCAGACCTACCCCACAAAGCTGTTGTGTGGATGCCCCCCCCCCCCGGCCAAGCTGCTTGCCCTGCTGCAACCCTTGTGAAGGGGTCATTCGACCCCTAAAGGGGTCCGGACCCCCAGGTTGAGAACCACTGCTCTAAGTGAATGGAAGATTTGGAACCCTAATACAGGTACTTGTTCCTCCTTGCAAACGGCAATTGGGAAGGGAGGCACAGATCTGGGCATAGGATAAATCTCCCTCCTCCCGGCAGAATTACTCTGAAAACCAAAGCAGCACCCAGCAATAGCATTTCAGTTAAAAGGAGTTGGGAAATCCACTCAACAGATCCCCTATGTCAGTTTCAGTTTGTCCTCAGATCACGCCGTTTGTGGTTAGGTGAACTGTTACCCAAAGCAAACATTTCCTTCATTGAAACTAATTTCCATGTTTTAGTCCTCATGGAGAAAAAGTCTCTCATTGGATACTGGCCATAGAGCTGGAGGGGTTCTAAGCCTCTGAACCTCAGAGCCGGAAGGCAACATGCAGGAAAGGCCTCAGCATATAAGAACCAACTCTTCTTCTTCTTCTTCTTCTTCTTCTTCTTCTTCTTCTTCTTCTTCTTCTTCTTCTTCTTCTTCTTCTTCTTCTTCTTCTGCTTCTTCTTCTGCTTCTGCTTCTGCTTCTGCTTCTGCTTCTTCTTCTTCTTCTTCTTCTTCTTCTTCTTCTGCTTCTGCTTCTGCTTCTGCTTCTGCTTCTGCTTCTGCTTCTTCTGATTCTGCTTCTGATTCTGCTTCTGATTCTGATTCTGATTCTGATTCTGATTCTGATTCTGATTCTGCGCTCTGCCCAGAGGAACTGGTTGGCTGCTGTGTGTGACGGGATGCTGGGCTAGATGTACTATTGGTCTGATCCAGTACGGCTCTTCTTAGGTTCTCAAGAAGAATAGTGCGACACCAATCCATGCTCAGTTTGCAAACATGCATGTTTGCCAAAGTAGAAAATGTTCAACTTAGTTCTTTTTCCTGGTTTTAGTTTATCCCATCACTTATCGACTTGGAAATTTCTGTCAATGATAGCATTCTGGTTAGGATCTAGTCACTCCCCTCCACAATAGCTTTTGACAACTTTCCAAACCTTAAGGAGGTCATGGAAGAATCTTCTGGCTTGGGGTGACATCTGACCCTTGGGGTGACTCAATATGGGGTGGTTTGCCAGTGCCTTCCCCAGTCATGACCGTTTACCCCCCAGCAAGCTGGGTACTCATTTTACCGACCTCGGAAGGATGGAAGGCTGAGTCAACCTTGAGCTGGCTGCTGGGATTGAACTCCCAGCCTCATGGGCAAAGCTTTAGTACATGGTTATATACTACCTGTCTGTGCACACCTGTGCAATTCATGCACATACTCATGCTTAACATATGCACAGAGGGGATTGCGTTGATCTTCCCTTCCTCTCCCTCCCCACCCTGACTACGCCCACTTCAGCCCCTGAGCTCTTTAACTGCTCTTCCCTCTTAAAAACTGTTATTTGTTCCCACCCAACCTTTTTGCTGCCATCATTGGTGAAAACTGGCTAAACAGGTTTTACCCCCATTAAAATATTCTGCAAATCTCCAAAACCTGTTTGACTAGATACAACTGTGGAACAAGCCTGTGGTGCACAGGTCTCCAACGCACAGGTAAGGAAAAATTATCTCCCTCTCTAGTGCATTTTGATCCTGCCCTTTCACCTGTTGGAATTTGTAGTGTGCATGATGCTGCAGCATATATGAAGAATGTCCTGCAGAGGAAATTTGAGGAGATGTGTAGTTAGTATATTTAGACCAGGAACTTCCTGGTATTTTTCAAATAATCTCCCTTTGTGTCCTGATTAAACTATGGTTGAATTGGAGATTTTCTGCTCCTTCGAGCACACTTCCTCCCTGTTTGCCTTCAGATTAAAAAGAACAGTTAGTCAGTTAGACAGGTTTCTCTCTCTCTCCTAACTCTCTCAATTTATTCTTTAAGCAGCTGTTTCTTTGCTCCCTTGCATACTTAAACTCTGCCAACATCATAAGGAGCTTAAATAAGCAGATATGCTACTCGCTTCTACCCCTCACAACAACCCTGTTAGGTAGGTTAATGTATTTTATTGGAAACATTTCCATGCCGTCTTTCCAAATAATGCATGGCCTCCAAGACAGCAGACATCAAAACAACAACGTTCAAATATTCTGGACATTAAAAGGCCTTTAAAATACAAAAATTATAAAACATTGAAAATTATGAAATAAAGTCTAATCTACCATACTCACAGTGAAGAGGGCTAAGTAGAGTTAGTGTGGAAACACCAAACTAAACCCATTTCTCTCTCCAGTTAATCTGCCCAAGAGTAAAGAATGATGGGGGAGCAGGGCTCTGAAACCAGGGCCCATTCTGCACATGTTGGACAGTTGACTTTCAATTGGTTTTAGAAGTAGATCTTCCAGTTCCGCACAGGAAAATCCAGCTGCAGAATCATATTGAAAGTGCATCATCCAACATATGCATACAGGGCCCAGATCTTTTGGACCAGTGCTCCCATATTTCCTGCCTCCAGTTTGATACTCTCTGATGGGGAGACCATGGCCCTGTGCCGCCACTAGATGGCAATTCACCTCCATGGGAGAAAGTATGACAATATTTGGTAAGGCGCTGAGTCTCAGTGTTTTTTTAAATGGGCTTGATTTCTTTTTCTTTAGGAGCAAACAAGGTTACTATTTCTTTCCCTCCACGGAATGCCCCCTGCTATGCTGTGGAGACTCAGAACTCATGGGAAAGATGTATAATACCATCCCTAGAGTTTTGCAGGCTAACTTGCTACATTTGGACATGGATTTCCCAGAAAACAGGGCCTATTATGCATGCATTGCTTTCCTTTGCAGTCAATTCACTGACCCTTTAAAATCACCCTTTTAAGAAATGTTTTTAAAACATTCCTGTTTATGCATATGCTCTGATTCTGCACTGTTGTTTTTTTTTAAAGTGATTATGAATTTTAAACCGTTCTGACTGTAACTGTGGGGGAATTCCTCCATTGTGCTGCAAAGTTACCTGACCACCACTCTGACACATGCTGCTAGTGGGGCTTTATGGGAATTGTAGTTCATGGACATGGAGACTTTTCCGTGGGGATATACAGGCTTCTGAATGCCAAAACTACCACCTTTCCCTTTCTGAAGTATATTGTTCCTTGTAGAGAGTGGGTAGGGTGGACCGCAGCATATTGCAGGCTCCCATGCAAACGTAAAGCCCCCGCCATACAATCCCTTTCCCAGTGAAGGTTTTTTAAAAATCACTGGTGAACCCAAAGTGGGAGCCTCTGCCCATAGCCTGAAGCTGCTTCCGCACTCTCTGCAATCTGGAACTGGCATTTCAGACCCCTCTGCTTCACCAACCTGATAAACTTTCAAACAAGGTCCCCCCACACCATGGTCACTGATCAGAGGTAAAGTTTGTAGTCTCATGAGCATTCACGGAAAGCTATGAAGGAAATGTCATGCATACCACAGGGTAATTTCTACTAATTTACATAGCAATAAAGTTGGCTTGGTTGCCAGAGCAAATGGCAAATTCACATGATCGCTGACATGGGCAGATTATCAGTGGCAAGCAGTCAAGCTCTCATTGGTAGATGAGGGACAGCAGGAAAGGGGAGGAGATAAAAAAATATGCAAACATTTATGTATCAAAAAAGACCATCCTCGGTGCTGTCACATGAGAAAAGTCACCGTAAAACTAGTTTCAGAAGCCTTGCTGAAAAAATGCTGTCAGAACTGTGGGCAGCATTTGCAATGCAAAAACAAAAACAATATGATGCATTTCATGGTGTGAAAATGGTGCCACGTTAAGAATTAAAAGATAACATGTCACTTTTGGCAGTCTGTTTGCGAGTTTTCCATGCTGCATTAAAACACCCAAGATGAGATTTAAGCAGCCTGTGGTTTCTCCTACTAGTCTTGTTCTTACGAAAAGCTGGTTCTTCTTGCTGCTATAGTCATGGAATAGTCATCCTGGAAGGTAAAGCTGTGATCCTATTAAAGAAATCTGACACTCCTATCTTGTTTTCTTGGAAGTAAAACCCACTGATTTCCAAGGAGGACTCCTTGAGCATTTAACAGATTTCACACATCTTATCATAGGATGTCTTGGCTGAAGTCTACCAATGCTTATTTATATAATAAGTGTGCTAGCCTTTCTGGGGCTTTTCAGATATTACAGGAATGCATTCTGGGAACTAGGGTGGCCAAATCTGAGCTGAGAAATCCCTAGAGAATAGGGGCTGAGTTAGGGAGGTGGTGGAACCCAGTGGGATATGATGTCATAGATTCCACCCTCTAAAGCAGCCATTTCCTCCAGGGGAATGGATGTTTGTAGTCTGGAGACCAGTAGTCATTTCAGGAAAGTTCCAGGTTCTACCTGGAGGTTGCTGGCCCTACTGGGAGCCCATCAGCTTCATGCAGAAGGGAGTTTGGGCTACCTGTCATTTTTGTGGCTGAGTCATTCCAAAGTCACTGATTGCATCCATTCATGTTTTTTGAATTCATTTATAGTCTATTCTGTGAAATAGCCAAAAACGGATTCATTATTTCCAAGTCTAAATCCCTAATCTGAGTTTGTTAGTAAGTTGTTTGTACAGCAGTCCTATACCTAAAGATAGAGAATAGATCACAGGTCTAAACTGGGTCTCGGCTGCTTTGAAATGAAACTGTTCCCTTTCCCTTCCTCTTCAAACTGTGTTTATCACTAGAGTCCGAATAAAACACAAATGTTTATATTTCATAAATATTCCAAAATGTGTTTTAGCATATTAATTGAGGCTCCTGTGCCCACTTGTGAAAACTGCCACAGCAAGCAGACACGGAAGTGATGGGACAGGAAGTTCTAGGATTTGGACAAAACTCTATAGTTAAACTATAGACTTTTGTCCATATCCTAGAATAGCACACTGACACCACAGCAATGGCATTACATGCATTTTTTTAAAAGTAGGGCAAGAATGGTGCTCATGCTGTCCTGGTTCTACATTGTTCATGGGGGCTTCCCTCCATTCTTTTCCCTCTTTTTTACCGTTATTTTAAATATATGAAATGGTTACCTTTCTTCTAAGCATTTCAGGAAAACTATAAAAGTGGTAATGTCACTCCTTCATGGCCTAGAAACCTTCTTTGCCCTCCCTTTCTCTTTCTCTGCCAAACAGTATTATGACAGTACACTGTGGCTCATCAAGAAGAAGGAAAAAAGACCTTTAAAGGAGGCCATTTTTAATGTAGAGGTTACCTCCACCCTCCTTAGGGTGGCACCTGGACATCTCTGGCTATTAAAGTTTATCTCCAGATGATTTCCTCGCTCAATGAGTACTGAAAGTGTGGCCTTCACTGCCAGAGGCTGTATTGATAACAATGGGGGCACATGGATTTAACCAGGGGTTAGACCAGTCTTTCTCAGCTTTTGTACCATTGAGAACTCCCTTTTGTACCATTTTGTACCATTTTGTACCATTGAGAACATTCTTCAGGCTCTGAGAACGCCCAGGAGTGGTATGACAGTGATTAATATGGTTGGAAAGCATAGCTGTGGACACACCCACCCGGAGCCCCTCCCCTTCCACCCCCTCCAGGCCCACCATTGGCCATTTTGGGAAAGGGGGCAGGTTGACGACCATATATGGTCATATCACCCAATAAATGTTTAACTTGTTATATATATATATATATATATATAATTAATTATCTCCCACCATTCAGGAAACCCTTTCAGGGCCATCAAGAAACCCCAGGATTTCATGAAACCCTAGTTGAGAAAGCTGGGGATAGACATGGAGGAGACGCCTATCAGTGGCTACTGGCCATGGTGTCTACGGGAATCTCCTCATTCAGCGGCAGGAAACCTCTGAATCCTAGTGCTAGAAGGCAACATCAGGGAAAGGCTATGTCCGGTTTGTTGGCCCTGCAGGTAGCTAGTTGGCTCTTTTGTGCAACAGGTTATGGCATTGGATGGATCTGATCCAGAAGACTCTTGCTCACATCCATACCTCAGATTCCTCTGATGGATACCTCTGGTCTGGAACTTTTCTTCCTGGGGTCCTAGTTTTCTTCCTGTGGGTTGATTTTTTCCAACATGGGCTGTTATTGTCAATCCAGAAGAGTACAATCCACTCAACAACCAGACAGTATAGCATTTGTAGGCCAGGTCCCGTGGTACAATGTCCAGATTTCCATCAATTAAAGATACAGTTGACACAATGAGGTTTTGCCACTCAACTACAAAACACTGAGACTGATGATATTTTGCAGCTCTCACTGTGTAACCTAACTTTCTACAAACAGCGTTGTTTGATTCACTAGGCTTTGCTTTATGGAAGCCCCGATTGCCTGTTCTTCATAGGCAGCAATTTCTTGTCCTGCCTGATCAATCAGGGGTGTATCATTGAATTGTTACCCCCACAAAAGGAAGAAAACATCGGAAGAACCTCCAAGGCCAAAGCATATTTATGAGAGATTTTCAGCTGTTTTTCTTCCAGCGCTAAACGACTATGTCAAATGAGTTTGGTCACCGGATTAAAATGTCAGAACACATTTAATGGTTTTGATCCCGACGAAGCTACTGTATATGGAATGTTCAGAAATACTCACTCCTTGAAAAATATAAGAGAAACAAAATAAATTCCCTGTATCTTTGCTGAACAGACTTTCCATGGGCCAGCACACATTGCAGCCTGAAAACCAGCTCCCGTTGATTCAGAAGCCCCCGGATGCCTGTAGTAGCAATCAGAGCAGCTATAAAACCCAATGCAGAGCCCCCCCCCCTCAAAACTGCCAGTCGCCTGCCCATCTTTTCCTGCAGCATCAGGCCCCTTTGATCAGCAGAGAGGAACAAGGAAGCCTCAGTGAAAAAGGCGCCACTTCCTTTGTTCCTCTTGACAGCAAGTAGTCTGGCGAGGCTTAGGAACATGAGCAGGCAATTGGTTTGTTATAGTGGTAAAAGTGGTACTGCTGACAAGGCTTTGTGGGGGTGCCTTGTTGCAAGCTGCAGCTGCTACAGGCAGCTAGAGCAGGGGTAGTCAAACTGCGGCCCTCCAGATGTCCATGGACTACAATTCCCACAAGCCCCTGCCAGCGAATGCTGGCAGGGGCTCGTGGGAATTGTAGTCCATGGACATCTGGAGGGCCGCAGTTTGACTACCCCTGAGCTAGAGGTTTCTGTACACATGCAATTTAAAAAAATCCCAACTGGGGGTTTAATCCTAAAAATACAAGTCCCATTGAATAAACCCGAGTAGGATTCTGGTTCCAGGTCGCATATGGTCCTTAGTTGATATTGTTGAAATAGTTTTACTCTCCAAACCTAAAATGGTTTTTGACTGTTTTGTAATAAGTGCACGTATATTTTTTTTGCATAATTCTACTTTGTAAACATTCTATGGGGATTAACTGACTAGTTGAATAGATTTGAATAGGATTCTGGTTCCAGGTACTTAGGATGTAGCCCTTAGGCTATGAGGAAATAGTATACATAGAAGAACTCGCGTTCTTGAGTTGCAGTGTGATAAGGCGCTGTATCTGATCACAGATGCAAAATGGAGATATATTTCTCCCTCCCACCAGAACATTGAGTGTAGCTCTCTGTGTGCTTGAAGACTGGGAATTAATGTGCAGGATCGTGTGTAAAGGCTATGGGTTGGATCCAGCAGAAAATTTCCACTTGCCCTGGACTTCTTGTGCAAGCAGAAATGCAAGATAAAGACCAAAGTAGCTCCTTGTGCCAAGTCAAACTTGTTGCACCCTCATGTTGTATTTTCCAGTTGCACAAGATGTTGTGTGACCCATTTCTGGGCATTATAATGTATAGGGGGAAAAGCACTAGGTGGTAAAAAAGATCTTGCCCAAGGGAGACTGTGCTGGGTCCATTTATGCATGGATCCTCACAAGTACATGTAGAGCCCAGATTTGCCTTGAGTTCCCAAAATGTGATCTGTGTACATCCCATTACGGGAAAACAGTACATATGAAATGTCTCTGACATGCAGGGCACGAAGACTACGAGCCCTTATTCTTTATTTGTCCCCCAGAAATTGGTATTCAGAGGTACAGTGCCTTTGAAGATGGAAGCTCTATTTAACTATCAGAGTTCATTCCTGCTAAAGAGGAACTTTCTCTCCCACTAATGCCGAAATCCTTACAATAACGATTCAGTCATACCTGACACACTGACATTACTAAATTACCAACCACCTCTCAGTAGAAGCTGATTGGAAGGCAAACACAACACATCATGCAGAGATGTAGGAGTCAGCCTCTTCTTGGAATTTCTACTTTTGCCTAACAAGTTGTCTTTATTCAATGGACTGATGATTGATCTAGTTCTATGTTAAGTAGCTGCTCTGTTCTTCCACGCAAGGAATCTGCCCCTGGACGGCCTCTGGTTGTTGGCGGGTTTTAGTACTGCTTCCACATGACATCATCAGCAAACCGAGGCTGTTCAGAGGCTGGCTCGAGTTTCGGTCAGATTTGCCTTGAGATGAGGGAAATCACTAGATTTGCCACCTAGTATCATGCTTCAGTTCAGGGAACAGCCAGCCTATGTGAAAGGAGAAATGGGCAACAGTCCC
The DNA here is from genome assembly GCF_049243985.1 of Paroedura picta. Taxonomy (NCBI): domain Eukaryota; kingdom Metazoa; phylum Chordata; class Lepidosauria; order Squamata; family Gekkonidae; genus Paroedura; species Paroedura picta. The sequence goes on along the minus strand of NC_135382.1, from coordinate 21,879,563 downwards.
TGCAGCATTTTGCCTGCCTCCCCTCTCCACCCTCCCTCCCCTCTCCATTTTCTGCTCAAGATTTTTTAAAAAAGAAAATGGCACGGTCCGTGTTGCTGCAGGATTGCAAAGCAACATTCCCTAAGTTAAAATAAAACATTCCCTTAAGTGTCCACCGTCTTTTTGGAATCGGGCGGGCAAAACACAGTCCCGTTTGTGTTTTCTGGCAGAGGTGAATGGACAGGGAAAGGGGGTGGAGCGTGTGATGAAGCAGCCCTCTCCTGATCATCTAGGCATCCGTGTTCTTTGTTTTTAAGCTTTACTGTTTATATAACATCACTCTTTGGGGTCCAGTCCCCATGTCCAGCCTCTCGCAAATCTAGCAGAACATAAATAGAGACCAAAACAACACAAATCTCCGAAACGGGGGGGGGGGGGGGGTGCTTTATTGTTGTGCCGTTCCTCCATAGCAATACAGAAGTGTTATTTTTTTAAAAAATTAAAAATGCTTTAACATTGCCACGTGGCAATGTGGAAGTACCCTTAAATTGGGGTGGAGGGCTCGGGACAGAAGTTTGAATCCCTGAGACAACCACTGGCATACCTACCAATTAGAACTTTCTGCGTGACCTGTGGCCATCATGTAGTTCATTGAGTACTGTTGATCAACACTGTTGGTCAACACTATGAAGAAACCCATTGAGTGCTGTCACCAGCGGCTTGCAGGCAACTGTCCTTGCATAACTGACATCTTTGTTTATGAATGACATCTGCCACCAGGTTAGCAAAGACTCCAGACAATGTAACCGCTAGGCCAGCTTCAATTACTGGAAGGGCGTGAAATGGTGTTTTAATTGATCAGATAGTATGCATTGCTCAGGTGATAAAGGCGTTGACTGATCCCTTTCCGAGAGCTAAGGAAAAAGAAAGACTTTGCTGAGCGCTAAGCTCCTTGGCATTCCTACCAGATATACTTGATAAATACATTTTTCATTTATAAAAGAATCTGCAGAGAGATTTTGGTAGGATATGAAAAGGACTGGACAGTAAGTGATGGAAAAGACCTTTACTGGAAATCCTGGAGCGCGGCTGCTTCTTGCATAGGCAAGACTGACCATAATAGACCAACCGTCTGAATATAAGGCAACTTCATGTTTAAAGGGCCATGGCCTCTGCAGTACAGCACCTGCTTCACATGCAAAAGGTCCCCTGTTCAGTCCCCAACATCTCCAAGTTAAAACGTTCCACTAGGAGGTAATGTGGAAGACCTCTGAGACCTTGGAGAGCAGCTGACAGTCTGAGCAGACAATACTGACCTTGCTAGACCAATGGCTGGACTCAGTATGAGGCAACTTCAGGTGTGTTCAGTGCAAAGAAATTTGGGGGGTTTAAAAACTTGGTTATGTCCTAGTTTGAATGGTGGCAGTGCATGCCACGGGATCGTGGCTAGGGCTACCCACATCCTTGCCCAGTAGCTATTGACAGGCACTTCCTCAAAGGAGGGGGTGATTGTAGTAGCAGAACGTATGTTTAGTGGCTCCTTGCTGGGTGAAGTTGCCGCACGTAGACACGAGGGACAGGCCTAGTTTTGGGACTATAGGGGCTAAGGTTGCCAGATCCAGGTTGGGAAATACCTGAAGATTTTGGTGGTAGAACCTGAGGAGACAGAGTTTGGGGAAGGGAGGCACTTCAAGCCACCTTTCAGAGTGGCTGTTTTCTGTTCTCTGTTGCCTGGAAACCGATTGTCATACCAGAAGATCTCTAGCCACTTCCTAGAAGTTGACAGCCCTAATAGGAGCATACAGGAGCAGGGCCAGTGATGATGGATATGGATTTGTGGATAGCACATGAAAGGGCCCTGATTGGCTATGTCACCTGCCACTTAAGGATGGCTGGTGGCCCACCTCAGCACCAGAGGCCCTGCAGCCTTGCAAGGCATGTTTGCAGATTTGCTGGTTGAACCAAGGACCTGCTATTGAACACAATCCTTTTACCTGGTTTCAGGTCATCCACAAGAAATTGGATTTAAAACAAAAAAACAAAAACAAGGCAAACTCCGTGTTACATTTTCATCTTTGGAATGCAGAAATACTTACAGCACCCCCCCCCTTCCTTCAAACCCGGAGTTTGAATAAACAAACATTTAGCTAAAAGCATGCCAGATGTTCACACTAAAATACCAGTTATCCAATTTTCTTTGGAAAAGTAAATCTCCTCTTACATTTTCACCCATGCTGTGTTATGGGAGGTTACACCGCAGAGCAACATGGAAAGGAATGCCACGCACCATATTGCGAGCGATGCAAGGGCGCAGCTGATATCGAAAACAACAACAAAAATTCCTTTTGAGATCAAGTTGTGGGACCTTGTGAACATTTTATAGGGGATGGATAAATGTGGGCCAGATTTCACATGTGTGAGTGTTCAGGGGGAAATGAACAGCCTGGATTGGCTCCAGTGGTTCCAAGTTATCTGTGCTGGCTCTGGACCCTTTGGGAAATTTGAACAAGAAGATACCCTCAGCTGGCCCCTTGACCTAGGTATGTAAACCCAGAATTCCTTGCTTCCTGTGTGGCCTCTTTGACAATGTAGCTGGAGAGCAGAGCCTTTTGCCAATCTTAAAGGTAAAGGTAAAGGTTTCCCCTGTGCAAGCACCAGGTCATGTCCGATCCTTGGGGTGACGCCCTCTAGCGTTTTCATGGCAGACTCAATATGGGGTGGTTTGCCAGTGCTGTCCCCAGTCATTACCGTTTTACCCCCCAGCAAGCTGGGTACTCATTTTACCGTCCTCGGAAGGCTGAGTCAACCTTGAGCCGACTGCTGGGATTGAACTCCCAGCCTCATGGGCAGAGCTTTCAGACTGCATGTCTGCTGCCTTACCACTCTGCGCCACAAGAGGCTCTGTGTTTGCCAATTTTGCAAAGGAATCTTTCTTTACCCCCTTACTTTATTTATAGTCTGTCTTTCTCTCTGGGAATCAAGATGAATTGCAGACTTGAGCAGTGCAATGAGAACAATTTAGGAACATGCAACAAACATTGCAATGAGATTGGGCTACGAAGTTGTACATGGTGTAAGAAATGCAAAACATTGCTTCCAGAAATCAGAAAGCAATGCAGCAAGAACATGAAATGCATGCAACTAATGGAGGGCTACCAATTCCAGATGGGAATAATAATGATAAAGAATGAATATTTTGAGGTTATTTTTAATAAATTCTTCAAAAATGGAATGAACTGCCTAATCAAGCCATCACAATTTAAAATCAAATACAGTTCATCAATCTTGTAATGGCTTTTCGCCAAATTCCAGCCAAAATAAAGTATGAGATATGCTTCTCAAAATAAAGTCCAATGACTTCTGGTAAAGTAGTTGACAACTATTATAAAGCCTTCTTCAGGACTTGTGTATCTCCAAACAAAAATTAAAATAATATTTATTTATTAATTATGTATATGTATATGTATATTTTTCAATTTAATCCCCGCCACTCCCTAACCGGCTCGTGGCAGGTTACAACTTCTTATAAAATCCCCATTAAAACTCCCAATTAAAAAATATCAGACCCAACATGGTGGAAAATCTCAGAGGATGGAGAAGGACGTCTAATGATGTACAACTCAAACCCCGGGGGGGGGGCATTGATCTACCTCGCCGACCCCAGCCTCAACCATAGACCTGGCAGAAGAGCTCTGTTTTACAGGCCCTGTGGAATGCTGAAAGCTCCCACAGGGCCCGCAGCTCACCTGAAAGCCGAAAAGGCCCTGGCCCTGGTTGAGGTTAGATGTGCTTCCCTGGGGCCGGGTACGACCAGTAAATTTCCATCTGCAGAGCGTAAAGCTGTGCGGGGGGCATAGGGCAATAGGCAGTCCCTCAGGTATGTGGGTTAGGACTTAAAGGTTAAAACCAAAACCTTGAACTGGATCCGGACAGCAATAAGCAGCCAGTGCAACTACCTCAGCACAAGCTGGATGTGGGCCCTCCAAGGTGTGCCGCTGAGGACCCTAGCAGTTGCATTTTGCACCAGCTGAAGTCTCCGGATCAAGGACAAGGGTAGGCCCACATAGAGCGAGTTACAGAAATCTATTCTGAAGGTGACTGTTGCATGAATCACTGTGGCCAGATGTTTGGAGGACAGGTAGGGCGCTAGTAGCCAAGCCTGCCAAAGGTGGAAAAACGCCTGGCCAGCTACTTTCTTGACCTGCACCTCCATAGTCAGGGAGGCGTCAATGGTCACACCCAAATTCCTGGCCTGGGACGCGATGGTAAGTTGCGCCCTTGCCAGGGTGGGTAAACATGCTTCCTGCTCCCGCCCCCTTCCTCCCAACCACAGGATCTCCATCTTGGAGGGGCTGAGTTTCAGGCGACTCTGCTCGAATCATTCTGTTGCTGCTTCCCAACATCTGGCAAATGGTTCTGGGGGAGAATCTGGGTGGCCGTCCATAAGGAGATAGAGCTGGGTGTCATCAGCGTACTGATGGCAACCCAACCCAAAGCTCTGCACCAGCTGGGCCAGAGGGTGCATGAAGATGTTAAACAATGTGGGGGAGAGAACCGTGCCCTGAGGGACTCCACAAGGGAGTCTGTAGGATGCAAGGACTCATCCCCCACCACAACCCTCTGGATCCAGTTCTGGAGATTCTGGAGATCCGGTTCTGGATCTGCATCCAGCTCAAGGCTGTGCCCCATATCCCTGTGCTGGCGAGGTGGTGGACAGTTCATGGTCCATGATGTCAAAAGCAGCCGACAGGTCTAAGAGGACCAGCATGGCTGACCCGTCCCTATCCATATAATACCTACATACAATATTTACATACAAGGACTTCTACCATAGTCCTGTAATCACTTACAAATATTACATAGCATCAAAAATGTATTCACCTGTATCCACTGCTGGCATAGAGGAAATTACTTAGTTGGAGTTCAGACATTAAAGGGAGCTTCGCAAAGTTGTCTTTTCTATTACATTAGAGGTGTACCCAATGATACAAAGGAAATGGATCTAAAGGTGAACCCATATATGATCAGTTATACAAAGTTATACAAAACAGGATACATCCTTCTCATTGTTTATTCCTGCTGGACACAGGTCCTTAAACGATAAATGAAATCTGTCTCCTTTTGCAACAGAATTTTTTTTTTCAAAATTGATCCTTTCATATGTACAGAAATTGACAGTCTCTACAACCATGGTCCATGGGTTTCTGATCCATGGTTTCACCCTATTATATTGATCCTACAGTTACTTTAACAGTGATGACTGATTTGAAGAGAACTTGTTACAGACTCTTTATCTACAGTTTGAGCCTGACATTACCGCTTGCATTAGAAAGGCAAAACAGCATGTAATCTCATGCCAATTTAGCCAATGGACTTGACTCCCTCCCCACAATTCAGGCAGGTTTATTTATTTTGTGATTTACATTTTTTGACCACATTTGGGGGGGAAGGTGGCATGGTACAGCTCAATCTTGTCAGATTCTGGAAGCTAAGCAGGGTCGGCCCTGGTGAGTACTTGGGTGGGCGGCCTCCAAGGAAAATGGCAGAAGAAAGCAATGGCAAACCATTGCTCCTTCTCACTTGTTTCGAAAGCCCCTTGCTGGGATAGCCATTGGTCAGCAGTGACTTGATGGCTCTTGGCACACACTCATTGTCTTCATTTACCATTTGCCTTTCTCAAAGCAGATTACACAATCAATATCAAAGTAATAGGACCCAGGTGTAACAGTGCATTAAAATGTCCAATCAGTGCAATACAACATATAATAAACAATGCAATACAAACAGAATTAAAAAATCAAAGAACACACTAGATAAACTGTATAATACCCGCTTTAGAGCAGGATTACAAAACTGAAGGACAACACAATGTTGGCTCAGCTTCTGAAATGGTTTCATCAGGCTGGCAAAGGAAAGCTTTAATTACCTCTTTCTCTTTATGCCCATTCCCATCTCATTCTGCAAGCAATGTCCTGACATGCAGAAGGTTCCAGGTTTGGTCCCTCCTCCCAACCTCCTCTAGTAGCAGGACTGGGCAAGAACTTGGGGGACCACTGTCATTCCTGGAGGCTACTATTGCTTGGTTTTATGGGATCATCCACCAAAGCAAACTTAAGAGAAATGGTTGGAAAACACTGTGTGGGCACAACGTAAGGCAAGTTATTACTCCATGGAAAGTTGGCAAGAGGAGAGTGAAAAGCATGCCTCTCCCACACATCTGGCACCCTGAAATCCATGCTGGCTGCAAAGGAAAAGTTACATGCGTCTTCATTAGATGTTTTAAAAACCACCAGTGATCTTGTCCATCAGGTTTCTGACCAGTTGGATGAGAAGACGAAAAACAATTCCGCACAAGGACCAATGTTGCCAATTAGTTCCTGAAAGCAGAAACGCGATTTTTAAAAGTGCAATTCTGCGTTATGCATACCTGCCTTTGTAGTGGAATCCAGTAGCATTTCTGTCGTTTCCCACAGGTTTCCGGTATCGCCAAAAATCGCTAGAAAGAAAGCGATTTTTTCTGTGCTTTGTCCCACCCTTGGCCACCAATCAAACGAACAGCCAATGGGCGGTTGTTACCATGCTCCTGAAAAGCCCCTTTCCCTTTAAGCACAGTTTTTTTAAAAAAAAAAGAAAAACACGTTGCAACGAATATGCCTTGATTTCTTGCTTCCTCCTAACGTAGCTGGCAGCTGGCATGCTAACGTAGCTGGCATGTGAGCTGCCGATTCATCGTTACCATGTGGCCCAGGACTGTAGGCTGTGACCTGGGACCATTCATCGTTACCCCTGAGTGAACCCCCCCCCTGCACGGGCATAATTTTTGGCCGAAATTAAAGGGAACTTGCAAATGGGGCTGTGTTGTGCTTGGTGACTTGAGGGGAGCTTTAAAGTAGCCTGTGGAGGGACTGTAGTTGGAGAAGCCTCGCTGGGTAAACGAAGGCTCGCAGGTTCGTTGCTTTCTGCTCTCTCTGAGAAAAAAAAAATGGCGATCGCTTCGCTGAAAGTTCGGAGGAGAGAGCCAGGGAGAGGGACTTGGCTGGAACCGCAACAATGGGAACGCACAGGTCTTTTTCGCTACTGTTGCAGTTTGTTTACAAGAGTGTAGCGCTTTTTGGAGGGTGAATCCACTTTTCTGGATTCCCCTTTAAGCGCTACAACGAATCGTTTTTTGCGGATCGGTTTCAGGAGTGTGGCAGATTGTGTGTGACTTTGTGCATAACTGCAAATTAGTAGCGTTTATAATTTGGAAGCCTTTTGCAACATTGAAGTCATGCGGAATGGCCCTTAGAGATGGGTCATTGTAAGTAAGAAACCAAATATTTGGGGTGAAATGGACTGTAGGGAATGACGGCCTGACAGCTGAGGTCAGTGGATGGCTGCAGGATCTGAGGGACCTGTGATTCCAGGGGCCCAATGGATCAGGGCTGCAGCCTCCTTCCTCCCCCCTTCCTCCTCATTAAGGACACTTGGAGTGGCACCCTTTCCCACTGTGGGGGGTGGGGGGAGCCCTCCTCCTCCCGTCCTGCTGCTCCCACCACAATTGTACTCTGCTAGGGTGCTGAAAAGCCTCATACTAGGTCTGGTGCTATGGGCCCCACAAATCCTTAAACCAATCGGGGAGCCTTTCACAAAATATCAGGGAGGGAGGTTAAACATAACTCTTGAGCCAGTTTGGTGTACTGGTTAGGAGTGCGGACTTTAATCTGGCATGCCAGGTTCGATTCTGCACTCCCCCACATGCAAACAGCTGGGCAACCTTGGGCTCGCCACGGCACTGATAAAACTGTTTTGACCGAGCAGTGATATCAGGGCTCTCTCAGCCTCACCCACCCCACAGGGTGTCTGTTGTGGGGAGAGGAATGGGAAGGCGACTGTAAGCCGCTTTGAGCCTCCTTTGGGTAGGGAAAAGCGGCATATAAGAACCAACTCTTCTTCTTCTTGATAGTAAGTCTTCAACTTGCCAGGCACAAGTCCTGTTTAAGGAGGGGAGGATTATTGATTGATTGATTGATTGATTGACTTATTGTACGACATGCGTGTTATGTAGCCAGGAGACCCTTGCAGCTGGGCAAGAGATGTTCAGAGGTGCCTGCCCTCGCAACACAGGTCTGGTATTCCTTGGAATTTACCCTTCCAAATGCTAGCCAGGGCCAAAATTGCTTAGTTTATGAGATCTGATGGGATCAGGCTTGCCTGGGCAGGTCAGGTTCCTGACTCTCTCTCTCTCTCTCTCTCTCTCACACACACACACACACACACACACACACATATGCAAGACATGAAAGTGGTATTTTTTTAAAAAAAATACATTGGTTAAAAGGAGTGAGGGAGAATTAAACCAACACTGTGGTTTGGCCATGTCCCCACTTGGCTCCACCCACTTAAAAAAATGGCCGGGTGCTGAGAATGGTGTTAGCAGTTACCACGGTGCCCACAGCCTCCATGTTGCAGCCCCCTGGCCTGCCTTCTTTCTGCTGGCTTTGCTGCTCATGAGAAAATGTGTCCATTCTAAAGCTGATAAGGATCTCTCACACGCCCTGTAATCTCTCCATCTCCTCATTGTATTTGAGATGTACTTGCATTGAAGGGGAGATCATTATGCTTTGACATGGATTAAGAAGATCCCATCAGCCGCTTAGCATAACTGATGCAATTAATTGTGCCTTGCTTTCTCGAAATTATTTTTGGGTTATGATTATTATTGAAAAGGACATTGAGGCACGCATATCACATCTGGGCAGGGAAATCCCTGTATCCTTTTATCTTCCGAATGCATCAGCTAAAGATGTTGCTAACCTTGCATAAGCTTAAGCTTCTTGTGAACAAATAGTTTAAGGTGACCAGATTTTAACATTGGTAAAACGGGACACCATTGACCGGGGGGGGGGGGTTCTTGATTAAAACTTTGGTCTGTATGGAGCAACAAAAAGTTTCATAGAACGCATAGAATGCAACAATAGTATTGTAATATATATATTTTAATTTCAACATAAGTACAATTTGCCAGGTACCCCAGATGTCCCTGCAAAAGTGGGACAACCTGGTCACCATAAAATAGTTGCAGGCCTAGTGACCAGGGGCCACAGAACAAAGGGACACTTGTTCTTGCACCATCTGCCATGTTTCCAGGCTGCTTCAGCCTGCTGCTGTCAACACTACAAGGAGCAAAATTCCAAGCGCTCTTCTGGTTTCGTCTAGGGCAGAAGTCTGTATTGCAACTTCAGGCTCTGGAACCAAGTGCAGACAAAAACCAAAAGAGGGGAGTGTACAATAGAAGGCCTACATCGCTTCTGGAGCCAAATGTGGCTTTGGGATGGAACCAGACATGGTACTTAAAACCAAATTAAATATTTAAATTAAAGTTTATTGGAAGACAGCGATGTGCTTGAGTTGCGGGTCTGTGCAGGCAAAACTTTTCGTGGGACCAAAATTCCAGTAAAGGGAATGGTAGAGCTGTGGCGCAGAGTGGTAAGGCAGCAGACATGCAGTCTGAAGCTCTGCCCGTGAGGCTGGGAGTTCGATCCCAGCAGCTGGCTCAAGTTTGACTCAGCCTTCCATCCTTCTGAGGTCAGTAAAATGAGTACCCATTTTGCTGCTGGGGGGTAAAACGGCAATGACTGGGGAAGGCACCCTGTATTGAGTCTGCCATGAAAACGCTGGAGGGCATCACCCGAAGGGTCAGACATGACTTGGTGCTTGCACAGGGGATACCTTTATCTTTTAGAGCTCAAAAATCACCAATCATCCGAGAGAGAACTGGGCACAGACGTATACCACTGTTTACGCACTGGAGGCTTTGCGCCGGGATGCAGGTTGGAGTTTCAGTTGGGGCAGGTTGCCCCACCTGTCCCTACTCCCGCACAGGGGAGCATTTGGCCCAGTGCACCTTGTCCACCTGGATGGGTGCTTCTGCATGGGAGCCAGGGCAGCGAGGTTTCCGGATCTCGTCAGTTCTCAGAAGCTTAGCAGAGGAAGGCTATTGGAAACTGCCTCTGCTTCTCACTTGCCTTGAAAGGAGGGATGCTGGTCCCTAGGTGGGGCCGGAGGGTCCTCTGGTTTTACAGCTCATTTCCAGGCAACAGAGATCTATCCCCCTGGAGAAAATGCCAGTGTAGCTGAGGTTGTCAAAAGTCAGTTGGGACGTCATGGCACTTTGCACAGACGCACATGCACACATGCAGACACACATACATGTCTAAGGGTGCCAGCTCCAGGTTGGAAGTTGCTGGAGATCTGTGAGCAGAGTCTGGGGACCCCAGTGTTCTGTGAGGAGGGGGGCCCCCATGGTGTGTAATGTCATAGGGTCCACCCCCCAGTTCAGTCGGTTCCGACAGGGCAAGTGATCGCTGCTGTCTGGAGATCAGTTGGAATTCTGGGAGGTCTCCAGGTCCCATCTGGAGGTTGGCAACCCCGTTACACCTTTAATCGCCATCTGTCGTTACCACTTTCATGTATACGTTCAGAAAATGCGTATTTTTCATGCCACATTTATCTTTAATATTTTTGCTGGCTTTGCAAATAACTCGTTTCTCTAGAGCAGGGGTAGTCAAACTACGGCCCTCCAGATGTCCATGGACTACAATTCCCATGAGTCCCTGCCAACATTTTCTGGCAGGGACTCATGGGAATTGTAGTTAATGGACATCTGGAGGGCCACAGTTTGACTACCCCTGCTCTAGAGGGACAGATGATTGAAATAATAAGAAGACGACAAAGAGTTGGTTTTTATACCCCGCTTTTCATTACACAGAGTCTCAGTGGCTTACAAACACCTTCCCTTCCCCTCCCCAAAACAGACACCCAGTGAGGTAAATTTATTTATTTTATTACATTTTGTATACGGCCCTACCCTAAGGCTCAGGGCGGTTCACATAGAACATAACAGAACAATGCATTAAATTGACTGAGAGAGCTCTGAGAGAACAGTGACTGGCCCAAGGTTGCCCAGCTGGCTGCATGTGGAGGAGGAGTGGGGAGTCAAACCTGGTTCTCCAGATTAGAGGCCTCCACTTTTAACCACAACACCACACTGGGACAACGGCTTCCGCCACAACGAGTTCCTCTGTTATTAACACTAAGATGCAGATATTTCACTTCTACAGAGGTGTCTTGAACTGAGTCATAGCCTAATGTGGCCCAGGACTGTAGGCTGTGACCTGGGACCTTCCGCATGCCAATTAAGCTCTCTAAATGGTGAACTGTGGCTGCTCCCCATTGTGGGTGGTGAGGGGGAAGACGCTAATCCTAAAAAAAGACGTGAAGAGCATAGCGCAGGCTATGCTTTTTCAAAATGGAGAAATCCTGCTGCCCGACTGCTAGGTTGGAAGCCGGGGGTGGAGAAGGAGACAGACTCCGTGGCTGTCCTTGTCCTCTTGAAGAAAAAGAAGAGCTGGTTTTTATGTCGTGATTTTCACTGCCCGAAGGAGTCTCAAAGCGGCTTACGGTTGCCTTCCCTTCCTCTCCCCAAAACAGACACCCCAAGAGATAAGCGGGATGGAGAGAGCACCAAGAGAACTGAGACTGGCTCAAGGACACTCAAATGTCTACACGTGGTGGAGGGGGATCGAACCCAGTTCTCCAGATGACAGGCCTCCACTCTTAATCTCTTCACCACTACACTACGCTGGCTGTCTGGCTTTCTGTAATCCCAAGAGGCCTTTGGTTGGATTGGACACATGCACGGATGCATGAGCCTGCCTTCTACTAACTCAGACCATGTGTCCTTCAAGGTCAATCTTACCTACTCAGACTGACAGCTCTCCAGGATCAGTGGATGGAGGACTTTCCCATCACCTGCTATCTGACGCTTATGCCCAAAGATGTTGGGGACTGAAGCTGAGACCTTCTGTGTGCCAAGCTGATGCTCTGCCATTGAGCCATGGCCCTGCCCTGGGCTTACACACCCAGTTCCCCCCTTGATCTAGGGTTGCACATACTGACACCTGCACCCAGGTGTGTCTAGCCCCCAGCCTGGTGTTTACCTGCCTGTTTTGCTGACAAGGCAAATACGTGAGGCAGGCTGAGGACTTTGAAGCAAAAGGTGGCCACCGATCGCAAGACGCTTTCTGAAACAGGGTGGGAGCGGAGCGGCGATACTGTTTTCTCATGAAATGTTGCTGTGTGGTTATCAGCCCAGCCACCCTTCACATGTGTCGCACCCACTGGCGAGCATTCACAGGCTCCTATCTGTATATTCCCATCCAGATGCTGGAGCCCGGCCATCTCCAAGGTGCCTGCTGCCCACACAACACAAGGCCACGCCTGCTTGCAATGCTAATCGTGCTTGCCACATGGATCGTTGTGACTGCAGCAGGTTTCTGTGCCAGAACTGTAGCCTTCAGGAATGGCTCGTGCTGGTGAGGGAATTCCACGCACCATCAGAAGGAGCCCCACTGCAAGCTTCATCTGTGTTAGAAATGAAGAGGGGGACAGCTGAATGTAAACTGTGGGACACGGGCAGTCAACCTGTGGTCCTCCAGATTTTCATGGACTACAATTCCCACAAGCCCCTGCCAGCAAGCACTGGCAGTGGCTCATGGGAATTGTAGTCCATGGACATCTGGAGGACCACAGGTTGACTACCCCTGCTGTGGGAGATCAGACAACTGATGGCTGCTGTTGGGATAATTTATTTGTAGGACAGGCTCAAATTATTTTGTCCCCCTCATGCAAGGGACAGCCGCGGTTTCCTGAGCCTAGGCCTCCTTTTAACCTGTCCTGGGTGAGAAATGACCTGAAACCTGCCCTTGTTTCTTGCCTCCACCTAAGAACACTCTCAGGATTTTTTAGAGGAGGTGGCTAGAACATCAACCAGTGACGAGATCACATTCTCCCAAAATCTGTTCTCCGGGCTACCTGCCCAAGCTCCCAGCAATTTCTGGGGTGCCTAGCCCCCCATCTCCAACTTTCATCTCTCCCCATCTTTCCCTTTCCTTGCTCAGCCTGGTTCTTTCTGGACCTTCTCTTGATATAAAGCTTGCACAGAAATTTATCTCTACACTTTGCAGGTAAGAGTTATTAAAAGGAACTGGACTTTGATTTTATTGTGCTACTCCAGACCAACATGGCTACCCATTTGAACCTCAAAGGAATAGAGTATAAGTTTACAAATGTCTTCAGATAAACAACTTAACCTTTGACATTTTCCCCACTTCTTCGGATTAAGACTAGATGGCCTGTATGGCCCCTTCCAACTCTATGATTCTATGATTCTCCTCAGATAGCGTCTAATGTAGACTGTTCTCGTGTCAATCCTATTCACGGTAAGCTCTTCCATTTGAATTCCCTCTTGAAATTCTTATATAGGCTCACAGCGATATAACAGCGACACGTTCTGTTGTTTTTTATTTTTCCCCTCAGTTGATTTACATAGTTATGCTTGAGAAAGCTCTGGTGAAAAGGGATTTACATTTCGCCGGCTTGCCCATTGTTCTTTACTTAGCTGTCGGGATGCCAGCTGACAGTGCTTTTCATTAGCTTTTGGGATGCTAGGTAGTGCCTGCAACACACTGACTCTCAAGATATTGACAATAGCACAATGCAGAGAGCGAGAATCTGGCGAGCCGGTTGGCCAGTTTATGTTACGAGGTATTGTTATGGTGACGACCACTAATGAAAAACCAAAGGAGAGGGAATCGCTACTGAAGAAATGGTGCTCATCTTGAAAACGGGCATTCTTAATCCGGACTGTTTTGGCTCCCTTACAATTATTTTTGTAAGATATAAATACTTTAACACTTCTTGGAAATTATTTCAATTTCATTTTTTGTACTCATACCCTTGAAAGAACAAGAATGGACATCGAGAACTATCAGGAATAAATTTATTTTTTGTCTGTGCTTCACTCTCTTTTCTTGTTCTTCGCTGAGTTTTGTGGAAAGTGATTTTGCCCCTGTTCTTCTAGCTGTTTACTCTTTTCCTCTGCTTTTCTTCTTAGCACACGTGAAACATGTAAACATGAAAAAAAAATTGGAATGCCGCGGGACATCTGGAAAACATTGCGGAACACGGGGCAAATGCTGTGGAGTCCATTTTCTCCAGATGAATGGATCCCTGTTGCATGGAAACCATGGGGGAAAAAGTGGGGAATCTCTACCCCAGCCTTGAGATTGGCAATCCTATCAATCTAGCATGTGAGTACTCATTCCCGTTTCTTTCTCATGTGTGCATAGAGCAGGGTGAAGACTTGCCATGTCCCAGAAAAATGTTATCTAAGGCTGGAGGTGTTGCCTCCTCCCATGCCTGGTGTGAAGTATCAGAACATTGAAATGAAGACAAGTTGTCCCACACATCTGGCCAAAATTCAATGCAATCTCACTTCTAAGATACGGCTAACCGATCATTTGCTTTGACAGCAAGAGCCCATGGACTCAGTCTGCTCCAGCAAAAGATACCCACTCATTGCAAGCCTATATAGTTTGCAATCGTACTCCCTTGACCGCCCTAGCATGCTGACACCCTCGCTTGGGAAAGGAAGGGTCTGATTATCAGTTGTGTCTCTCCCCTTGCCCTTTGTGTTCGATTAAAAGATTGAGTGCACGAAATGAGTTCAGGCTGTTCTCTTTCTTATTGTTATGCTTACGGGCATTAACTCAATCTTGGCGTTCTGGTGCTCTTCACGAGTGAATTTGTGCCGAAGATGCCGATTAAAAAAATTCTTTCACTAATAGGGATTCCATTCTGCAATAATGATGGTATCTGGGGGTGATATCACAGCCCAAGGAGGTACGCTTGGGAAATGTAGATCGATCCCAAGATGTTAGAACCCCTTTCTCTGGAATGTTTGCACAACGAAAGCTGGAGCCTCTGGCCTGCTGGCCCTACAAGAAGACTGGTTTGCCTCGGTGGCTAGGATGGCCGAGAAAACATGGGGAACATGAGGTGTGTGACTAGGGTTCTCGACCTCCAGGTAGGAACTGGAGATGTCCTGCAATCACAACAGAACTTTAGGTGATAGAAAAGCTCACCTGGAGAAAATAGCTGCTTTGGAAGGTGGATTTTATGATGATGATGTTGTTGTTAGGTGCGAAGTCATGTCCGACCCATCACGACCCTATAGACAATGCTCCTCCAGGCCTTCCTGTCCTCTACCATTCCCCGGAGTCCATTTAAGCTTGCACCTACTGCTTCAGTGACTCCATCCAGCCACCTCATTCTCTGTCGTCCCCTTCTTCTTTTGCCCTCGATCGCTCCCAGCATTAGGCTCTTCTTCAGGGAGTTCTTCCATCTCATAAGGTGGCCAAAGTATTTCAGTTTTATGATATTGTACGTCATTAAATTCCCCCCTCCCCAAACCTCTCCTTCCTCAGCCTCTACCCCCCCCCCCCAAAAAAAAAAAAAAATTCCAGGAATTTCCCTACCTGGAACTGCCAATTCTGTATATGAGAAAGGAAATTGTCCCAGCCCAGGCTTAGGGGCCCAGTTCTTCAGAAGTAACATCCTGAGTTCCTAAGAAGTAAAACTGGAGAGGCTCAAACCTCTACTCCTCCGTGGAAGCTTGCTGGGTGACTTTGGGCTAGCAGAACCCACTTAGGTTAACCTGCTTCACAGGGGGTTTGTGAGGATAAAACAGAAGAGGAGAACAACGGAAGATTCTCTGGTCCCTAGTGAAGCAAAAGATGGGGTGTAAAGGAAAGGCAGGTGAAAATGCAGCGGTGACTCAGAAACACCACCACAACAGGCCTTTGAGACTCATGAAGCCATGTGGAGGAAGGAAGAGTATCGCTCGCAGCTCATGTCTGAACCAGCCCGGGACCACGATGGTGGTTGTGCTCTAAATTCTGCATTTTTTTCTCTTTGAGATGCCTGACTCATCCGGCACGCCCTTGGAATTCTTTCCTGATAAAAGAACGGCTCTCATAAATCAAAAACGTCCTGTGGGCAGGAAGAGCGGAGGATTTTAATTCTTCCATTATATCTGTTTTAGGGCGTGCTCTCTTGCTGAACAACAGCAAACCTATTAGGGGAAACACGTCACGGGGATCGGATTTATTGTGGGCTAGGCCAGGGGGAATAGCTCAGCATCTGGGTCTTGGCAACTGAACCCATAAGTAAGGGGGAGATATCCTGATGGAATAGGAGCAATTTGCATCCTTCTAAAAATCTTCCCTTTTCTCTGGCGAGCAACATGGGGTGCCATCAGACCTCCATGTGGCCACTCAGCTCAGTGGACTGCCTGCCAAATGAAGTCCTTGTCCTTAGCCTCTACAAAAAGGAGAAAATTTTTTAACTCAGGAACCAAAAAAGGCAAATGAAGTGGGAAATGTCTATGGGCCTATGGGGGTGGGGTGCACCAAAAAGTTTCCAAAATGTAATGGAGTTCTAAAAGGGCTATAATAGCTACATTTTAGAAACTCTAATACTTTGGCCACCTCATGAGAAGGAAGGACTCCCTGGAGAAGAGCCTAATGCAGGGAGCGATTGAGGGCAAAAGAAGAAGGGGACGACAGATAATGAGGTGGCTGGATGGAGTCACTGAAGCAGTCGGCGCAAGCTTAAATGGACTCCGGGGAATGGTAGAGGACAGGAAGGCCTGGAGGATCATTGTCCATGGGGTCGCGATGGGTCGGACACAACTTCGCAACTAACAACAATAACGACAGAAACTCTATGGCTCTATTCCCTGCCTTCCCCAGGCTTCACCCTCATATCTCCAGGTATGGAGCAGGCTAGAGTGGGAAGCCTAAATAACCAGCAACCAAATGACACAAACCTTTGTCTTTTATGGGAGGGGCAGAAGTTTGGTTCCTGAAGAATCAGGGGTTCCCACATCACAGGTAAGATCATCTGGGTGGGTGGGTGGGGGACACACTGATTCCAGGGCAAACCAATCAACTAACAACCCAGGGTGGATTGTTCCCAATGACCGGACTTAATATTGTTGTCATATGCAAGATCTGCAGGGTGCATAACTGAGCCGAATATAAAGGGTGTCCTGCAGGGGGCATCAGAGGAGATGTATATTTAGCCTAGGCAGGATAGGAATAGGCATTTCCTGATGATTTTCAAATGAGCTCCTCCAGTGTCCTGCTTTGCTCCATAGGGGACTTCCTGCTTTTTGAGCACACCTCCTCCCTGCTTGCCTCCAGAACAGCAGTTGAATAGAAGAATGACTGCAGCTGGCTAGATGGTGTGGTCTCCCTCTTTTTCTACACATAGTCGGTTCTCTCTGTAAAACTATTTTATTCTTTAGGTAGCTTGTCCAAACTCTGCCAGCAGATATAAGGGGCCTTCCTGTGTTCAAGCTCCACAGTTATTCTAAACAATGCTGTGGGGTCTTGTCTGAGGGATGCATTTGTACGAAGATCTGGCAGACCTCGATCGGAATCCATGTTGCGCCGTGGAGATCTTGCTGGGTGACCTTGGGATGGCTGCATTATACTCTTCGCCTAACCAACCTCATACAGTTGTGGTGAGAATGAAAATGAGGAGACAACAGGACAATGCAAAGCCCTTTTGGCTCTTATTGGGGAAGGAGGCAGGGTAGAAATGTAGGAAGTCAATCTCTTTGCTTTAGGGAGGACCAGACTTTGGCCAGCGGCCTGGACAGCCCAAACTCGCTTGAATTTCCCAGAACTTGGAAGCCAGTTGATCATAGTTAGGCCTTGGATGGGAGGACCACCCTTCTGCAGAGGCAGGCAATGGTGAACCACCTCTGTCCATCTCTTGGCTTGAACGGCTGTGTCCTGCTCCTCTTGAACTGAAGTTGGAGAGGATTTCTAAAACGGATGCCAGCCCATGCGCCGATCGCTCCTTCCACTGATGCGTGTCTCCCCCCTCCCCCAGACATGATGACACTGATGCACGGCGATAACCCAGCGCAATCCTGCTGCGTTTGGACATCTGATTGCAGCACATGTTCTTCTTGTGCGCAGAGCTTCCCGTGCATTGGCAGAACGCCACACAAAAGGTACGCAGCGTAGGAGGCCACCAAAGAGGGAGTGCTTGCCACGACAACGCCAAGCCTCTGCAACACAGCCAAGGGCTATGGAATCGGAACAGATGTGAAATCCATCAGATGATTTACATTTTTCTCAAGACTCCGGTACATTCTCTCACCTTCAGCAATTCTTCTGAGTGGCAAATAGGGCTTGTGTTCGTTCCCACAGTTCTCTCCCCCCTCCTCCTCTCCCAGCTGTACGGTGTATGCTGTTTTAAGCCACCTTGGGCTGTAAGGATGAAGCAACAGTCGTGAATGGGGAGCACAAGAATCACCATTTGCATACACAGCGGACTGTAGAATACCTACATGCTGTCCAGCCCCAACTGACTTATGGTAACAGGCTGGGGGCATCTGGACCCCGGAGGGCAAGGAGTAACTCTCAGCCCCTGATGTGGGTGGGCTTGGACCCCGGGGGCAGCAGATGTCTCAGGTGCCTGCTGTTTTTATCTATGCGGTGGAGCAAGGGGAAGTGGATGGGGTGAGCAGGAGCCAGCCCCCAACATTGATCATGCCATGCACCCAGGGGTGGTGCTGGGGGCACCACCGGGGGCTGCCACATGCCATGGACAAGCCTCTTTGAGAGCCTCTGGTGCCCCCACCTTCCAGCACCCTAGACCAGGGGTGGGCAAACCGTGGCCCTCCAGATGTCCATGGACTACAATTCCCATGAGCGGATGCTGTCAGGGGCTCATGGGAATTGTAGTCCATGGACATCTGTTTATTCTACCATGCAGTATTATTCATGGTGCTGAAGAACTAGAAGAAGGAATTTTTTTTTTGTACCCTGCCTCTGACTACCCGAGGGAGTCTCAAAGGGGTGCACAATTCCCTACCTTTCCTCTTCCCATAACAGACACTCTGTGAAGTAGGTGGGGCTGACAGGAACTGCTCTATGAGAACAGCTCTAACAGGACTGTGACTAGCCCAAGGTCACCCAGCTGGCTGCATGCGGAGGAGCGGGGAATCAAATCCGGCTTGCCAGATTAGAAGCTGCTGCTCATAATCGCTATACCAAGATCAGTCCCTCCACCCCCCAAAAACTAGTGTCTTTAGTTGATTGTACTGCCTCAGATATTGTGACATGTAAAAAGTAACAACAGCAAAAGTTCTTCAAATATTCCTTAAGTTCTCGGGAACTTCATGAGTTCCTAGTGAAATCCTACGCAGTGTTACTCCAGTCAAAAGGCACTGATTTCAGTAAACTAGATTAGAGTAACTCTGCACAGGGTTGCACTGTCTCTGTACAGTAAGTGTTTTTCCCCATCTTCTCTCCCCTTGAAACTCGAAACCAAGAAAACAGGAGTAATGTGGGACAGGAGGGTGGAATGGAACAGGCCTGCAGAGAAGTAAAGCCCTGTAAACAAGCCCTAAACCCCAAAACAGAACATCTAGCCCACAGTTCGTCCTCGCCTTTCTCTCGCTAGGCTAAAGGAAAATCTAAAAGTGAAGCATGTTCCACAGAATCCCTTTTATTAGGACCAACCAAAACCATGCCAATGTCCGAGTTCAACATAACTCTTCACCATGTTGGAAGGTATACAATTAAATATACAATTAAAAATCAACAAGCAGCTGGATGGAAGAAGCAGACATTTTATACCATGATTTTAAGGCATGTTTTGTGTCCTTTGGGTGGGTCCTAACGAGAGGGATTATTGGATTGCGCTTCACGGGGGGGTGGGGGTGTCCGGTCCTGGGCCGCTAACCACTTTCATCTCTCCAAAGGGCTGTGTGTGGATCGGGCCAAACAAGAGGATTACTGATGAGTCGGCCTGATATCTGCAATGTGCAAGGGGTGAGAGCACGGCTTGGATACACGGCTCAGCTTGCCTTGGCATGCTTGTGTCGCTTTACATTTGCAAAAGAAACATTATTTATTGCCTGCTCAGCTTCAGAGATAAAAAAGGTTTTGTGTTGTTTGGTAATTTCAGGAATGGAACTTTGCTTTCCATGGTTTAAAATAGTGCAGCAAACGCTGGCAGGGCCTCATGGGAATTGTAGACATCTGGAGGGCCACAGTTTGACTACCTCTGAGTTAATGCATTCATTGTTTACACTCATGATGGACAGCCTAGCGGGGAACAGAAGATGGCAATGGGGAAGGGCAGAAAAGGAAGACTCCCGTCTGGTTGTACATTCGCAGAGTGCGCATTACTCAGATGCTACCTACGCATAAATGCACGCACCCCGGTCCAGGCCACATGGTATTTCCAGCCACTTCCGGCTGAAGGAATGGTTAGCTGAGGCTGATGGAGAACTCGGTGCTTCCTTTTCTGTCTAGCTCTTACCACCAAGTTTGCATGATGTGAGGTCAGGGAGGTCTGACTCTTCATCCGGGTGGCTGTCTTGTGATGCTGCAGCCCCAGGGGGAAAACAAAAAATGGCTGGGCGAGTTAAAAATAACATTCACAAAAAGGAGTCTAGCGCCCTGATCTCTCCACAGGCATAATAAGCCACTAGTGGGGCAGTCTTGAGTAGAGTTACGCCTAGAATCATAGAGTTGGAAGGAGCCATACAGGCCTTCTCATTGCAGGATCAGCTTAAAACGTCCAGGATAAGGATCTGTCCAGCCACTGCTTGAATAGTGCCAGTGAAGAGATGGAGCTCACTACTTCCTTAGGCAGCTGATTCTACTGCTGAACTGCTCTGACTGTGAATTCTCTCCCCCCACCCCCATCTAGCTGGTATCATTCTACACTTAGTTTAAACCCATTGCTCCAGGTCCTATTCTCTGCTGCCAACAGGAACCATTTCCTGTCCTCCTCCAAGTGACAACCTTTCAAATACTTAAAGAGGGCTATCAGGTCCCCTCTCAATCTCCTCTTCTCCAGGCTGAACATTCCCAGGTCCCTCAGAGTTTCCTCCTAGGGCTTGGTCCCCAGGCCTTGGATCATCCTCGTCGCTCTCCTCTGAACCTCTCATATTTGTCCACATCCTTTTGGAAGCAAGGCCTCTGAAACTGCACACATTACGGCAGGGGTAGTCAAACTGCGGCCCTCCAGATGTCCATGGACTACAATTCCCAGGAGCCCTTGCCAGCATTCGCTGGCGAATGCTGGCAGGGGCTCCTGGGAATTGTAGTCCATGGACATCTGGAGGGCCGCAGTTTGACTACCCCTGCATTACGCCAAGTACAGTCTGACCATTGCGGTATACAGCGGGACTAATGTCTTGCAATTCTGAGGCGATGCTCCGGTTGACGTCATTCACTTTCTTTACCACCGCCTCACGCTGTCTGCTCATCTTTGAGCTTACAGTCCACAAGTACCCCCAAGGTCTCGTTCACACACACTGCTACCCAGAAGGGTATCTCCCATCCAGTAGGCGTGCTTCTCGTTTTTGTGACCCAGATGTAGAACCCTGCACTTGTCCTCGTTGAATGGCATCTTGTTCCCATTAGCCCACTTTCACAGCATGTTCAGATCTTGTTGAGCTCTATCTTCTGGGGGTGTTCGCGACTCCTCCCAGTTTGGTGCCATCTGCAAATGTCATCTCCACCGCCTCATCTAGATCATTGATACAAATTTCGAAAATTACCAGCCCCAATACCGAAGCCGGTGGCACCCCGCTGCTTACCTCCCTCCTTCCACCTAACCGGTCTGCTGACCTTCAGTTTACCCATCAGAATACCAGAGGGAACCGAGTCAAAAACCTTCCTGAAATCCAAGTGACATCAACTGATTTCCCAGGCCATTGAAGTGAAAGGACTCCAAAGGGTGTAACTCTGCTTAGAATTGCTCTGGAATACAGCGATGCTATCTTGAGGTTACCAGCAATCATATCAAAGACTGTATGAGCAAGAGAATGGCTTATCAGTCTGGAACAGAAAGCAGGGGAGTTTCACCATTAAAACTAATGGAAGTAGCCTCAAAGCTCGAAACCAGCGGGCTGCAATGGGGATGCCAGGCTCCAGGTGGGGCTGGGGGAATCGCCCAGAATTACAGCTCATTTCCAGAGTACAGGGATCAGTTCCACAGGAGAAAATGGATGATTTAGAAGGAGATCTCTGTGGTATTGTACCCCACTGGAGTCCCTGAACTCCCAAGGCTCCATCCCGAAATATCCAGGAGCTCAATCTGCCACCTTCTCCCCCCCACCATCCACTGCCGGTGACTAGGTATGACCTCACAACCCTATGTTTGCCCATGGGAGAGACTCACTCAGGAGGCCAATCCCCTAGGTGGGACTTGGGGATCCCCAGAATTACAGCTCTTCTCTAGACAACATGGCTGCTTAGAAGGTGAGCTGTAGGGCACTATACCCCAATGAAGTCCCACCCCCCTAAAGCCTGCCCTCTTTAGCTCCAGGGTAGGAATACCTGGAGATTTTGGGGGTGGAGCTGGGGGAGGGCAGGATTTGGGGCAGGGAGGATAATGCTATGGAGTCCACCCTACAAAACAGCCACTTTCTCTAGGGGGAACCGACCTCTTTAGTCTGGAGATGAGCTCTAATTCCAGGGGATTCTCCAGGACTCACCTGAGTTGCCAGGTCTGGATTGGAAAGACTTTGCGGATGGAGCTGGTAGTGGGCAGGAGTGGCCTCAGTGGAGTCTAATGCTATGGAGTCCACCCTCCCAAGCAGTCATTTTCTCCAGGGGAGCTGCTCTCTGTCACCTGGAGATGAGCTATAATTCCAGGAGTCTCCAGGTCCCACTGGCATCCCTCTGCAGGCTCCACCCCCAAGGTCTCCAGGTTTTTCCACAACCCAGCGCTGGCAACCCTAAGACTGACTCTAATGGACCAGAAGGGGGCTCTGGGTAGTGAGTACCAGCAACACCCACCATGTTGAACCATCATGCAACCAGATGCGGATCCTCCCATGGGACAGTTGTCAGGCGCCTGGGGTCATGGCCCGCAGGGATCCAAGGTAGAGAAATCAAGTCTCCCATTGTATGCCAGGGGGTGCAGTTGGGCATGGGACCCCAAGGGGGTGTCTTATTCATGGCTCATGATCACCAGGCTATGGTGGGCTTGCTTGCCAGCCTCCAGGTAAGTCTTGGAGGTCTCCCAGGATTACAACTGATCTCCAGGCTACAAAGATCAGCTCCACTGGAGATCATTGCAGCTTTGGAGGGGGGGACCCTGTGGCATTGTACTCTGCTGAAGTCCTTCCCCTCCCCAAGCTCCACTCTCCCCAGATTTCACCCCCCAAACAACAGGACTTTCCCAGCTCGTAGTTGGCCACCGTAGTCTACAGCACAGCAGAGCAAAAACAGAGCAAGCTGGAGGCATGCAACAAGCCACTTAGAAGAAGAGTTCTTCTTCTTCTTATATGCCACTTTTCTTTACCTGTCGCCTTCCCTTTCCTCTCCCCACCATAGACGTCCTGTAAGGTAGGTGGGGCTGAGAGAGCCCTGATATTACTGCTCAGTCAGAACACCTTTATCAGCACCATGGTGAGCCCAAGGTCACCCAGCTGGCTGCATGTGGGGGATCGGGGGATCAAACCCAGCTTGCCAGATTAGAGTTCCACACTCCTAACCACTAACCACTAGCCCTAGCAGGCTAAGAAAAAAACAATCAAAGGTTTTTTTGTCTGCTTTAGAGGGTGCTCATTCTATCTCTGCATGATCGCTGCTCTGCCTCCACCCAATCAACCTCTGCTGGGTGTGGGGTGAGGAGCTGTGACATATCTCTGTGCTGACTGAGACAGAAAGATTCAGTCACTGACCTGATGCAGCACAATCGCCTTTTTGCAAACCTGTCACTTTTCTGTCTAAGTCACTGCTGTCTTCTTGTCTACTTCCAGTCAGGCCGTATGCCCAGAACAGCAGCATGCAGAAACATGGAGGGTAGGTTACTCCAGAGGAGAGGAGGGTACATAAACTTATATAGAAGTAAAGGAAACTTTTTTGGGTGGGCATAAGAAGGAAATGTGGCCAGCTCATGAGAAGGAGGACTCCCTGGAGAAGAGCCTAATGCTGGGAGCGATGGAGGGCAAAAGAAGAAGGGATGACAGAGAATGAGGTGGCTGGATGGAGTCACTGAAGAAGTTGGTGCAAACTTAAATGGACTCCGGGGAATGGTAGAGGACAGGAAGGCCTGGAGGATCATTGTCCATGGGGTCGCGATGGGTTGGACACGACTCCACAACTAACAACAACAAGAAGGAAATATGCTTTCAGTTGTAATTCACAAAACAATGCAGCAATCTGAATTTCAGCATGCGTGAAGTCACCTTATACTGAAACAAACCATCAGTTCATCAAGGTCTGTATTGCCGGCTCAGACTGGCAGCAGCTGTCCAGGCTCTCAGGTAGAGGTCTTTCACATCACCTTCTGCCGGGTCCTTTTAGCTGGAGATGATGGGGATTGAACCAGGCACCTTCTGCATGCCAAGCAGATATTCTGCCCCTGACCCCCAGCCCCTCTCCATGGTTCTTCTTGGTCTCCAAGGGAGGGCTTTCACATCGCCTGCTGCCTTTAATTTTTAAACTGGAGATGCCAGGGCTTGAACCTGGGACCTTCTGCATGCAAAGCAGTCCCTCTTCCACCAAGCCGCATCCCTTCCTAGCGACAAACCCTGTGTCCTTAATTTTCCTCTGAACGGTGCTGTAAACATTGACGATCGCCTTAAAACCTGAACCAAAACTGAAACCTCCGTCCCGCTTGAATGGCAATGAGTTACTTTTAAAACAAAACAAAACCTCTCTGAACAGGGAGGCTGCCAGTTTCAAAAGTCCCCCTGCCGCCAAATCTCGATGCCCGTGTTTAGTCGAAGACAATGTTATTGGACAGGAACGTCTGATTCACTTGGATGGGTTATGTCATAAAATTAGTGCTGTTCAGAGTCCAAAGGACCTGGAGCCAAAAGGCAGCGATGTTTTAAAAAAGACAGTGATAGATGGAAACCAGATATTGGAACCAGCATTGTCCTGGCAAAGGGACTGGCGTCTCCTGACACTTTTCATAGGCACTGTGCATAAATCAGGGCTCTGGCTTCAGGGGCTGGATCGAAAAGAAAAGCGAAATTTAGAACTGCACGGACGTTGTTCCCGGAATGCAAACAGCCCAGATCACAGCCTGTTTCTCTCTTGCTTCTTTGCGGCACCCTTCATGAGATGGCCCAAGAACCGGTCCCGGAGCCTGTGTTGACGAGCACCCAGAACGGAGAGGTTCGCTCACTCGCTCGCCTCTTCTATGGGCTTCCTTGTACATGGTATAGGTCCCCTCTGGCCACTGCAGGAAATGGGGCAGGGGTAGGGTTGCCAGATCCAGGCTGGGAACCCCTTGGAGGGGTACAAGGCCCACAGAGTCCACCCTCCAAAGCCCCCGTTTTCTCCAGGGGAACTGATCTCTGTTGTCTGGAGATGAGCGGTAATTCCGGGGGATCCCCAGGTCCCACATGGAGGCTGGCATCAGCCTTATCAAAGCCAAGAGAGCTCCCCCACCCCCATACAATATTAACAAACTTTTCCCTGGTAATCTGCAGGATGTTGTGAGGGAACTGGCATCTGTCCAGATGGTAGTGATTCATGTCAAGATTCGTTCAAGGAGGCAGAACACCAGAAGAACAGAAAACTCAACCACTGTTGGACCATGTTCTTTGTTGGGGGATGGGGTGGGGTGGGATGGGGTGGGGAGAACCTCTTTGTCTGTTATTAAAAGCTCATGCATCCGCCGAAGAACTCTGGTCAGATTCTGCCTTTCTGTCTTTCTCTTAGCCGCTGTTATGCGGCGGGATCAGAATGCCATCCAATGTTTAAATTCGCAGCATTCTCCAGCGTGGCCCTTGGGATTTCAAGGCCGACCTTTGGCCTCCCACGTCCCACACTCGGGTTCTGAAGGCTGACATTCTTTCGGGGACGGTCAGAGCGTGGTTTTCGGTTTGTTTACCCAAAGAGGAATCACAAGATGATTTTTCTAAAAGCGACAAGACGTGAAAGGGGAACCTTTAAACCACTTCCCATTTGAGATAATCAAATTGGGCTGATTCATCTCTGCGCGGAAAAAGAAAAGAAAGGAACGAAAGCTGCCCTGACCCAGGAAAAATAGGATCATTAACATCTTTCCTGCCATTTCAGCCATTTCGGTTCCCATCAAAAGCTTTTCTAGGCTGATTTCCTAGGAAAAGATTCCCTAGGCCTCAGGAAGAGTGCTTGCACTTGAAAGCTCACGCTTTGAATAAATCTTTGTTGGTCTTAAAGGTGCCACTGGACTCTGGTTTTCTTGTGCTCCTTCAGACCAACACGGCTACCCGCTTGAATCTTTCCTAGGCCGATTTGACATGGGCAGAAAAGGCCAAGAGCGCGCCCATATGGAAGTGGGGCTAATCCCTACTGAAATCGTCAAGATGTGATTGTGAGCCAGAACCTCTTGCCTCAGGCTTGCCAACCTCCAGGTGAGGTCTGAAGACCACCCAGAATTGCACCCGTTTCTCAGATTTCAGGAATCAATTCCCCTGGGGAAAACGTTTGCATTGGAAGGTCGACTACAGGGTCTCTTCCCTCTGCAAATCCTGCACACCCTAGACTCCACCCCCAAACCTCCAGGGATTTTCCAGCCCAGAGTTGGCTACCCCGTCTTACCCTCAACGTTTAACTTGAGCTTAAGGAATGTTGTGGGAAACAGCATGAAACAGAAGAGGGCTGGAGTAGTGAAAAAGACCATTTACAAGACCTGCCCGAAGACAGTAGCTGAGTATCCCCACTGGGTTTCCCACAAATGCCAGAGGAGAATATCCATTCGTGTACATACATGCCATTTATCTGGGTAGAACATTTTAAAAAGCCTTTCTCTCTATAGTCCAGCCTTTCTCAACTTTCTTCCCTTCCACATACGACATTCCCTGCAGTTAGGTAACTAGGACCCAGCTGGGCTTTTCTTCTGATGTGCAAAAAGAGGGGGGATATTGCTTAAGTTGTGTTCAGCCATTACCCCTTCTCTCCCGCCACCTTTCTGGGCTGGAATTTCTGGTCTCTTGTGAAGTCAGTGTGGCTGTACCTGGGTAGCTAATAGATCCTTTCAGTATTCTGGAGGGAGGTGTGTTCTTCACTCACACACAGTTCACTTCAAGGATTCAGAGGAAAGGGGCGAGATGTAGCCTGTGCAAATCTTGACCCCCCCCTCCCCCCGACTCATCTGGACCCTCTGAAATCTTGCAGCAGAACCAAGTCCCATTTCTTTTCTCGGCCACAAGAGGGAGCTCAGTTCTTAGCCTTTTCACTCAGCTCACAGCAGCTGTGGCGGCTGGCATCTTCTCCGCTGGAAGAGCACACGTTGTGTCTCTCTGGATAATTTATGATTACAGATTGCAACTTCAAGGAACTCAAAGATTGAAAGGAGTGTCGATTAAACTGCAGAGATGCCATAGATCAAAATTACTTTTTTTGCGTGCGTGCAGAACACTTTCGTTCAACCATCTGTTGGGGTAATTTTTGAACATTCCAGTCCTCCCGGTAAATCCTGAGCTTTCTATAAATGGATTCTTTCCCTTCACAAAAGAGCATTAGGTGTTTAAACTTCCCCCGTGTCTGCTTTCCTCCGCTTTCTAAACAAGTTCTCTTTGGAGAAGGTACTGAAAGCTGTGAAGTTGGTAATGAGCTCCATCCGGTTGCTGCTTGCAGTTCTGGCTGCTGCTCTTCCTGTGAGGTTGAACCAGTGTCTGGTGTCAATGAACCAGCTAAGTCTTGAGCTTGTTGCATGGCCTTGATCATCTTCTTCCCTGTAGGCAAAGTAACTTCCAGGGTAAAAGGAATCTTCCGGAAATACCTGAGATCCCTGAAGATAAGCATTTCCCCAAAAGTCCACTTTCCTCAGCTTTCTAAGCAAGTTCTCTTTGGATGCTTTGCTGTAATTTAGGATTAGCAACCCTGAATGGATCTACTGAAAAACAAATCCCGTTCTGTTCAGTGAAGTTTATTTCCAGGAAAGTGATTTCAGGATCGCACTGTTAATTAGCCAGGATATCCTCATCACATTTCTGCAAGAGAACTCACTCACCATTACTGTTATTAATTATTTTATTCAGTATTATTCTGGTGACTATGCCGTCCATAGCTCTTGATGTGTGCCTTGATATGTAACATTCAGGCACTTGGAATGAATAAAAACCTACATGGTAAATAAAGCAGATGCTGGAAAAATAATAACAATGCACAATTAAAATATCTGAGTGGAACTGACAAATTACAACTGGCGATGGCGAGATAAAGGGAGGAACGGGGAGGAAAACAGATCTCAGGAAAATATGTTATACATTTATTTAGCAGTTGGGTTGCTCTTGCATTCTATCATGTTCCTCTGGCCATTGGCAAGTGAAACCTCTGAACAGCTCAGTCAGAACGGTCAAATTTATTTACAGCCTGCTTTTCTGCCCAACAAGGAACCAAAATAACCTATAATATTGTGCTCCTTTGTCTCATCCTCCCAACAACCCAGAGAGAGAGCGACCGGCCTAAGGTCACCCACTGAGCTTCCATGGCAGAGGATGGATTCGCACCTGGATCTCCTGAGTCCTGGGGCCCATGCTGCACACGTTGGACAACGCACTTTCGATGTGCTTTTGCAGCTGGATTTTCCTGTGCGGAACAAGAAAATCAATGTCTAGTGCATTGAAAGTGCATCATCCATCATGTGTGCCTTTCGTCAGCATTCACTCTCCCCACTGTACCATACTCTGTACTAAGCGTAAAGCTATTGTGTGTGGGAGGAGGGAGGAATCCAGCAAACTGCTACAATCAGTTTTTTAATATGGGCTGCTTGAAAGCCCAGCGCAGCCAGATGAAGCTATTGCTGGGGTTACCAACTTCCAGGTGGGACCTGCTGATCTCCCGAAATGACAACTGATCTCCAGGTGACAGCCATCAATTCTCCTTGAGAAAGTGGCTGCTTGGAAGGGAAAGTCCTGTGGCAGGGTTTCCCAACCATGGTCGTGAGGTACCATATGGAGCCATGAAGGCCCTCAGTGGTACTGAGGTGTAGGGCAGGGGTAGTCAACCTGTGGTCCTCCAGATGTTCATGGACTACAATTCCCATGAGCCCCTGCCAGCGTTTGCTGACAGGGGCTCATGGGAATTGTAGTTCATGGACATCTGGAGGACCACAGGTTGACTACCCCTGGTGTAGGGTATTTCAGAATGGCGGCTGGGGAGAGCCCTTCCACCCCGTGAATGACAAAGGTTTTAATTTTAAAAAATTCTGCCTTTATTTGGGCAGGTTGACCCTCCCCCCAAAAGTGGCCAATGATGGGCTTGGAGAGGTGGGAAAGGAAGGGGCCTCCAGGGGCCCTGAGGCTCCTCTCACTTCCAGGGGGAGGGATGGCAAGGAGGCATGGCAAGCTGACATCACTTCCTGTGACCTTGAAGCCTGAAAAATATTTCAGTGGTATTTCCATGGTCAAAAGGTTGAAAATGGCTGTCTTCTGGTATCATGCTTACTAAGGTTTATCCCTGTCTCAAGCCCAGCTTCCACTCCTCCAAATCTCAAGACATTTCCTGAGACAGAGCTGGCAACCCTAGCTAGAAGAAGGAGTTGGTTTTTATACCCCAGTTTTCACTACCCGAAAGAGTCTTAAAGTGGCTTACAATCGCCTTCCCTTCCTGTCCCCACAACAGTCCCTGTGAGGTAGTTGGGACTGAGAGAGCTCTGAGAGAACAGTTCCTGGCCCAAGGTCACCCAGCTGGCTGCATGTGAAGGAGAAACGGGGAATCAAAACAGATTCTCCAGATCAGAGGCTGCCGGTCTTCACTACTACACCAGGCTGGCTCAGCTATGGCTAAGCAAAGAATCTAATGAAAGGATGCCAAAGAGGAGAGGAAGGTTCTCGGCACTTTGAACAGGGAATTGAAGTCGGCCTGTTTGCATTTGTGAAATATGGTGAGGTTTGCTGTGTGATCTAGTCCACACCCTTTTCTACATTCAGGCTGCCAACCACAGGTTGGGAAATTCCTGAGAATATGGGGGGGCAGTGCTCGGGGCGAAGGTGAAGTTCGGAGAAGGGAGAGAACTCGGCCTGGAATTAAATTGTGGCATTCACTGCCAGTTGATGTGGTGGCCACGAGCAAAAATCGGGATATATTTATTTCTCGTATGGCAGAGTTGCACGCAGGATGCATGCAGTCCTATAAAATATGTAGCCCAGTAGACACAATGGTTATGCAGTCAGGCCACGCAACCCCCC
Source organism: Paroedura picta (assembly GCF_049243985.1). Classification (NCBI taxonomy): domain Eukaryota; kingdom Metazoa; phylum Chordata; class Lepidosauria; order Squamata; family Gekkonidae; genus Paroedura; species Paroedura picta. The sequence continues at coordinate 21,849,523 of NC_135382.1, read as the reverse complement.
TGAATATATCTAAATTTTCAATCCATTCAGTCACAGATGGGGAGAAGACAAAGAACTCCATCACACCTCCCTGGGAAAGCATGAGGCTCACATTCCCATGACAGTGGGAAAATACACCACGATTGCATTTGGGACCTAGTATTTTGCCCCATTTGAATAACCGGCCTGCACACCTGACACAGCTTGTTTGTGTTCTATTAGCTGTCTTCCATATTTAACGTGGAAAGTCCAGTAGGCTTCTTGTCGGTGATTATGGATATTGGGATTATGGAGTAGAGGTCCCTCAACTCCTACTAGTCATAGTAAATTAAAAGAACCTCAATATTTGAAATCAGTAAACCTCTGTAACCTGGGAGTCAACACCTGGCAGGCCTTGGCCTCTGTGCTTTGTTGACTGGCCCTCCTGGGTAGCTGGTTGGCCATTGTGTAAAACAGGATGCTGGACTAAATGGTCAACTCCATAGAAACAGGTTTCTGCAGTCTCTGTTGTCTCCTCCAGGCCTTCCTGTCCTCTACCATTCCCCAGAGTCCATTTAAGTTTGCACCTACTGCTTCAGAGACTCCATCCAGCCACCTCATTCTCTGTCGTCCCCTTCTTCTTTTGCCCTCAATCGCTCCCAGCATTAGGCTCTTCTCCAGGGAGTCCTTCCTTCTCATGAGGTGGCCAAGTATTTGAGTTTCATCTTCAGGATCTGGCCTTCTAAGGAGTAGGCAGGGCTGATCTCCTCTAGGACTGACCGGTTTGTTCACCTTGCAGTCCAAGAGACTCGCAAGAGTCTTCTCCAGCACCAGAGTTCAAAAGCCTCAATTCTTTGACGTTCAGCCTTCCTTTTGGTCCCTAGGACAGCTGTCTCTAGGACAGCATTTTTCAACCTTTTAGCCATGGTGGTACTGCTGAAATATTTTTCAGGTTTCAAGGTACTGGGAAGTGATGTCATCTGGCCATGCCTCCCTGCAATACCCTCAAAAGTGATAGGAGCCTCAGCCAGGAGGGGGTGTGTCAACCTGCCCCAATTTTTTTAAATTAAAAAAGCCCTTTTCCTTTGCTCTTTGCTCAGAGCTGGAAACGGCAGGTGTAATGTGTCTGATTCAGTATGGCAAGGGTTAATTGTTACTGGCATTGCGGAGTTCCCACGTGTGGGGATATTTTGGTGGGAAACGTGTTATACAAGGAGCGGTTTCCTTTCACTTCTTCAGCTGCATTCAGAGCACTCCGTTGTGATCAATAAAGTGTTGTTGTTACAGACCTCAGGCCACCTAGTTCAGCAGCCCCAGGGTGGGAGGGCTCTTCCAATCTGCCATTTTGGAGAAACCCATGCCTCGGTACCATTGAGGGGTCTTTGTGGTATCGTGTTTGGGAAACCCTGCCCTAGGAGAGCTCCAGGCCTCACCTGGAATTTGGTAACACTTCTCCATTCTTGAAACAGTGATGCTTCCCCAAGAGTTTCTCAAAACTCCAAAGGGCATTCGTTCTACCTTGACAAGTTCTTAGTGGCTCATAGCTTAGCACAAGGGCAGTCAAACTGCGGCCCTCCAGAGGTCCATGGACTACAATTCCCATGAGCCCCTGCCAGCGAACGCACGTCAACCTGGGGAAGGCAGCGAGGGCCAGAAGAAGCCTACAGGCTTGCTCGTGATGAGCGGCAGGTGACAAGCCAAAGGCACGGAGCGAAATCTCTCTCCTTCTCGCTGTAGTTTGGAAGGGTGACCGATTTACTCTTGCGTGATATATTTTGATGACCCGCAGTACAAAATCCTTCTTAATCATCTTTTCTGCCAGTGAGTCAAGACAGTTGCACGCTCTAATTGCAACCCCCCCTCAAAATAAAATTAAAAAGCACGATTGTCTTCTTTATTTAAGGCTTGCCGAAAAACTTTAACTCCTACTCGCTTGGCTAGGCTTGCAACTCCCAGTCATTAAGGATGTCAGGACAATTTGATAAATAGTCAAAACTTGATTTTAATTGTCTCTGTGCATGTGGCGGCAAAGGATTCTTGTTCTTCCCGAAGCTCCTGCAAAGGGATCAGGTGCTCAAAGGGATCATTGGAACCTGGATCAGGCGGTCCAGTAAAGCACTTTGCACAAAGTTCTAGGCATGTTAATGACCGTGCACAGAGAGCCTTGGGGGCATCTTCTCCTGGCAAGCCGGATTGCAAGGATGTTCTGTTACTACATCAGAAGAGGGACCAGAGCTTGTTGCCATGACTTCAGCATGCAACCTTAACTGTGAGTGGCTACAGCTTCTAGGAAGTGGTGATGCAAACGTGGCAATGGGCCCTCCAAATTATGGGCATCCAAGTTGCCTTAGGAGTTGAAAGGTGACTCATGCGTGACCCAGTTGTTCACCTGAATAGGACTGTGACATTTTTTTGCATTTAAAATAATGCATGAATGCTTAAATGATTTATGTCCCTCTGCAGATTGTCTGGCTCTTTATCTAAGCACCTATGCTCTAGGGTTGCCAGATTCCCCTTTGCTACTGCCGGGGAATGGGGAGATAGGATTGGCAGGTTGGGAAACTCCTGGAGATTTGGGCATGGTGGCTGGAGCAAGCAGGGGCCTCAGTGGGGCACAATGCCATAGAGTCCACCCTCCAAAGGGTCCACTTGTTCCAGTGTAGAGATGAGCTGTAATGTCGGGTGATCCCCAGATCCTACCTGGAGGCTGATATCCCTATTATGTTCTTTATCTATCTATCTGGACTGGGCCAGCAATTAATATCTGACATGGCAGCCTGGAAGACTATCAAGGTAAGAGACATCCAGAAGTAATCTGCCTGCCTCTGCATAGCACACCTGGCCTGTCTTGGTGGTCTCCCATCCAAATATTAACCGAGACCGACCCTGCTTAGCTTCCAAGATCTGACATCAGGTTGGCCTGGGCCGTCCAGGGTAGGCCTATACCACCTAAATCTCTGCATGCATATATGAGAATTGAGGGCCTGTTTTTTTTTTCTTTCTTGGAGTTAGCATTGTTCCAACAATAGAACTGCTAATTAATGAATGGATTCATGTTTTATTGTTCCTCATCTTTTCTCCCAACAATGGAAGGACTTCAAAGCAGAATACAGTTTTCATAAAGACCTAATGCTGAATAGTTCTCTAAATCCAACCTTGAAGCAGGTAATTAGCAACAAGGTCATCCCAGGCTGATGTTGCTTCCGTCTCAGCAACTCAAAACCTGTGGGCTGCATCAAAGGGCTCAGATCCCATTGGCTCTTGCTGCTTGACTTTGAATTGCCTGTGCAGGGTGACCATGTCTTAGTTTAGAGTTGTCAGGTTCTTCTGGGCAACCACCAGGGGATGGGAAAGGACTTAGCAGGAGTGGGAAGGAGGCTCAGGTGATGTCAGTACCGATCTGGCCACATCACTTCCAGCATGCACATCATCACACTGCACTGTTGACATAACACTGGTTCTGAGGCAAAAATTCTATAGTACAAATGGCTTCTCCCTGGATCGCACTGGTGTCATGACATCACTTCCTGTGATATCACCTGAACCTTTTACTCTCCCATGGTAAGTCCCCCTGCTGGCCAGCTGATGAATAGCAGAGGGAGACATCTGGCAGCAGAGAACTGGGACTGGGCTGGATTTGGGGCAAGGAGGGACCTCAGTGGAATAGAGGGCTATGGAGTCCACCCTCCAAAGCAGTCATTTTCTCCAGGGGAACTGATCTGTTTAGTATGAAGATGAGTAATAATTCTAGGGGATCCCCAAGTCCCACCTGGGGACTGGCATCCCTACTACTTATAGGACCTGTCTTCATTCTAACAGGTCTTCTTCCCAAGGAATTCTGTAAAGCATAGTTCCTAGCACTTTCCCCAAACTGTCCTCCAAATTCTACGGCATCTACATCTTTTCTGTCTGACAGGAATGGGCTAAGAAGAAATGCTTATGTTTTGTGTCTCTTTCCTCATTTTTGTTCCCACGTGTTTCCGTCGTCTTCATCTCAGAATATGGCTCTTTTCCCCAACAGTGACAGCTAGATGTGTGGCAGCCCCTCAGGCCATGTTTGGGTTGCAAATATTATCGATTATCAAGAGTAACAATGGAATCCAACTCTTCCATTCAAACTGGGCATATGAGACACCTTGAGTTTTCCAAAATGAAAACCTGAACTGCCAAGCAACTGCACGCTTCCTGTGATTGCCTTTCGGCAATTCTAATTTCCTTTCAACTCATGCTGAACCCCTTCTACTTCTGTGGAAAGGAAAATATGTCAAGAACATATAAGGTGTGTGCTCTACTTAGTGGTGTGCGTGAGGCTGCATAGAGACAAATTCCCCCCTCCAAAAGAACTGAAGATGCTTTGAAAGAGATAATCACTTGTTATGGATGCATCCTACTTCAGCCACTGGCAAATTAGCTTTGAAGGGTTGTTTTGTGTTTTTGGGATCATCCCAAAAGTTACCAAACATGTTTGATATATGAGATCAACGGAGCAAAAGAACGTCTTTGTACAGCATTGGATAAAAAAAGATAGGATTATAAACCTTTATCTGGGGCCTGTGTTCTCCCAGAATTAAAAAATGAATAAAATAAAATTCACCATTATCGTAACAATAACGAATACTCATCTGCAGGCTTTATCTCCTGTTCTGAGGCATGGAAAGAGGTGGCCACGAGGAGTGCTCTCCTCAAAGTATAGTGTTTGAACAAGGTATGTCAGCCTGATCATTAGCTGGGAAGGCCACAACTAGCCTGGCAGGAATGTAGTTGGTTGCTAAAGTTTGTTCCTGACCTGGGCCTCTTCTGCATGATGGATAAGCTGATGAAAACTCACTAAATGCATCGTTGTTTTTCTGATCTCTGCACAGAAGAGTGAATTTACTCCACAAAACCGATTTTGCTCTGCATGGTGAACTGCCTCTTTGGTGCTTTAAGCGTCTTTTAAGCGTTGTTTCTGAAAGATGCTTTTCACCAATTCATTCCTCTCCTGCCTGTAACGCACTATTAGTCATGCAGAGAAGCTCCTTAGTTATGCAGTTTAGAGAACAAAGCGGAGTTGGCAAAACTACAGGGGGCAGGGCTATGAATTGTTTCATGCAGAGAGCATTGTAGTTTTTCAACAGACTATATTCAATTCAGAACAATGATTGTAATATAATAATAATAATAAACTAATAATAATAATAATAATATTTTAATGGGGATTTGTGATATTGTTACCCGCCACGAGCCGCAAGGGAGTGGCGGGCTATAAATCTAAATCTAATAATAATAATAATAATAATACTAAAGCAGTCTAAACTGTTTTTTTTAACTGTTTTATTTGGCTCCGTGCAGAATACCTCTGGATTACCAAGGTTAGCATGATCTCGTAAAATTCCAGGCCTTCGAGGCATACCAGGGTCAGGAGGTGGAGACAGACGATGGCAAACCACATCTGAACATCTTTTGCCATGAAATCCCTACCGCAGGGGTGGTGAGAGCATGTGCTGGCAGGGACTCATGGAAATTGTTATCCAAGGACATCTGAAGCTTGGCCACCCTTGCCCTACAGGGTCATCGTAAGTCAGCTGTGATTTGACAGCATTTTCCACCACCGCCAGGCAATTGGCTATCACTAGGAAGCATCTAAGGATGAAGAGGTGATTACAAACCAGCCCATCTAGGACTGCCAGCTCTGAGTTGGGAAATACCTGGAAACTTTGAAAGTGGAGCTGGGAGTGGACAGGATTTGGGGCAGGGAGGGACCTCAGTAGAGTAGAATGCTATGGAGTCCGTCCTCCAAATCAGGCGTTTTCTTCAAGAGAACTGATCTCTGTCACCTGGAGATGAGCTGTAATTCCAGGGAATCCCCAGCTCCGACCTGGGGATTGGCATCCCTAAGACCATCATTGATTGCAGAAGACAGGTGGGTCAGGGAGGGAACGCTCCTGCTGATTAACAGCATCTCCCTTTGTCTGGTTCCTTGGGTGTTTTGATTTCAATCTGTGAGATCAGACAGTTTGGCCTGTATTCAGCCACCTGTTCCAAAGTGCTCAGGGTTTCCTAGGAAGAAGGGAGGCAGTTTCTGCCAACTTCTCTCTCCCACTGCAGGCCCTACTTTACTCTGAGGATCTGTTGACCTGTAGGGACAATATCTTAGCGGAGGGATAGTGGGCTGAAGAGGAAGGGCAGCTGGCAGAAACCACTTCCTTCGATTCCAAAAACATAAGTGGCCTCAAGTCTTTGGAGCTGTGTGGCTGGATCCAAGCTGTTATCTTTTTAGTATCTGATTGTGCTGAGTAGCTCTCAGGTAACAGCAGTTAGTACATGAGTGCGCTTGATGGACAGTCAGCTACACTGTTAAGTATCTGACAGCTGGGAGTTACGAGCTGTCATATCTGACAACCGCCAAATCACAATGTGCCAACCCATCCAAAGCACTTAAAACGAACCAAAAGCTTTCGGATTCTGAAATCAAAATATCACAATAGAGATGTGAGGTAGAAACTTAGATCTAAGAGCAAGTTTCAAATATTTGCTTCATCTTTAGGCTAACCAATGTCTATAATCTTGGAAGGGCTTTTAAAAAGTTCTGTTTTCCTCCCGTCAAAGGTCTTTTTGAACCAGTGGTGATTGGGAGATGTTCTTACTGTCTAACTATGATCCCTGGTGAGGGCTGGACCAACCGTGAAGCTGAATTAGGCAATCATCTAGAACACCAGATATGCTTAAGGGATATCACTTTAGAAGTAGAAGAAGAGTTGGTTCTTATATGCTACTTTTCTCTACCCAAAGGAGGCTTACATTCGCATTCCCCTTCCTCTCCCCCCAACAGACACCCTGTGAGGTGGATGAGGCTGAGAGAGCCCTGATATCACTGCTCAGTCATAGAATCATAGAATCATAGAGTTGGAAGGGGCCATACAGGCCATCTAGTCCAACCCCCTGCTCAATGCAGGATCAGCACTAAACATCCTAAAGCATCCAAGAAAAGTGTGTATCCAACCTTTGCTTGAAGACTGCCAGTGCTTGAAGACAGAACATCTTTATCAGTGCCATGGCGAGCCCAAGGTCACCCAGCTGGCTGCATGTGGGGGAGTGCAGAATCAAACCCGACATGCCAGATTAGAAGTCCATACTTCTAACCACTACACCAAACTGGCTCTCTTTAGAAAGAAGGGGACTTCTCTAGTTAATATTGAATTATATATACACGTGTGTGTGCATATTATCTCTTATAAATGAGAGTATCAAATACTGAATGGAAGGAACCAAATCATAGTTCATCTAAGGGGCCATAACCTCTCAGACTGGCCTTCTCTATAGTTACTGAACCTCAGGAGGGACCTGTCAAACCAGTAGACACCAGGAGCTACCATTGATGGAAAAAGTAGAGGCAAGGCCCCAAATGGTTTACTTCAAGAGTACCTGACATAAGAACCTAAAAAGAGCCGTGCTGGATCACACCAATGGTCCATCGAGTCCAGCATCTTGTCTCTCACAATGGCCAACCAGTTCCTCTAGAGGGCCAAGAACAGGGCATTGAGGCTGAACCCTTCCCCTGATGTTGCCTCCTGGCTCTGGGATTCAAAGGCTTAGGGCCTGAATGTTCAGTTTCATTGGCTGTCCTTGAGTTCTAATATTTTGGGCGAGGGAGAAAAATTCTCTTTGTCAGTTCTCTCTACCCCGTGATATAATGTTATAAACCTCTATCATCTCACCCCTTAGTTCTAAATCTCTGTTCTAAACCAATAAATAAATAAATAAATAAAATCCCAGACTCTTCAGCCTTTCTTCTTAAGGAAGGTGCTCAAACCTCCTAATCATCTTGGTTGCCCTCCTCTGTATGTTTTCCAGCTCTGCATAGTCCTTCTTGAGAGGCAGGGACCAGAACTGTGCATGGTATTCCAAATAAGGCTACACTAGAGAGGCATAACCTTATCAGCCATTTTGTTTTCCATCCATTTCCTAATAATCTCTAAGGCAGAGCTTGCCTTTTTCACGGCAGGACTGGGTTGACACTTCCACTGAGTTAATCCACCATGACCCCGAGATCTTTTCCGCTCTCAGCAAGTTCACGGCAGCTGCTCCCACCTAGAGCTTAGGGTGAACGCTTAGTCGGTGAGTGTTCTGAGTGTTCATCAGATCTATTTTCAGACCGAAAACCTTTCCAGTGCGGCTCGGGGTCTTTTAACAACAGGGAATACCCGGCGTGTCAATCCGAAAACATCTGTGGTCACATCCATGACTTGAATTTTTGTTTCCACCATAAAGAAAGCATTTTTGTGTGGGAGCTGTCTCCAGACAACGGCTCCCTCGCTCTATGATACCAATCAAATTCAATCCAGTCAACAGGAAGGCAAGAAGAGATTTTAGATGGTAGGCAGAGAAGCATTTGTTTTCAAGCAGTAACCCCCAGCCCTCTGATACGGTCCCTGGGGCCCTCTTCCTTCTTTAGTCTCATGGACAAGGCCTGAAAGGTCTTGTGTGAAAGCAACAGAACTGGGGCATTCAGGGTTCTGCCTAATCCCTGAAAGCAAAATCCTAGGCAGGCACATCTGAAGTGGCACATACATTGGAAAATGCATTTTCAATGAACTTTCAATGCACTTTCGAAGTAGATTTCCCTGTTGTGCACAGCTGCAAAAGCACATCGGAAGTGCATGATCCCACATGCCACCTTTTCCCTGCGGTTGCCAAAAGAGAGGCGAACTCTCTTCTGTTTGAAAAAAGCTGAAAGCCCAGCAAAGGGCCAGTCGGGTCACCCACAATAGCCTTCCTTGACCAGCCGACCCTGCAGATGGGTCGGATCAGGAGGGGGGGGGGCGGTTCTGGAGGGTCCAATAGATGTTGGTTTCATTGGCCTCAACCCAAATGCTTGCTGGATGAGCCCTGCGGAACTGGGCTAGCTCCATCATGCTATGACTGCAGCTTAGCCTCATGTCCTGAAGGGCCGCCAGGCCGGCAGGCATCTGGAAGACACTTTCAATTTCACATCAACTTTTGTGTTCCAAGAAAAAGAGAACTAGTGCTTGGTTTTAAAAGCTGTTGCAATCTGGTCGGGAAAGGCCTTATTTTAACATAGATCGTGTTATAAGTTAAGGCACTTTCCAATGCACTTTTGAAGCAGATTTTCCTGTTCCGCACAGGAAAATCCAGCTGCAAAAGCACATTAAAAGTGCATTATTCATTCATTTATTTTATTACATTTGTTACATTTATTACATTAATTCAGTGTTTGCAGAATCAGCCCTAGTACCAGTGACATAAATTAGGTTGTCATCAACTCTGCAGCTTTCTTTGTCAGGCCAAGCATTCCCTCCAAAGTATTTAGAGTCGGCAAGACGTTGCATCGGATATTCCCAGGCCCCTGAGCAGTGTCTCTTTGCTAAATAAATCAGGTGTTCCCACTTGTTCTGCTTTCCCCCCTGTAAATAATCCTTCTTAGTCCCAGAGCAACATAGATTGACTGGGGCTCTCCAGTGCTGAGGGAAAGGCAGCTTGTGCATGCTCAGAGGACCTTTCTTCTTATCAACTCGTGTCTCGAAATAACCTGGACGGAACCCTTCCACCTCACTCGCTCATGGTAGCCATTTTGGCCAATCGCTATGGAAGGCACACTCACTAAATGCTCGCAATTCATTTGTACAGCTTCACAACAAGAAATATGGCTGATAAATGCCTGCAGGGATCCCACCCCACCCCCCAGCAAACGCGCATAGGATTTGCTGCTGAAGTTCAAATGAGGAGAGCATTTTCAAGTCATCAATAAAGGGAAGATACCGCCTTCCCTGCTCTCAGTGTTCACTAAACTCAGTCACTGGTTGTCATTGTGGGGTTCATGTGCCTAGGAGAACAAACTGTATGAACACGAGTCACTGCCCCTTTTGAGAATTCAAAGCATGAGCCCCAACCATGATTTGTTGTGTAAAGACACTGATCATTTTTCCACCCAGAAGGAGAAGGAGAAGGAGAAGGAGAAGGAGACGGAGACGGAGACGGAGACGGAGACGGAGACGGAGACGGAGACGGAGACGGAGGAGATGAAGGAGAAGGAGAAGGAGAAGGAGAAGGAGAAGGAGAAGGAGAAGGAGAAGGAGGAGATGAAGGAGAAGGAGCAGGAGCAGGAGCAGGAGCAGGAGAAGGAGAAGGAGAAGGAGAAGGAGAAGGAGAAGGAGAAGGAGAAGGAGAAGGAGAAGGAGAAGGAGAAGGAGAAGGAGAAGGAGAAGGAGAAGGAGAAGGAGAAGGAGAGAGAAGGAGCAGGAGCAGGAGAAGGAGCAGGAGCAGGAGCAGGAGAAGGAGAAGGAGAAGGAGAAGGAGAAGGAGAAGGAGGAGAAGGAGAAGGAGAAGGAGAAGGAGAAGGAGAAGGAGGAGAAGGAGAAGGAGAAGGAGAAGGAGAATAGAAGGAGAAGGAGAATAGAAGGAGATGGAGAAGGAGAAGGAGGAGATGAAGGAGCAGGAGCAGGAGCAGGAGCAGGAGCAGGAGCAGGAGCAGGAGCAGGAGCAGGAGCAGGAGAGCTGGTGTTTAGATGCCATTTTTCTTTGGACAGAGCCCATCCTGCCCCCCATGGAAAGAGAAGCCCAAGAGGAATAGATGTCGGAGAGAATTCCAGAATCCACAGGAGAAGTCCAAGTTTCGAAAAGCACAGTGAGCCCAGAACGTTAAAATACCAGTGTTTATTATTTTAAGATATGTGAAAATAAAAATGTATACTGTTGTGACATGGCAATGCACTTTCTGGGTTGTGGGGAAATGAATATGCTGAAGCTCAGATTTCCGAAGACCTTTGGCTGAGAATGCCTCTGATCCCCAAGAGGGGAAAGGCCTTGTTTGGGGAGGGGGGCAAGATGGGAGTTCCTTGGGTGTGTAATAGAATCGACCTAGTTAGTGCTTCCCGAAGTTGGCCCATGGGCACTTTTCTCCACCATTGGTATGAGGTGGAGAACAATGCCATGTAGTATTTGTGACTGTGCCTGAACTTTGATTTATGGTTTTGGGGATTCAAATGTCATAAAACAGACAATAACGAGGGCCGTCTTAGTCTATAACCCAGCCAGCCCTACAGGGAGAAGATGTTAATCTGCACTGTTAGTTCAAGCTTTTTTTGTTCCATTTGCCAAACACATAACTTTCCCCTCCTGTGTTTTACAACTTAGACCAGTGCTTCATTCGGGCACAGTATGGATTAGCATTAGATCTGGCAAAAGATAGGCCAACTGGGTGACCTTGGGCTGGCCACAATACTGATAAAGCTCTTTGGCTAGCTCTTCTTAAAGAAGCAGTAATATCATCTTGGATTCCTCAGCGAGCACAAACCAGAACAAAGCAAGGCCCCGTTTTGTTTAATGATTTGCCTTATGGATTTGTTTCCTGCCGAAAGAGCAAGCATTGGCATTTCTGCCCTCTGTAGCTATTAATGGGTGGGACCACATCCTGTTCTTTTTTGCAGAATACAAATTCTAAAGAGCCAGCTTGGTGTAGTGGTCAGGAGTGCGAACTGGGGCTTTGCCTCTACTTTTTCCATCAATGGTAGCCCCTGGTGTTTACTAGTTTGACAGGTCCCTCCTGAGACTCAGTTACTAGAGAGAAGGCCAGTCTGAGAGGTTCTGCCCCCTTAGTGTAGTGGTTAGGAGTGTGGACTTCTAATCTGGCGAGCTGGGTTTGATTCCACGGTTCCCCACATGCAACCAGCTGGGTGACCTTGGATTTGCAGGGTGTGTGTTGTGGGGAAAGGAAAGAGATAGAGATTGTAAGCCACTTTGAGACTCCTTTGGGAAGTGAAAAGTGGGGTACAAAAACACCTCTTCTTCTTAGCTATGGTCAGCTTTTAGCCTGAGGTCCATATATGAACCAAATCTTCTTCTTCTTCTTCTTCTTCTTCTTCTTCTTCTTCTTCTTCTTCTTCTTCTTCTTCTTCTTCTTCTTCTTCTTCTCCTCCTCCTCCTCCTCCTCCTCCTCCTGCCCAAAAAGTTTCAAAGCAGCTTCCAATTGCCTCCCCTTCCTCTTCCAACAAGGAAAGGAAGGTGAGGCTGAGAGAGATACCTGTGACTGTCACCCAGCTGGCTGCATGTGGAGGAGGAGTCAGGGATCAAACTCGGTTCTCCAGATTAGAAGCTGCCACTCTCAACCACTACACTGAGCTCTCAAAGAGAGCTGATAGCTCTCAAAGAGAGCTGATACTACACTCATACTCTCAAAGGACGCCTGCAGAACTTGGGGAGTGCAGTTTGGCTTTTGGGGTCTGTGAAGCTGAGAAACTGTGAAGCTGAGCATGTTTCCCAGACTTCTGATAGATGACACACACTTTGTTTTGAATTAAAAGGCGACGCACACTGTACCATTGCCTCTCAGCCCATTTATCTTTTGACTGTGCAGGAATGAGAATGAATCGCCTTCTGTGGTTCTACAGTGGAGGCAGTGGATTTTGCCAAGCAAACATGGTTGGCAGGAGAGAATTCCTCTTGATCAATCTACTCACTTACAGGACCTATCTCAGTTCCGAAGGGCCTTCAGTTCCCCTTAGGCCAGTCACAGTCCTCTCAGAGCTCTCTTGGCCTTACCGATCTCAAAGGGTGTCTGTTGTGAGGAAAAGAAGGGAAGGGGATTGTAAGCTGCTTTGAGACTCCTTCGGGTCATGAAAAGTGAGGTACTATTTAGATATACAAAAGAAAAGTTGTTATTAATCAACTTTTCTTTTGTATATCTAAATAGGCCTTTTTTTAATGTAGTGGAAATGTGGATGGCTCTTAGACTCAGTTTTGGGCAAAAGTTTATATCCCTGTGTAGTTAATGTGGGGTCGTATATTTTCAAACTATGATTATATTTTATTTACTGTCTTTTGTATTAATAACTCGTATTGCATCCTATATTTCTATCTTTATGAAAATAAAAAGTATATAAAAAAAAATGAAAAGTGAGGAACAAAAACAGCTCTTCTTTTTGGTGAGGTCTAAATGCCATAGAGTCCGCCCGCCAAAGTAATCGTCACTTTCTCCAGGGGAAGTGGTCAACGTTGTCTGAGGATCAGTTTGGGTGCTTCGCTATCTGAAGCGGCCGTTCACACCTGAAGCAACCAGCGCTGAGGTGCAGGGGGCAGGGGGCTGCACCCAATCCCTAGACCCAATCTAGAGTGGGCCACTCTAGCCCAGGTGGTGCCTCAGTAAATAAGTAAGCAGCACCAGTGGCCACTTTTGCTTTCGCCTACCTGCAAATGAGATCTTCTCAGTGGACAGACACCATCTGAAGGTCATTGATGGGTCATTAACAGGACCTCTTCATTGAGTGCCAAGTCCATTCTTTGCGCAGACTCAAAAATCTCAGAACTTTGCTTTGAAAGATGTGCTTTTTAGCAGTTGGAAGAGCCTGGCAGATGGACGGTGGGAGAAAGCAACATGTAATCACACCACCTGGCTCATCGAGACAGATCTAGGTGAACGGTCTGTCAGACCAATGGTAAGCAGGAGACGGGCCATATTGTGAGCAGCCGTGCAACCCTGGTTTCTGCATGAGCCACTGCACTGAGCAGACCTTCTTTATTTCAGCCTAGGGTTGCCAACACCTGGCTGAGGAATTCCTAGAGATTTGCTGCAGAGCCTGAGGAAGGCAGAGTTTTGGGAGAGGAAGGAGTTCTGCAGGGATGTGGTCTGCAGAGAGCCAGCTTGGTGTAGTAGTTAGGAATGCGGACTTCTAATCTGGCATGCTGGGTTCGATTCTGCACTCCCCCACATGCAGCCAGCTGGGTGACCTTGGGCTCCCCACGGCACTGATAAAGCTGTTCTGACTGAGCAGAAATATCAGGTCTCTCACAGCCTCACCTCCCTCACAGGGTATCTGTTGTGGGGAGAGGAAAGGGAAGTTGACTGTAAGCCACTTTGAATCTTCTTCGGGTAGAGAAAAGTGGCATATAAAAACCAACTCTTCTTCTTCTTCTTCTTCTTCTTCTTCTTCTTCTTCTTCTTCTTCTTCTTCTTCTTCTTCTTCTTCTTCTTCTTCTTCTTCATAGAGAACACCCTCCAAAACTGCCATTTCCCCATGGGGAAAAAATCTCTGTGGTCTGGAGATCAGTTGTAATCCCAGGAGAACTCCAGGTCCTACCTGGAGGCTGGCAACCCTATTTCAGCCTCACCATTTAGGGTCATTATATGTGTGGGTTGTGTGGAATAGAAATCCATGCATCCCTGAGCTCCTAAACTTGCTGGCTCTCATACAATTTGAAGCAGTGACAGGTTGTAGGCTGATCCTGTAGCCAAAGGATGCATAGGATAAGAAGCACTATGCTTAGCTATCTTCTGGGTGCCCAGTTCAATGAGAGGAGGAATTGTATGCTTAGGATGTCCAGCTAGCTTGATAAGTGGCGGAACTTCTCCAAAATATAGCCTGGAGATGGGGAGTGCCGAATGAATCTGTCATTGCATCAGGAAAAGGGAAACAAGCGGAACATCTCTATGTACCCGGCTCTTATCTATTTTGATAAAACGGTTCCTTCTCTGCCGATCACATCAGGATGCATTTGGGTGGATGTGGAAGGTGGGGAGGGGGAAGAACAGGATCTCTGGTCATTTCTGGGAACACAACTTCCCCATTTCGTGTTCTTCGCCTGCCGGCTGTACCTTGCCTAATTTTATCTCTCTCCCCAGTTGTACACGGTGCACCCAAAACGAAGAGAGTGAAAAGAGAGGACACTGTTAACTCCGTCTGAGTCATCTTCCTTTTTTGATTTTTCCGCCCAGTGAAATCGGAGTTGTTGGGAAGCCATTAGCGCTTTGAAGCTTTTTGGAAAAATTCGATGCCTGAGCAAAAATCCAATTTTCCTCTTTCTCTTTCTCTCCCACATCTTTGTCTTGTGCGAGGAGAGCTTCTTATGGGTGCCAGGATAAGGGGCAGAGCTGATAAATTGACTCCCTCCTCCCCTGGGCCTCTCCCACCTCTGATGCCTCCAGATCTTGGTGAAACTGACCACATGCTTTGCACACAATGAAAGACAGAATCTTAAGGCACCTTGGAGACAAACCAATCGGTTGTCAAGTTGCAGCTGACTTGTGGTGACCCCATAGGGCAGGGGTGGCTCTCCTGATGTCCATGCTGCTGGCAGTGGCTCATGGGAGTTGCAGTCCATGGACACCTGCCCTATGGGGTTTTCAGAAGTGGTTTGCCATTGTTTGCCCCTGCACAGCATCCTTGGTCTCCCAACCAAGTACCAACCAGGGCTGACCCTGATTGGCTCCTGCGATCCAATGGGATCCAGCTGGCCAGGTCAGGCACAATTAGCTCCTAATCTCCCTTTTTTGCCACCACAGATGGGTTCTGCTTGGCCTTTCTTTCTCTGCAGCCTCTGCCTGGGGATACCCTAATCCGTTCTCTCTTTATCTTCTGGAGGGTTCAGGGGCAGAAGGCAGAAGAAGCCTGGGTTCGAGCCCTGGCACTGGCCATTCAAAGGCGTGCCATCCGGACTGCCTTGCAGGGCAGTGGTCTTCAGCTCTTCTAAACTTGTTGGAAGGCGTCAAGGCTTGGAAATACCTCTGTCTGAGGCCTTGGGGAGCCTTTATCAGACAGATCAGCAGTCTGACTTGGCACAACACAGCTCCACACCTTCCCCGAACTTTTAACATCCCGAGCCCGTGATGAACGAGCCAGAAATGCTGCAGGGAACTATTGCCAATTCCTTTTGGAGCAACCAATTCTGGATGGCAAGAATGCCCAGGAAGATTAAGAAGGAAGAACCTCGCATGGGACTGCCTGATTTCAAATTCCAAGTGGTAAGTCTCTCGATTGGAGCGTAAATAAGGGACTTGGAGCATAACCCCTCAGCACCCAGCCCTTTTCATTTCCTTCACTAGAAACCCTGCTGCGGGACCCCAGCGGTCCAGTGAGCGGATCTCACCCTGAGCATTTCCAGTGTGATGTCAGATGAGTCATTTTTGCTTCTCAGATTTTACTGGAATGCTTCCTGTTGGTTTTCAGTAACCAGCACATGCAATGCATGTCATTGTAGAAGCTGGCCTTCCTCTTTTTCTTTAATTAGACAACCCCGTGCACTCCTTTCCCCCTTCCTCCTGCACTCCGCTTTCAAAGGCAGCTTTTTCACTTTTTGCATTTTGCAAGCAGCTGAGGGTCAAATGATCTTCTCTAGCACTTTCCCCCTCCGTCTTTCCCAGTAGTTTTCTTGGGCCCCATGGGGGAGATCTGGATTTCTTTGCAGCAGGTACCACAAGATGGTGTCTGAAATGAGCTGCTCTGGAAAAGGTGGAGGATTTTCTCCTTGCTGCAAACAGAGCAACAGGGAGGGTTTCATCTCTTAGAGGGGCAGCCCGGTTGCAGACAGCTAAAAATAAAAATGGCCAGGTTTGGACCGAAAAGGAAAGATGCAAGCAAATAAAGTTTGACCCGTCTGGCTTTTAAATTTTCCTGTGGTGTAAATACCACAATATTCTAGTGGCTAGGAAAACCAACCCTTGAATAAGCAAATAGCATTACCTTATAGAGAGTACACGAAATGGACTCTTCTTTTTCAGCCTTTCCTGGGATGATTAATTTTGAGTCTGAAGTTATGATTATTGAAGAGCATTAAAGGTCACGGTGGGGTTATGACACTTGAGCAGCAAGCTCCAGTTATGCAAATACTGATGCGCTGTAAGGACCATGGGGCATCCCCTGCTTTCGCTCTAGAAAAATCAGGTTTGTGTTTTGGCACAAGCGACTTCCCAAAACATACAGTACATGAAGAAATTCGGTGGAACTAGCAACATGGCCTACCATTGACAAAGTGCAAGGCTTCCTTGCATCTTGCAAAGTCCCTGTGTCTGTTGGGGAACAACACAAGCATGTTCAAGCAGACCTTCAATGGGAATTTGGTGCCTCCTGAGCTCCTTCTGTCTAGAACAGCCACTAGTTGCTGCATAGGGTACTTGATGGAGGAGGAAGCAGCACAGAGAGGAAGTGAGTAGCCGCATCTGCCTTCACACCCTATTTGTGGGGAGAAAAAAGAGCACATGTGAGTCCAGGAGGCACAAAACTCCTAGAGAACATCTGATTCAAAAGTCTCTTGTTGTCACTCAATGAAGACAAATAATTCGTAATGGATAAAGAGGTCCTCCTAATTCAGTCTCATGTGGACTGGTCTTCTTCCAAGGTTGGGTTGTGTCGTTTCTCTGCTCTCTCTGCCTCTAATGAAGTCCTTGGGCCCCATGGCCCATAGGGCCAGAAGGCCTTATCTTGCTCCCCTTCAGTACGTACTGACTCTACCCACATGTGGTATGTGCTGGGTTTGTGTCATGTCCCTGGATTGCTTGCAGCCTGCATCCAGTTTGGTGTAGTGGTTAGGAGTGCGGACTTCTCCTTCTCCTCCTCCTTCTCCTTCTCCTTCTCCTTCTCCTTCTCCTTCTCCTTCTCCTTCTCCTTCTCCTTCTCCTTCTCCTTCTCCTTCTCCTTCTCCTTCTCCTTCTCCTCCTCCCTCTTCTTCTTCTTCTTCTTCTTCTTCTTCTTCTGCTTCTTCTGCTTCTTCTTCTTCTTCTTCTTCTTCTTCTGCTTCTTCTTCTTCTTCTTCTTCTTCTTCTGCTTCTTCTTCTTCTTCTTCTTCTTCTTCTGCTTCTTCTTCTAGTTCAATCTCTTGGGAAGAGGCAGCCACCAAACCCCCTGAATTCCAAGAACGTGCCCCCCTGCAGGCTCTAGCAGCCGTGACGTTCAAGAGGAGTCTAAACCCCAGGAGGAGACCATGGAGCAACCTGCCTGGGAAGTGCCACCTATGGATATTGCTCCATGCTGGGACATCAGAGGCAGGGCCTCATCCCCATCTGCTGGGCCTCACCCTCCTCTGCTGGCCTGAAGAAGTTGATTAGGCTTAGCTATGAGCTGTGCAAAGTTCAGTATGAGCAAAATAAAGTTGCCAGCTCTGCTCTGACAAACACTGAGAGATTGTTGAGGTGGTGCCTGGAGAAAGAGGAGCTTCAGGGGATGTAAAAACCGTAGAGAATGAAGACATTCCTAGAACATCACAGAATATGTGATGTCACTTCCAGCTGGAGGGCTGGAAAATACATTCACACATTTGAGTGATGCTGTAGGCACCTCTACAATCTCTATGCTCTTTACTATAGAGACTGGAGAAATTCCTAGAGTTGCCACTATGGTCTCCATCAACCCTTATTTTCTCTTGCTCCTTGAATGAGCAAGAGTGAGGGACTGGGGAATGAGAGCAGGGGTTTGCCCACCGAAGCTGAGCAAATGGCAAGGTGGGCAAATGGTTCACAGGGAAGGTCAAAGAGAAGGAGGCCAAGCAATGATTACAACCATGTTCATATTTGTGGTAAAATTTTGTCTTGCCTCTTCCCATGGAGCCCCCTGGTGCTCGTTAAAGACCCGCAAAGTTGGCATCAGATATCCCTCAAATTTTCAGGTTTAAGCCTGTTTAGTGAAAAGAAATCAAACCTTGGCCTAGGAGGGCAACAGCCCAGAAGGCCACCATAGAACTGCTAGAAGAACAGGAAGCTGAAGGCCAGCCAAAAATGACAGCAACCCTAGCAAAACCAGCAATCAATCAAGCTGCGTCAAATGGTGTGTTGAAGTTTCAGCGAAATTCCTTCTCTCTGCTGGAGCCCTGGAGTCAGCAAGAACGACCGGGAACAGAAGCCCAGACCCTCCTGGTAGAGGATCCACAGCCTCCATGCTTGGAGAAGGGGTGCTGGCTCCGGGAACGCCTCCTCACCCTTCTCACCCACTGGCTTAGGGCCCAAATAAATTTGCAAATCCCAAACAATTTGTCAGGGGAAAACGTTGTCTCGTCCGTTTATCTGTTTGTATCCACAGTCGGTCACTAAGGTCAGTTCTTGTATCGATGGTCTCCGGGCTGCTTTCCCTCTGCCACTTGCTGCCCCCACCCCCGCCAAGTACCCAGGCCTTGTGCAAGTCTGTTAATAATAGAAATGCACTTTGTTTTTAATTCTGACTAAATATAGACTTGTCTGGGGGATTGTCGCAGGAGGTGGGTGAAAGGCAGGCGATCTTCCTGAATGGAAATCCTGGCCTGATGGGGGCAGCAATCCCTTCCACAGCGGCAACCATTCTGATTTACCAGGGACCGTCTTCGTTTTCTGATAACCTGGGAAAACATTATCTCCTTTTATTTTGTGGCACGGTTTAGAGGCGGGGTAGTCAAACTGCGGCATTTGCTGGCAGGGGCTTCTGGGAATTGTAGTCCATGGACATCTGGAGGGCCGCAGTTTGACTACCCCTGGTTTAGAGCTTAAAAAATATACACCCATACCCTGTCAGGGATTTTCATGCTCATTCATCCCTTGGGTTTCCAGCCTCCAAGTAGTAGCTAGAGATCTGCTACGATTACAGTTGATTTCCAGACATCCAAGATCAGTTCCCCAGAGAAAATGGCTGCTTTGGAGGGTAGCCTAGATTGCAGGCTTTCTTAACCAGGGTTTTGTGAAACCCTGGGGTTTCTTGACAGCCCTGAAAGGTTTCCTGAATGGGTGATAGTTAATTAATTTAAAAAAACTTTTAAAAAATTTGTTAAACATTTATCGAGTGATATGACCATATATGGTCATGTCGACCTACCTCCTCCCTCCAAATGGCCAATAATGGGCCTGGAGGGGGTGGGAAGGGGAGGGGCCTCAGGTGGGCATGTACACAGCTGTGCTTCCCAACCATATTCTGCACGATTGTGCCATTTCTGGGGTTTCTTCAAGCCTGAAGAATGTTTCAGGGGTTCCTCAATGGTAGAAAGGTTGAGAAAGGCTGATCTATGGCCTTATACCTAGAGGTCCTTCCACCCATCAAACCCATCTTCTCCAACTCTCCACCTCCAACTCTCCACACATTTCCCTACCCACAGCTGGTACCCTTCCCACTCCCCTTTCCCAAAATGAAATCTTAAATGGTGTGCCTTAACCGAGACAAAAGGACTGTCCCAAAGTCACTCAGAAAACTTTGAGGGCAAATAGGATTTGTTCCTGATCCCAGTTCAATGCTGGCTGGAACAACCTGTCCAGCTAGTATATCTAGATGCTCTAGAGCTTCAACTGTCCTATGTTAAGAGTGAGATCATTGGTGAGATGAAGCTTCAACACTCACACACACGCAAAACTACAAGCAAAACTATTGATTATGTTTACTTGACAAATCATTAGAGCTGCCAACTCTCCAGAAGACCTGGGTGTAGTTGCTCAGTGGGAGGATCCTGGAAGTGAGGGAGGTGGAGACTGTTGGATGAGGAATGAATCCATTGGGGGCAGCAGGGGAACCTGGAAAGACCTGGTAGAAGCAAGAGACGTCACTTGTCAGGGCCAGAACTTCTAGGCCTGATGGATGTGGGAATGGGGGCATTTTTTTTTAAGTCCAGGGTATGAAACAGAAAACTGCCAAGTCTTTGGTTCTGCCCCTCTGTGGTTTTATTTCTATGCCCAAACACCTCCTAGAAGGATGCTAAAACCCCATGAACAGGTCAAATCCTGAGACCTCAGAATTTTAGAAACCAATTCTGGGCAGGCTTTTGAGGAAGAAATGGATGCAACATACAGAGGAGGAAAGCTTTTAGTTAAGCATAACGAACACTGAAAACTGTGTTATCCTGAATCAGCCTTGGCCCATCAATATCACTATTGTGTACTCACTCCAGTGTCTCTGGTTGAGGTCTTTCACGCCCAGTGCCTGGTCCGTTTAACTGGAGATGCCAGGGATTGAACCTGGGACCTTTGTGTACAAAGCAGAGGCTCTTGCACTGAGCCACAGGCTCTTCCCCCCACAAAGGATTCTGGGAATTTGTTTCTAGGGCCAGAAAGGTAGTCTTTTTCTACCTCACATATGAGCGTGGCACATGACACTATACAGAATCAGTCCATCAAGGTCAGTGTGGTCTAGTCATGCTGGCAGCAGCTGTCCAGGGTCTCAGGTGTTGGCCTTTCCTATCACCTGCTGCCTAGTCTTTTCCTCTGAAGATGCTGGGGATTGAACCTGAGACCTTCTGCATGCCAAGCCCAAAGCTCTTAAGCTTTGCATATATTCCATCCTAGCAAGACTGGAGCAGGGGAGGGAACGTGGGCAACGATCTCCGCTGTGAGAACACCGTCATCCCTGTTTTGATCTTTGGGATGTATGTGGATATGCTATTTAGATGGAGGGAAAGTTATCCTTTAATGAAAGATCACCTGTAATTAAAATAGTAATCTGTAAGGCTTTAGATCCAGGATAATCCAATTTGTTTTCGTGGAATTGCTCTGGATTAAGCGGATTAAGAAGAGCAGTTGGAGACTGCTTCAACCTATCCCTATAGGAAAAAAAACATTGTCCAGCCCCATATTACAGTTTGTTTTTCCACAGGTGCAAGAGGGAGGAGGGGAAATTTCACCTGACTCCCCTCTATATAGAACCTTGCAAAATAGATAGTTTCTTTTTTGTCTACATAGGTTGCCCCCCAACTCAACATAGACTTCTGGAATCAAAATGGGTTGCTCCTCTTTCTTGCATGTATAGAAAAGTCAGTAGGATCCAGTCCTAGATGACTTCTATCTGGAGGTTCCTCAATGTCCCAGAGAAGGTTCACACGACGTGAAGTCTTTGTGGCTGACTGGAGGACTTTGGATCATACTGCATGGGGTTCCCAACTAGTCCAAAGTCCAGCTCTGATAAGGACAGCTAAACAAGGAGAACAAATGGCTTACCCTCGGCCATCTAGACTCCCCATTGCAAGGGCATTACCAACCTGATTGGTATACTTTGGTGCAGAAGTACCAAGTGATATGGCCACAGTGCACTGCAAATCAAACAGGACTAAAATCAAATCAGAATTGGGGGGGGGGGGCAGAACCAGTGCAATGTACTAGTGCCCAGCAGAAACCGGTGCTACTGTGGCAATACCAGCTCAACAAGACAGATGTCAAGCATAGGATCACAATCCAAGCAAGGGGGTTGGATGCCCAGCAGAACACAGTGCAATCACAGAGGTGCCAAGCAGATTCCAGTGTCACTGGCACTGCAAACTTAAAAGGGCTGATTTCAAATCACAGCCACAAATCCAAGCCAGGGGAGTGGGATTTTGTAAACTTTGTGCAAGAAAAATGGGATGCGTACACAATGGTTGGCTGACCAAAGGGTGGGGCTTCTTGAAACTGATATGACTACTTTGCAACTGACAACAGTGTTTCCAAGGCTGGAGAATCCCGCCTTGGTGTTTGGTAAAGATTTTGTTTGAAGGGAGACAGGCTATCTGGAAATGTATCCATTCACAAACCAACCTGAACCTACATCAATTGCTTGAAAATAAGTGGAAAGTTCGTGCTGGCTGACCTGACACGAACTTCAGTTCGTGAACCACAAACTGCCCCCCAAATCATCATGAACTTTCATTTGTGAGCTTTTTCTAGTCCTAACTTTATTGCACTGTTCACCTGATAATCTTACACTGTTTGAATTGTTCTCTATGTTTTGTAATCTGCCTGGAGTCTCAATGAGAAAGGTGAAATAAAGTACATAAACAGATGCATACGCAAATACCTCCCTAGCCAGGGCTGTGGCTGGCAGAGGCTTGGGAGCTACAGCCCTGGACTTCTCCAGCTGCTGTTTTCCTTTAGCTGGGAACCCGCCAGCTCTGCTTGATTCCCCTCCTTCCCAATATATTGCTTTATTTCCATGACATGTGGCGAAGGTGGATACGGACCATTGCCTGTGCTCCTCTGCAGCTGAATTTTCCGTATAATCCTCATTTTTACCGCACTCCCGTGCTCATCTAAGGAGGAGTCATGTTCTTGTCAGCGTAATCTGCGAATCTGTGACAATAATCAGGTCTTCAGAGAGGAGGAATAAATCTCCATCCAGATTTTTAAGAAATTATTTTACTTTTTAAAAAGGGAATCTTGGTGCACTGTTAAGATTTGTGTTGCTGTCAGGGGGGTGATCCTGATTCCTGCCCCAACACCTAGAGATACACATCTGTTCTGTCCAAATAAAGTTCTGTCCATGTGAGTCATTTGTGGATGTGAATGTGTGATTCTCTCTTTTTTCCTCTAGTGCATTTTTGTATCCCATTTTTGTATTCCTATTTATTTAAGGAAAGATTTATACACTGCTTTTCTTCCTAATTGGGACCCTATGTTGTTTATAGCGACATTATTTATTGAATAATACCATGGCTTTTTTGTGGTGTTACCCACAAAGTCACTGTGAGTACTATCAACTTTTCAGGGGGCTCTCCCAAGTCCTGAGGAGGAAACTGGTGAAAATCATTACAGCCTTGTCTTGTGTCTTTTAAAAATCCTTCCTTCATTGATCATCACAATCCTGGGAGATAGGTTTGGTTGTAAGAGAGAATGACTGGCCCAAGATCACCTGATAGTTCCGTGGCAGAATGGAGATTCAAACCTGGGCCTGTTTTGCACACCATAGATAATGCACTTTCAATGCACTTTCCTGTTCCGCACAGGAAAATCCGGCTGCCAAAGCACATTGAAAGTGCATTATCCTCTGTGTGCAGAATGGGCTGGTCTCCATCCTTGCTGCTATACCATGTCAGCTCCTCCGAGAAAACTGGTCTCTGCAAATGGGTCTCTTCCCATTGTGCCTGCTGACCGAGCCCTGACTGACAAGGTCTTTATCATTATGCAGAATATGCTATAAGAAAAAAGGGTTGTAGTTAAAGTCTGTGAAATTGCAAGGAATTCTCATGGCTTTCTTCACTGCACACATTATACTGTCGCACTGTTTCCCTTATTTTGTAATCCAGTTTAGTTTCCTTTGCCTTTTATTGCATTCAAGATCCTGTTTTGAGTCCTCTATTTTCTCATTCTGAAATCTGGTTCCATTGCATTGTTTTGTCTGCATTCTAATGCTCTCTTTTCACTATTTTTAATTTCATAAAAGGTGAGAGAGGCAGCCTACAAATGAAGTTAATTAAATTCACGCGAAGTCCCATTGAGATTGTAAGTTTGTAGGGCCAGAGCATTGGATGAACACGTAGAAAGTGCATGTGGCCATCACCCATGACCCTGCTCACCCATTCATGTCCATTGATACACTGTGCAAACAGGCCTTAAGGGAGCTTGTATTAAAACAAGCCCCAAAGGGCTCAGTACTCTTTCTCACCCCTCCCCCATACTAGGGCAAAATACCCATTATCCAAACAATTTATTTTGATAGACGTTGAAAATTAAACACATTGCTATTCTTATTATTGTATACAGGGAGTAGATTTTAAATGACATGTGGATTTGGGCAGATGCAAAGGGATACAAAGGGATACAGGGAGTAGATTTTAAATGACATGTGGATTTGGGCAGATGCAAAGGGTTAGCAAACATGCCTTTGGGGGGGGAGAATTAAAGATAAACAGATAGGGATGAGCACAAACTGGCTCGCAAAGCAAAATTCATCACCAAGTTAGGCCAGTTCATGGTTCACAAAGGGACATTCATGGAAGGGTGCATGCCAAGCAGTTGTGGGGTGACTTTGGGGGGGGCTCTGTTGAAATTCTGGGGATGTCTGCCTTTCTGTCCTCCAGAACCCGCCTTTGGAGACTTGGGGGGAGGGGTGTGAGCCTATGGGGGATGCTTGCCTTGTATTCAATTTCTTTCAGGGGGAGGGGTCTGCAAAAGTGAAGTTGCCCTGTGCTTTTGGTGTTGCTTGTTTCTGAGCCAGTCCATAGATTCCTGGCTGTAGCTGCACCTCTCTTTTTCATAGAAAGCACTGGGGAGACCTTTTTATGGGGTCCTTAAACAGGACCCCAGAAATGTAATCCACCCCCAAGCTGGAGTATTTGTAGAGGAGCAGGCTCTAGGGTGAGATTTCCTTGTGTGTTTGGTGTGCGAAGCTTGCAAGGGGTCCATTGCATACCCATTTGAACCTCTGCCTGACATTTTCCCCCAAAGCACTTCCCTGGCTTGACCTGAGTCCTGTTGGGTTTGCAGTGGCACAGGTTCTGCTGGGCACATTGCACTGGTTCTGCTGGGCTTGCAATAATGCTCCCTCCTAACACCTCTAGTTCACCTAGTGTCGAAAGGTTTGTGATGGTCCGTGGTTTGCGAACGGCACACGACAGAAACCACGAGTCAAGCCACATTTTCCCAGTTTGTGCCCATCCCTATAAATAGACAGAGAAGGAGGCTGATGGTTGAGTGCCAAGCTGGCAGTGCAGCTGAGTGGCTGAGTGGAAGGGCATCTGGTTTGCACGCAGAAGGTGACAGGCTAAACCCCCAGCACAGACAGGAGGTCATGGGGAAGACTCTGGGAAACCCTAAACCCCTGCAGAAAACCCACTGCCATTGAGGCAGACCAGCCTGAGAGACTAATGGTCTCACGGAGTATGAGGCAGCTCTGCATTTTTGGTCATTATATCACAGCTGCCTTACGGTGACTCTGCAGGGCTTTCAAAGTAAGAGCGTTTCAGAGGTGGGTTGTTATTGCCTCCCTCTGTCTGGGGGAGCCTCTTGTGGCGCAGAGTGGTAAGGCAGCCGTCTGAAAGCTTTTCCCGTGAGGCTGGGAGTTCGATCCCAGCAGCCGGCTCAAGGTTGACTCAGCCTTCCATCCTTCCGAGGTCGGTAAAATGAGTACCCAGCTTGCTGGGGGGTAAACGGTCATGACTGGGGAAGGCACTGGCAAACCACCCCGTATTGAGTCTGCCAAGAAAACGCTGGAGGACATCACCCCAAGGGTCAGACATGACCCAGTGCTTGCACAGGGGATACCTTTACCTTTTACCTGTCTGGGGACCCTGGACTTCCTTGGAGGTCTCCCATGCTTCCTTGGACTTCCTTGGACTTCCTTGGAGGTCTCCCATGCTTCATCTCTGAGATCTGATCAGATCAGGCTAGCCTGGGCTACCCCTGTCAGGGCATTCATGTGTTAGCCACATGGAATGAGAACAATCAGAGAGCCATGAAATCAGTGTGGGAGCCAAGACCTGTTGCGAGTGTACCGAAAAACAAGAATAGATTCAAGGAGTAGCCATGTTGGTCTGAAGCAGCAGGACAAATTGAAAGTCCAGGGGCACCTTTAAGACCAAAAAAGTTTTATTCAAGGTATGAGCTCTTGTGTGCATGTGCACACTTCCTCAGATACAATGTGTGCTTGCACATGAAAGTTCATACCTTGAATGAAACTCTGTTGGCCTTAATGGTGCCCCTGGACTCTACATTTGTTCTGATAATAAAACCTTACAGGACGGGAATGAAGGACCATGACTTCTATGCACTGCAAGAAGACATTTTGGGCTTAATCTCACTTAGTGAGAACAGGGCCTGTTCTCTCTCCAGGTCACACAAGTGGCTGCTGCGGGAGGCATGAGCAGGAACAGATCTGGCTCAAGTGAATTTTCACATCCTAGGCCAGTCTGCTGCCCCTGAGGAGGCATCATGTCTATGCCCACTGACTTAGCTATTGTCAATAGCTGACAGCTTTGCGATTTAGGGAAGGCTTTGGTTATATGAGCATAGGAATCGAAGAAGGGGACGACAGAGAACGAGGTGGCTGGATGGAGTCACTGAAGCAGTCGGTGCGAACTTAAAAGGACTCCGGGGAATGGTAGAGGACAGGGAGGCCTGGAGGATCATTGTCTATGGGGTCGCGATGGGTCGGACACACCTAACAACAACAAGAACAACAACAACAAGAACAACAACAACAAGGAATCGAAATCCTAGATAGAAATCCTGCCCCATGGTTTCCAGCTGGATTTGGAAAATCCATTGATCTCTGCTTGAGCTCCCTGTTGTGTGAGACCATCCATGACTGGGGTATGTAGTGGAAAGTGACTACTACACAACACTTGTGTTGCACCTAGTGGGTAGAGCATTTCCCCTGGACACAAGGATCGCTTGCCTCTCCTGCCCAGGTTCAGCTCAATGGGACCCTAGAACAGGGGTAGTCAAACTGCGGCCCTCCAGATGTCCATGGACTACAATTCCCAGAAGCCCCTGCCAGCAAATGCTGGCAGGGGCTTCTGGGAATTGTAGTCCATGGACATCTGGAGGGCTGCAGTTTGACTACCCCTGCCCTAGAATGTCAGTCCTTTGGCTCCCCTGTGCCTCAGGAGCAGCATTTCAGGAGGCCGCTTGGGCTGCAACAGGTGAGAAGGTCACGTTCTGTGGGTGGGACTCCTTTTGTCTGTGGAAAGTCTGGTGGGTTCCATGCCCATCGCTTTACATAGTGCTTTGAAGTATTTTACAACTACCCAGTAAGGCAAGCTCTTGCAATCAGCTTATGAGCACAAATCACTGATTGTGCAAGCGAGCATGGGAGCAGCGTGGTAGAACTGACAGAAAATCACTTTGGCCACCTCCATCAATGGAAAAATAACATGGTACAGCTCTCCAAAACACAGAGGTGGCGACGGTCTTCTTCTCTATCTTTCTGCATCAAGTTGTTCCCGCGTCTGAGCCACCTGTGTCTGTATGGGCTTTCATTCTCACAGGTTGCAAGCAGGGGTGTCCTGCCAGAGACTCCCCGGTGAGTTTGATGCCAAGGAGAGATTAGAACCAGGGACATCCTGGTTCACAGCTCTGTCCCCAGCCACTATTTTCCACATCTGTTTTCCCCCTTCTGTACTTGCAAGTTGTGCTCCCGTAGAGAACCAGTGCGCCAAAGCCCATGGATTTCAAGGAGTTTGTGTATACTTGACTCTGCCTTGGATCTGGGCCAGGCTTCGTAAATGCACTTCCCTCATGAAAGTCCCCGATTGACTATAGAGAAGCGGTTTGCCTTGCCCAGATGTGATCCTTGGAATTTGTGTGTGTAGGTGGAAATATCCTCGGTGGAGAGAT
Organism: Paroedura picta; assembly: GCF_049243985.1. Lineage (NCBI taxonomy): Eukaryota > Metazoa > Chordata > Lepidosauria > Squamata > Gekkonidae > Paroedura > Paroedura picta. Next base: position 21,821,835 of record NC_135382.1, on the reverse strand, counting down.
TCCGTGATATTTCCACCAGACTGAAACAACAGCTTAACTTGGGCCATGTAAACTGGATGAGGTCATGGATGGAACAACGCAGGATCCATCACCACAAGCTTCTCGTATGGCAAAGGCGTCAAAGGAACAAAAGGGTAGGACTTGGAGACCTCAGCATGTTGCTTCCACTGCCTTGGGGGAAGGAATCAAAGAGGACCATGACTGGAGGGGGGGGCATCAATGCTAGGTACTCTTGGATGATTTTCAAAAACATTCGGCTAGAAGAACAACCCTGCTGGATTGCATTATTGCTTCCATCGGCTTCAATATCTATATTTCCACAGTGGCCAACCAGATATTTGTGGAAGGAAACAGCTCTCCCCTTTTGCTTGTTCCCCCACTGACTGGAAGTCAGAAGCCGATTTTTTTCTGAAGCATGTGGTTCCATTTACCTGTTTAGGCTAATAGGTTAAGCCATTGCCGCATCCTATGGTAGTGAACTCCATATGTTTATTACAGGTTCTGTAAATAAATACTTTCTTTTCCCTCACCCAACTCCCTGGTCTATTATTTACGTCCTTTCCCCTCAAGGACTGGCCAGAAATTCTTAGCCACCTTATTTGGTTGGTTCCAAAGGTGGCAACTCATCTCCCTCTTGGGGGAGAATCAGTCGCAAGAAACACCTGATTCCACCACAGGGCCTTACGCTGCATCCTACCTCCTCACTGTGTCCTACTGCGTCACACCGGGTCTTACAAAGGCACTAAAATTGTTCGCAGGGGGCCTGTCAGGAAACCTTTGAACAGACTGCAATGGTTTTGTTTGAATTCAGAATTCATCCAGAATCACCTGACTCCAGTCTTGAAATGTCACTGTGTACATTTGCTTTCATTGACTTTTGAAGCTGCTGCAGGCACACAGGAGTCCACCAACGGCAGGAGTGGTCACTATGTTGTGTGAATGGGGGCAAGGTGCGAATATAATGTATGAATTTGCTAGTGTGCTCGTGCCTACCAAGGCTGTGCATGGTAAATATGTGTGTGACCTCATTCATACATCATGGCCACTGTTCATATTGAGAGGAAAACATGTAGAAGAAGAAGAAGAGTTGGTTCTTATATAAGGTGCCCATTGGTCCCGCATCTCGCAGAACAACCACGCTTTCTGGAGAAATGTCCCGCATCCTGGGACTTAAAAAAAAAAGACTTACAGAAGTCGCACCCACCCCTGCCCCCCCCGCCTCCACCAAGCAGGAGCCACCACTGCCCCCCCCCGCTGCTGCCCCCGCCCCTGGTGTCCCGCTTTAGCTCCCTCACAATCTGGTCACCTTATTCTTATATGCTGCTTTTCTCTACCCGAAGGAGTCTCAAAGCGGCTTACAATCGACTTCCCTTTCCTCTCCCCACAACAGATACCCTGTGAGGGAGGTGAGGCTGAGAGAGCCTTAATATCACTGCTCAGTCAGAACAGCTCTATCAGTACTGTAGCAAGCCCAAAGTCACCCAGCTGGTGGCATGTGGGGGAGGAACAGGGAATCAAACCACTATACCAAGCTGGATCTCATGTAGTGCATGCTGCTGATATGAGTGGTGTGTAGCAGGGCTGGATTTTCCATGTAGCACACGTAGTACATGCTGCAGGCCCTGTGCTTCCAGGGGCCCCACAGGGTGCCTTCCCCTCATGGATCAGGGCTGCAGCCTCGCTCCTTCCCCTTCGCCCTCTTTAAGGACATTTGGAGTGATGCCCCTTCCCACTGTGGGTAGCACTTCTGTCCCCAGTCTGGATGTTCCCACCACAATTGTACTCTGCTAGGGCCCTGCAAACCCTTAAACCACCCCTGATTAATAGTCTCACTATATGTGCAAATATCATGTCTGCAAAGGGTTTAGATCTGCCGTCAGGGGGGCATCGAAGCCAGGCCAAGACCAATCCAAAACCAGCCCTCCGAAACAGAGGAAATATTTCTGAATAATCGCTGTCAGTTGAATGCACAGCACTAATGTTTGCCAGTCGACTTCTCTCTCCAAAGGTTATGAAATATCTAGACTCTCATCTTTCCTGTTATGATACATAACTGATCTGTGGTTAGAACTCTAAAATTTACAACCTGCTCTTGGGGGAGGAAAAAAGAACAAACCATAATTTTTTTTTTGCAACTTCTGCTGTAACATTATGTAAAACAGCAAACCCCTTTTCCTGGGGAGGGGTTCTGCTTTGGGATGATTTCTCAAAAGAGGAAGCCCTCGCTGTTTATCCCAGTTGACCCGAATGTGCAATGTTTCCTGTGCATCAATGTGCAAGAAAAATCAAAGGGGGACAGCTATTTTCCGTGGTCCATTGGCTTCCTATAACAGGTCCTTTGGAAAAAGGAAGACAATGACTATTTATTATAAACCCAACACCTTCTGGGGCTGCTTATCTGATATGTCGAATGAACCAAGGCAGCAGGGGTGGCAAGACACCCACCTCCCTGTATTTATCTTTCCGTCACATCTGGCTAGCTCTAGAGCTTAAGGGGATGGCAAAAAACAGGTTTGCATTTATTAGAGAGGCAGTGTACGAGAACAAGATGTTGGTGGCAGCCGCTGCACCACGCAAGAGGTCCGTCCAGTCCTGTGACACTTGTAAGCCTGAACTTCAACCAGCTTGGGAACAGAAAATTAGACCCAAGCCCAGCCTACGTGCTAGGAAGAGAACAGGCACCAGGGATACACGGTGAAGGCCATAGCACATCTTGCATTGACCATAAGTCGTATGAACTTTGGATTGTGCATGTGAAAGAAATAGTTCCTGCTTAAAGCCTTAAAACCGGGAGAATATTTCCCCTCTGGGGGATCCTGTTCATGATACTTTAGATCCATCTAAATTCCTTCTGTTTTATTCTTATTCTACCTGCTCTCCTTACATCATACCTGGATCTGCCCTCTCACATTTTATTCTCACAACAACCCTGTGTAGCAGAGTAGCCTGAGTGACAGCAAGTAGCTGAAGGTCATGCAGCAAGTTTTGTTGACCAGACGGGGATTGGAACCCATGTCCCTTTCCAGAGCTAATTTGACCTTCTGTTTTGCCTCTGGCAGGTATCCAAGGTCATCCAACTTGGATTCCGTAATGGAAGGAAGGTGGGATATCTGGGCAATAAGTGGATATTAACTACAATCAATAATCAGGGTCACCAGATGTTCTCTTTTTTTGGAGGGGGGTATCCATCTTTTGGGCCCTTTCTTTAAAAAAAAGAAAAACTGATGAAAATGTCCCGTTTTGAGGTTGGAAAGTTAGGAATATTCCTAGTTAGTAGTAATTATCACACCATAAATAGTAGGGGGTATTTAAAATGAGATTTGCCTTAGGGATCATTTATTTTAAGTAGTCAGTCGGGAAACATGTCCTCTTTTATTCTGCTTTTCAAAACCCCAAAATTAGTTTTAAGAACATTTGATCCCTGCCATTCAGGAATACTGTCCTCCTTCTGGCTAAGTGAACATCATCTCCTCCTTATTTATTTATTTTTCAGTTTATATGCTGCCCTTCCCTGAGGTTGGCTCACAACGTATCAACAATAAAACCATAAATTAACATTCAATGTTTAAAACTTCACCAATCAAATTTGCCACCTTCTCTCCAGCAGGCAGGAGTTATTGTTATTAAGATTTTCCTTTATCGACCACGTAAATTTCCTACTCTCCCCTGCAAAATCAGATGGTTTGGAGGAGAATGTGTACCTGGTGCATCTGCAACACTTGAAGCCTTTGAAGCATTCCTGGAAGCTGCCAATGATTCCATACAAAGCATGACAAATGTCTATGGCTTCAAACTCATGTGGACATTTGTTTCATGTTTTTGATGCAGGTTATTGCTTTTCTGCCTACACATGACACAATGATCCCAAGTGAGCCCCCATCAGAAGCACCTTTCCTCTGGGTCCCCTGATATGCATAGTTTTGATTAATAGCTGTTGCTGAATGCCTGCTACGAGTCTTGGCCAAGAGCTCAATTTCTCTGCTTTTTGGAAGGCTTCCTGATGGTCATCTCCAGTATCCTTCCCACAGGGATGCCACAAATTTCACACTAAATGTGTTTGGCAGTCAAACTTCCTGAAGGTGTCGATCCTGCATAAGCTGATCTCTTCATGGAGGGCTTAGGGGTAGTCAAACTGCGGCCCTCCAGATGTCCATGGACTACAACTCCCAGGAGCCCCTGCCAGCGAATGCTGGCAGGGGCTCCTGGGAATTGTAGTCCATGGACATCTGGAGGGCCGCAGTTTGACTAACCCTGGCTTAGCCAAATACCAATTATTTGAGCCTCCAAAAGCCCTCTAGTGGCCTGGCAGAGAAAACGGAGGCTGGGGTTGCAGGGAGAGCCAATTCTTCTATATTGTCCGGCTAGGAAGGAACGTGGTGAAATGAAGCAACCTGCTAAACAATTATGGGATGGGGGGGGCAACCAAAGCAGTCATCACAAAAACTGTGAACAGAACCTGAGCCAAACTGGGTGTTGTTGATACATCAAACGGGGAAAACCCGGAAGCAGGACATGTTCACCAATGTCTCTTGCCATACAAAAATAAATTAATAACAATATTATTATTGTTGTCATCTATCGTGTTGGAGATTGACCAATAGCACAGTTGTAAGTAGAATTACCCCCCTTGTAAACCCAGTGATCTTAAATGGACAGGGTCTAATTCTGCTTAGAATTGCACTGCAGGTGAATGAGTCATCGATGGGATGACTGACCTTTATTAGGTTCTGCAACAGTGACCATGACCATGTGGTTTTTATGACGGAGCGGTTTTCTAGTTACATGCCAAGGAGCCCAGGGGTTCCCTGGACTTTGATCAGACATTCTTTAAGACAAATGTCAACAATGTGGACAAGGTTTTCTGAAAGAGTTCTCGTTGTTGGTGACCTTCCTTTGCAATGTGCACCTGCAGAAGACTGGTACAATCCAGGGCACACTTTGAGGTCATGAAGTCAGGCCTGGAAGGTTTGGTCGACACCTCTGACAAGCTCAGGGTCAGATCCATCACACTTTATAGAACCCACGGGGATCCTACAGCAAACAGCCAGGGTTTCTCAGCAGACATTTTTCTCTGGAAGTATTTCCCCTAAGCAAGAACTCTTGAGAACTAAAGTACATTGAAAACAGACCTTTAGATGATCCCAAACCAAGTCAAATGATGAGATTCTCTCTTGACAGCCTTTAGTGTTTATGACACAGCATGGGGATTCCCCCCCTCCCTCTCATCTTGGAGCAATCACTTTTTTTGCTTGGCCTTCATCAACATGATTCTTGATGTATTTTTCACTTTCTGTATCAGATACCGGATCTAACCAGGATGGCCCAGGAAGCTAAGCAAGATCGACCCTGATTAGGATGGGAGACTGGCAAAGAAGTCCAGGCAGAGACAGGCAGAGGCCAACCACCTCTGCTCATCCCTGGCTGGGTAACCCCTATGGGGTTTCCAAAAGCTGGCTGCAACTTGACAGCACTTTCCACCACCATCTCAGACTGGGTCTCAGAGTGTGCAGGCTGGGTTTGGGGTCCCCCATACTGGTTGACACAGGAGTGTCAGGTTCTTCTCAGCCTTCCCCCATGGTGCCCTTTTCCCAACCTGCAAGATTTGACCTGTCAGAGAAACCGACGTGTATCCCATGGAATTCTCCAAATCAAAATCTTCCATCACTGCTTCACGTACACTGTGGTCATGATCCATATCAGGCCCCATGGTTAGAAGAACTTGCTTCTTATATATGTGATATGAGGACTAGGGCAGCTGGCTCTGGGTTGGAGATTTGGGGAGTGGGTGGCCATTTTGAACTGTGGTTGAAGAAGAAGAAGAAGAAGAAGAAGAAGAAGAGTTGGTTCTTATATGCTACTTTTCTCTACCCGAAGGATGCTCAAAGTGGCTTACATTCGCCTTCCCATTCCTCTCCCCACAACAGACACCCTGTGAGGTGGGTGAGGCTGAGAGAGCCCTGATATCATTGCTCGGTCAGAGCAGTTTTATCAGTGCTGTGGCGAGCCCAAGGTCACCCAGCTGGCTGCATGTGGGGGAGCGCAGAATCGAACCTGGCATGCCGGATTAGAAGTCCACACTTCTAACCACTACACCAAACCTGACAGCCACCACTCCCCGGGACAACACCATCCTCACCGACAGCTTCATAGCCAGCATGGAGTTTGCAACAGGAAAGGAAACGCCATTGAAGGAGTGCGCCAAATGTTCTCAGCCATGCACAGGAACCATTGAGCGAAGCCAGCGCAACCCAGCGCAACAAAGCTCCGCTGAGAACAGGGGTTATGGCGTCCTGGAAGAAGCAGGCACCTGGGCCTCGCATCACAGCCAAGCACAAGCAGAGCCATTTGCTCATCACTCAATTAAGCAGAAGCGTCAGGAATGAGCAAGGGATGGATACAGCAGCAGCTGCCGCCGCAGCAACAGAACCCGCATCCAAGAGAGTCCCTGCCAAGCAGGCAGCCGCATGGAGCTGCTGGATGTCGGGAAGAGCGCAATTATTCTTTCAGCCAGTATCAATTAAAACCTGCACCCACTCTCTACATCTGTTTACGTTTGTGCAGCTCTGTCATCGCTCTCTCTTGACAGCAGAAGAATTTGGAGTTCGGTCAAATCCTGCCCTCCCTTTCCGTCTCAAAACATGCCTGGGATCTCTTGCCCCCATCCTCTACCTACCAACCCCTCGATCTAACTGGGAACCCAAAATGAAGTGTCTTGTCATTGTTGGAATCCACACAAAAATCTTCAGGTTTCCATTATAGGAAAAGACTCTCTCTCCCTGTCTGTCTCTCTTTCTCTCTCTGTGTCTCTCTCTTTCTGCCCATCTGTGCTTCTCCTGAGGAGTTCAAGGGGGTAGTGCCTATGGTCCTTGGCCACTGGTGGATTATAGGGGGGTAGGAATGTCAGAGCCAGGTTGGGAAACTCCTGGAGATTTGGGGGGCGGGGGCTGCACTGAGCCTGGAAAGGACAGGCAATCAGAGGCTCAAAATGCGGGTCATCTCCTGTGCAGCCAATCAGGAGACTGGAGGGGATGATTTTCAGCTAATCTTGTTAAAACACGCAAGATTTGTACACAATTGAGCAGAATATAAAGGGTGTCCTGCAGGGGGCATCAGATATGTATACTTAATATAGATAGGATAGAATCTTCCTAATGATTTTCAGTTAGGAAGTTTCTATCTTATGTTAAATATATATCTCCTCCGATGCCTCCTGCAGGACACCCTTTACATTCTGCTCAACTATGTACAAATCTTGCATATTTTAACAATATCGAGCATTAAAGTCCTATACTGCTTAGGATCAGCATACCTTACGGATCTCCTATTCCCATAAGAAACTATCTGATTGCTCCAGCTTCAGGTCTCTCCATTATTCAAGACAAGAGGAGTGGCTATAGAACCCCCTTCCCTGAAAATTCATATGTCCCCTCTAGCATTTTCTTCTACCAATAAGCAAAGTATTTGTTTGTTTGTGTGCCACCTTTCTACCTGATCAAGGTGGCAAACGTAGAAACATCTAAACAATTAAAAACAGCATGTAAAATTATAAAGGAATTTCAAAGCTCTGGGGCTACAACAGACAAGACCCTTCCTTGGGGTGACACTCCTCTAGAGTCAGATGGCAGGGGAAATGACACAGGGCCTTTGAAGGTGACTGGAGTTGTTACAGTCTGTATAACATTCCATGTAAGTTATAGGATGTTTCAATGGAAACCGCCCAGAGCTGCAAAGAAATGGGCGGTTTAGAAATCTAAATAAATAAATAAAAAAATAATAAATAAGTTTTTTGTTTTGTCTGGCCTTTCCTTCCTATGTTTTGTTAGCTACATGCTTTGTTTAATTGTTGCTTTTGTATGCATGTATGGATGTACTTTTAAAGCTGGTCTTAATGTTTGTGATTATTCACCACCACGAGGATCTTAAGTTAGGTGGAAAGGCTGCATAAAATATTTTCAATAAATACACGCACATGATCATGCATGTGCAGAGTCACAATCACATCCACAGATACTGAACAAGGGAAACCGGCCACTACCTTAACTGAGTACAGCTCCTTTCTGAACTGGGGGCACCAGTCAGTCTGAAATCAGTCTTGGTCCTCCAAAGCCTAAAGGTAAAGGTAAAGGTATCCCCTGGGCAAGCACCAGGTCATGTCTGACCCTTGGGGTGACGCCCTCTAGCGTTTTCATGGCAGACTCAATACGGGGTGGTTTGCCAGTGCCTTCCCCAGTCATGACCGTTTACCCCCCAGCAAGCTGGGTACTCATTTTACCGACCTCGGAAGGATGGAAGGCTGAGTCAACCTTGAGCCGGCTGCTGGGATCGAACTCCCAGCCTCATGGGCAGAGCTTTCAGACTGCATGTCTGCTGCCTTACCACTCTGCGCCACAAGAGGCTCTCTCCAAAGCCTAGACAGGCCTAAGATAAGCTCAATTGCCACTCTTGGAAATTAATGATCACTTTTAAGGGAGGCAGTGTGCATTCTGACAGGTGCCTTCCAGGAACATTTGTACCTGGAAGTGATGTCAGGACACTTTAGGAATTTCTTCATTTCAATAGATTTTGCTTTACCATAGTGATGTACAATTCTTAGAGCGCAACAATGTCATTTGGGGGTACAAAGCTGGTGCTTGCTTACAACCCCCAGAAGTATGGCAGCCCTATGCGGTCCTGGATCACACATGGCTGCAGGCAATCCCAGAGTAGCACCTGGGTGCTCTCTGCCTGACTGGAAGGGATCCTGGCATGGCAAAAATGTTATGAGCTGCACTCCAGATGAGCCGTAGGGAAAACCCTGGAAGGGCTGCCTCACCTTCCAACCAGAAGCAATAACAAGACTCCAGCCCTCCGAGTGACACTTCAACATTTGTTATGCAGCAAGTAGCACCTTGAATCCTTTGCTGAAATTTGCAGCTGATGTTTGGAATAAAATTAATTGGACTGGACCTATCAAACATTTGTCGGTGGGATTCTTTAGCTGTCTTTTTTTTTTTCAGAAGCTCCAGCATTCAAGTTGTCTTGTGGAATTCTTCTTCTTCTTCTTCTTCTTCTTCTTCTTCTTCTTCTTCTTCTGCTGCTGCTGCTGCTGCTGCTGCTGCTGCTGCTGCTGCTGCAGTATCCAAAGTGCAACATCTGCAGTATACGGGATAGAATAGCCCCCAATCCTGGTAGAAATGTCAACACAATGACTGCCTTTGAGTTTCCTGGGCTTGGCAATTGGGGAGGGGAGGGGGGCTTGGCAGCAAACACCAGGCTGATTGTTCCCAAAACAATTACAGGCCAAAAACACTGCCAGCGGTTGTAAATCCCAAACCTTGGAAGAGATATTTTGCCATTAGCGATATTCCTTTGGAGCAATTACAGAACATACTCTTGGAAAAGAAATGAAGACAGCCCTTTGTTTTCAAACACAGGTATCTCTTTTAGTTCTGCTTCATATAATTTTCACACACACACATTCATTTTTTTGTATAAAAAAGCCCCAAGGGAGAGAACTGGATTCTTCAGGAAGCAAAAACAGTTTGGATGATTCAACCATCTTTCTCTGATTTATCTTCTCCAAGGAAGAAAGTTTTATGCTTGCTTGCTTGAAAGGCGTTAATTCCTTTGAGTCGGGCAAGAGGTCAAAGGGCTTCAGATGGGACTTGGTTTCGTAAACGCCATGGGACAGAACTGGTGGATTCATTCTGCCGGAGAAGGCACTTTCCTCTGGTGGAAAAAGCCTGCCCATGATGCCAGAGCTCAAAGAGCCTTCCGCTGGAAGATGGCACTTCTACTAGCAGGGGGTATCTGTGGGTCTGCCCTACTATCATGCTCTTTCTGGCATAAAACTTCAGTGTTGTTTTCCTCCGATTACATTAATGAACTCTGATAGAATTATCGTTGCTAAAACGAACACCCTTTAACATCAGTGGCACATGTTTATTTACTTCATTTTTACCCCACCGTTCTCATCGAGGACTCAATCACTTTACCTTGTTTGCCTCTCTCTACTTTTATCCTCACAACAACCCTGTGAGGTAGGTTAGTGGGAGAGCGTGAGACTGCCCTCGACAGCTTTCATGACAGGGTGGGGATTCAACCCTGAATTTCTCAGATCTCACTCTTTCCTCCCTAGCGTCTGGTTCAGTCTTTGTCCTGATGTCATTGCTTGGTATGTTTCTTTGCCCCTCCCAGCTCCAATTGATGGAGCACAAATGGCAGAGTTTCTAGGCTTGGACTGCAGAGGGAAAGTCTGGGCACTTAAAGCAAGGGTATTTGGATTAACAGACATTTTGTATTGGTTAACAGCCCACTACTCTTCCAAGTGGCAGCAGGAGAAAAATCAATTTTAGAACACCAATGTAATCTGCAGCACTATGCCTGTTCTGGGCACCTCTAGGAAAGGCAGGAATCTCTATGGCTTTCCTGGCTTAGAGTTTCTGACAATTCCTAGAGCTACCCTTTGTATGCCTGAGTTTCCCCCAGAAGTGGCATAAGGGTCCCCAGGAACTTATTGCCTTGAGTCTCCCACTGTTTGCCAGGCATGGGCTGGCAACTCTATCGACAGAACGGCAAAAGATATGAGGCAGTCGTGACAAGCTTGCTTTGTGTAGGCAGGTGGCCCAACAAAGGGTTAAACTCCAAGCATCTTCCTTCCTGCTACAGTAATCCAAGAAGTTTTTAATGTCTGTTTATTTTGTGTTTGAAATAATGCAAACTATTCCGAATGGCATGAAAGCTATGGAAACACAAGGCTAGAATAACTGGGCAGTATTTTGTGGCTTTTGAGGGTTGGAGTACAGTTTCACAATGGATCAATCCAGAATAAAGTCCAATAAAGACATTTCCCTGCTGCCAGGCTGTTTATTTCCCTTGGCAAAATCAAACAGAGCAGGAGGTCAATGAAAATACCTGTGGTTGAGCTGTAGAACGCAAACCAGCAAACTGTGCCTGCTAACATTGCCAGGCTCTGTGGACATTCATGAGATGTTTTATCTTTTACAATCCAGCACGAGGAAGCCACAATTCTTCCAGCCAGCCTCTGCATGTTTTCAAGGAATTCCACACTGGAGCATTAAATCCACAACTGAATCCATGGGGGCCCCTTTCTCATTGTTTAGTGGTTTCTTCGGGGGTTGTCTTCTCAGCTGGTGGCCCACCTTTGGTACAGCTTCCCACCCGTGCCTTCAACACTGTTGATTTTCTGGTTGCATTGTGGGTTCCTGGACTATCTGAGGACACTTGCAGGTGGATCCAACTTTGCCAGTTGAAAGTCGAGTGGAAATGATTCTGAGGATGCCTGACATCGAGACCTGTAGGGGCTTAGCCAAAAGCCTTACAAGTCATTCCATGGAAATGCCTTGCTAATGAAAAGATCTTAGCCTGGCCACTGGCTAGCGATGTCAGTTATTTCGGTCTTGTATCCTGAATGGAAAAGAGACAACCAAACAAAAAGAGCCAACCTTCTTTCAGTTTACAAAGGCTTTCTGTTCAGCCATCTGTATGTGGCTTCTCTTTGCCCTAGGTGACTATTCACAAATGTGGGTCACAACCAATCTCTTCATTTCACGTGGTTCTTGCATAGTATATGCAGCCTCCTCAGAGGATCTCCAGTGGTTGGCATAAGGGTGGGATAGACGTGGAGGTATCTTCCCTTTCTAGGGAACCTTGGCATGTTCCAAGCTGACTGTTCCCAGTTGGGAGCTCATGATGCCGTCCTATGAACAAGCTCCTAAAAACGTCCCAGAGCAATAAACTCACACAACATCCAGATAATATCTGTTAAGAAACCACAGAGAAGAAGAATAAATAGCAGATTGCCTCTATGAAGTCTTGAGCTGAAGCCAAATGGCATGTCTTGTTTTAGTGTTGACTTTTTATGTTGAGAACATCCTGTGCCGTGTTCCTTTGCACGGTTTGTGGCCTTATTTGCTCTCATTGCCACATTGATAGGTAGGTATGTAGGATTTGCCCAAAATGCCACAACCTGTGTGGGTTTTGGAATTGATGTTGCAGTGTTATACCAGACATGGGAATGTCATAGACATCTCTAAATGAAATCATGAGGACACCATGAATATTTCTCAAGAGGAATATTTTATTAGAGATTGGTTGGCTGTGTAAAGTATTTTTGTCGAAATCAGTGAATGTTTGCTACATTTGTACATATCTTAACACAGCCCGTGGCGCCGCGGGCGCTGCGGACTAAATAAAGCTGTAAGGGCTTAGTGGGAGGAGTTAGGGCGGGCACTGTCCGGGATGAGGAAGGGTGCCGATTGGCCCCTTCCTCCGAACAGAGCATCGGCCGGGCCAATCCCCGCCCTGCTGACAAGGGAGCAACTGTGAGCCGGCAAGGGAGCCCACGACAGCCGCGCAGAGCTCGGCTGCCGGGAGCTCCCTGTCTGGCGGCCTGACACGGCATGAAGGCGTGAAGCGCCTCTCGCCACGTCAGGCCGCCGGCCAATGGAGCCCCAGTCAGCCGCACTGCATGCGACTGCCGGGGGCTCCCTTGCCTAGCACCCACTGTATTTTTATTACAGCGGGCTTGATTACTAGTTTGTTATATTTCTGGTTTAGGTAGTAACAGTCATGGTACTAATGGTATGACTCAAGACTGGGTTGGGAGGTTGACCAGTTGAGGACTGTATCCCACTAAGTGAAGACCAGAAGCTCAGATAATTCTGTTGGTACAAAAGAAGGAAGTTAGTATAAAGGAATAGAATGTGGATTCATCAGTTCATTATCTGATAAAACAATATTATCTGCCCTATCATATGCTAGGGATTCAAAGTCTAATTGTTTGATACATACCCTGTAATAGTACCAGGGCTGGACTCAGAAGCCAAAATGCCTTGGGAAGAGGCCCTGTGTCTCCACTGACCTGTCCATCTGATAGAGGAAGGCCAGCTGGGCAAGGTTCATGCAGTTCTTGACAAGGCTTTGTCACTGGGCACTAGTAGAGAGCCAGTTTGGTGTAGTGGTTAGGAGTGTGGACTTCTAATCTGGCATGCCGGGTTCGATTCTGCACTCCCCCACATGCAACCAGCTGGGTGACCTTGGGCTCGCCACAGCACTGATAAAACTGTTCTGACCGAGCAGTGATATCAGGGCTCTCTCAGCCTCACCCACCCCACAGGGTGTCTGTTGTGGGGAGAGGAATGGGAAGGCAAATGTAAGCCGCTTTGAGCCTCCTTCAGGTAGGGAAAAGCGGCATATAAGAACCAACTCTTCTTCTAGACATTCCCACGTCATTTCTCTGAGCAGTAGTAGCTTCTAGCAGCATCCCTCTGACAGGTGGCAGCTTATTCTTGGTTGAGCCAGCTTCCCCACTGGGTCAAGAGAAGTAACCCTCCAGCCACTGGCCTTTTGGGGCTATACCAGGAGGACATAATGCCCAATCTATCTATGAATGGTAATTTACAGTGAGGTATGTGAAGCACTTTGAATTCTCTTAAGTGCTAGAGAATCACACTGTTCATAGGACTTTGAGAATTACATGGTTGGATCCTGTGGATCCCTTTTAGCAGTGGAGGTACTTTCCTCCAACCGAAGGAATTTTTCCGGACAGCAGATGGAGCCTTCCCTCTTTCAGCCAGAAGAAAGCACCTCTGCTAGCAGCATGGATCCAAGGCACTCAACCCATTATGTATGGCTTCAAAAATCAGAGGGAAGCCTTACATGGAACTGCAACAGAAGGCCTTCCTCAGATGTGGAATTGGGAGAACTGCAAAGCTGATGGGGATGAGCTTCATTCAAGCAACCACTCAGCATCAGGAAGGATAACCAGACTCAGATGCCAAACTTATCCGGAAGACACCCAAATGCAGTGGCAACATTTTGAGGAGCCTCCCACCTTGCATCTGTTTAAGAGATCTCGGAGAATGGAGGTTGCTCAAACCAAGCATGGAGGATGAAGGTTGCTCAAACCATGGGTTTGTATCCTGCCACTCATTTGAATCCAGATCCTTTGGGAACTTTAGGAACAATTCTCAGATGTACCTTAGGCCAAAAAAATAAATAAAAAGCTTCACGTTTAATGGGGCAGGATTCAAGTCATCATCAGGACTGGCTCAGCCATACAGTTGAGTTAGGAAATGACTTGAAGGTAGGGATGCAAGTCCCCTGGTGGGACCTGGGGAATCCCCTGGAATTAGTGCTCATCTCCAGACTAAAGAGATCAGTTCCTCTAGAGGAAATGGCTGCTTTGGAGGGGGGACTCCATAGCATTATACTCCACTAAGGTCACTCCCTGCCCCAAACACTATCCACTCCTGGCTCCACCCCCAAAGTTTCCAAGTATTTTCCAGCCCAGAGCTAGCAACCCTCCTTGAAGGTGGGAGTGTGTCAACATTACTGAGAAGACACAAGAATACACACTGAACAAGTGTGTATGCTGGCACATCTGGCTTTGGGTCGCTTGTCTAAGCCAACCGCCTGATCCGTTTTCTTTCAAGGTCTTTGCAATCCCCATTGCTTTATCCATTTTCTCACAAACTCCTTGAAATTCCTAAACTGTACCACAGTTTCAATTAAATGGTGTTGTGTGTCTGTGTTCTCAACCAAGAGTGAAAAATTTGCCATAGTGAGTGAAGAGGAAGAAGAAGAAGAAGAAGAAGAAGAAGAAGAAGAAGAAGAAGAAGAAGAAGAAGAAGAAGAAGAAGAAGAAGAAGAAGAAGCAAGCTTAACTACTTCATAAAAATGTCTAGACCTAAGGAGTCCTTCCAACTTGGCAATCATTACTCACTTGAGGCACTGAATGTAAGAAAAATGAATGAAGCTTTTGAAGGCATCTGAATTAAACTGTACTTTTTAAATGGTCACCATTTCATTGGAGGCTAGATATTCATATTCCTTCAGTCCTCCATTTGCCTTTCTGGGCTGCTTCCACATGAGTGCTTTGCTCCTCTAGGATTTCTTAAACATTTATCAGGTGATATGACCATACGACCATATATGGTCATGTCAACTTGCCCTCCTCTCCCAAAATGGCCAACGGTGGGCCTGGAGGGGGTGGGAAGGGGAAGTGTTCTGGGTGGGTATGTCCACAGCAATGCTTCCCAACCATATTCTGTACAATCATGCCATTTCTGGGGTTTCTTAAAGCCTGAAGAGCATTTCAGGGGTAAAAAAAAAGTCAAGAAAGGCTGTTCTAAGGAATGAATCTATGTATTCTGAAGATCAACTGTAATTTTGGGAGAACTCTCGGCCCCCCTTGGAGGTTGGTAGGGCTAGAAATAGCTGAATCTCAATTCAAAGGGCTTCTTGTAAGGTAAGACGCAGACTGGATCAACACATTTGGTCCAGGGGATCTTGCATTTAATTCAAGCCCTCCTTCTCATGTAGAGTTCCTGGAGCTGGAAGGTCTTCCGAATGCTCTTCAAAGAAAAATGTTGGCAAGCTGGATGAAATGAGCAGAGGAGTCACATGTCCACATATCGTCTTCCCTCCAGTGAAAACTTGGTGCTGTTCAGCATCCTCCCTGGATCAACCCTTCTCCAAGAACACAGTGAGATTTGAGATTTCCAACAAGACATGAGTGGACCCAACGGCTCAGGACGCGCTCCTTTGGATCGTAGCCCAAGACTTCTAACGCAGTGGCAACAGGAAACATACTTCAGAGGAGAACAGTGCGTTCCCCTCGAGCCACCCTTGGCAGTCAGCATGCAGCGTGTGCCCAAACCAAACCTTCTCAAGGGTTCTTAAATCCAGTCAATTGCCTCACAAAACAAAATGGGTGATGTGTACATTCTTTTTGATCCACTTGTGAGAAGTACCCAGAAAGCGTGAGAAATCCGGGGATTAGGCTGAGATTGGCCACACCTGAACTCCATTCTGGAAGCCGTCTTTGCGAGTGGGCGGGCCGAGTGCCAGAATCTCCTTGCCTCTAAAATCCAGTTGCCACCCTATGCTTTGCCGATGCTCTGCCACATGCTGCCCAGGACAAAGAAAGAGGGCAAGCTGGATTCTTAATGGTATTCTGCAGTGCTACACTGCTACGCCTGGATGCATTTTGTGCAGTGCGGAAAAGGGGGGTTGTGCTGTAGGAACTAGGATTACCCACCTCTGGATGGGGCCTGGGAACTCTACTTTCCCTCCTCCTTTTCTCCCTCTTTTTCTTTCTCTTTTCTGTATGTGGTCACCCCCCCCCACCCCCGCCTTTCTATTAGAAAACAAAATGCAGGTTTGTGATGAGATCTGTCTGGAGAACCTGGCCTTGGCCACTTGTGGGAAACAAGCTCCAATCAGCCTCATGGCCTGCTTCTGGTAGGGGCAGGGTACGTTTGCCATGTCAGCTCTGTCTTGGGAAATTCCTGGAGATTTGGAAGTGGACCCTGAGAAGGATGGAACTCAAAGAGGCAAGGAACTTTAGTAGGGCCCAAGGCCATGGAGTCCACTCTTCAAAGCAGCCATGATGCTCCAGGGGAACTGATCTCTAGTCTAGAGATCAGGGGTGATTTAGACTTAGAGAAAGCTCCCGGCCCCTCCTGGAGGATGCAAAAGGAGCAGGACTTGCCAGTGGAGCAGGCAGCCAAGGAGGGAAGAAACTGAGCATGACGCCTGAAATGTACACATCTCTATATCAGGCTTTCTCAACCAGGATTTTCTGAAATGGGTGGGAGGCAATTAATTCTTGAATGGGTGGGGGGAAATTAATTTTTTTATATCTTTTAAAAATTTGTTAAGCATTTATCAGATGATGTGACCACATGTAGTCATGTCAACCTGACCTGTCTCCTCCTCTGGTGTCCAATGCTGGGCCTGGAGGGGGTGGGATGGGGTGGGGCCCTGGATGGGCGTGTCCGTAGCTATGCTTCCCAACTATATTCTGCACTATCACGCCACTTCTGGGCTTTCTCAAAGACTGAAGAAGGACCCAGGGGGTTGTCAACAGTAAAAACAATTGAGAAAGGCTGTTAAATATCTTTAACACGGGAAGCGCACAATGTAAATGTAAATCCCATTCAAGAAGTACAGAAAGTGCCAAAACGTGTAGTGGTTATACAGTACACTTTTCCAATACTTCCTTCAGTTTCAACTATCAACAGAAAATGAAAAATACTAGAGTCAAAATGTTGTACAATAGAACAATGCATATTTGCAAAAATGTTCAAACGTATTTTTTTTAACATTTCTGTTTCTCTGCCAGTGATTCTTTGTGGCTCTTAAAGTATTTTTTTGTTGGAATATTCGGCCATTGTGGGATGAGGGCTGTTTTTACCACCATGTATTATTTTATGTTGTTTTAATTGGATTTTATTGGGGGGGTTATTGTAATTGGGGCTCAATCTTGTAACCCACTGTGAGCCACTTGTTGGGAGTGGTGAGAAATCCATCCATCCATCCATCGATAAATAAAATTATTGTTACATATTGTTATGTATTCTTTACTTGTAGATTGCTACTAGATGGCACACAGCAACTTTGTAACAGCATTAACTAATGTATAAGGAGTAAGTAAACAATGAATTTGGAACATTTTTGTAAATTTGTCGTGTTTTTATTGACTCCAGTTTTGACTTTTCTCTGCTCCCTCCACAGGGCTCTCTCTGCGCAATGTCTCCACGCACACCCCTCTCCCACCTAAGAAACATCGATGGAGAAGAAAGTGGCGCAGAGCCTATGCAAAATTCCTTTCCCTCACCACTGAGTAACTGCTGGGAAAACTGCCCTGACTGGATGAGGCCTCTGAGCTGCAGCAGCCATCCCAGCCAGGGATCCTATGCTGTTTACATCCACATGCCAAACAGAAACCCAGCAACTAAAGCTCCCCCCACCCCCCATTTGCTTGCATCCAGTTGTTACACACCCTGGTTGAGCAGGTTCACCTGTAGCATTTGCAACTCTGAAAGGCACCGAAACCTTGCCAGAGGGAAACAAAAGTCTTGGCCAATTCCATCCCGGGAACCTCTCATGTTAGAAATCAATAAAACAAGCCTTGACATGGAACCGCAGCCCCCGAGGGGCTCTTCGCCTTCCTTGCTTGGGGCCGATCTCTAGTGGAGATGTCAATTTGTTTTGTAGCCATTCCGTTTCTCTCCATGGGCAGACCTGGGAAGCATCACTTAGGGAGGGGAGCCAGGGATCATTGAGTGAATTCTCCGCAGATTACCATTCTCAGAAGCAATCATCACTAGGAGATTACCAGATTACCGTTCTCAGAAGCAATCATCATTAGGCTACTAGGAGACCCAAATGAAGTATAACCTTTAACACAGGGATAGTCAACCTGTGGTCCTCCAGATGTTCATGGACTACAATTCCCATGAGCCCCTGCCAGCAAATGCTGGCAGGGGCTCATGGGAATTGTAGTCCATGAACATCTGGAGGACCACAGGTTGACTACCCCTGCTTTAACACATGACCCCCACGGGGGACTTGCAATCAGACCTTGGCTGGCAGTTCCCCAGGGGACACAGATTTCCTAGGACTGCAGACTGGAGGCCTGGCCCAGATCTAAGCAACCCCAGGGGGCATTATTTGCCCCTCTTGGGGAGGGCTACATGTTCGCACATACAGAGGCAGCTCCCCAATGGAGTGAAGAGAGCCTTTTGGACAGTTTCACCTTGGAAAAACCGCCTGGAGGGCAAGCTTAAAGTCCCACTTCGCCCTCTGCTGGTGTCCCAGTCCAAGCATACCTTCTCTCAATATATTTTAAGAGCCAGTATGGTGTCGTGGTTAGAAGTAATGGCTTCTCATCTGGCGAGCCGGGTTTGATTCCCTGCTCCACCACATGCAGCCAGCTGGGTGTCCTTGGGCCGGTTACAGTTCTCTCAGAGCTGTTCTCACAGAGCAGTCCTGTCAGAGCTCTCACAGCCCCACCTATCTCACCAGGTGTCTGTTGTGGGGAGAAGAAGGAAAGGCAAATGTAAGCTGTTTCAAGATGCCCTCTGGTAGAGAAAAGCAGCGTAGAAGAACCAATTCTTCTTCTTCTTCAAAGAGTTCATTATTGGTGAAGCAGGGGATGCTGGGCATGGGAAGAAATTAGGGTTGTCAGCTCTGAGTTGGGAAATTCTTGAAGATTTGGGGGTTTGAGCCGGGGAGGGTGGGACTTGATGGGGGGGGGGGAGGACTTCAGTGAGAGTCTACCCAGGGCTGTCTTGACAAGATTTTAGCCCCCAGACAAAACAATGCACTGGGGCCCTAACTACACAACTACTCACAAGAATAAAATGCCAATTGTCAATGAAATTAAACTTCTACTGATTGTTACTGCCAATAAAATCAGTGTTTAAACATTAAAAAAAACAGATGTACAACAACAGGCCCCTGCCTGGTGGAGCTCCCAGAAGAGCTGCGGGCCCTGCGGGAGCTTTTGGCGTTCTGCAGGGCCTGCAAAACAGAGCTCTCCCACCTGGTCTATGCTTGAGGCCAGTGTGGCGAAGAAGACCTATATGGCCCCCCTCCCAGGACAGAGTGGTGTGAATGGCAGCTTGCGGGTTCTATCTGAGCTGGGTTTTTCCACCGTATCTTTGCATTATTGTGTTGGGTGGATTATGTCATGTTTTTATGTCTGGGGTTTTAATGGGGTTTTTACAGGGATTTTATACAGATATTGCAACCTGCTACAAGCCGTCTGGGAGTGGCGAGTAATAAATTGAAGTGAAATGATGATGATGATGATGATGATGATGTTTGGGTAATATAACATGAACCTTGAACTAAAAAAACCCCAATAATTTCAACATATAAATGGTACTCAGTTGACAAATTGTACCATCGGAGGCGGTATGAAATGAAATTCTACAGTTTTCACATCTAACAGCTTGTCCATGCACAGATCACAAGCTATCAATACATGCGTAGATGATTATGGACCTAGGTTTGAATCTCTGCTGTGCTCTGGCAGCTTGCCAGGTGCTCTTGGGCCAGTTTCATAGTGTCAGCT
This sequence comes from Paroedura picta, assembly GCF_049243985.1. Taxonomy (NCBI): domain Eukaryota; kingdom Metazoa; phylum Chordata; class Lepidosauria; order Squamata; family Gekkonidae; genus Paroedura; species Paroedura picta. The sequence goes on along the minus strand of NC_135382.1, from coordinate 21,801,968 downwards.
AGACTTAGAGCCCTGGAAGTGGTGTGATTGTGCAGAATATGGGAGGGAAGCATAGCTGTCTATGTGTCCACCTGGGCCCCCCCTTCCCACCCCCTCCAGGCCCATCACTGGCCATTTGAGGAAGGGCTGAGTGAATCAACATGACTGTCCATGGCCATATCAATGGATAATTTTATAACAAATTTTAAGAATATATGAAAAGTAATGAACTCCCACCCATTCAAGAAACTCTTCTAGGGCCTTCAGGAGCCCCTGCTTTGCGGACTGCGGACTTCTGCTTTGAATGCTGTGGCTCCTCAAATGCTCCCCAAGAGTTTATGGTGGAATTCAACCTTGTTTATTCTCCTGTCTTGCTCTTTCCACATCTCTACCCCCTTGCAAGCCAGTAAAGTCTTGGCTAATGTGATCAGGCTGTGTGTGAGGGAAGCTGTCTTCAAACTCTTCCAGGGCCAGTAATTAAAGGATTATCGGCATTCCCCCGTTGATGGAGATGTTGAGTCCTTGGCTTTAAGTTGAACATGCCCACTGGTTTCTTTTCAGCCGTGCTCCGATTTAAGCACCGTGCCATTCTTGGTTGTTCTACCACACAATGGACGCTTTTGTCTTTCCAAAGTTTTGTGATACCTTAATCCACCCCCACTTCAAGCAATGCATGTGACATTCTCCAGGTACTACTTGTAAGCAAGTAGAGGGGAAACACACACATCAGCACTGGGGAAGCTGATTGCTCAGTGGCGAGCCCATTGCTCAGCAACCATCTAGTCAAGCAGCAGGTAAGTTAAGGCTTATTGCTGCCACTGAAGAACAACACCAAACACCTCGCTGGATCAGGTCAAGTTTCATCTAGCTCAGCCTGCTGTTTGCACCAGCCAGGTTGTCCTGGGAAGTCCATAAGCAGGGTGTGAATATGACGCCCTTCCCATGCATTTGGCACTCAGAGGCACCTAGCTGGCTTTTGAACATGGAGTCTCCCTCTTCCTGTCATGGTGGTCTACTCACCAGAAATGGGTCAAGCTCTTTTTAGCAACATCTAAGCAAGTGGCTGTTGCTGTGCTTTCACAGCAACAGATCTCATTTTTGCACAAGGCGAAACGAGCATGCACCCACTGGATAATGTACTTTCCATGTGCTTTTGCAACTGGATGTTCCTGTGCGAAACTGGAAAATCTACTTCTAAAGGGCATTAAAAGTAGATTGAAAGTACATTATCCAACGTGTGCAGAATGCATTGAATAAAAGAATCAATGCTTGAGGCCAGTCCAGAGGTGGAGCTTCTCCTGTCTCCATGTCCCCATTCCTGCAAAGACTGGGTTGCTGATTTTCTGCAAATCATACAGCTGGAAAAGATGCCCATCCCCCTCCATAAATAATCTTCTCCACTGTCACTTTCCATCTTTTCGGATTGCAACATACAAACCAGTCGCTACAATTTGGGGGTTGCTTCCTTGTGCAGGTCACGCCCAAAGCCAGCTCCTGCTACATCTTCGGTGGCCATCTTGAAACCAGATGTTGGAGTCCAGAAGAGGAAGTCCAGCAGCTCCAAAGATCTTATCAACATTTCACAGATGGCCAGGAACAGGAAATGAATGCAAAGCAACTAAGCTCACCAAACATAAAAACAAGAGACCTACACAATATATAGAATCATAGAATCATAGAGTCGGAAGGGGTCACATAGGCCATCTAGTCCAACCCCCTGCTCAAGGCAGGATCAGCCCTAAGCATCCATGATCAGCATCTGTCCAGCAGCTTCTTGAAGACTTCCAGTGCGGGGGAGCTCAACGCCTCTTGTGATTTTGATGTGATGCCTTTGTTGTTACAGCTTAAGACTGTATTCGCCCAAGATCTTGTTCACACACACTGTTACCCAGAAATATATTTCCCATCCAGTGCCTCACTGCTCACCTCCTTCCAGTCTGATGAAATGGTGCCAACCAAAGAGTAATTGTTAATGGAATTTCATCAGACAGAAGAGAGGTGAGCAGTGTGGTGCCACAGGCCTTGGTATTGGGTCAGGTACTTTTCAACATTTTTATCAGTGATCTGATTGAGAAGATGGAGGGATTACTCCTTAAATCTGCAAGTGACATCAAATTGGGAGGCATAGCGAACACCCCAGAAGATATAGAGTTCAATGAAATCTGAACATACTGGAAAAGTGGGAGAGCCAGCTTGGAGTAGTGGTTACAAGGGCGGACTTCTAATCTGGTGAGCTGGCTTTGATTCCCTGCTCATCCACATGCAGCCAGCTGGGTGACCTTGGGCTTGCCACAGCACTGATAAAGCTGTTCTGACCGAGCAGTAATATCAGGGCTCTCTCAACCTCACCTCCCTCACAGGGTGTCTGTTGTGGAGAGAGGAAAGTGAAGGCTATTGGAAGCCGCTTTGAGACTTCTGGTAGAGAAAAGCGACATATAAGAACCAAATGTTCATCTTCTTCAAATGAGAACAAGATGCAATTCAATAAGGAGAAGTACAGAGTTCTACATCTTGGTCACAAAAATGAAAAGCTTTCATACTAAATCGGAGATACGCTTCTGGGTTATGGTGTGTTTGAACGAGATCTCAGGGTGCTTGTGGATTGTAAAGAAGGAAAATGCAGTCTTGAGCTATATCAACAGAGGCATCACATCAAAATTGTAAGATGCCCTGCTTTGTCCTACATGGGTCAGAGGACACCTGGAATACTGTGTGCAGTTCTGGAAGCCTCACTTCAAATGGTGCCGGGGGTCCAAGCTCCCTGAGGAAAGGCTGAGGGACTTGGGAATACTCAGCCTGGAAAAGAGGAGGTTGAGAGGGGACATGATGACTTTCTTTAAGTATTTGAAAGGTTGTCACTTGGAGGAAGGTAGGGAACAGTTCCTGTTGGCAGTAGAGGACAGGAACTGCAGTAATGGCTTTAAGCTGCATGTAGGATGGTACTGGCCAGGTATTGGGGGGGGGGAATTCACAGTCAGAGTAGTTCAGCAGTGGAATCCACTGCCTAAGGAGGTGGTGAGCTCCCCCTCACTGGTGGTCTTCAAGCACCTGCTGGACAGATGCTGATCATGGATGCTTGAGGCTGATCCTGCCTTGAGCAGGGGGTTGGACTAGATGGCCCGTGTGGCCCCTTCCAACTCTATGATTCTATGATTCTATATATTGTGTAGGTCTCTTGTTTTTATGTTTGGTGAGCTTAGTTGCTTTGCATTCATTTCCTGTTCCTGGCCATCTGTGAAATGTTGATAAGATCTTTGGAGCTGCTGGACTTCCTCTTCTGGACTCCAACATCTGGTTTCAAGATGGCCACCGAAGACGTAGCAGGAGCTGGCTTTGGGCGTGACCTGCACAAGGAAGCAACCCCCAAATTGTAGCGACTGGTTTGTATGTCGCAATCCGAAAATATGGAAAGTGACAGTGGAGAAGATTATTTATGGAGGGGGATGGGCATCTTTTCCAGCTGCATGATTTGCAGAAAATCAGCAACCGAGTCTTTGCAGGAATGGGGACATGGAGACAGGAGAAGCTCCACCTCTGGAAGTTCTGCCCATCCTGGAGGCATTAAGGACCCTCTCTGAAGAAGGCTGGCAGACTTGTTTTCCATTCATTGAAGGCTTTGGTCTTCGATCTTCTGTTTTTCTGGTCAACTCACATGGCACAAGTGCTATATCATTTGTTAGAGAGAAATGTGTCACAATGTTATTTCTGAGGACAATAGAGAGGAGGAGTAGAACTGGGGTTTTATACCCTGCTTTTTACTCCCCAAAGCAAATTGTAATGTTTTGGGCAAACACTGGAGTGTCACCGGATGGGACAATGTCACCTCCCAATCGTACTAGAAATGAAGTAATCCAATCGAGGATGTTGCTCGTACCTCGGCATTCCACCAATCAATTTCATCCTGCCCCCCCTCCCAGCTGAGGGCTGCCAGTCGGGATTGGGTAAGCCTTGCCATTATCAGCTATGCAATGTTTACTTTCTTTATTGTAAAAAATAGGAGAGCAAGTGTGCTTAATGGTGAAGAGTGGTGGCCTCTAATATGGGGAGCTCCTCCAAATGCAGCCAGCTGGGTGACCTTGGGCCAGTCACAGTCCTGTTAGAGCTGTCCTCAACGAGCAGTTCTGTGAGAGCTCTCACAGCCCCGCCTATCTCAGAGGATATCTGTTGTGGGGCACGGAAGGGAAGTGCAGAGTGGGGTATAGAAACCAACTCTTCTTCTAGGAGTTGGCAGAGTTCGTGGTTCACTGGTGAGGTGCCCATGGAGAAGTGGGCATGTTTGTAAACTACTGCATGGCCTGGATCTCAATGTTAGGGTTCAGAATGTTCAAGCATGCAAAGAGACCCATAGGATGGAAGGCAGCCAGCACTGTGTAATCTGTGATGGGAAAAGATCTCTAGGTAAGATTATCACATGCCTTCTTGTGAGTTTCCACATTATCCCCCAAAGAAACAACCGTACAAGTTTTTCTTTTGCAATGTCATCGGGGTTTCTGGCAGCCCCTCCAACTGGGCAAATGATTCCCCCCCAAGGGCTCTTTTAAGTCAGGAAAATGCCACCAGGGCCAGGGAGGCTGCCGCCCCTCCAGCCCCCATACTATGATCCTCATGTATTTCAGGTCCTTGAAGCACTGGGGCATTTAGGTCCCTGCAGATGCTCTACAACACCCAGGCCCAACTTGATAAAAAGTCTAGCTTCACCCTTTAAATTTGAGTGGGTAAAAAGCCCCAGGCAGACTGTACCAAGGGCTGTAATGAATGGTTGCGAAGGATGCAAAAGCGCACGGCATACTGTATGGGTTTTTTTTCCCTGCCTAAAGCGGATGGATTTCCACTCCATGCGGCTGTATGTGGTGTCCTCCATGAAGATAGTTTCAGAGGGCAGCCATATTGGCCTGCGGTGGAATCAGTTAGATTCAAGGCCAGGAGACCCTTATTGACCAATAAAACTAAAGAGAAACACTATCTTTCTCCCTCTGGGGCACAAAGAGAAACTCGAGGAGGATCGTTTCAGGCTGAAGAAACCCTGGTTTTGAAAGCCTGCCCGATGGAGACTCCAAGCGGCTTCCCATCCCCTTCTCTTCCTGTCTCACAACAGGCCCCTTGTGAGGTAGGTGCGGCTGAGAGCGTTCTGAGGAAATTGTGAGTGGCCCCAGGCCACACAGCCGGCCTCATACGGAGGACACCACGCTGACTCTTAGGCAAACATTGCACCATACATGTAAAAAACCTTTGTAGGACCCCATACGCACAAACACAACTCTGATGGTTGCTTTGGACAGCAGGTTGCATGGCACCATAACCTGCGGAGGTCACTTCCCTCCCCAAGCCTCATACCCACAAGGCTTCACCTCCAAATCTCCAGAAGTTTTCCAAGCTGGGGTTGGCTGCCTTAGGGCAAAGAAAAGTGGAGTAGGGGTAGTCAAACTGCAGCCCTCCAGATGTCCATGGACTACAATTCCCATGAGCCCCTGCCAGCGAATGCTGGCAGGGGCTCATGGGAATTGTAGTCCATGGACATCTGGAGGGCCGCAGTTTGACTACCCCTGCTTGAAGCACTGGGGCATTTAGTTAAGCATACAGTCAAGCACTGCTTGACTGTATGGACTAACTCTGTGCCTTGAATCCCAGGGAGGAAGGTGGATTAGAAATTACACAAAATAAAAATACATCATGCCCAGTTGAACTGCTATCCCGAAGGAACATTCATTAAATGCCCTTCTGAGAAAGCTGTGCCATGCTTTATGCAAGGTGTTGTTACACAACTCTTTTTCTGGGAAAGGAACCACAGTCGGCAGGTAGAAGGGACGATTCCTTCGCAGGTAGCTTGCTTCGGACGGCACGGTGTCAAACAGAAGCAGCCTCCATGCAGATGGGCTTACTGATGCATGCTCTTCTGCACTTCCCACCTGAATAGCCCAGACACAATATGGTTGATGCCAGCATGCTGCATAGCACAGTGCCAGGGTGAGAACTGCAGAGGGCGGGGATGAAAGAGAATTAGCTGCCAGGTGGCAGCATGATTAATCTCCTGGCCTTGGAGTCATTGCGATCTCACTCAAGAAGGGGGACTTCCCTTCAGGCCTATCCCAGGTAAATTGTCAGGAGAACCAATGGTTGGTTGGTTTCCCTTGACTTTCCTGGAAAATCCCAGGTTCTGATTCTGCAGCGAAGGAAAAGTCAAGACTGAATACGGAGGGATGGTTCCAGGGCAGGGGGAGTTTTGGCTTTCCTTCTGATGCATGATGGATTGCACTTCTGGAGTGGGTTGGTGGGACCCCCCCCCCCGATGCATCATTTCCCACAGAATTTAGAAGTAATGATGCTTGAACCTAACGTCCTGTGTACACATGAAGTGCATGCAGACTGGGAACCTGCCAGATGCACATCTCAGGAATGCACAGTACCAATGATGCTCCCATTATGCCAGGGGTAGTCAAACTGCGGCCCTCCAGATGTCCATGGACTACAATTCCCAGGAGCCCCCTGCCAGCGAACGCTGGCAGGGGGCTCCTGGGAATTGTAGTCCATGGACATCTGGAGGGCCGCAGTTTGACTACCCCTGCATTATGCACTACCCCCATATTGTCTGAATTGAGCGTGGATTTCCCATGCATGTGCTGTCTCTGTGCACTGGGTTCTAGATTGCAGGCATGAAGGCAATGTGTGCATGGAAATGTCAAGGACTGGCCAATAATGGCCTATATTGTATATATTGTTAGTACCATGCACTCCTCATGCATGGGGCTGTCAGCTCTGGGTTGGAAAACACCTGTAGATTTGGGGCGGGGTGTGTGTGTGGAGGCTGAGGAGGGCCATGGTTGAGGAGGGAAGAGGCTTCAGTAGGGTATGATGCCATAAGAGTCTACCTTTCAAAATGGCCATATTCTCCAGCTGAATTGATCAGCCACCTAGAGATCAGTTGTCATCCCATGAGATCTCCAGCCACCACCCTAACTGCAAATTGAGACCATGTCCAAATCAGGAAATCTACTAACTGAGATCTCACAGAAGCCTCTTCCTTACTGTCCCATCTTCCATGTTCTTTGTTCTCACAGGTCCCATGACTCTCAAAATAGTGATTTGATCGGCGAAGAAGAAGCTTCCTCCATTTCTCATCAGTGGAAAAGCTGGCTGGACCTAACGCCTTGGGTTGTGATTGGCTTGCTGCTGACTAACTCCACCTTTGAGCAGGTAATAATATAAATGGAATTCTTACCTTGATGGTATAATCATACAAGCATATATGTGCTCACTAGTCATCAGCCATGCAGGAGTGGAATTGTGGACCTGTCTCCTTGACCCACATCCTACAGAAATCAAATACAATCACGAGAACTGGTTCTTCATCTGGTGGAGTCTCAGTGGCTTTTGGAAGGTCAGGCATTGCTATTGAGGTCTGAGTGAGTGCGGTCCTGTTCCTTATCACTCTTATCTTCACAACAAGCCTGTGGGAAAGGCCAAAACTGTTTCCATTTAATAGATGAGGAACTGAGGCCAAGATCACCCAGAAGGTCATGACTAAGCAGGGAGTCGCCTCCATTCTCTTAAATACAAAACATCATCTCTCCCTCTCCTCTTAACTACCTCCTACGTCGGGTTTCAGAATGAATCAGGAGCAAATTTCAGTTGAAATCAGAATCTGAATTTTAAGGTGGTAGAATGCCTGGTGGATGACATTTTAATCTAGGACTCCATAGATTGGGGAGGGATCCAGAATCACACTCTTAACAGCAGTCAATGGTGCCCACTGGATCCCGTCAAGAGCTGGGGGTTGCACTACCTCTCCTGTGGCATGCTGACCCAGCCAGAGGACCTCCGTCTTACCCAGATTCAACTTCAACTGACTCTGCTTGAGCCAATCCACCTCAGCTTCCAGCCACCTGGCCAAAGAATCCAAAGGTACAGACGGATGGCTGTCCATCAACAGAAATAGCTGAGTGTTGTCTATATACTGATAACAACCCAGGCCAAAACATCCAGATCAGCTGGGCAAGGAGGCACATGCAGATATTAAATAACACCAGGGAGTGAGAATAGCTCCCTGTGGGACCCTGCATACCATGATCTGCCACTGGGAGGTTATTTCCTCTAGAATCAGAAAATGTTTGCAAACCAAGCATGTTTTTGTGGTAGAGCCAGCTGTTTTCAGATGCCTGTTCCCTGAAAACACAAAAGCATCTTCAGCCTTTCCAAGGGGAGCAAAGGAATGCCAGCAGTTGCTATTTGATTTAAGGAGGAAGCCAATGGCCCCATGAAACTCTTTAGCGGAACCCATAGTGGCCTGGGTGTCATGTTGGGGTTCACGGCCTTAAAACATTTCCTGGGAGCGAGTGGGAAGTCTTCACCCAGCTGGATCATCACCTAGACTGCAGAGTAACAAGCCACCCTGTCCCTGAAACTAGCAACCATCGATGGAGGCTCCATCCCCTCAACTCATGCCCATCTATGATCAGTTTAATGAAAAACATGCCCTTAGGTTTGCCCAGAGTTATAGCACTTAAACTTTAGAAGGTGGTTACACAGGAAAGCTTGACGATGCCAGATATCACAACAGGTTTTGAGAACCACCTGGGGCCTGCTTATAGCAGACAAAATATAGTGTATAAAATGAAAGAGCTAGGCAATCAGTCCCATCCTTGATTGGCCTAGCTTTTAAAGAAAAGTTTCTGTTCTCCGAAACCGTGTTGATTTTGTGTTTGAGAACAAAACAAAAGTTAAACATCCTTTACCTGCTTGTAAACACAGCAGGATTGCAGTGTTCCACTCACACATGAAACCACAGAGCGGGCCAGGGGAGGGGAGGTCTGGTAAGCTCAAAGCACAACAGTCTGGTTTGTTTAGAAGGATGTCCCTGGAGGTAAAGAAACTGGTTTTTGTAGGCATGACATGGTGGGTTAGAATGCAAATGTCTGGGCTCAGAAATGCTTCCGTTGTTTGGAGAAACATGTTTTGTGCAGCTTGAAACTGATCCCTGGAGGCTGTGGCCCATTGCCACAGCTCGTGGTGAAGGCTGGGCTGCAGAAACAATGGGACTTTTATGAGAAAGTTTAAGTCTACCCAGTGCCATGTGTCTCAGGAGTTTATGGGAAGAGCAGTTCCTGGGTTCAAGAAGTCTGGGACATTTTGCTCACTCTTCCCTCCAAGGGTTTGGGGGTATTCTATAGTATGCTTGGAATGTGCATTGCTAAACAGATTTGTAATGATGCTTTGTAGTTTTATCTCTACTGGGTGATTGCTTCTTCTCCAGTGGAGCCTATAGAGGACAGTTGCGGGGGTGGGGGCAAGGGCAAGGTCATGGGAATGGGAATGGCACGACACGAAGCCTAGTGAGGTGGTATTTTGGGATGTTCCTTGTGTATTTGGAGAACTCAAACAGCCAGATTCGTAATGGTGCACTCTGCAAACTGTCCCCTTTGCCAGTGATGGTCCATATTTTGTGTCCTGATCATTCTTTTGGGGGTGGTGTGCCTTTTTTAAGTCACCTGTGATCTCTTCAGGTTCTGACTACCCTTCTCCAACTCTCAGCATTAATAACAAAATAAGGGGATGTATCTTAGCACCAGTGACAGAGATATTCCTGCACAATGATGCCAGGGTACTCCTTTCCACAACTGCCTATCTCAGGGTAAGGCAACCTTTTTTGGTGCCCGTCCAACTGCCCCCTTCCAAGAAACATTTTTAGAAAGCAAAGGCTTCCAGAAAAGGGACTCTGCTCACACTGGGATGATTCTCCATTCTATGTTCATTGCCACATTCACATTGGCGAGGGGGCATCCACAAAAAAGCTCACCTTTCCGTCCAGGTGATGTGTTAATGCATTTGGATGGCATTCTTTCAGCAAAGATCATAGACTTCTCAACCAGGGCCTATTCTGCACACAATAGATAATGCACTTTCAATGCACTTTAGAAGTAGATTTTCCTGTTCCGCACAGGAAAATCCAGCTGCCAAGGCACATTGAAAGTGCATTATCCTATGTGTGCGGAATGGGTCCAGGTAAGAGGAAGAGCATGGAGAGGATAGAGGAACTACAGGAAGTAGATGATTTCAAGATTTCTCAAAATAGGGCTTCCTTTTGGAAGCAAAGGCTGAGAATAAAATGTTCATGTGGAAGGAGCATATGGCTCACAGTCTCAAGGCTTGAAGGTCCTGGTGCTTCAAAAATAGGATGGAATGAAATCAAAAGTGAATAACCAAGGCATGGTAGCATTCCTGACCAATCTTTCTCCCAAGGATTATTTCCAGGATGGGTCAAAGAGCACCCATGGAGCCCAGGCCTTGCTTGTATATCACTGTACCAACAGTGAACATCATTTGTCATTGCTGGGGGATGTCCACTGGAGCTCAGACTCTTATTTTCGAGTATATGATGGTGCTGACTGAGAGGGAAAGAGCGGTTGAGGTTAAAGAGGGTAGTTCAATGAAAATGCTGACTCAGTGTGAAAAGGCACAGGTGAAAAAGGCAAACTCCATGCTGGGCATGATTAGGAAAGGGACCAGAGAATAGGATAGAATCATAGAATCATAGAGTTGGAAGGGGCCATACAGGACATCTGGTCCAACCCCCTGCTCAATGCAGGATCAGACCAAAGCATCCTAAAGCATCCAAGAAAAGTGTGTATCCAACCTTTGCTTGAAGACTGCCGGTGAGGGGGAGCTCACCACCTCCTTAGGCAGCCTATTCCACTGCTGAACTACTCTGACTGCGAAAATTATTTTCCTGATATCTAGCCTATATCGTTGTACTTGAAGTTTAAACCCATTACTGCGTGTCCTCTCCTCTGCAGTTAACGGAAACAGCATCCTGCCCGCCTCCAAGTGACAACCTTTCAAATACTTAAAGAGGGCCATCATGTCCCCTCTCAACCTCCTTTTTTCCAGGCTGAACACTCCCAAGTCCCTCAACCTATCTTCATAGGGCTTGGTCCCTTGGCCCCAGATCATCCTCGTCGCTCTCCTCTGTACCCTTTCAATTTTATCTACGTCCTTCTTGAAGTGAGGCCTCCAGAACTGCACACAGTACTCCAGGTGTGGTCTGACCAGTGCCGTATACAATGGGACTATGACATCTTGTGATTTTGATGTGATGCCCCTGTTGATACTTCCCAAAATGGTATTCGCCTTTTTAAATACTGTATAAATACTGCAATACTGTCAATACTGTAATGCCGGCATATAGATCTGCATTGTGGCCTCATATGAAGTATCCTGAATTGTTTGGGTTCTCTTTACACAATATTTAAAAGAGCTGGGAAAGTGCAGAAGAGGGAAGCGAAGATGATTAAAAGGGCTATGGAGTCTGGGACTTATTGGTTTAGAAGAGAGACCACCGGTGGGGAACATGATGGAGGCTTATAAAATTAGGCACAGAGTTGGAAACAATTGATAGAGGCCAATTCTGCATGGCGACAGCCACGGCAAGCCACTCATGATGCACTACTGCAGAGCTTTATGCTCCACAGCCTTCTGTGTCCCCTTGGGAAATGCAGCAGTGGCAGACAGGTTCCGCCGTTTGGTGTGAGTTTTTTTTTTTAATTTTGCAAAATAAAAAAATGCCCCAGTCCACCCTGCAGTACGGCAAAGTGCTGCAAAGCCAACTGGGGACATTTTTTGCCCCCTTTGAGCCACCGTAGGACAGTGGGAGATCTGGCTCTTTCCTGTCCACACGGGAATTGTAGATTGTTCCATGTTCTCTTCAGGTGGGGCAGATTAGCTCCCAATCCAGGGCAGGCCCGGGAGAAGGCCAGCCCAGCACTGGCGTCATGTGGAAGTGGGGATTAGCCCCGCTTCCATACGAGCTCCCTCTCAGCCTTTTCCATCTATGCAGAATCAGCCAGAGTGAACTTTTTGTCCCTCTTCCATAAAGAACTTGGGAGCACATGATGGTTGATGGTTTAGGACGTACTTTATTCAATGACTAGTTAACTTTTAGAACAGTGTTCGAGTCCAGTGGCGCCTTTAATACCAACCAAGTTTTATTCGAGGTATAAGCAGGCACACTCAAACTATGTTCTCTTGTTTCAGAAGAACATGGCTACCCACCTGAATCTAGTTAAATGGCGTAATTCACTGCCAATGGACACAGTGCCATGGAGAAAATCTCAATGCATGAGGTCATTTATGAAAAACAAATTGAACGTGTTATATGATGATTCACCTAGGGTGGCCAGAATGAGGCTCACAACCAGTAGGAGCAAGGGATGGGGACACAGCTGGCAAAGCATCACAACAAGTGACAATGGTTAGCTCTAGGAATCTCCAGAAGCTGTATGGTTTACCATAAAGGTTCTGATGATTCCTAGAGCTACCACTGTCATTTCCAGATTGGATTAAGAAATGTGATCGCTGTGTTTACAATGCTAGTGAGGATTTAAAAAAAATAATTTTAAGTTTAAATTTTTCTCCTGGTGCTGCTCAAAGTGGAGCTGGACAACAGGAACATGGGGCGGGGGATCTGCCTTTCTCAATTTAAGCTCTTTCCCTTGTGCGTTTTGTTCCCTGAAACAAAGGAAGGTGTTTTTTTTTTCTTTCCCTGGAAGCAGAAACTGTCACTTAACAACACTATAAACAAAACCCTGTAAAACTCAAGGCAAAGTCTCCAGTCAATCTCGAGTTTGTTACCACAACAATTGTCTTTACTCCCTTGCCCAATAAATCCTTAACAAGTACAAGCTTGACTGGCTAAATAAATAGCTCTTGTTGTCATATTATTTGCAGACCGATGCAGAGGATGCACAGAAACATACCCAACCTCTCCCAACAGTTAAGCAATGATTCCGTAACTCACAACCTCTCACGTTCCTTGAACTTTCCATGCCATCACAAAGCTTCTGCCACATCAAATAAGTTGTCCCAACGTTTGAGAAGATTAAGGACAGATGAGCTCTAGTTCTGTTGGTAAATATCGGCTACCGCCTTGGATTGTATAAGAATGCCGTTTATTTACAGTCATTCATAAGAGAGCAACTACTAGGCTGTGGCCGTGACTTGGATTTCATGAGAAGCTGGTGGAGCTCTGCTCTGCTCCACCAATCCCATAATTACCTTTAGCATACCTCAAAGTTGGCTGGAGAAGAAGGAGAGAGTAGGAATTGAGAACAAGGAGACTCAAGGGAGAAAGAGGACAGCATGCCATGGGGGACAACAGAGCAGAAAAGGTGGGGATGTGAATGGATCAAGGGAGGGAAGAGAGAAGAAAATTCAGTTTGGATGGCTTGTATCTGATTATGGGGGATTTGATCATCAAAGGTTTATATCTTAGCAATTCTGCTGCTTTAAAGTGCTACTGGAAGAAAAGGGAAACCTGAAAAGGATACGTGTAGAAGGTCAGCACCGCAGCAAAGCAGGCAGAGGGCAGGAAACCAATTGGTGGGTGTCAGTTCGGTAGACCAGGGGTAGTCAACCTGTGGTCCTCCAGATGTTCATGGACTACAATTCCCATGAGCCCCTGCCAGCGTTTGCTGGCAGGGGCTCATGGGGATTGCAGTCCATGAACATCTGGAGGACCACAGGTTGACTACCCCTGCTGTAGACATTGTAAAGCACTGAGCGGAGGGCCTATGGTGGTATTTCCCCCCAGCCACAGGTAAAGTAAGACAACTTGGCCCTCGAAGGCAAGAGAGATTTGGTTGGCTAGACTTGGTGGAGCAACTCAGTGGTTCTTAGCCTTTCAGGAAAGTTTGGACAACCTAGACATGAAAGTTCCTGGAGAGGGAGAGAGAGAAGAAAAAAAATTAATGCTCTGACCATCTCTTAGGAGCTGCAATTAACACCCCCAGAAATTACATGTTTTATCGAAACTATCTAAAAGAGGCACTTTAAGTCACCTAACAAGGACGGCCTTATGAAGGAGAGATGAACTTTTAAAAAAAAATTAAAAGGGCTCTCCCTCCCCACAAAGAAAGGTTCTTTGTTTACTTCTTTAGCACAGGTGGCAGCTTGCCTGTGTCAATACTTTGCTGCACAAATAGCAGAGATTGGTATTTATGATATTACATAAACATCCTCTAAGTGGAGATTAATTGAGAACACACGCCACATAAAATGGGAAGAAATGACATATTTATTTCCCTAGTGAAAATGTTGACATTTCTCAGTAAAGTTGTGGAGAGGGGAGAAGAAAAGGAAGGAAGAAGCACCTCACATTGAAGTAGGGATGCCAGCCTCCAGATGGGACCTGTGGATGCCCCAAAATTACCTCTCATCTCCAGGCTATAGAAGCCATTTCCCCTGGAGACAGTGGAGGTTATAGAGGGTGGACTCTGAGGCACTGTGCCCCACTGAGGACCTCCCCAAGCTCCATCCCCAAATCTCCAGGAGTTTCCCAGCCTGGATCTAGCAACTCCCCCCCATACACACACACACACATATCTACTGATGGCAACTCTATCATGGCAACTCTATCATAAAACAGTCATTTAAAATAGCAGAGCCACAATTTCCCCTACACGCACTATTTGATCAATCAATCAATCAATCAATCAATCAATCAATCAATCAATCAATCAATCAATCAATCATTCGATCGATCAATCTTTAAGTAGCCTCCCCTCATCCTTTTTGCCATCAAGTTGTAGCCAAATCTATTTATTTTTATTTTATTATATTTATATACCGCCCTTACAGCTCAGGGTGGCTTACAATGGAACTTTCATGAAAACAGTGCACTGTAAATAAATGCATTGGTGTGAACATGTATAACAGTTTTGATAATAGGGTCTTGTGTCAAGTAGAAATTGTTTACAAAGTCAACATTTAACAATAGGACAGGTCTCCATTTTTCTGCACTGTGGTTTCTGTTCTTTTCTGTGAGTGCAGATTGACGGCAGAAGGGATCTCTGGGCTCTAATTGGTGGATTTGTTTATTTGTCTCAACCAAAGACCTGGTAGAAGAGCTTCAGTTGACAGGCCCTGCAGAATTGCTTTAGCTCCGGCAGGGCCCTCATGTCATCTGGGAGCTCATTTTCCAGCCAAGAGATGAGCAGAGGCGGTTTGCCATGGCCTGGCTCTGCAAAGCAACCCTGGAATTCATTGGTGGTCTCCCATCCAAGCACTAACCAGGGCTGGTTCTGCACTTACTTCCCTCCCATCCCCCGTCGCTGATCCTGTTGATTTGAACCCGGGTCTTCGTCCTTCCTTTTTCCTGAATTGAAACAGGCTGCATTCTACACTTAATTGTGTGGCTGCTCTCTCCATCCCACTTGATTGGGGAAGCTAAGGGGGGGAGGGGAAACGGTAGTTGCGAAGCTCCAACCAGCATTGAAGGAGCACAAGGCTGGAGAGGTGTTTATTTCCTGCCATTCCACAACCAAAGGAAGGTGGCGGGGGGGGGGGGGATGGAGCACAAGGTTGCTTGTTTATTTTGTTTTTCCTGAACAAGCAAGGGAGGGGGAGAACCAGGGGAGAAAATTCAAAAGGCAAATCTTGGCGCACAGAAATGAGAGCTTGGAGCACAGCCACTTTAGAAATGAGGGCAAAAAGTCTTGCGAGGGAATGGCAACCTGGAACCAGGAAGTCTTTGAACTGACACCCTGACCAATCAGTGACAGACTGCTTCGCTATGTCAGCACTGGAGGCAAAGGGGAGGAAGTTAATCCAGCAAAATGCAGGGATCTTCACTTAATGCTGCAGCTCTCAGAGCATTTTTCTCAAATGTAGCAAGTTATATCTGCTCCATGATATCTAGGGGGAAAAGTAGTGTCGCCACGGTTCAATCACAGATGCTGCAGAGGGAAAATTTAAAGGACTAAATATAAAGGGAAAATCAAATAATGTCTAGATTACTTTCTTTAATTTGGGGTCATCAGGGATAAAAAAGCCCAGAGCAGATCAGCCCAGGGCTGACCCTGCTTAGTTTCTGAGATTTGACAAGAACAGTGTAGAGTAGGCCATGAGAATCAGGGCAAGCCCCCCCACCTCCATTTTAAACACTGTGAGAGCCCCAAACTAAGGTCTTTGTGCACTGTGTTCACCCACCATGCCACGTGTGTCCAACTGCACCTTGGAATAGCTGTTGTTTTCAGTACGTCAGTTCTCAAAGCCAAGGTTACTTGACCATAGCTGTTGATATGTCTTGCCCACCCCAAAGGTCTACAAAGAGCTCAGTAGATCCTGAGGAGATCCCTGCCAGGTCTCAACCCATTCCTGAGATTTCACTGTTTGCGCTACAAACTTCACCTTGTTTCAGGGTCAAGCCTTGGTTCCTGAAAGATCTCTGAGGGCAGAGCCAATGATCAGAGAGAGAGAGAGAGAGAGAGAGAGAGAGAGAGAGAGAGAGAGAGAGAGAGTTCTGTCTCCATGTGTCAGACTTTAGCTATTTCTACCAATGGAATTTTCCATAACTCTGGGCACCAGTTGCAAACGTTATCTCAAAGTCTGGAATGTCTTACGTAAGGTATTATTATGCGGCACAATCTCGCTGCTCATCCAGAGTACTGATTTCCTCCAGTGCTAGAGGAAGAAGCAAACCTGGACCTATTCGATCATATACCTAATTTATGAAAGGGACCTGAATGGCACTGCCAAGATCAGATAGAAAGGAAAGCCAGTCAACTGCCCCACCTCCAGCCAGTGCTTCTCACCAGATCTTTTAGCTAAGAGGACCTAGGTTTCCCTTTGATTCCCTGTCTTGGTGGCTGTGAGTGTTCAGAACCACTTGAGAACGGTCTGCAGAGTCATGACCCTTGCTGCTCATCAAACAAATGGTTTGTCTTTTCTTGCAAAACAGTGAGTCCCTTTCAGTGTGACAGGAAGACAGTGGTGACATGTGTTAATGAGTCAATCTGAGTTATCTCCAAGTCATCTACTGCTTCAGAGGCATCACTATCAATTCCCATCAGATCTTAAGCTGATTAGGAGACAGTCAACACCCCCAACAAAGCCATCCTAGGCAGGGTTACACCCTCCTAAGCCCACTGATAACAAGGGACTTAGAAGGGGATCATTCCCTTTGTCGGTGACGGTGGTGGAGGAAAGTTCTATCAAGTCAAAGCTGACTTAAAAGCAACCCTGTAGGTTTTCCATGCAAGAGACATTTAGTGGTGGTTTTCAATCGCCTGCTTCCGTGTCATGATGCTGGTATGCCTTGGCAGTCTCCCATCTAAACATTAGCCAGGGCCAACCCTGATTAGCTTCCAAAATCTTATAAGATCAGCTGCCTGAGCCACTAGGGAAAGATAGGGTATAAATGTAAAAAAATAAATCAACAAAAGAGATCAGGCTACCCTGGACCATACAGGCCTAGACACTCCCTTTAGTTAAATTTTTATTTAAGAGCAAGATTATGGCTATTTTTCCTTTTGACTTGGGATAAACAGAGAAGCGGGGCAATAAAGAGATCCATTGGGGCCTCTAAATGACCAATATCAGATTTTAATAGAAAATAGAATCCAGTATCAGACTCTATTGATTGAAAAAATGAGATGGAACAAAACCACTGATTTATATGAGGTATATGTAAACGACGGGAATATGAATTCAGGGGAGGGGAACATTTGGAAAATATATAAGATAATAATATTGTGACTTGTCAGATCAATGCTCCTAGGGCTTGAAATGGAAATTGTAGTGTCTTTTTCTTCTACATTCTGGATTATGTAATCTCTTTTTTGAAGAAATAAAAAATTATATCCAATAACAAAAGAAAGAAACAAATGCCATATGTTTGAGAAATTGCCAGCAACTTTAAAATGGTGATAGGAATTGGTCAAGTTCAATATTGTCTACTCAATCTAGCAGTGCCTTTCCGGGGTCTCAGATGGAGCTTTACCATGGATGGAAGAACAGAGAGACAGAAAATCATTTATTATTGAGCACCAGGAAAACCTGAACATTCTGACATACTGTATGAAATCAACACTGAGAAAATTCAAGCAAGAGAATCAGGTCCGTCCATTTCTTCCCCTTGAATGCATTCATTCAAGCACACCCAAAGAAACGGGTTGAATGATTTCTTTTTCTTGCCTTGACAAAGATTGAACTTTCTAACACTTAATGATGTCATACATGACAAAAAGGATATTTCATTGGTTCCATTACCAGCCCCCCCCCCAATTCTCTGGGCTCCCCTTATCCCATTTTTCAGTCTGTGGTCCCCTTCAAATTTGCAAAATGGTCCCAGTTGAGAATGGTGGATCTAGACCAGGGGTAGTCAAACTGCGGCCCTCCAGATGTCCATGGACTACACTTCCCAGGAGCCCCTGCCAGCGAATGCATTTGGAGGGCCTCAGTTTGACTACCCCTGATCTAGACCAATTTAAGGGACAAGCAGGTAGATCAGCCTGTTTTGACCATTTTTCTTCAAACACTACAACATATAATAAACCTGTTTAAAATTCATTCCTAATAGGCAGCTTGGGATATCGGCGGTAAACAGTTTCTCTTATCTTTAAAAAAGAACCTCCTTTTTTTAACTTGCTGAACTGTTATGACTTGGAATGTCATGACTCTTCTCTTTTTGTAGTTAACAGCTCTTAAACCCAGGAAGATCAACTGAAGGGGAGTGCCTTTTATATGAAGAATATTTGGGGAGCGTCTTAGGAGTCTGCAATGGATTGTTGATGATTATGCAAGTGTATTGTAAGAACGAATTTTAGGCAGATTTATGATTTGTTGTCATGTCTGAAGAAGAATGATTTTAACAAGCTGCACTAGCTGCCTGTAACTGCACCTGGGGACTGTAACTGGAGTTAAGAATATTAAACCTGAATCTATCGGAATAAGGAATACCTAAGCGGACAACTGTATGAAGCGATTTTCTTTAAGACACCTTTATATTATTGTGTATAGCTGGCAACACACAGATGGTGTCTTTTTCTATTGCTTGAGTCTATGTGTCCCTTTTTGCACATTGTTGATCCTGACCAGACATTATACTATACTATACTATACTATACTATACTATACTATACTATACTATACTATACTATACTATACTATACTATACTATACTATACTATCATCCTCTTGTGGTGCAGATTGGTAAAGCAGCCGACATGCTGTTTGAAGCTCTGCCCATGAGGCTGGGAGTTCAATCCCAGCAGCCGGCTCAAGGTTGACTCAGCCTTCCATCCTTCAGCCCCCCCCCCCCCATCTCTGTCCCATGCAGAACTGGGACTCTGCACTCTCTTAAAACTAAGTAATTCTCTTCCCCCAGGAATCCAGTTTGTTGACAAAAAGGTCAGATATTTTGGCCCACAGTAATTCGGATTACGGATTTAGGTCTGAAACATGCACACATTTTTTTTTGCTTGTGCGCTAAATCAGCAAAACTGCTTTTCTTCCTGCAAGACCTTTGCGTGCTACGCTCTGAATAATCCTTGCTCATAAACCAGTGGCAAATGCCCTGAGACGTTTTGCTAAAGCTGACTTTCCCTTCAGGTAAACAGAAGAACCACAAGGAATGCCTCTTCCTTATCTGCCAGAAACCAAGAGGTGGCATTCGGAACATGGCGTAGCCAAACTGAGGACCTCCAAATGCATTCGCTGGAAGGGGCTCATGGGAATTGTAGACCATGGACATCTGGAGGGCCGCAGTTTGACTACCATTGCCCTAAACCTATCCGAACAGAGGCATTCCAGCAGCACCCCTCTGCTTAAGGCTGAGTGGTACAGTCAGCTGCGTGTTATGGACCTGCGGAGTGCGTAAATGATTCCTCCCCCACCACAGGCATCTCCTGAGGATTGTTTGTGCTTTCTTCCACCAAGGGGCATGCACAGGCTTGATGGACCTGCCGCACACTGACCTTCCCTTCATAATCGGTTACACACTCCTTGTTTCAAGTACTCCACCTCAACGCTTGTCATGAGTCAGTCGGATCTCGAAGGAGTGAGAGAAAATAAAAACCCAGAAGCACTGTGCAGTTTCCCAAAGGTGGGGCCCAAAGCCTTTGAAAAGAAGAGAACTCATGCAAAACAGACTTTTTTTGTTGGCAACCTTAGTCCGGAGTACCATACCTGCGAGCTGAAGGCCGGTGTTATATGAATACAGTTCATGCTACAACTTTGAGTTGGATACGTAGTAAAAAGACATGACTGTCAGCAATATAGAATAGGAGAAATATTGGAATATTGGAAACTTGTAAGGATAATTTTCACAATCGAGGGAGAAAACAACCACTGATGAAAATTCAACATTGAAAACGGCACAAATCTAGCGTCCGTTTTGGTGGCTTCATTGATCATTAAAATAGAGATAAGGCACATTTTGATGTTTGATTGAATATCTTATTGATGCGTATTGTATAAATATTATACTGTATACAGATTTTGATAGCCTGGGATGAGATCTCAGAAACGAAGCAGGGGTGACCCTGGCAGTATTTGGATGGGAGACCTCCAAGGATCTGAGTAGTCGTTCCTTCAAGGAACAGCACGGGTTGTGATGCACACGCATGCAAATGGCAAACCACCTCTGAACACCCCTGGCCTGGCTGCCAGACAATCCTCGCATCTCCTGGCTACACTACTCATGCCATACAATAAATAGACCTACCTTGCTTATTTATTTATTTATTGCATTTATATTCCGCCACTCCCACAAGGGCTCGTGGCGGCTTACAATAGAAAACCCCATACATTAAACCCCCAATAAAATACATAAAAATTTATAATCAACTGACCCTTTTTTTTTGGGAAGTTGCATTCCACCGAGTCTCATTGGTTTTTCCCTTTGACACCACACTGCATAAGACACAAGCGGGCCCAGGTGGGTAAGATAAATCAGCAAATGAGAGGGGAGAAGGCAGAGGGCAAGATAAAGGGCTGGTGGAATGTCTAAGGCCTGTTTCAGCATAGGATGAGCTTGGGTGCGATGACGATCACACTTATCCCCTGCATCAGATAAGAAGGGCAGCTCTGTATGTAAACGTGGTTGTGGGAATACGAACAAATTATTCTTCATTTGCATCTGGCAAATACAGGGTAGGAATCAGAAAACAATTAAAGGCATGTCGTTTTGGAAAACATCTGTGCGGAGAAGTGAGAAGCTGGACAGCATTCAGGCTTGGAGATATTTGCCAAAGCTGCCTTGTGATTTCTGCTCCGGCCTGTTTTCACTAACTTGAGATCATGAAGACCATTTCCTTTTTGCAAAGCATCCCTAAGAAGCTCTTAATCCCCTAAAATGTTTGGCTTGCCATTTTGTTTACATCTTGGCCATTCTAGCTTCCCACCTGCTGTTCCAATAGACCTTGGTATCAGCGTCTGTCTAAAGCAGTGGTTCTCAACCTGGGGGCTGGGACCCTTTTGGGGGTCGAACGACCCTTTCAAAGGGGTCATGGCAGGGTGAGCAGCTTGGCCAGGGGCACCATCACGGTTGCTGCTCCTTCTGCGGGTTTTAAAGATACCCCTGGACTCAATTTTTGTTCTTCCAAAGCATTGGCTTTCATTACTCAGTTCGCACCCCACCCTTCTCTCCAAGGGGGTCCCAGAGTGGCCGACATCACTCCTCTTCCATTTCATCCACACAACAGCCTTGTGGGGTAGATTGAGATAGAGCGTTCATCTGTTTGGAGCAGCAGAAAAGAGCAAGATCAGCATGGTGGGACAAGAGGCAGAACTGAACTGAGAAACCCCGGGGGGGAAAACAATTTATATACAATCGTGAACAAGGGATCTTCAAGCCATTGGTCAGCTTGGGTTTGATTTCTGTGAAAGGACACTTGCATAATTGTAGGGTTGGGGGTCACCACAACATGAGGAACTGTACTGAAGGGTCTCGGCATCAGGAAGGTTGAGAACCACTGGTCTAAGGAGCTGTAGTGAGTTCTAGCCTAAGCCGCATTTTGGCTCTGGTGCCGTAGATTGCAGACTCTTGAAACAGGCCCATGGCTTGTGAGTGGCTTGCCACCTGTTCAGATCATAGGCTAATCCAGGCTGGGAAATTTGACTTGAAGCCTCCCGGGTGTGGCTACACCTATGATCTGAACGCGTGATAAACCATTCACCCAAACGTCTGAAAAACAAAATCATGTTATTGTGGGAAACGCAAGCTGCTCTTACTACTCCATGCTGTCTGTTTATTTGGGAGATCAAAGTTGATGGCCTTGCAAGATGGCCCAGCATGGGGTGATAGATGCAGCATTAGATTAAAGGGCAGGACACTGCAGAAATACAGCAATGACCCCCAAATCAAATGCTAACTGTAGGAAGGGGGGGCATAAACTCTGTGGGCCATTCTGCACAACTGCCAATGTACCTAAATCTGAGCACTATCAAAAAGCGCTGCAGTTAATAGTGCCAGGTCTCGGTAACACACAAAGCCATTTCTATCAGAAGAAAGGCTCTCCCTTCTAGCCCTGTTTCCGGTCTTGCCGAAATCGCAACAAAGGAGGCGATATTTTTCCGTGCTTCCTCCCGCCTCTGGCCGTCAATCAAACAGAACAGCCAATGAACTGTTGTGTTCGTGCTTCCCTTTAAAAACTGTTTTTTTGTTTAAATCTGAAAACACCAGTAGCAACGCATATTTGTTCATTCAATGTATCAGAAAGACTGTTTTCGCTGGTGTTGGAGCTGGCGCTTAATCGTTTACACGCTCTTAAAGTAAAAAATATAACTATGGACACTATATTCTGGCTTCAGCAGCATGCAGAAAGTTCGGCCTGCTCGTTGACTCATGTACTGAGGTGTAAGAGAATGTTCATCAGGATCCCAACTTTGCAAACATCTAAAAAATTCCAGGCACCCTGAATAAGGCATGTATGGAATCAGCGTGTTGTTGGGGTTGCCAAGCGGCAGCCTGGAAGCCTTCAAATATTTAAGAGGTGAGGACAGGCATGTGGGCATCATGCCAACGCATGGCATCACTTCCAATGAAAGCCATCACATTTTTGGCATCCCCTAGAACACCACACCCCGATGTCAGGATATCACTTCCAGGTTTTGCCAGGAGAGACATTCTACATTGGCACAATGCCGGAGCATCTCCTCTGCCCCACTGTTGGCCACTGCTTTCCTCCCGTTGGCCTTTGAGGTGCCAGTAGGCAATGGGGCACATTGCCAGGAAGTGCCTTGTCTCAGTAGGAAACACGGCAAGCCTAGCTGTTGGTTGCAGGAGCTGCAATGATAGGGTTGCTATCTTTTTGGTAGCTTCTGGAGATCTTCCAGAATGACAACTGCTCTTCAGATGACCAGTTCCACTGCAGAAAAGGGCTGCTTTGGAAGGTGGACCCTACAGCATTATGTCCCACTAAGGCCTGTCCTCTCCCAAACCTCGCCTTTCCCAAGGCTCCACCCCCAAAACTACAGACATGTTCCAAGCTGGCAATGGGGAAGAAGTGGGTGATACTTCCAGAGCATGTGAACGTTGCATGTGAGGGAATCATATAAGAATGGGGGATGACTCTTGGGATAAACAGGATGAATGGGTAATTGTAGGAGGAAGAGTGAAGGTTAAATGAGCACAGAGAAGGTGAATAAACCTGGGAAATGGCTCATCTCTAGTTGTGTTCCTTAGGGCTCTATTCTGTCACCTGGGCTGTTTAATCTCTGCAGGAAGCAGCCAAGAGAGGTTGACTGGAGATTTGGAAGGAAGTGTCATTAACACTGTGATGACAGACAAGCAACTCTTTTGCAACAGGGGAGACGGTGGCTGTTTGGAACAAGCGTCTGGAGGCAGTAATTGGTCGGAGGAGGGCATGCACACTGGCGTTCAGTCCAGATAAGGCTGACGGCTGGCGGGTTCAAATAGACTCGCTCCGTAGCACCTGAAACACTCACACAATGTTATGACGGCACAAGGGTGTCCTACATGCGGCCTGCAGCGTGAGCCTAAGAGTGCTTAGCAAAAGTTACAAGCCTCTGCAACAATAAATATAGGTGCAAAGCTGGTCTCTCATCTGGTCCAGTTCCTGGGTTGGCTTCTTGGTTAGGTGGCCCACCATTGTTGGCATGAAGCTCTTTTGGATGGGGGTGGGTCTCTGGGAACAAGGCAAGTCCTGCCCCTTTGAGAAAGACTGGTCTTATCCAGGATAGGCTGTGGGTTGTGCATGGCACCAGTCTGAGTGGAGAGCCATAACTGACAAGTAGAGGTGTCCAATTATTATTTCATTTTTATTTCATTCATTTGCTTGTTTACCAGCTTCGGCGTTGTTATTCCCTTGGGGCCTCTCTTGTAGTAGGCTGTTCCTGGACACCAGCCTGGCTTTGTTGATCTGTTTCTCCAGTTCATTAGATGGCTATTGGAATCCCAAGAACGATTGTTGGATATTGTTCAAGGCATAGGGATGCCAGCCTCCAGGTGGGACCTGGAGAACTCCTGGAATCACAGGTCATCTCCAGAGATCAGTCCCCCTGGAGAAATTGATGCAATGGAGGGTAGAATCTATGACACTGTACCCCACTGAAGTCTCTGTCCTCCTCAGGCTCAGTCCCCAGATCTCCAGGAGTTTCTCCACCTTGATCCGGCAGCCCTACCCCTCCAAGTCCCCACCAGACAGAGGCCCCCGGCAACCTTATCTAGGAAAGGAACCCAATATGGCTGTAATGTAGTGCTTGCTTAGGTGTGGATGATGGATTGTATTCGATGGCGAGGATGGTGTATAGAAGCGTGTAATGAGTAAGCAAGAAATGTTTAATAAAGGGAAAGAGACAGTGGACTAAATGACTGGGTACAGTACATACTCTCTGCAACTGTATGCACTATCCAGCTGTGTAATTTCTGCCCCATTTAATATGCCGTGTTAATGCTTGTTCCAGATTTTTATGCAGTGTTAATTTCTTCCTCCTCACTCCATTTCACAGTTGGATATCCCATCCTCTATTAATCACGCTCCTTAACATTTTTATTTCCCCTCTGTTTTTGTGAATGACACCTGAGCCCAAAGAACAGATTTTGTGATTGTAGCAAGAAACAATCCAATCTTCATTATCACGCTGCATATTTGTTGTGACGCTGTTTACTCTCTCCTCATAACTTTACTCTTATGATTTTTGTTCCATTGCCTGAGGCCGTGGGTGTGCCCACAAAAGCCCACATCTTGAATACAACTTTGTTGGTCTTCAAAGTGCCCCCCGGTTCACATTTTATCATGTCTTCTGGACTGCTTTAACTTTAAAATGGTGTAATCGGCCTTGAGTCTCGATGAGAAAGACAGACTATAAATATCATACCTATGTATAGTCCTTGGGGGAAGTGGTATAAAGTGGGGCTTGCCAACCTACAAGTGGAGCCTGGGGATCTCCCAGAATTACATGTGATCTCCAGACAAGAATGATCAGTTCCCCTGGAGAAAATGGCAGCTTGGGAGGGCAGACAAGATGGTATTACACCCTGATGAGGTCCCCAAACCCACAGTCCCCTACTGTAGAGGTTGCTGGCTAGTGGCTACCCAACTGCAGGGATACTTGGAGGAAACAGATTATCTGGCCCCATTTTCAGGAGGGGGTTTGGCATGGAATCATCTTTAGTCACCTTGATGGATGACCTGTATCAGGAGGAGAAGGGCAATGTGACGCTCTTGATTCTCTTCAGTCATGGGATTCTGCTGAAGCATCTTTGGGGCCTGGGACTTGGAAGCAGTGCTCTACAGAGGTTCATGTCCCATCTCCAAGGTAGGCTCCAGAAAGTAACAATGGGGGATTTGAGCTTGACCTCTGGGAGAGGTCATCATGAGTTTTGGAGTGAGGTGTCATCGCCATTCTGATGAGACCCAACTTGATCTCTCGGTTTCTTTGTCTGGTTTTACTTCTACTTTTTCAATTGCCGCTCGTGATTTATAGAACTGTCTTTGGTCAGTCTGGAACTGGAATCTTTGTCTGTATTCTTGGATCCTACTGTTGTATCTCTCAATCTTCTTGGATGTTGCAACAGCTCTTTGCCTGATTTCTTTTGTGATTTCTTTTGACTGTTTGTTTTATCTCTAACTGATATTTCTTCTTCTTTCATCCTTGACTTTTCTTTAACTCTTTTAAGGCACTCAAAAGACATTCGATGATTCCCCCCCCCCATCTCATTTGCCAATTTGATTTCACCTTAAAATCTTTTAACTATTGTTTACTCTCAGTTCTCATGTTCCTACAACCGCTGCACTAAGCATCAACCGGTTGGTTTCAGTTATATTTGTTATAAGAATTATTCCAGTCACTGCACTGATATTTTTCAGTGAGTCTTTCTGTGATGCTGATCTGAGCATTGGTCATCTTTGTCAGTCTTCTTACCTGTCAATATACTGCAATATTTTTGTCTTCAGTTCTTCCTGTACGGAGGTGAGTAGATGATTTATTGTCAATCTCTTGCTGATAATTAGTGGTCTTTTAAAGTCAACTTCATTTCCCAGTTGGTTTCATTTATGACTTGCTCTTACTTTGAGGGACTGTTGCTCCTTATTTCATCCAGCTCTATAAACCTGAAAATGTCGTTTCACATGACATTATTATTATTATTATTATTATTATTATTATTATTATTGCTGTTATCAATTCTCCCACATACCTGAATGTCTTATCTCCTGTTTCCTAGACAGAGTTCCCTGTTGAGAATTGGAAATGAAGTTACAGTGGATGAGCAATAGAGTTGTGAGCATCCTGCACAATACAGGGGTTTGGACTAGATGACCCAGGAGATTCCTTTGAACACTATTATTCTATGATTCCATGAAGTCATTCTGCTATCACAATCAGCCAACTTTTGATAGATGAACATTGACAGAATGAGAACAGAGACTTTGTAACTCTCTCTCAAGTAAGTGGCTTGAGTTGATGCTTCAGCCGAATAAGTGGTGGTCGTTTTTGCTACGGACTTCTGATCCCCTGTGGCTTCTAATTGTCTATGTTCCCGCATCAGTTTGTGCTTGCCTTCTGAATTCTTGTTTCCCCCACCCTGGCAAATGTAAGCAATGGAATGTTCAGATAAACAAAGGGGGGAAAGGAGCTCTCATGTGGTCAATGGACTTGTTCTTTTCCCTCCTCTTTTACACAGACATGGCTTCAGAAAAAAAATTCTTTGCATGCAAAAGATGCCAGTTTTGACACAGAGAGATCCACTGCATAGCTTACGGGAACGTCAGGACTGCAAAAGAGAACATCTAGGCCAGATGCCAGTGCTGTGCAAACAGACAAATTTATGAGCATTCAGGTACAAACAAGAATGAATTGTTTTGAAGGTCTGGATTTTTAAAATATAGCACTGGAGAAGCAATTTGAGGCATGCCAGAAGAGCACACTTTCCACAGTGGAGTAAAATACACAGCAGGATCCTATGGAGATGATGATGATGCTCCCTTGTAACCTCACATCTGGACTACTGTAACACCTCCTACATTGGGCTGCCCTTGAAGACTACTTGGAAATTGCACCTGTGGCACTCCAGCTATTTTTAAAGATTGACCAACAGGAACAGCACAATTTGCCTTATCTAAAACAACTGAATTAGTTACCAGTTGGTTTCTGAATTGAATTCAAGAGGCTGGTTGTGGCCTTTAAAGCCCTTTGGGGACAAGAAATCATATATCTGAGGGATCTGCTAGGACCCATTCCTTTTCTACAGTGGGGCTACTTTGTGGAACAAGCATCCTGAGGAGGCCAGGAGTACCACCTTCAGAAGATTTGGGGAGATACTATATTGCCATTTTATTTGCTGCAGACATTTTCTTGACAAGAGGAAGTTCGGTTATGTTTTTAACCTGGGAACTGTAAGCTACTTTAAGCCATGTGAGAAAGGCAGAATTTAGATATTTTAAAGTTTTTTAAATTTTAAAATTGTGCCCACAGTCCTGATAGTAATGTTCTCACAGAGCACATCTGTCAGAGTTCTCCAAGGCCCACCTACTTCACAGAGTGTCTATTGTGGGGAGAGAAAGGGAAGGCGATTGTAAACCACTTTGAGACTCCTTTGGCCAGTGAAAAGCAGAATATAAGAAAACAACTCTTCTTCTTCTGGGGATCGGAAGGATTGAACTTGGGACTTTTTGCATACCAAGAAAATACTCTATAGCTGAGCCACAGCCAGAAAGCCCTCCTCCTAAGACCAGGCTCAACCAATCCAAAGACTTTGTGTTGCTTGCTGGTACAGAGGCTGATGAAGAAGAAGAGTTGGTTCTTATATGCTGCTTTTCTCTACTCGAAGGAGTCTCAACGTGGCTTCCAGTCGCCTTTCCCTTTCCTCTCCCCACAACAGACACCCTGTGAGGAAGGTGGGGCTGAGAGAGCCCTGATATCACT
Source organism: Paroedura picta (assembly GCF_049243985.1). Classification (NCBI taxonomy): domain Eukaryota; kingdom Metazoa; phylum Chordata; class Lepidosauria; order Squamata; family Gekkonidae; genus Paroedura; species Paroedura picta. The sequence goes on along the minus strand of NC_135382.1, from coordinate 21,773,834 downwards.
GCTTGGTCAGAACAGCTTTATCAGTGCTGTGGCGAGCCCAAGGTCACCCAGCTGGTTGCATGTGGGGGAGCAGAGAATCAAACCCAGCTCACCAGATTAGAAGTCCGCATTCCTAACCTCTACACCAAACTGGTTGATGCTGCAATGCTTTTCTCCACCCAGAGACATTGGGCTGCAAGTGTTCACAGACATACCCAGGCTGCCATTCAACTCAGTGAGCTGAGGTCTAGCATCGGACTGCGAGGTTCAAACGCCGACGTTCCCGCCTGCTACTGCAGGCTCTTTAACAACAGCTGCTCAATGAATAGTAGTTGCGAACCCAGCCAGGAATTCCTAGCCCAATGTTTATTTTGGGCTGTGGGTTGACAGTCACAGACAATCAACCATCCATGGCCAAGTCTGAACGACATCCGCGTTGATGGATTTCTTTTTTTTGGGGGGGGGGAGGTGTGGAATGCGTACGCACTAATTTCTTGCAATTATCTCAATTTGAGGATTACAGACATTTGTGACTCATGGGAAGAGGAGACTATTGTACCTTTGTCTTGCTGTGTCTCATACCTGAGGATCCTGCCATGTGAGATGCAGCTCCAAGTGGCTGTGAAGATGGTTGGGGCTGGCGGCAAGGAGCCATCAGAACATAGATGCACTTGACCTTACCTGCAGCACTCTGGATCCCAGGAAGGAAGCTGTGCTGGGCCTTTGTAGACCTCACCTTGCAGGCCAGGCAGTAACTGCAGGTTTGTCAGTAGCCGGACCTAGAAGGGCCCTGTATTCCAGCAGGTGGTCGCCCTGCGAGGCACCTGACCTTTATCCCTGGGCCCAGAGAGGCCCAAAGCTGAATCATCTGATGACCTCAGAGCAGGGTGGGAGGAAATCCCAGGGAAGCAGGAAAGGAATGCCACGGGAGCATCGTGACAAGCCCCTGTGCTTTCCAGGAAGAGAAGCAGGTAGTGCAGAGATCCCCCAGGGGTAGTCAACCTGTGGTCCTCCAGATGTCCATGGACTACAATTCCCATGAGCCCCTGCCAGTGTGTCTGTTGTGTGGAGACGGAGGGAAGATGAGTGCAAGCTGCATTAGGACCAACTATTCTTCTTCTCCCATTCTTCAAACTGCCTCTTTCTTAATGTGTTTGTTATTTACCCTATTTTGTCACACTTTTGTTTATTTTCACTGCATGTGAAAAGGCTAGAAACTGAACTCTCTCAAGGGGGTTCAATTTCTCCATTGCAGAAAATCACACTTGATTTTGCTCTTTTCTCACCTCCTCCCTCTTTCCTCCCCCCCCCCCGTTCAGAAATTGCCTGTGCAATATCGAGGGAAATGATTTTCTCTCTTCCATTTGTATCTGAGGAAGTGACCTGTGACTCACAAAGGCTCCTACTGGAATAAAGGTCATTAGTCTTCAAAATGCCACTGGTCTTGAATTGGGTCTTAGTTCATTGTAGCAAAGAGAGGAAAGGTTGAGACAGTACTTGGAATGTACCAAAAAGAAAAGCAAACGTTATTCAGGCTCAAGCTGAGGCAAACCAAGATGTTTTGCTCCCGCAGGCACACAAGGCGATAGGTATCTTTCCCCTCCCTGACCTGTGTGTCGGCAAAGGGAAAGCAGGTCTCAGATGGGTAGCTGCAATCAGTGTCACTCACCTTCGTCCCCAGAGGGACAAAATTGTGGGTTGGGGAAGTCACTGGCTTTCGTCTCTGTCAGGGGTGTGTGTGGCTCTCTCTGTTTGTCTCCTTGCAAAGCCAGCCATACCTTAAGGACTATCCCATCTTTTAGCCCAGCACAGGTTTTCGTTTGACCACAGCAGGGTTTCCCAACCACGGCACCTCAATGGTACCACAGTGTGGAGTTTTCAAAATGGTGGCTGGGGACAGCCCTCCCTCCCACCCTGTGCCTGCTGTTTCTGGCTCGGGGGGAAAAGGGTTTAAAAAAAATTAATTTCTACCCTTATTGAGGCAGGTTGACCCACCCCTCCCCAAGTCGCCTGAAGACGGTGGGAAGGGGAAGGGCCCCGGCCATTTAAACTTTTGCCAGTTGAGCCTCCTCTCTCTTCCAGGGGCATGGCAGGGAGGCATGGCCAGCTGACACCACTTCCTGGTACCCCAAAGTCTGAAGAATATTTCAGGGGTACCTCCACAGTCAGAAGGCTGAAAAAAGCCTGGGCTGGAACCTTGAGAAGCTTATCCTAAAACAGTGGTCCCCAACCCCCGGTCCAGGGACCGGTAATGGTCCATGGATCAGTCAGTACCGGGCCGCGGCTCGTCCTTCTCCCTGACTGATGCCTCAGGGTCTGCCCTGCCGCTCTGCCGCTGGCTCACCTTTGGTGTTCTCTGGCGGCCGCCATGGCTGGGGCTCCCCCTCGGCATGGCACTGCGCAGTTGCTGCTGGCAGCGCTCCCCAACGGGCGGTAGGAAGTCAGGGGTGCCGGTGGGAAAGCAAGCAGAACAGGGGCTCAGGCGGTGGCGGCAACATCCCTCGGCAAAATACCCCCGGGCCTCAGTAAAATTGTCGAGTTGACCGGTCCCTGGTGATAAAAAGGTTGGGGACCACTGTCCTAAAAGGAAAAAAAAAGATTATTTTTAAGGTGTCACAAGACTCCAGCACATTTCATTGCAGAAAAAGGATTTTGGCATGGTGGTGGTGCTCTTGCACTATCCCATTTCTCTTTGTCATAAGTAAACCAGAGGCAGATAAAACACTGCCAGCTTCACGGTAGTGGAAATTGCCTTCAAGTCACAGCTGCCCTAAGGCAATCCTGCACTGTTATCAAGGCAAGAGGTGGACAAGAGGTGGTTTCCCATTGCCTCTTCCTCCACCTCATGACCCTGACATGCCACGGCGGTCTCCCTTTCAAGCACTAACCAGGGCCAACTCTGCTTAGCTTCCAAGCTTCGACAAGATCAAGCTAGACTGGGCCATCCAGGTCAGGGCAGACAAGGTAGAGACATTGCATCTGACATGCTCTACCCTTTTGACATCGTGTGGAGTAGCTGATGGGAGTAGCTGTTCTCCTCAACACTCCCTGATTGGTCCAGAGGTTTCGAGTGCTGCGTGCCGGCCGACTCCCTGCCAGAGAATGCTCAGTTTACCAGTTCATCGACATAATTACCGTGTATGGGCACGTGTGCAGTCAAAAGGTTCCCTAAAGCAAGGAAAACAAACTCCAACATGGTAAATTCCTGGAGATTTGGAAGCAGCAACTGGGGAGTCTGGAGTCTGCGGGAGGGAAGGGGAGCAGTGAGGAGAGGATGCAATTGAGCTTTCATTAAAGTCCATGGACATCTTTGGATCCACAGCTGGCCTCCCCTGCCACAGAGTTGCCATTGCTATGCCTCCCACCCAAGCTAATATTTCCTCCAGGGGAACTGTTCTCTGTTCTCTGGAGACTGGTAGTTAATTCCTGGGGAATGCCGGGCTCCATCTTCCATTTATTATTGTACTTTCTTCATTTATGCACCACTTTTCTCCCCAGTGTGGATGCAGTGTGACTTGCAACACTCCCCCCTTTTTCATTTTATCCCAATTCCAACCTGTGAGGCAGGTTAGGCTGAGAATGCTGGGACAGGCCCAAGGTTGCCTAGTAGTCTTCCATGGCAGAGCGGGGATTCGAACCTGGGTCTCCCAGCTCCCAGTTGGACGCTCTAACCACTACGCTAACCTGGTCCTCAGCCTTAAGGCCAAGTTGGGGCCAGTTCTGGCTTATGTCCCTTCCCTTTCCCACACCTCCCCCACATTGAGAAGGAAAAATTAGGGGGCAGGAGAGCAGAATTATGACAGCTCTCCAGATGGCAGAAATGAGATCCTCTGGAGGAAATGGCTGTTTTGGAGGGTCAATTCTATGGGACGGTACCCTGATGAGGTGTCTCTCCTTCCCCAATCTGCCTTGGGGTCTCCTTTCCTACCTGCCTTCTTTGCAGAGTCCCATCTCAGCCAGGTCGTTCTTACAACAATAGCAGAGATCGAATTGCTTGCCATTCCACTCAAGGGGTTTGATGAGTGATTCAAGCTTATGGTTCCTTTCCACTGGGTACCCTTTGGTGGGTGCGAGTGTATACATCTGTTTGTGTGCCTCCATATCAGCCAGCCAGCAAGCGAGTGAGTGTGAGAGAGAAAGACAGAGAACCTCTGAGTTTCACTAAAGCACTGGTGGGAAATTGGAAGCCAAGTGAATTAAATTCAAAGTAGATAATTATGTATGATTAATTTACTGACTAATGATTGCACCTGGCACAGAGGCTTGAGGAACTTTCATGCTGCAGCATGTGATTAAGCACTAATCGGGTCAACAGGCGGTTGTTTACTTTGGAATTCCAGTAGCCAAGTGACACAGGTGCTTTCACCACCTCGCCTGGCTCTTGGGTGCTTTGTGGCCATTCCGGAGGGGGACCCACGAGGACTGACGGAGACATTCCATTCCCCACCTCTCTTCCAGAGCAGATCCCCCCATCTCTGCCTCTGGCTTCCCTTCTGCTTTGGCCACAATGCGTCCCCATCCTTTAGGCTTGCCAATTCTGCGTTGGGAATTTCCCGGAAATTTGGAAGTAGAGTCTGGGGAAGGTGTGGTTATAGAAGGAGAGAAACCTCATCAGGTACTGTGCCACCCTCCATACCAGCCGCTTTCTCTAGAGGAACTCGTTTTTGCCTTCTGGAGAGCAGTCATAATTCTGAGAGATCCTCCAGGTCCTACCTGGAGGTAGGCAACCCTATCTTTTCATTTACCCACTCTCCCGTCCACTACTTTTTCCTTCTCAGTGTGGGGGAGGTATAGGAAAGTGAGGGAAAGTAAAGGAAAGTGAGGGAAAGTGAGGGAAACTAAGCCAGAACTGGCCCCGGCTTCCCCTCCCATGTGGTGTTTTTTGCATGCCATTTAGGGTTGGAACTCCAAATGCTGCCTGAACTTGCTTTTTTTTTTTTTTTTTTTTTTTTTTTGCAGTCTGCATCTTAGTAGTAGTGCTGGTGGGCATTGCCTGCCCACATTAATTTTTTTTTAAGCAAGTATATTTCCCACAAACGTCTGTGCTGCGGTATGAACCATAAACAGAACCATCCAGAGTTGCTGTGGCTGGGTTTATTGGGCAGTTTTCCAGATCTGCAGAGTGACCATCCCATGGCTATTAAACACAGAGATGGTCTAATGTTGCACATGCACCTCATACAAAGATGGTGAGGGGTTTGGAGACCAAGTCGTATGAGGGAAGGTTGAGGGAGCTTGGTCTGTTTAGCCTGGAGAAAATAAAACTAAGAGGTGGCATGACAACCATCTTCTAGTATTTGAAGGGCTGTCACAGAGCATGGAGCAGAGTTGTTTTCTGCTGCCCCAGAGGCTTGGACCAGAACCAATGGGTTGAAATTCATTCAAAAGAATTTTCGGCTAAATATCTGGAAGGAGTTCCTGACAGAGTGGTTCCTAGTGGAACAGGCTTCCTCGGGCGGTGGTGGGTTCTCCTTCTTTGGAAGTTTTTAAGCAGAGGCTAGATAGTCACCTGACAGAAATGCTAATTTTATGAGCTTAGGCAGATTGTGAGTGGATGGGCAGGAAAGGATGTGCCAGTGTTTGTCTCTTTTGGCCGTTCCTTGCATACCCAGGGAATTGCTGGTTGCCACTGTGGGATAGAGCCTCTTGTGGCGCAGAGTGGTAAGGCAGCCGTCTGACAGCTTTGCCCATGAGGCTGGGAGTTCAATCCCAGCAGCCGGCTCAAGGTTGACTCAGCCTTCCATCCTTCCGAGGTCGGTAAAATGAGTACCCAGCTTGCTGCTGGGGGGTAAACGGTCATGACTGGGGAAGGCACTGGCAAACCACCCCGTATTGAGTCTGCCAAGAAAACGCTAGAGGGCGTCACCCCAAGGGTCAGACATGACTCGGTGCTTGCACAGGGGATACCTTTACCTTTACCTTTTACTGTGGGATGGGAGGTGAATTTCCTCCAGGCCAGGCTGGATTCTAGAGATTTTTGGTGTGGAGGGATCACTTGGGCATGAAATTGGGGTCACTGTGGGTGGGCAGGTAGTTGTGAGTTTCTGCATTGGGCAGGGGGTTGGATTAGATGACCCTGGACGTCCCTTCCAACTCTGTAATTCTATGAGTGAGAACCAAACCCAGCGGTTCTCAAGGTTAGAAGCCAACGTTCTCAGTCACAACACTAAGCTGGCTTTTCGGATCTGCTTATGGCTGGCTGGCTTGAACGGTGAGGAGGAGGTATGATAAATGGAAGGTCCTGCCTCAATAGCAAAGTTTTGGGTCCCTTCCAGGAACCTTGCCATTGCTCTGGTCTTCTGCACAAACAGTTCTCCATCAGCTTGCATGGCCCAGCTGTTGCAGACACGCCCAGAATGCGGTTGAGCGTATGGAGAATCCCAGTTCACACTGATCACATGGAATTTTTTTTTTCCCAAAGAAAAAGCACCTGCTGTTGCAATGCCCCAGGTTATTTGAGGCAAGCCACATTTTCACGATATGATGATAAAGACAGAAGAGATGCCTCCAAACGTGAGAAGAAACGCAGGCAGCTGAATGAGTTATGAGATGGTGGTGGGGACCAGATCAGCTAAAGCCATCTGGAGATCACAGCAATAGCGTAAGCCAGCCCAAAATGGTAACACTCGAAAGGTCTCTCTCCCGCGTGGCCAACCCTACGGCTCTATGTGATAAAAAGATGTCTTCTACTGAGCGTATTCATGAGATCTTACCCAGCGGTCCCCTACTTTGTTGAGTCTTTGGGGATTTTGCACAGGTGAGCACAGGTAGTGGGAGGGCTTGCCAGAAAGCACAAGCCAGGGGAGCAGGAGGGAAGCACAAGCAGGACACTCAAGGGGTCCAGGACCTCTGGGCAGCCTCTCTGGCCATGGCCCTCCAAATTCTAGAACCAGCCCTGCTTTTTACCCAGCCTTTTAACAAGGGTTTTTTTCATATCTTTTCACTGCTTTATAGATTTGGCCAGAGGACTGTTTTATTGACTATTTTAAGCTTCTTGATGCTTGTTTATGCTGTTTTTTATATGCTGGCGTGTTTTCAGCAGCTTGCTTTTAACTGTTGCGTTTGGCTTTTAATAACTCTGTTTTAATGGTTTTGTTTTATTGTTCCACAGTGTTTTAATTGCCAGCGGCCCCACAATGGGCTCTGGAGAGGCGAAATACATTTTCCAAAGAAGTAAGTAAGTAAATACGTAAATAATATGTAGAATTTGTGATCTGGTGGAACATGAAATCTGTGTCCAATCTATAACCTAGAAGTTTGTAAAATACAGCAGCAGAAGAAAAGTTTTTCTTTATACCCTGCTTTTCACTACCTGAAGGAGTCTCAAAGCGGTTTACAATTGCCTTCCCTTTCCTCTCCCCACAACAGACACCTTGCGAGGTAGCTAGGGCTGAGAGAGCCCTGACAGGACTGCTCTGCACAAACAGCATTACCTGGACTGCGACTAGCTCAAGGTCACCCAGCTGGCTGCATGGGAAGGAGCAGGGAATCAAACTTGCCAGATTATAGGCCACTGCTCTTAACCACTACACCATGCGGGCTCTCTCAGCAAAGGCAGGGAGCCTTGATCTAGAGACTCAGAAGAATCTGCTAAATTCATTGGCCTGCTACCCAATCCTGCCACTCAGCAAGAAGCAAATTAATGGGTAGTGTCCCCTTCCCCAGGCCCCCCTGCAATCTGTGGCATTCTTTACATGAAATGGAGAAGAAAGCAGGGTACGGAAACATTTGCTCTTTCATCACCAACACATAAGGAAGGCCGAACGTCAAAGAATTGAGGCTTTTGAACTCTGGTGCTGGAGAAAACTCTTGCGAGTCCCTTGGACTGCAAGGCGAACAAACCGGTCAGTCCTAGAGGAGATCAGCCCTGCCTGCTCCTTAGAAGGCCAGATCCTGAAGATGAAACTCAAATACTTTGGCCACCTCATGAGAAGGAAGGACTCCCTGGAGAAGAGCCTAATGCTGGGAGCGATCGAGGGCAAAAGAAGAAGGGGACGACAGAGAACGAGGCGGCTGGATGGAGTCACTGAAGCAGTAGGTGCAAACTTGAATGGACTCCGGGGAATGGTGGAGGACAGGAGGGCCTGAAGGATCATTGTCCATGTGGTTGCGATGGGTCGGACACAACTTCTCACCTAACAACACCAACACCAACACAGTTGTCTAAAGGTTCTGAAATGGGGGATTGTGCTTCTCACTCCCCCCCCCCCCCCCAGGGATTTCCTGATTAGTTGGGAGCAGCAGAAGCTCTTGCTTGGCAAATTCCCAGAAATTTGGGGACCAAAGTCTAGGGAGAGAATTCAGAAGGGCCCTGAAGCCATTCTAGGACTTCCATTTTTCCTAGACTCTATGGTATAGGTAGGGATGGCAGGATCCACCTTGGGGTGGGGGAACCTCTGCCCCCGGTTCCCATTTCCTGCTGCCACTTTCTGCAACCATTCGCTGGCAGGGGCTCGTGGGAATTGTAGTCCATGGACATCTGGAGGGCCGCAGTTTGACTACCCCTGGCCTAATATTTGTTGCCATCCTGCCAGTACTTACTTTCCGCCAGATATTACTATCCCGGCTGCAGCCATGAAAGCATTAAACAAATATATCATTGTTGAGAGTCTGAAGGGAGGCGGATCAAGGCCGTCAAAGGAATGAACGGTTGAAAGCAAAAGTGCAGCGAAAACAATACAAACCCTCACCGGCAAATGGGTAAAGTAAACACTGGGACAATGAGGCCGGCGCTGGAGAGATTCGGAGATGATGAATTTATCTGGCAATTAATCACCACCACAATCCGTGCCAAGCCAAGCTCTGTACACCCCATCATGGGAATCCACAGCCCATAATAAGTGCTTAATTGCCTAAGGGTGGAGGTGAGTCAGATGCTTTTCGGGAGAGAGAGTGTGAAAGGGGGAGAGAGACAGAGGAGACCCTTGTAGCGCCCATGGGAGGGATGAGCGTTTGACGTTCCTGACAAATTCCAAACAGAGCACCACGCCTAGTGATAACATCTGTGTCATGAGCAAACATCTGTGCAATGCGATCAGGGCCGTAAACAAAGCAAGAGTGTGAACAATTTTGATAAAGAGTGAGTTGGCTTGTTCTGGCACTGCAATATTAAATCCAAATGCCAGCCTGCATGAAGCCCCTTACTAGCTTCAAAGTTAAAAGTAATTGGAGGGGGTGGGGGTGTTTTCGGTGCCTATTGTGACAAGGGGGCAGGGGGGGTGGTACGGATGCCAAGAAGCACCCGTGGATCATCAAGCTAACCATTTAAAAATCCATGGTTGGGTATCATGTTCCATGTAGGAAAGGATCAAATAAAACTAGAGGGAGAATGTAGCTGGAGGATCACACATCGTAGGGTTGATAGCTTCTGGGTGGAGCACAGAGATCTCTCAGATTAACAAGTCATCTCCAGATGCCAGAAATGTGTGGCCTTGGAGGAATTGGCTATTTTGAAGGGTAGATTCTCTGGCATTGTACTCCATTGTACCCTCCCCAGACTCAACCTCCAAATCCTCAAGAAATTCCCAACCTAGAGTTGGCAAACTTAAGAACTGTCTATCAACTTCATCAGGTTCCCCGATATTATGGGATAGGGAGGAAATGTCTCTTTAACCACTTTCTCCACCCCATGGGTAGTTTCATAAACCTCCATCATATCCCTGTCAACTTTCTTATTGCTAAACTCAAAAGTCCTTCTGACAGATATGAGGCTCCTGCCCATATCTGAGTCCAAGACAGTATTGTAAGCACCAGTGGTAGTCAACCTATGGTCCTCCAGATGTCCATGGACTACAATTCCCATGAGCCCCTGCCAGCGAATGCTGGCAGGGGCTCATGGGAATTGTAGTCCATGGACATCTGGAGGACCACAGGTTGACTACCCTGGCTTAAGGGACAGAGCTTTCCAGCCCTGAAATAAGTGGCTGGCTGGGATCCAGATATCTGAAGGCCATTTTTCTGGCATCGCCCTGCCTATTGAATGAACAGCCCCCTGGTGTTTTGGAACAGGGTCTTCTCTGCAGTGGCCCCATCCAAGTAGACCAGCACTCCCTAAAAGAGTTGCCTGCTGCCTTCCTTGTTGGAATTCAGAAGCCAGAAGAAAACGTTGAGGTTTTAACTGGCTTTCATTTAAGCCCATGATCAGGTTACGTTACCTTTCTTAGTGAGAATCACCCCCCCCCCCCCAAAAAAAAGAACCTTGAAGCAATCAAACAGCATAAGACGTCAAGGCATCAATAAACAATGCAACAGGACTAGGAAACATTGCACAGCAAAGAGATCAGGGGCCATGTCGGGGCCATGTTCCACAGGGGCCATGTTCCACAGGGCCTCTAAGATGGAGCTCTTCCGCCAAGCGTATGGCTGAGGCCAACAGGAAAATTCACTGAACATCTGCCCTCCAACTCTCCCCTCTTCTCCCGCCCCCATCTTTTCTTCTTGTCAAAAATCATAGGCAATGCTGCTTCAGAGGGTACATAATGCCACAAAAGCCAGTGCAGCTGGAGCAAGATGATACGTACAGTAAACACTGCAATAAAAATTGCAATAAAAAAACTGCAAACATTACAGTCCTGCTCACTTATGCCATTCCATGATGCAACAGCCCGATGCCCTTTGTAAAAATTCCTTCCTGCACGTTTTAACACCCCTTTATTTACAGCGATTTCGATCAGTACAATAAATGCTGGGATATCAAAACAAGTAAAATGCTGATCAAAAACACAAGGTAAAATGTTCAGAATCATACAAATCACAATTTAAAAAATGATCTCTATAAAGTTTTAAGCATATTATTATAAAAATGCAAAACAATTCATTTCCCCATGAAATATTTGCACAATTTAATGGTGGCAGTGTAGAATTTGGCGGTACATGGGGTGGTTTGGTTCTTCTCATCATTTTAAAGAGTTTTTTTACTTTTTCTTTTGCTCCTAGGCCTGTTTTGTCATGTTACATATCATATATGGGGCAGGGGAATAGAAAATGCTCCCTCCCTGAGGGAGAGGGATTTTATTATATTGGCCCTCTTGTACTGCTGTAGGCAAGGCGCATCAGGCAAGAGTGAAAGCTCTGCTCTGTAATGTCCCCAAGGTTATATAGATACATGGCTGGAGCGGCTACATATTCGTTCCTATCAGACGCTAGCAAACCAGGAGAATAACTTATATCTTCTTGCTGACCTATATCTTTTATCTTTTGCCTAAATATATTTTTGGCCTGTTGTTGGTTTAGCTTAAGTACTGGCTCCATCGACACCCCCAACCAACCAATAAACATATTCTTAACATGCCGGTTTAGCTTTGTTTTTAGGGCTGCAGATGTATTCCTGAACACAACAAGTGGCACGATGGGATCGTGCTAACAGTTCATTGCCGTGGAAGGTGACAGGGGGACTGGGGTTCTCTGCTTCCCCTCATTAGCGGCCTTGCCAAAATCTCCACCGGGGCATCCAGATGCATTGTTAACTTGGTCGTTGCAAGCATCCTGACTTCCCCCCGCTCCCACAAACCTTGTTACAAGCTTCAGTTAGCGTTATAGGGGATGTGCCTGCCGGCCAAGCCGTGTCCCAGCTTAGACAGCTCCTTCGAATCCTATAAAAACAATTCCGTCGGGATCTGAGCAGGGCTTTCAGGAGTTCTGGCTTTCTTACTGAGAACAAACATAACAACAACACTGTTCTCCAGGGCACCCCCGTTAAAATCCTTCCTCGTTTCCTGGAGCTGCTCTGTGGGGGTCACATTTTGCCCCATTAGCACAATAACCAGGCTGCATATGACAAACTCGAGCGCAACTGGGATTCGACCTCAGGGTGTATTGCTGCCACCTCGAAACATTGGCGAGTAACTGGGCACTACTGTAGGCAGAGGGTTGGATCTGGAATAAATCTCACTGATTCCCCTTTTCCTCTGCAGCCTCTCTGTGTCATTTGGGGGGGGCTCTCCCCCTGGAGCAGCATTTTATGGAGATCAGTGGGCTCAAGTGAGAAGCAGAAGGCTGGAAATTATCAACTCGCTATTACAGGGCAGACCTTGTATGCGCTTTCAACAAGATCTCTCCTCCAATAAGTCAATGGTTTGGCAGTAGAGGCTAGGCTACTGTAGCTCTTGCTACATGGAGTGGCCCTTGAGTCCAAGGAGGAAGGTGGGATATAAATTTAATAATAAAAAAACAGAAGTAAATATAACCTACTGCTGGGCTTGAAGAGCCTCTTGTGGCACAGAGTGGTAAGGCAGCAGACATGCAGTCTGAAAGCTCTGCCCATGAGGCTGGGAGTTTGATCCCAGCAGCCGGCTCAAGATTGACTCAGCCTTCCATCCTTCCGAGGTCGGTAAAATGAGTACCCAGCTTGCTTGCTGGGGGGTAAACGGTAATGACTGGGGAAGGCACTGGCAAACCACCCCGTATTGAGTCTGCCATGAAAACACTGGAGGGCGTCACCCCAAGGGTCAGACATGACTCGGTTCTTGCACAGGGGATACCTTTACCTTTACTGCTGGGCTTGGCCTAAGGAAACAGCATAAAGTTTCACTCTATCCTGTAACAGGCACAATTTCCACCCTGTTTCCAAGCTTAATTAGGTACTTTAAACAGGCATAAGCATTTTGCACAGCTGAGGATCTGGTACTATGGCTTTACTCACTGTGATTCTCACTCCATCTCCTTCCCAAGGAGACTTTCTCTGATCTGGACAGCCAGGTTTGATTCCCCACTCCTCCACATGCAGCCAGCTGGGTGACCGTGGGCCAGTCCCCATCCTCTTAGAGCTGTTCCCACAGAACAGCTCTTTTAGAGTTCTCTCAGCCCCACCTGTCTCACAGGCTGTCTGTTGGGGGGAGTCTGTTGGGACTCCTTTGGGTAGTGAAAAACATGGTATAAAAACCCGACACAATCGTAAACAGAGTTCTAAATTCAATGGTCTTAGAAGGGCGTACTTCTTCTTCGGATTGATCCATAAATTCCCCCACCCCAGCAGGCCGAGTGATTGTTTATTGACTTCGTTTCTTGCATTTTGTTCTGTTGTAATACTGCATAATAAATAGCAATTAGGTCATAATGAAAAGTGGATGGAAATACAGGCAACAGGGTTTCGGACTCTCCCACTCCCAGAATGCAGCCTTATGCACATGATCCTGCCAAGGGTACCATAACCATATTTTCACCCAAACACCGCCGCTGTCAGAGGCCATTAAAACAGAGAAGAGCAAGCAATTGCATCACAGGTACATCGGTCGGTGGGTGGAACAGGCCAAAATAAAAAACAGATTGCAGACGTATCGCAGCGGCAACAGCACACCCTGCCTGGTTTTCGATCGCTGGACAGGACACATCAGGGATCGGCAAGAACAGCGTACAAGACCATGTTGCAGGGCCAGGGCCAGGGCCAGATCGGGCCCAATCAGCCAAGGGGCCAGCCAGGCAGGAGATGGCAACGGTATGGCTCATGTCTGTTTTCACCTCCCAGTCCTGCACAGCCAGCTGGAGAGGCCCAGGCCAAGGTGCCACCGGGGAGGGCGGCTTGCTCCAGGGTGTGCCAAGCCAAGAACACCCTCGCCACCCCTTTCTTTGCCAGCACACCAACATTAGCATTGATGGCCAGCGTGGGGTTGTGGTTAGAATGTTGGACTAGGATGGGATGACCCAATGGTGGCTCCCCAGGTGTCCAAGGACTACAATTCCCATGAGCCCCTGCCAGCATGCTGCCGCCTTGAGCCTGGGTTCCCTGTTGGCTTTCTCCTCAAAAGTATGGCATGTGGCTTGGAAGACCACATCAAGCTCAACGTGGAGACCGCCTGGCTGACGCCTTCCCCATCCCCCTGCATGGCCCATCAGCACGATAATCTCTGCATTGTAGCAGAGAGTGGCTTGCCCAAATCCAGATGAAAGGCAAGCTGTAGCACCCTTCTAATTTATGGTATTTATCTAATTCATATAAAGAATATACCCAACAACCACTGAGGACTCAGGGCAGCCCACTCTGGCTTGGGACGTCTCTGAAGATTTTGGGGGTGGGGGATAGAACCTGGGGGGAGGGCAGGGACCTCAGTGGGGTAGAATGCCACCATGTCCACCCTCCGAGGCAAACATTTTCTCCAGAGGAACTAATCTCTGTGGTCTGGGAGATCGGTTGTCATTCCAGTTCTTAAAGACTCACCTGGAGGCTGGCAGCCTTCCACTGAAGCCGATGGACTCTGGGTGTAACCCTGCTTAGGACAGGTGGGCAGCACAGGGGAAATTAAGCTAGAGATTTCACCTGTGGTTTGGTGTCATGGCTACTGTGGAACACCAAGCGTGGGAGCAGTCCTCTACTCTGGAGAACCAAGCTTGAGTCCCCACTCCTCCTCTACATGCAGCCAGCTGGGTGACCTTGGGCTATTCACAGTTCTCTCAGAGCTCTCAGCCTCACCTACCTCATAGGGTGTCTGTTGTAGGGAGAGGAAGGGAAGGTGATCGTAAGTCACTTGAAGACTCGTTTGGGTACGTCCTAATGATAAATTACACATCCAAACAGATGTGTTGACAGGCTCCGCTTGTTTCCTCAAGCAGGACAAAGAGCAGCTGTAGTCGGGAGAGATCAGTTCTAGTTTTAGGAGAATGCTAGATCCCATGTGGAAATTGCCAGCCCAAAGCCCAACCCAGAACCCAAACAACTGGACTCTGTGCTCTGGGGGAAGGCATGCTGGACAGACAGCATGGGGTAATAAGTGAATGTGGTGGCTTAGGGACCTGAGAGACCCAGGTTCATATCCACACGCCACCATTCAAAATCATCTGGGTGACCTTGAATGCGTTACACTCTCTCAGCATGACCTACCTCACAGGGTTGTTGTTAATATAAAACAGAGGGGTGGAGAATGACATCATCAAGAATTCCAGGTGTATGTCTGAGCAGCCTGTGTGTGTGTGTGTGTGTGTGTGTTTTAAAGCTGTGGCTGGGTTCATAATGTAGGATTTTAATTATTTTGAAAATATTATTTTATTACCACCTAGGCAGGTTTCTTGGAGAAGTGGCAGGAGACTGGGAAGAAAAGCAAAACACAACTAACTAACTAACTAACTAACTAACTAACTAACTAACTAACTAACTAACTAACTAACTAACTAACTTTAACAATTTTATTGTATCTGATTATGCAACGGCCTATGGCCTAGTGTAATAAAGTTTGACTGACATAAAAACTAACTAACTAGTCAGTTAGCCAGCTAACTACTGGAGGAATGAATAAAATCAACAAACAAATGTGTGTGCGCGCATGTGTGCACACAGAAATGCAGCCGCGGCGTCCCAACCAGTCGCCTTCCTAGGCCTCCTCCTTTCCCTTCTCGTGAATGCCAGCCACAGCCCCCAGCTCGGCTTCCGCGCACGGTTGGCCAGCGGCTCCCCTAAGCGCAGGGCTCCCGGGGCAGGCAGCGAAGGGCCGCCGCCGCAGCCCGGCTGCCTCCCCTGCGCAACCGCTTGCTTGCTTGCTTGGTCTCCCGCCTGGCTCCGGGCGCTTGACAACAGGAAGAAGCCGGCGGAGCCCTCGGTGCGTCCCGGGGCAGGCTCAGGTGGGGCGCGGACGGGGCCAGGCGCTTCCCACGGGACGCATCTCGCCGGCGGGAGAACTTGGCCGCGCAGGAGGTTCGGCGAGGAGGGGCGAGGGCCCGGGGCCGGCAGGGAAAGGGAACCTGCAAGCGCCAACCCAGGCCGGCCTCCGCACGGCAGTCGGCGCAGGAGCGCAGCGGATGAGCGCCGCGGCTGCCAAGCGACTTGGGCGGGTCTCTCGCTGCGCGCCGCCTCTCTCCAACGAACGGAGCACTCGGGAGGCCTGCGCCTGCCTACCTGGCTGGCCTAGCCTTGGTAACTATAACAATGCAAACAGGTCCAGGGGCTGAATGGCATCTCATGTATCATAATACAGTATTTCCTCTTTTTCTGGCAGGTCCACCACATGGTAGAATGATGCATTTCGAACAATTTTGACATTTCGAACAATTGCCGTTATATTTTGACATTTCGAACAATTGCCGTTATAACTCTTAGGGGAACTGATCTTGGTTGACTGGAGATTCAGGTGCCACCTGGGAGTTGGCAGCTCTACTTTGTGAGTTTGGGATGGTCTGCTTAATCCCCTCCTGCTGTCAGCATTTCCTAAGAGACATGTATGCGGCTTTTCTACCCATGGAGAAGACACAGGATTCATAATATCATTCCCAAGTAGAAAATCAGCTGGGAAGCTTCTTCCTGGGCAGAGTCAGAGATCAATGGATTCAGCTCTTCTCCGACATGTCTCCACTTCCAATCACCTCCCCAACCACTTTTTATTTGAAAACAACAACACTGAACTTCCAATCGTGTCTACCTGGCGACCTCCAAGAAACTAAATTTATATTCAAGCGATATTAGAGACCAAACCCTTCCTTTCCTTTGAAGACAGAAACCAAATAGTGTTATTACCCCAAAGCAAAAAGTTGATTCTGGCATTTCAGTGGTTGCCAAGTCCAGCTTGAAAAAAACTCCTGGAGATTTGAGGTCAGTGCCTGGAGAGGGCAGAGCTCAGAAAGGCTTTGATGCTGTAGAGGCCACCCTCTGAAGTTGCCATTTCCTCCAGGGGAATTTTTCTCTGTAGTCTGGAGATCAGATGTAATTCTAGGAGAACTCCAGGCCCCACCTGGAAGTTGGGAATGGTAGATGTTCCTCTGCCTCCTTGATGCATCAGAAGAGTGCAGGAGGAACCATTTTTGCTATTGCAGTGAGTGCCCATTAGGAAATACCTCCTTCCATCATAAAAATGTACCTGGTTTGGATCCTCCCAAGATTTTGTGATTGGCCCTACCAGCATGTTAACTGTTTTGGGGGAATATCCAGTTAGGACTGCCAAGTTTCCGGTAGGGGTAGTGGGATACCCTAGCCCCAGATCCTATTACCTGCCACTTGGAGCTGCAGCTGGAGAATTTTTTTTGTATGTTTTAGATGTAATCTTGTATACTTATCAGAGGTTCTTACTAGAAGTGTCAAAGGTTAGGTCAAGGAATCGCTGGGAATACTATGGTTTTGCCATAGAGTTTCTGGCAATTCCTAGAGTAAGAATTTCTGATAAATATTCAAGGATGCATTTTTTTTTATTCCTCCCATACGACATTGTACCCCACCACCACCCATGTGCAATTTGCCAGGCACTGACTGGCAGCCCTATGCCCATGCTTGGAAGCTCACTGATATTCCATGAAATATAGGCACACTGTTGTTACCCACCCAGTAGCAACTTGCCAGGTCCCTCAGAATAGAAACTCGAGCTTTAACATAACTAGATCCAGTTCAGGCTGGCTAAAAAAAAAAAAGTGTGTTTGCATTCAAGTTCAGTTGAGCTTCTCTGCAGGAAATCAACATGCTTACATTCTAAAAAAGAGGAAGATCTCGGTCAGATTTCAGTCCTCCATGTTTACTCACTGTTTCCATTCCTGAATTCATGCACTCAAAGTGCGTTGGTTATTCTTTTGCTTAGCCAGGGATTCCCAATTAGGGGCTCGCGGGAGCTCCAAAGGGGGTCCGCATCATTTCCCCTCCTGCCTTAATGGACTCAGCCACAAACATGGGATTCGGCAACTTCCATTTGCCCCCCCCCCCCCTGCGAGCATGAGTTCTCTTGGGGTTTCTGCATCTGGGAGGGGGCAGAGTCTGTACTCCTGCTCCCTCCTTAAACCACCTCCTGCCTCTTCCCCCTTCCTCAAGTCTGCCTGTTAACACGAGCAGTGATGTCACTTCCAGTGACAGGTAACTTCTGGGAGGTGTGGCCAGCTGACATTAATTCCAGGGCTCCTTAAAACCTGCAAAATTGTTTCAGGGGCTCCTCCAGGGTCAAAAGGTCGACAAAGGCTGGCTTAGACTCAAATGGAACCACACGGACAAAGCCAAGGCAGGACCGGAAACCTCGTCTCCAAGGCAAATTTACTCATGCTGCGAAGAGTGGGTTGTGCTATGTTTGCCAATATAGCCCTAAAAACAGGCTATATCTGAGCAGTGTTGACAGGAAGCAGGATCCTGTTCAGAATATTAGTCATTTTTTAAAACCTCCACAGCACCAGAAATTACCCACCACGTCCTGCACCAAATCCTTCCAGTAAATTACATGTGCATTGCTGCTATGTTGAGGCCCCCTTCTATTCAAGGAAAGTGCGAGGAACAATGAGTCTTGAGCGAATCCAGGGTACATGTTTGGCCCATGTGAATCCGTCTGCAAAGGGGAAGGCTTTGCAGCAAAGCAGGACCCATGAGGGGGCTCACAGCTCCTGGGCGCCATGGCCGAATGGACCCTGAAGGACTCCGCAATGAATACGGATGCCATGCTCTGTAAAGACTCACGGCACTGGCTTGCCAAGACACCGGCTCAAGCTTTCACCTTGTTTACTGAACGCCTGACATTTTCATGATTCAGAGGGGTAGTTTCAGGAGAGTTTGTTTGCAAGAGAAATGATAAAGCTCCCACCCCACTGAGAAATATAAACCCTTTGACGCCATAGCCAGCACCTGCCAGGCCGTAAACTTTTACAGATAGGAGATACGTGCCACATAACATCCCATTCTGCCTCGGAAACAGAAAAGATGTCTCTTCTTTCTGAATATGTAATTGTGAGGCTTCGTGTTTATGGAGCATGGGTCTCAAAAAACTGTGAATGGGGCTTGTGGAACAGATTTTTGTTACCCGCCTTTCATACTGAAGCCCTTGTCTGAAGCCCCCCAGTCTACTAAATGTTAAGGGATTACTAGCACTGTCTGGGAAGAGTGGAATTTAGGGGAGGATGTGACATCATTTCCGGGTGATGCTGTAGGAGTCTCTTGTAACCTCTATGGTAAGGACCATAGAGCCATAGGGAAATTCCTAGAGTATCACTATGGGGACCATTTGGGTCTTTTGTTATATTGCTCCTCACTTTCTCAAGGGTGAGGGATTTGCCATGGAAGCTTGCTGGGTGACCTTGGGGCAGTCAACAGGCTTCTTGTGAGGATGATGGCGAGGAGAATGATGCTGCTTTGGGTTCCCAATGGGGAGGAACGTGGGTACAGGTATCTAAATCAATAGAGGTTCCTGTAAGATAGGCCAGTGACTTGGCAACGTAATGAGTTTCAGGCAGAAGACAGGCTGGAGTCAAGGATCTCTTGATCTGTAGGTCAGTCCTCAGCCAGTACAGTAATTCCATATGGAAAATGTTAAATCCATGGGTTCAGAGGTGGACACAGACCGGGAAGTTGAGCTCTTTATCGTGACCCCAGCATGATACAAGAAGGACTGAACTGAACCAAAACTGAAGCAACCGCCCCCTCCAAAAACCCCTGTAGGTCAATTTCAATTTAAAGAATCTGGCAGGGATTGGTCAATTACATTGTAAACTACAATCCTGCATCAGACCTTCAGCTCAGTCCTTGGCAGGTTGACAGGGAAACCTTGTCATGTTGAGTCTGCTGTAGCCCAAATCAACAGGATCCGAGCTGCACTTGGAAGATGAACAAGACCGTAGTCCAGCATCAGTTTCCATGGGTTGGAGTGAGGGAAGCCAAGTTGGGCTGGGAAATTTCTAGAGATTTGAGGGCGGAGCCTGAAAACAAAGTGTTCAGGGAGGAGAGGGCAGACACAGCAGTGGGCTATAATGCCCTTTGGTCTACTGTCTAGGTCTTTCTAATCTGGAGGTTGGGTGTAAATCCAGGAGAGCACCAGGTCCCACTGGAGGAGAGCAACTAAAGGACCATGATATTCATGCTGGCGATTTTGGGGGGAAGCCTGTGGAAGGTGGGGTTAGGGGAGGGCAGGTATTTCAACAGGGTATTATACCGCAGAAGCCATGTTCCCAAGTGGCTATTTTCGCCAGGTGAGCTGATCTCTGTTGCCTGGAGATCAGATGCAATCTCAAGAGGCTAAACCAAGAAAAAGCCACACAGTGTAGGTTAAAATGTGTGGAAACCGTGTGAGGCAAGATAAAGTCATGAAAACACCTGATTGTCTTTTTCATATTTTAAATTTTTTCTAATAGGAATTGTGCAAATGGTAACAGTCCACCGGCTTCATCAGGACTGAGATCCAATATTAATATTTTCATCTAAATAGCTTCTTTTCAGGAGAAAGCCTTCTTTGGAGTTGACATCCTTAGCCAGTCACAGGGCACCTAGAACTGTTCTTGTGGAGCAGTTCTCTGAGAGCTCTCTGAGCCCCACCCGCCTCACAGGGTATCTGTTGTGGGAGAGGAAGGGAATGGTGTTTGGGATTCCTTCAGGTAGTGGTGGTGGGGAACACCCGTTCTTCTCTGGTTCTTCTAAAACTCACAAGAGTTTCCTGTGAAACAAATATTTTAAAAAGAGAGACCCCCCCCCCCAAGTCTTCCATGAAGAGAAAGGTAAGCTGCTTTGGGACCCCTTTGGTTAGTGAAAGGCTGGGGTATAAAAACCAGTTTCTTGTTCTCACACAAGGCAAAATTACACCTTTCATCTGGTAGGTATGGAGGAAGAAAAGGCATAAAGCCAGACGGATGAGTAAGGAGAAAGGCTGAGAGCATCACCCACAAGGAATGTCTCTGTGTGGGCCCTGTTACCAAGTATAAAGAGTTATGCAACAGCACACAAGGGCCTGTGCATGGGTCCAGTGCAGACAATCCCTGCAGGTTACACTCCATTGTCTCTCCTGGGGTTGCCAACTGCCAGGTAGGCCCTGAAGAACTTTTGGAATTCTGACTGATCGGTTCTCTGTAGGGGAAATTGCAGCCTTAGAGGGTGGACTCTATGGGCCATGTGCTCCACTGAAGCCCTTCCCCTCCCCAAACCCTGCTGTCCCCAAGCTCAGTCTCTAGGTATTTCCCATCCTGGAGCTGGCTGCCCTCCAGGGGTAGGGGGATAGAGTTCTCCCGGAATTACAGTTCCTTTCCAACAAAACATTTCAAATATCCCTGGCCTCAGTTCCCTTTTTGTCCTAGTCCTTGCATTGATTGTTCTGAAGGAAACATCCCTACCCAGAGTCCGAAACACAACCCTCAAATTACGAAGAGCCTCTAAATAAGCCTTTCTCAACTTTTTTATCGTTGAGAAACACCCGAAACATACTTTAGGCTTCGAGAAACCCATAAGTGGTGCAAATGTGCGGAATATGGTTGGGAAGCATAGCTGTGGACACACCCACCCAGAGCCCCTCCCCTTCCCACCTCCTCCAGGCACATCACTGGCCATTTTGGGAGGGTAGATGGGTCGAGTTGCTCATATGTGTTCATTTCACCTGATAAATGTCTAACACTAGATAGATAGATAGATAGATAGATAGATAGATAGATAGATAGATAGATAGATAGATAGATAGATAGACGGACGGACGGACGGACGGACGGACGGACGGACGGACGGACGGACGGACAGATAGATAGATAGATAGATATCCTGGTTGAGAAAGCCTGCTCTAGATTAAAAAAAAAAAATGGTGCAGGGAGGGGGAACCTCGAAATGACTCTGTTCCCATTTGGGAGAGAAATGCTGTGAAGCTTCCTAAACTTGACACAGTTTAAAACCTCAGCCGTGTTGTAATCTGGCCTTCCTTGTGCCTTGACAGATAATAAGGGATCTCAAACAACCAAGTTTGACTTTTAACTACAGATAGCAGGTCAGTCTCCGGGGGTGATGCAGATGTCTGTGTAAACAACAGACGTCAATGAGATTGGCTGCAGCGGGGATGCTCAGGGCCAGATTGGACATGCCCCTTTCAGATGCATTTATTTATTCAGGGCCTGTTCTGCTTGGGGGGGGGGGTGGCAGTTTTACACCACCTGCTGTCTTTCACTTCAGGCCCCGATCATTTTCCGTGTGAGGGTCTGCCTGAAGCAAGAGAAGATGAAGAAAAGCTAGGGTTTTGTACACCACCATTTGCTACCCAAAGGTGTCCCAAAGCGGCTTACAATCGCCCACCCCTCCTCTCCTTGCAATGGACATCCTGTGAGGTAGGTGGGGCAGAGAGGAAAGAGACTGGCTGCATGTGGAGGAGTGGTTCTCTTGATCACTACACCACACTGGCTCTCAGTGGACATGGGGAGATAGCATATAGGGAGCGAAGAGACCCACATGCACATTTCACACTATGCACCCTGCCACACTAGGGTTCCCAGCTCTAGAGTGGGAAATACCTGCAGACTTTGAGGGTGGGACAGAATAATGCTATGGAGAAAACCCTCCAAGGCAGCCATATTCTCCAGGGGAACCAATCGCTGATGCCTGGAGATGAGCTGTAAAACTGAGGAGTCCCCAGGTCCCACTTGGAGACTGGCTTCCCTATGCCATGCACGCACGCCATATGATTGGCCATAGAGTTACCAATTGCCTCCCTTCTCTGCTGCCTCTGCCCAACAGTGGGCAAAATGTGAGCTGGGCCATTGGCATCTCCAGCATGAGACAATGCCACTCCCGGTAGTACTTGGAAGTGAAGCTATCATGTCGGGGGAAACTCCAGCATTCATCATAGAGTTCTGTGTGATTGCTAGAGCAGCACCCTTGGTGTGATGATGTCACTTCAAAGTTGCATCAGAAGTGGCATCATCATTCCAAGGATGCTTATGATCATGTTTTCCTCATTTCCCTAATTAGCCAACGAATTCGCTGGCAGGGGCTCATGGGAATTGTAGTCCATGGACATCTGGAGGGCCGCAGTTTGACTACCCCTGGGCAAGAGATTCTGGTGGGTTCAAGCAGTCAGTGACTCAAGCAGGAGAGCCTGCTTGGTGTAGTGGTTAAGAGTGACAGACTCTCATCTGGAGAACTGGGTTTGATTCTCCACTCCTCTTCCACATGCAGCCGGCTGGGTGACCTTGGTCTACTCACAGTTCTCTGAGGGCTGTTCTCACAGGGCAGTTCTTTCAGAGCTCTCTGAGCCCCACCTACCTCACTGGGTATCTGTTATGTGAGAGGAAGGGAATAGTGTTTGGGACTCCTCCGATAGTGAAAAGTGGGGTATAAAAAAACTCATCCATTCTCTTCTTCTAAAACTCACAAGCGCTTCCTGTGAAGCAAACGTTTTGAAATAGAGACCGCCAAACTCTTCCATGATATTCTTCCCACCTTGCTCCCCAAGGGGTTTCAAAGTAAGTCCGTAAGACCACTCTCAGTGTTTCTCCAACCCCGAGACTTTCCGCTGGATCTGTTGAGGAGATGTCAAACAGAAACCCCCCGGGCCCTGGGGGTGGTGGGTAGGCCGCATCCGTGAAGAGGAGTTATCCTGAAGCTGCCATTACTGATTAACCTGGGCCTAGCTGGGCCTTGACCTTTCCTGTCCTTTGAGCAAACAGACCTTTCCTGCCGTTTGTCAACAGCCAAAGTTCCGTACCCTTCACTCTGCTGAGGTGAAGTCGCCCCTCGGCTGCAAATCAAAGATGCTAGAGATAAGCTCTGCATTTGCTAAAGCGAGAACCACCCTCCTCCCATCCCCTCTGCTCTTCATTCCCATTGGTGATGACCCCCCTGAGTTCAAATGGACATGAATGTGTATCCTGGGGAAAAGCCCAGCAGGTTTTCCATCAAAACGAAGGACAGGTAAACAGCAGAAGAGGAGAGGCTGCAGTTATGTTTTCTTGTGCACCATGGTTGCCAACAGAAAAGAGCTGGGGTAGGTCTGGGTGGCATGAAACTCCCATTGTGTGTGTGGTACAAAGTCCTCCAATGCATGGGGTAGTCAACCTGTGGTCCTCCAGATGTTCATGGACTACAATTCCCATGAGCCCCTGCTCCAATGAACACAATGTGTAGAAGGGCTTGGAGATTAAGGCTTTCTCTACAGGCCCAAAAGAAGCATGGCTGGCTCAAGCACAACCAGGGCCTTTTCTGACATGGCTCCCGCCTGGTGGAATCAGTTGCCAGTGGAAGAGTCTTCTGCCAGGCATTTGGTTGAGGCCAGAAAAGGATACCACCAATAGGGCCGTCCTCTATATCCCTTTTCCTCCCTGACTGTGAAGGGAGCTGAGCTGTTCAGTTTGGCAGATCAAATCAAAGTGTCAGGGTTCATTTTAATGGTGTTTAACTGCTATTAATGGTTTTGTATCTTTACTAGAATTAAAGCTGTTTGATCTGATACAACTGGCACTAGCAGGAGGGGGGAATAGCCTTCCCTTCCTCTCCGTGATAGGCAACCTGTGAGCGAGGTGGGGCTGAGAGCTCTGAGAGAACTGGGAATGGCCCACCGTCACCCACCAGGCCTCAGGTGTCTCAAAGCAGTTTAAACTCGCCTTCCCTTCCTCTCCCCATAATAGGCACCCTGTGAGGGAGGCTGCTAGGGAGGGCGGCAAGCATAGGGGCACAGCTGTCCGCACCCTGATTGGCCCATATTCAATCTCAGACACCCCGGACATGCTCCTCCCACAGGTGCATTTCACAAATATATAGAGGAACCATGGATAAGGGTTGTTTTGCTGTTAACTGCCCTGAGACAGCCTTGCCAAGAGGGTGCGGCATAGAAATTGAATGAATGAACGAACAAATGAACAAATGAATGAATGATTAGTACTGAAACAAGATTCTAGTGGGAAGAAATACAGAGACTTTTTGGTGAGTGTTGGATCCTTTTCATTGACTTGGGAGATGAGAATTTCCCAACAGAAACTGTTAAAAAAAGAGGCGATATTGAATTGGGTATAGACTTTGGATTTGGAAATCCTTGATAATTGATCGGATATTGCTTCTCTACATTTTGGCTAAATTCAAGTGTGTGATGGCCGATAATGATGTTACGTGACACTGGTTCTCCTACAAATGTATTCCAGTTGAATGTATTTTTGGAACTTTTATAATATATTTTAAGGGACAGTTTTGCAGTGTGGTGTGTAAATAACCCTATTTTCACAGCCGTGACTCAGTTATGCGCCCAAGTCTGGTTTTTGAAAACTATTGCAGGAGCCTGACAAAAGCATTACCATCAGACATAGTTCTATATTTGCACATTGGCAGAAGGTCCCTTGAACAATTGCACTTAAACTAGAGTTCATCAGGAAATGATCACTTGTCTATTTCTCAAAGAATCTGTCTTCAGCAGTTCTGCTTTTTTCAGTTTTGCTCTGCAGGAGACCTACAACCCCTTTGTGCTCTACCCAGGTCTGCGGGTAGAAAAGTTTTGGCAGACCTAGGGCTGAATTTCTAAAAGAGTTGCACAGTTCTCTCTTAAGAATCCTCCCAAATCTCAAAGTCCCCCAGCTTCTTCACTGATGTCTGGAGGTTCAGAGATCAGCAACCATGTTCTGGATTTGCACTTTCTTCTAGGCTTCCCCCTCCCCCTGTATTCAGAGAATCAGAGGTTAACCTCAGAGGTGAGGGCTGAACCCTTGCGATACAGGCACAAATTGACCTGCTGCTCAACCCAAACCATTTTTTAATCTTTATAGTTTTATTTATAGTTTGATTTATATGACCACCCTTCCTGGCATGCTGGCTTGGGGTGGTTTACAATACATTATTTCGACTACCTCGTTTCATAAATATTTCTTGTAAATGTTCTGGAGCCTTTAAAATAATGCAAACAGTTTCGATACCACATCACATCTGATTTCGCAAATCTTAAAATATCCCTCTCAAGAGTCAACGATAGAGAAGTTCCCTAAAGGCAAGTGTATTAGTCTGTTGCATAAAAATACTTGAAAGATCTGATATAGCACGTTGCTTTCTTTGTCAGATGTCTGGAACTATCACTAGTGCAGGCTTTAAAAAAATCCATTTGTCCTCCTGCCAACTTCTAGTATCTGTTCTTCAATGGCAGGGGTAGTCAAACTGCGGCCCTCCAGATGTCCATGGACTACAATTCCCATGAGCCCCTGCCAGCATTTCCCATGATCCCCTGCATTTGCTGGCAGGGGCTCATGGGAATTGTAGTCCATGGACATCTGGAGGGCCGCAGTTTGACTACCCCTGTTCTATGGTATACTCATCTTCTATGGTTACAACTTCATGCATCTGATGAAGTGAACTTTGGGCCATGATATCTTCTGCCACAACTAAAGCAGTTAGGCTTTAGGGAAGCATACAATTCAGAACTGTTTTTACTACCAAACATGAGAATCCAGCTCACTGATAAATCCCTCCATTATAAAAAACATGGTGAAAACCTGTATTAAGAGAATAGATGAAAATGTCATTTGAAGCATTGCTAAGAGTCACCATGGATCTCTATACAAAGATTTCTTCTATCCATTCCTCCTACTTCAGGGATTGGTTGTTAGGGTATCGAACTAGAGCTTGGAAGACCCAGGTTCAAATCCTCGCTTAGCCATGGAAGCTCACTGGCTAAGTGTGGCTTTCTGCATGAATCCAAAGCTGCTTAGTCAATGGGATTAAAAAGTGTGGTTCGCTCCTACTGAAAGCCCAAATGCCCACCACACTTGTCAAAGACTTTTGGAGGCAGCGTCTGTCCAGAATGTTGCCTGTCAGTGCAAGGAGAAGCACAAGACTCAAGATTTTGGGGTAGCTACAAATGGTGAAAGAGCCTCTTGTGGCGCAGAGTGGTAAGGCAGCTGTCTGAAAGCTTTGCCTATGAGGCTGGGAGTTCAATCCCAGCAGCCGGCTCAAGGTTGACTCAGCCTTCCATCCTTCCGAGGTCGGTAAAATGAGTACCCAGCTTGCTGGGGGGTAAACGGTCATGACTGGGGAAGGCACTGGCAAACCACCCCGTATTGAGTCTGCCATGAAAACGCTGGAGGGAGTCACCCCAAGGGTCAGACATGACCCGGTGCTTGCACAGGGGATACCTTTACCTTTACCTTTTTACAAATGGTGATTTGATTGGTCATCTGAATGTCATGTTTGTTATCATCATAATGGTGTAAGCTCTAGACAATTGATGTAGAAATTATTCCTTTTTCTTAATTTGGTTTGACTATTTTGGTCTGAGAATTGTGTGTGTGTGTAGGGGTAAAGGTAAAGATATCCCCTGTGCAAGCACCGAGTCATATCTGACCCTTGGGGTGACGCTCTCTAGCGTTTTCATGGCAGACTCAATACGGGGCGGTTTGCCAGTGCCTTCCCCAGTCATTACCGTTTACCCCCCAGCAAGCTGTGTACTCATTTTACCCAACTCGGAAGGATGGAAGGCTGAGTCAATCTTGAGCTGGCTGCTGGGATTGATCTCCCAGCCTCATGGGCAAAGCTTTCAGACTGCCTGTCTGCTGCCTTACCACTCTGAGCCACAAGAGGCTCTGTGTGTAGGGATGGGAGGGTACTAATGCCAAAGAAGTACATTGCATTGTAAACACATTTAATAAAAATTCTGCTTAATTGCAAAGACAGGCTGCTGCTTATTTTTCCACGAGCACTTGTGGCCTTGCCTGGTCATGAACTCACCAATATAGATGTGTAAGAAAAAAAAATCTGTTCTGATCTACTCCCACTTGCTGTGCAAGGTCACAAATGCCTGGCTGGTGAGCAAAGCAAACAGCTCACCCCCTCTCCACCCCCCTACCCAGTCGGCTGCTGAGCCAGCATACTTCCCTCGGGACTCCCAGCACCAAAGGCAGGTCCAGAGTCAGCTGCCTGGAGGGTCACAGTCATAGCTGTGCCTCATCCTCAAACTAACCCATTCTACCTACAGGGTCATTAAGCCATGCAGACAAGGTGTCGGGTGCCATTACGACACAGGCGCGGTGCGTCATGGAGTCAGGTGACTATTGATGTGCACAGACAAGTTTGTGGGAGGCTCTCCCACGACTGGAAAACTTTCTTGTCCCAGAGATGACACCAGGGCCCAAACACAGCTTGATATGTTCCACTGGGGTTTGATGGAACACGGGGTCAATGATTGGGACACCCTCTTTTTTCTTGGGCTTTTTGGATATCTCAAGAGGGTTTTTGTGCCATTCCTGGTTTTCTCACACCAATCTGGGAGCCCCCCTAAAACGTACGCTTTTCATATGTATATGTATCTGTAGATATATCTATATATCTGTATCGATAGAGTATATCGACAAACTAGCATCTTATGTTCTGTATATATGATACATGTACATGAGGTGTATCATATGTTCAAGAAGGGCAGTGGCTCAGTGGCCAAGCACTTGCATATCTTGGAGAAGGTCCCAGGTTCAATCCCTGATATCTCTAGTGTAAAGAGGGTAGCAGGTGATGTGAAAGACCTCTGCTTAAGGCCCTGGAGCTGCTGCCAGTGATAGTACATGAGGTTGCCCTGTGCCAAAACAGGTCTGCACTGTCTCATCATACTGGCAGGGTCTTTGCAGGGTTTCAGATAGAGGTCTTTCTCTCCACTCATTGCTTATGCCTTTTAACTGGAGATGTCGGGGATTGAACCTGGGATCTTTGGCATGTCAAGCAGATGATATGCCACTGAGGCCCCTCCCCAATACTAGACACTGTTAACCTTGAAAGACCTTGATAGATCAAAGTTCTTTCTCCCTCTCAGGCAGCTTCATCACCTTACGGGCTACATAAATTGTGATGAGCAAGCCATACAAACAAGCCTGCAACTGGGAAGAGCTGAAGCCACCATTAGCAAAGGTAGAAGAAGAAACAAAATATTTAGAAAGTATTTTTGGTTTTGATATTTGTTCCCTACTTTTCTTTCCGATGGGGACTGACAACACTGTCCACCCCCTCCTCTGTTTTATCCTCTCAACGTTGTGAGTGAGTTAGAGTGAAAGAGAGGAGACACTGGCCTAAATTCACCCAGCCATCTCCCATGGCAGAGGAGGATTTGAACCTGAGACTGGCAGGTCTGAATCCAGCACTCTAACCACAACACCACAGTGAATGTTCACTCATTCCCTCCGTTGTGAAGTGGAATTGTATCACAGGAAAGTGGACTTCAGGACAGGTCATTAAGACATAAGAGGTCGTCTCTTGAACCTGAAGGGCAATTGCAGCCTCATCTGTACCACGTTCAGGGATATGTGATGGAGCATACCAATGAGTGGTTACAGAGGGGGAGCACGGTGCATGAGACCAGTTTGAACATAATCTTTCCTGGTCTTTGAAAAGTGTGTCATTTATTTGTTTTTATTTATTCATTTAATTTCTAGCCCGCCTCCCCCTGAAGGCTCGAGGCGGGTTACAACATACAAATCCAAACCCCATACAACAACATTCATATCAAAACCCTGTACAACAAACCCTAAAACCAATATAAAATAAGGATAAGGGCCTTACGCTCTGCGGGTGAGAATCTGTTGGTCATTCCCGGCCCGAAGGAAGCGCACCTAGCCTCGACCAGGGCCAGGGCTTTTTCAGTCCTGGCCCCTACCTGGTGGAATGAGCTCCCGGGTGATCTGCGGGCCCTGCGGGATTTGTCAGCTTTCCGCAGGGCCTGTAAAACGGAGCTCTTCCACCAGGTCTATGGTTGAGGCTGGGGTCAGCAAATCAGGGACATCGCTCCCCCCCTAGGAGTTGGAGTGTACGCTACTCCCTTATCCTTTCCTCTTCACCTCTTAATAATTGGGGGAGGGATGGGATTTTTAGCTGCCATGTTAGTTAGTAGATTGATATTTTAATGGGAATTTTAATGGGATTAGTTGTTGTGACCCGCCTCGAGCCTATCGGGAGAGGCGGGAAATAAATCTAATAATAAATCTAATAATAATAATAATAATAATAACAATAATAACAATAATAATAATAATAATAATCACTATAAAACAAGATGCTGAAGCCCCAAAAACTCTTCCCGGACCTAAAAGCCTACCAATACTAATTCCAGAGGGGCAAAAAAATGCACAGAGGGTGCTGATGACATTCACTACCCCCATGATGGAGCACCACACCCAGTGGGCCCTAATATTGAAAAGCCCCTCAAGGAGGCTAACCTACCTTCAGGGAATAACCAACCTGCTTCTGAGGCATTGAAGCACCTGCCATTTCCCCACTTAGCTTTATGGGGGCTGCCGTTTTGGCACCGGTTGGTTTCGAGCTCAGTGCTGCCACAGGAATAATTGGACGATGTTGCAACCATTGGCGATTGATGGCGCTAATTAATAGGAAAAGGAGCCTGACGGCTTCTCAAGGCGAAGGCTCTTGGGCGAAATGATTGTCTCCCCTTGTCGTGACTCACACGCCTTGTTGACTCGGTGGAGAACTGATTGACTTGGTTTCTCAACAGGTTCTGAGCAGAAGTTGGAGGGCAAGTCGCCAAGTTTCATGCTTCCTGCAGGTTGATTCTCCCCCCCACACCCTTCCCTTGGCCATCAATTTGTCTGAGAAGAAAGGGTTTAAAATGGATAAACCAGGGAGAGAGGGTTGCAGTCTGTATAGAGTTCAACCCGATGGGTCTCCAACCATCTGCTGTGGACGTCTGTGACCCAGTTCCCCCTCCTCTGAGTAAAGCTGGTGCAGCATAAATTGCTGCTGGTTCAAGTCTCCTTCGAGCAAAAACTTCCCCTTAATGGTGTTGCGAAGAGATTGTACTGTATTGGCAAATGGTTCATCAAGGGGACTTCCAGATATTGTGCTGGTCAACAGGGGCAGCAGCCAGACAGGATGTACTTCGTACAAAGACTTCCTGTGAGAGGGATTCAGTTCAGCCGTTTTCCAGTTTTCTTCATAATACCCAGCTTCAGTTTCTTTCTTGCTCCTCCAACCCCTGTGATTCTTAAAATGAAAAAGATGCTCCATATGATCATACCCTTCTGCCCTCCTTTTCCCTATGATTCTTTCAATTTAATATCTAACTGGCTATGAACCATTACTGTTTGCTGATGCAACAATGATCATGGTGGTTTTAGAGCCAGTTTGGTGTAGTGGTTAGTAGTGCGGACTTCTAATCTGGCATGGCAGGTTCGATTCTGCGCTCCCCCACATGCAGCCAGCTGGGTGACTTTGGGCTCGCCATGGCACTGATAAAACTGTTCTGACCGGGCAGTAATATCAGGGCTCTCTCAGCCTCACCCATCCCACAGGGTGTCTGTAGTGGGGAGAGGAAAAGGAAGGCGACTGTAAGCCGCTTTGAGCCTCCTTCAGGTAGGGAAAAGCGGCATATAAGAACCAACTCTTCTTCTTCTTCTTCTAAATTAATTTAAACTGTTTTAGTATTTTAATCTTGATTGTTAATTGTATTGGTTTATTAACCCAAAGGCAGTACCACTGAGCGGGGCGATATATAACCCCTCCCAAACAAACAAATAAACAAACAAAAAATAAATTTATTTTAGAATTATCAGAAAAGGCATTGTTTAAAATTTAACAAACAGGGCCAATTTGGCACAAAATGATGTTCAAGAATATAACCTTCACATCCCTGCCTGTCTTCCTTCATTTTCATTAACAGGCAATCCTGCCAGACAAGCCCAACCATCGTGAGGGAAATTTGCTTTTTTGCCAAGAGGAAATCATTCTTTTAGCTTCACCTCCTATCAATGCCATCCTAAGACCACTTTCCTGGGAGTAAGCTCCACTGAGAAACCCACCTCAGGATTCCCTTTGAATCTTCCATTCCCACAATATTCAAAGTACCTGAAGAATCATCTCCCATTTCATTATCGATCTGCCATTTTGTGAATCTCCAGTATACTGTAGTGGTCAGAGTATGACCAGGATTCCAAGTTCAAATCCCTGCTGTGTCTTATGAAGCTTGGCTAGATGACCTTGGGCTGGTCACACACAACCTAAACTACCTCACAGGGTTGTTGTGAGAACAGAACAAGGGAGGAGAACATCATGTCTGCCCACCCTGAGCTTCTTGATGCCCAGACTAAAGAGAAGTCCATTCCCCTGGAGAATATGACCAGTCCATCGCATTATGCTCCACTGAGGTCCCTTCCTACCCTAAACCCCACACATTGGAAGCTCTACCCTCAAAGTCTCCAGGTATTTCTCCACCCAGAGCTGGCCACCCTAGTCACCACCAGTTTAGGGCAAACCTGGATGGTTTTCAAGGCAAGAGACAAGCAGGGATGGTGTCCAGACTCTGCACAGCCACCTGTTGACTTCTTAGGTGGCCTCCCATCCAAGGACGAACCAGGGTTGACCCTGCTTAGCTTCAGAGATCTGGCAAGATCAGGTTTGCCTGAGTCATCTGGGCCAGGGCCAACCAGAGTTACCCAGCTACAAAGCTGCCAGTCACCTTTATTCCAAGAACCGTGCACTGTTCCAAACGAAACTGAAGGTGATTAAGAGCCTTGATCGAAGTGTTCAGCCCAGGCTCCCCCTCCCACGCACTTCTTCTGATCAGCTGCAGAATCCCTTTTTGTAGATTTGTTTCCAGGAGTAATTAAGAGTGAAGTTCAGGTGCTGACATATGACTGAAAGGATCCCGCTGACTGTACGCTCCGCTCAAAGAGAAACTCCGGAGTCATCAAAACAGTTGGTTGCGAGTTTGGGCTTCAACCACAGCTGGGTTGCCTTTGATGCTGTTGAGGTTGGTTGGTGGATTTGTAGCTGGGTGGCTGTGGTTTCTGATTTAAAGGCAGGCATTTCCCTCCAGTTGATGCATGATAATTTTATATTTGCAGTTGCCATTTTCCCTTGGTAATTGTTCATGCCTGTTGGCAACAGCTACATTTCAGTACTTATTTATTTATATCCCACTTTTCTTCCCAGTGGGGACCAAAGCAACTTGCAATGTGGTTCTTCTGTGCTTCATTTGATTCTCACCACAACAACCTTGCAAGTTCAAGAGACTCAAAATGTTTTTATCGGCATAACAAACATCCAAATGAGAGAAAACGCAGCTAAATGCCAAAAGCTGTTGGCAACAGCTACATTTTGGTACTTATTTATTTATATCCCATTTTTCTTCCTAGTGGGGAACAAAGCAGCTTGCAGTGTGGTTCTTCTGTGCTTCATTTGATTCTCACTACAACAACCTTGCAAGTCCAAGAGACTCAAAATGTTTTTATTGGCATAACAAACAGCCAAATTAGAGAAAACACAGCTAAATGCCAAAAGATAAATTATACTATACAAACCTAAATCCCATTATTTTGCCAATCTATATGAAAGGTAAGATTGATCTTCCAACAAACTATCAGCCCATCAGTTTGCTTTCAGTCTTAGGTAAGCTCTGTGCCAAATAATTGGCCACAAAATTGGGTAACCACTAATAATATTATTGGTCCAGAACAGATTGGATTTTAAAAAGGGAATTCCACAATAGACCACTGGTCTATTATTTCTGTTCACAATTGGGAAAGCGTCCACCATTAATCACTAAACATAACATTTGTATTCCCCTTACGTTTTTGTGCTCAACAATCGAACCCAAAGGACCGAGGAACTCTGTGTTTGTTTCTTCATTATGCTGCATATTTGTTGGATATCTTCATGATGCTGTTTACTTATTGACTGCTAATTTACTCTCTCCTTATAGCTGTACTCTGATGATTCCTATTTCATTGTCTGACAAAGCAGGCATGCACAGGAAAGCTCAGTCCATGAATAAAATCTGCTGGACTCCAGTTTTCTTCTGAAAACTGCTGTGAGCGCCAACCACAGAGCTCTTTGAACCTCGTCCGGGTCCAGGGCCATGTACAGGTGAAATCTCCCATTCTGGCACCAGACTTGGGCAACATTGCCCAACAAGAGTCAGAGATTCTCTCACCCAAGCAAAACTGAAGGAACCGGAGCACCTGCCAGACTGGAGGAAGGCGTCACGGAATGGAAATGCGAGAAGACAAAATATCCCTACATTGCCACGAGCAGGCAACAAACCAGCGAATGCTGCCTGAAAATGCCCCTTGAGCAATTGGGAGCCTGTGAGTCAGGAAGAGTCACTCCATTTTGCATGAACAACACAGCAAAGGGGGCTGCCCCCCTCCCCTAAGACACTTGTCTCTCTTCCCCCCACCTGTTCTGACACCAACCTGTTTCCAACTCACGGAGGAATCATACACAAAACTCCTGCCTGCTTTGCATCTCACACCCAAGCGAGTTTCAGCCTCGCCCAGCCCCCGGCCCCCTGCCTCATGCCCCATGGCTGCCTCACCTGAAGCCAAGGTCTTGGAAAAGGCAGATGAGACCGCCCTGAGGGCCAGGATTCAGCCCAGCCTGACTCTGAGGCACTGTCACTCAGAGGCTGAGGGATCAATTCGTTCCATGCTCAAAGTGCCATGCCAGCCCTTCCCTCCCATTGCAATTGATGTGTGGTAGTGACCCCCAACCACGTCACAGAGGTGAAGCATAGAAGCACAGAGCTGGAGGAGGACCCAGGGATCATCTAGTCCCACCCACTACACAATGCAGGAAATTCACATCTACCTCCCAACTCAACTCCCCCAATGATTACTGCTCAGGGAAAGGCAGAAAAGAAAATCCTTCCAGCATCCCAATCTAGCCTTGTAGGAAATTCCAACAAGATAAAGAAGGCAAGGAAGAAGAGCTGGGTTTTTGTACCCCATTTTTGACTAACCAAAGGAGTCTCAAAAGGGCTTATGATTGCCTGCCCTTCCTCTCCCCGCAACAGATACCCTGTGAAGTAGGTGGGGCCAAGAGAGCTCTGAGAGAACTGAGACTAGCCCAAGGTCACCCAGCTCACTGAATGTGGAAGAGGAGTGGGGAGTCAAACCTGGTTCTCCAGATTAGAGGCTGCTGCTCTCCACCCACAATGATTTTCCACATTAGCTGCTGCAAATGCAATGCGTCCAGAACTTTCCCCCATATTTTACCTCCCAGCCACATCCCACCTCACCCCAGGCTAATGGGTAGCCTTTTAAAAAATCAGTAATTGACCTGTTGCTGTAACTTAAAGTTGGTAATTGACACATCAGGGTAGCTTAACTATAACACCAAAGCGATATGTCAACTACCCTTTTTTAAAGTCTGAAAAAGCCCTTCAGGGGTGCAGGGGAAGGAGGAACTGCAGTTGCGGGAAGGCGAAACAAGGAAAATTGCATTGAAGTGTACAGGAGACCCACAAAAATGTGCACTTTCCTGTCCACACCATGTCCAAAGGTTCTTTGGCTTTGCTTGTGTGTGTCTATAAGTTGCCCTCAAGTCACAGTTGATTTTTGATGACCCCAGAAAGAACCTTTCAAGGCAAGTGAGAAGCAGAGGTGGTTGGCCATTCCCTTTCTCTGCAGAGCCTTTCCTGGTGGTCTCCCTACCAAGCACTGACCCTGCTTAACTTCCGAGATCTGACACCATGTCTTTGGACATCAGAGGACTACCATTCCTTCTCCAGGGCCCATTCCGCACACATAGGATAATGCACTTTCAATGTCCTTTGGCAGCTGGCTTTTCCTGTGCGGAACAGGAAAATCTATTTCTAAAGTGCATTAAAAGTGAATTATCTATTGTGTGCAGAATAGGCCCAGGATCTCGTCGTACGTTACTAAAGTACAACCTGAAGAGTTAGTGGGATCCTGCCCTCTATTGTGAGTCTGGAGTAGGATGCAGTTAGTTGTGGGCTATTGCTTCTTTTTGTGGGTGCTGCTGGGATTTTACAAATCATGCCACTGCTTTTGCGGGCATCGCAGTGTCACTGAGGGGAAGCAGACCAACATTTCCCTGCCCCCTGCTGCTAGAGAGTTCCGTTCTGCCGGAACAAGAGAGCTGAGGATGAAGCAATCCTGTCCTACCCAGCAAGTATTGTGTGAAGACACCGTAGTGCCATGACACAGTCATTGGGGCATCATTTGGGTTTGTGTGTATGCATGCGTGTGGGTGTGGGTGTGGGTGTGCTAAATCTACCACTGAATGTTTTCTGCTGTGGACTTGCCCAGTTATTCCTTTGGAATTAATCACTGGAGCCATTTCACAGCCAAAAAAAGCTTGAGGGGTGTTTATGTGCCTTTTTTGGCACCCAAAACACAACCAGGTTTATTGCAGGAGAAACTTTTGTAGGTCGTAGACAATAGCTTTTATTGCATTGGCCAAAGGAATTCTCAATTAAGTAAAAGAAGAAAGGAAATGCATAATTCAGTTAAAAATATAATAGCATATACGATTCCATTAACAGTTTCAAGTACAGTATCCAGGCATTGTACTCCCTGAATTCCTCCCCCCTCCCCAAAAGCTGCTTTCCTTAGGCTCTGCTCCCAAAATCTTGAAGCATGTCCCAAGCCAGAGCGGGCAGCCCGACACTGCACTGTTTTCCTAACCTTTTCTAACCTGCTAACCTAACCTTCCCTAACCTATCTTTGCCCCAGGGGGGAAAGGTGTATCCACCAGTATGTACCATTTCCCCCACTGAAAAGAAGCTACTCCCTGGGATCAATTCAGCTCAGGAAAAGAGTGTGTGTGTGTATGAGTGTGTGTGTGTGTATGATTGAAGCCCCTTCTCATTGCACGTCAAGGGACCATTATGCACACATTGGATAATGCACTTCAGTTCCAATGCACTTTATAAGTAGATTTTCCTGTTTCTCATAGGAAAATCCAGCTGCAAAAACGCATTTGAAAAAAAAAGACAATACATTATCCAACATGTGCATAATGGGCCCTGGTCCCAACTGGGATCAGATTTGGCGCACCTGGGAATTAAATTCCCAGCTGAGAAGCCCCAGAGCACATTTGTGGAGCATCCCTGTGAACGCTTTAAACATATGAATTGCCCCTTAGATAGCCCAGCAATGCAGGCAAACTGGCCCGCTCCCAGGCAGAGGCAGACTGGCCTTCTGGGATGGCACATTCTCATACTAAGCCCAAATCTGGAACAGCAATCTGACCCAGAGCCATAAAGCGAGAAGGTGGAGCTCCTGACCGGGGTGGGGGGAGGGATTCAGCCCAAAAGGCAGGGCTCAAGCAGGGTCCCCTTGGCCTATAGAAAGCACAAGCCAAGGGGAAGGGAAGCTTTGTTTCTCTACTTGGATCTATAAACACTCAACATTTATTCCAGAAGGGCAGCTGCTGGTGGTCTGATGCAACCGGAGCAACCCAAAATTTTGTGACACCTTCAAGGACAATAGATTTATGATGGCCCAAGCCATCATAATGGAATACAGCCCACTTCATCAGATGCATGAAGCATTGCCCTTAGTTGGCACAGTGTTTGCAGTTTGTGGACTTTTCTTTTAATGCACACACACCACACTGAACAAAATCCGTAGGACTATCGGGGGGGGGGGGGGAAGCCTGTAAAACAGCAGAGTGGTTTTGTCAGCTGAGTTCCACATGCCCTCTTAAGAAAGCCTGGAAAGTACAGACTGCAAGGAGCTACTGCAAAGCAGAAATACAGTGAGTTCAAAAAACAGACCCCCCCCCCCCAAAGTAGGGTTACCAACCTCCAGGTGGGGCGTGGAGATCTCCCAGAAAATGGCTGTTTTGGAGGGTAGACTTTGTGCTGTTACATTCTGCTGGGGTCCCTCCCCAAACCCTCCCCGAGGCTCCACCCCCAAATCTCCAACCCAGTTTCCCAACCAGGGTTATCCAAAGGATACAGAGGAGAGGTTGACGGGTCACAGGAATTCAGAATAGCCAATATGTTCCGGCAGCACAGGTGGTGTGCTTTCAAGAGGATTCTGCAGACCTTCGGGAGTTTCTATGGGGTTCCCCTGGTGTAAGCCAAGAGGGAGGGGAGTTATGTAGCAGAGACCACTGCTTGCTTCCCTTGGTCCGCCCTGCCTGGTGCCTGTGGAGAAAGGGAAGCTGGCGGGAGGCTGAGAAGTTCTGTGAGCAAAGAAGAGAAGGACACACCAGCAAGTAGGATTCATGGAGGTGGGTGGGAGGGGAGGAAGAGATGAGGGGAGCTGGGCCGGGGAGGGGAGGGGAGCCCTGGAACTGCCTGCTCAGGGGTCCCAAAAACCTGGAACTGGGTCTGGCTCACAGCAATAGACCTGGTGAGGCCAGGTGCGGGAGATGCACCATTGCGCCCATCCGACACCAGCTTGGCCAGCTTAACTGGCGAGCCAGCCCAGAGAAAGTCGGAGACCTGTCAGTCCAGCAGATAAGAGAGGGCTGGGTCCAATCTTGAGCTCCACCTTAGGGATGAACTGGATGAACTCCAGAAGAGCGCTGTCTCTCTCTTGCTCTTTGCTCCCATTCGTGCCCTGGTGACTCATGGCTCTTCGCTGGTGACTCAAGGTGGACGTAGGCCTGGCACTTCTCCCTGGGATCGGCGACAGGAAAGCGTGCGAGGAGGTGGCACGGACCATACCACATCCTGTAGTCACTCACTGTTCGTGCCTGGCGCGTTGTGTCAGTGGGCGTTCTGCACGCATGCTTCCTAAAAATGTACTGGCGTTTCAGTCCTCTCCATGGTCCTGCAGGACTCGCTGCAATCAGGCAGACCGGGTGCCTCCTTTGCGAAGGTACCAGGGTGCTAATCCACCTGGAAACATGACTCCTGTGGTCTTTAAGCTCTTTCCTCCCTAACCCCCGCTCTACAGGGACGGTTAACCAGCCGTGATGTAGCCACTGTTGTGTCCTGGTTAGAGAGTTGGAATAGGGGGGATGGAACCAGTTACCCGCTGATGGAAGGGCAGGTGTCATTTCTACCAGTTCCCGCTACTCGCTACAGAACCCCAGTTTGCCAAACATGCCCTTCCTGAGGATCTCCTGTCCCCCAGGGGCAGCACATCTGGGAAATCAGTAGGCCGCTGCAGCAAGAGGAGAGGAACAAAGTTCTACCAAGAGGTGTTAGGTGCTCTAGCACAGGGGTAGTCAACCTGTGGTCCTCTAGATGTCCATGGACTACAATTCCCATGAGCCCCTGCCAGCGTTTGCTGGCAGGGGCTCATGGGAATTGTAGTCCATGGACATCTGGAGGACCACAGGTTGACTACCCCTGCTCTAGCAGAAATTCAGTCCGGGTCCAGCCCAGGATCTGGGGTGGGTGGGGAGGTTCCAGATCTGAATTATGAAGCTCACCACTGTTCAGCCATATACTCTTCCCCTGGTCTACTTCATAGAGGTTTTGAGAAGATACAATAGGGAGAGAGAGAACCACATGTGCTGCCCTGAACATTGTGAAGGAAGGGTGGGATTGTTAAAAAGTTGTCGACGAAAGTTGTCGCTCTGCAGGAACTCAGGAACGTGGCTACCTGCTGTGGTTCCAGGATTCTTAGCACAGACCAAGTCTTGGGAGTCCCTGGTCTATTCTGCACACAATAGATAATGCACTTTGAATGCACTTTCGAAGTAGATTTTCCTGTTCCACACAGGAAAATCCAGCTGCCAAAGCACATTAAAAGTGCATTATCCTATGTGTGCGGAATGGGCCCCTGTTTCTCTCCTTGGTGGCACCTGGCAGGTTGACAGCAGTCTCCTGGGTGGCATTGCGGGTGGTCATTAGAGGGGGGTCACTTTCTGACTGTCCTTTGAAGGGCTCACTTTTCATCCTGGGGGCAGCATGTTCCTGGAACCAGCTTCAAGAGGCATTGGCCTGCTATCTCTCTGCCCTGTTTCTGTTTTCGTGGGAAACGACAAGCCTTACAAAAAGAATAAAAATAATCATG
Organism: Paroedura picta; assembly: GCF_049243985.1. Taxonomy (NCBI): domain Eukaryota; kingdom Metazoa; phylum Chordata; class Lepidosauria; order Squamata; family Gekkonidae; genus Paroedura; species Paroedura picta. The sequence continues at coordinate 21,734,555 of NC_135382.1, read as the reverse complement.
ACCTATTGGGGGTATTATCTGGCAGACGATGAAGGCCTTTCCATAACGAATAGATCATGAAAACCTTTGGGTGGGGGGCTGGGGCAGGGTGGAAGCAGAGCTTAGTTCTCTCTCTATGGCAGACATGTAGCCAAGACTGGTTAGAAATGGGGCTCCAGGGAAATGAAAAGAGATACGGACGAGATTGGAATCAAACTTCCCCTTCAGACACCTGGGTGTTCCCAATCCATCCCACCAATCAGAAAGGCCATTTTATGGTACCCCCCAAATACACCCCTTTTGCAAACAGCCTGTTTCTAAGATGATTATGAGGACTGGAGCTGAAACGCTGGAATTACCTCTCCGTGGCCCCTGGCCGTATTTGCTTCGTGTGGGTGGGAGAGCTGTCAGCAGAGTGAGGAAGAAACATTCTGCAGCCAGCGAAAAATGGGCAGAAATGGCTGAGTCATCCCTCAGCAGTTAAGGTAGTGTCAGCGTAGCACCGACTCCTGCACCCCCGGGTCGTATTTGGCTCCTGTCCCACTGTTCCTTCTGCCATGAGGCGGTAGGAGAACCATGAGCCTTTTTATCTGGGAGGCTGGCCTCCTCTTGTTCCTTTGTAGCTGCCAGATCGAATGGAATGAAATCCTCTAGAGATCCTCAATGACCCTCCACCTGACCAAGGTCACCGTGCCCTTCTCTGTGGACACTTTCTCCCCTACCCGGCACAGCACTGAGACAAATGGGACAAGAAGTAATCTAGGTTTGCCAGGTTGCTGGGAGATAAACCCTGTTCCCCTGTCTCAAGTCATCCATACCGCAGACCTCCAAAAAGATAGCTCAGTGGGCTCTAGATCAAATCAAGTTCGATCATCTCTCCCTAGAGGCTAAAATGACCAATCAGAGGCTAAGGTCCTTTGGTCTCATGACGAGAAGACAAGAGTCCCTGGAAAAGTTGAAGGCATCAGGTGAAGAAGAAGACTTGACATGAGATGGATGGGGTCAAACAAGCGAGCCATAGACCTCAAACCTCCAAGACCCGAGCTAGGCTGTTAAGGACAGGATGTTCTGGAGGTCATCCATTCATAGGGTCTCCATAAGGGGTGCCATAAGTCAGAAGTGACTTGATAGCATTTAACACACACACACACACACACACACACACAACTTGATGCTGTCGTGTACACTGCTGAGGGTACAAAAGTGGGAGGGAGTGCAAAAAAATATATACAAGCCACAATTATAAAGCAAAATGATAACAGTGACGCGTCCAAACTGCCTCTCTGCCACAGGACTCTTTGGTTGTACATATCAATGGCTGGGGGTCTGCCATGAAAACGCTGGAGTGCATCACCCCAAGGGTCAGACATGACTCGGTGCTTGCACAGGGGATACTTTTACCTTTAAGGTTAAAAAATGGTTGCAAAAAAAGAGGTGGATTCGACAGGAGGCGGCACCACGCGCTCTTCCGAAGGACACGCGAAAAGCAGGCAGCACTTTCAGTCCCGAGCCATGACGGAAGAAAACCAGACGCAGAATGTCAGGAGCAATTTTGGATTCTAAATTTAGCACCCGCCATGATGAAAATGAAAGGCCAAGTCTGAACTATGAAAATTGGGTCTCTCTGCTTCCTCCTTAGGTTCCTGGTTTGCCACACTCAGCATCCGAGCAGAGAGACAAGCAGGCTTCCCCGAAGAGACATGCCTGCTTCTCGCTGTTGTCTCTCATCCCACATATCCCTGATGCAGTTTCTGAATCTTCCTTTCAGACTGTCTGGGGCCATGTGAGCATACCTCCTAACCAGTTATGAAAATTAAAGGAGCCAATTAAAGGAACGGTTCAAGATACCTATCGCAGGCACTCGTAACGCATCGCTCGGGAGAAGCAGCCCTCAAACCACCCCAGCTGTTAAGCTTGATCCGCGACTCCAGGGCTTCACTTGACTCCAGATTCACTAGCCTGGAACCCTGAAATGTGCAAAGCAACAAGGAAGCACTGCCTTTGAGCATTTGCAGAGCATCTTAACCCTTCCACAGTCAAGCCACAAGTAACTTTGCTCTCAGACTGAGTGGTTTTATGTACGGGATGCCTTTTGCCTACTTTGCTTTAGACAGCTTCTCCCCCTCCCCCTTGAGCTTTTTTTTTTTTTACAGTTCCTCAGTCTCAGTCCCTGCTGCAATATTTTATTTCATTAGGTATGTTTGCTGTTAGACCGAATTGCTGTATCTTATTTTGTACTCCACTTACTGACTAACTGACGGTTGCTCTCAGATCTGTCATCCGCCCAGCCTCACCCCATCCTTTACGGCTACCTTTTCACAGGCCTCTCTACAGGTATCTTTCTTTTACAGGTATCTTTAGATTCAAATGTTTTTATTCTGTTTTGTGATTTGCCAAACTGTTTGTACCAGATTAGTAATCCACTTTCCCTCCTGGTGAGAAAAGTGAACTATAAATGTAGCTAATGATACAAACAACAGCTGCAAAAAATGGCACCCTAGAGAACATCCAAGTTGAGGAGCAGGAAAGGGGGCATGAATCACCACCACCCAATAGGCATGGGCACAAGGGGAATCAAACAGGCAGGTCTGCCAACTCCAGCTTGGAAAATTCTGGGAGATTTTGGAGGCAGAGCTTGGGGAGGGTGAGATTTGGGGAGGAGAACTGTCTTAGACCGTTTATGCACTGGGAACTTCACTGCCTCAGCTCTCATGCAGGAGCACACGTTGGGGACAGATGAGGTGCACCTGGCCAAATGCTCCCCTGTGTGGATGCAGGAAGAGGTGGGGCAACCTGCCATGACTAAAACTCCAGCCTGCAGCCCCACATGAAACCTCCAGTGCATAAACGGTCTTAGAGTTACAACTGACCTCTAGACTACAGAGAAAGGTATAATGGTGGAGATTCTGGGTGCTAGGACATTTGAAGGATAGTTTTGTCACGACCTGAGGAATGCAGCTTCAAGACAAGAGGACTATAGCAGCTGTTCGTCTTTATTGAAGGCACTTTACAGGAGCAAGGATCAACATCAGGAACACAAAGAACTAGAGAACTGGCAAAGACCCCTAAAGGAGTGAGGTTTATATCTACTCAGACTCAGGATGCCAACACTACACAGGAAAGTTGGTTCTCCCAGTTGGAACCGTTTGATCAACAAAAGTGTGACACTTGGAGACTAGCAGTCTGCTTCGTGCTCTTAGATCACTACAGCTGCCTTGATGTTTACGGCCCAGAGCATGGCCATTCTGATAGCATTTATATTTCACAGAACCTAGCCAGGGCAGAGCCTCAAAGGGAAAATGCAAAGGGAACCAGAGGGAAGGGGTGGAGTGGAGGTATCCAGTTCCAGCCCTGGAGAGAACAGGGAAAGATTGGGATGGCACATGACAGATTTCACTTTGTAGGCTAGATAACACTGTCTCACCGTGGGAATGTCTTTTGGCACACAAACCTCATGGAGGAGGGGGGGATAAGGTCTAACTATTCCTGGAAAACTCTGTGAGGTGTCTTTAGCAATGAATGTTCTGTGATGGCAGCTTCCTGTAGATGTTCCCCAAGACTCCCAATAAAGCTACTTTTACTCATCTCTACGAAGAGCCCGGAATCTGCTTTGGTGTCTTCAAGGGTGTATGTCCCAAGGTGATGATACCCTCCAAAGGGGCCAGAGAAACTGAATTCTGTAGTCTGGAAATCAGTTGTAATAGTGCGAGAACTCCACACCCCACCTGGAGGCTGGCAACCCTAGACAACACTAACGATTCTCCATGCAAAGACAGAAGGGTGAGTGGCCCTGCAGATTTCACAATCAACATGTTTGACGGTCGAATTCTCTGTGCCATGACGATCAGATGTGAGTTGGTCACTGGGTCTGTTTGATTTGGCATGGAATGACTTGAATGCTGGCCAATCAGGTGTAAAACAGGTTTCCCCCCAAAACTGCTCATACGCAAAAACAGATTGGCAGCCATTGACATCACACAGGAATACTTAAACAAACATTGGACTGTAGATTAAAAAAACGAAACACTTCAGCTTTTATTTATGACTAATTTATATGATTTGTGACAGAGTAGATGAGTGGCACAGGGAAAAGGACCAAGGAAAGCAGAATGCAGGCTGTGTGAGAACCCAAATGCCCATCGATCCAATGGGCCAGTATTGCACTGTTAGGCAGAATTAGCTGTCAAAAAGCCACAAACAGGTTGAGGAACAGGCAAACAGTCTGTTGAAAAATCAGCTCCCTGTTTGCATGAGGTCATGAACAAAATCCATGGGTGTTTGGGTATCCCTGAGCTATGGCGTGGGAGGACTTCAAGGATTTGGAAAGGCGGCAGAGTGCAGACCCCACATTACCCAGCAATACCATGAAGAGCGCTTGAGAGACCTTGGATTGCTCCCCCTTTCTCCGAGTCCTGCCTAAGGACTAAAGGGATAGCCTTTGTGCTGCTCTGAACTCCTTAGGGCAGGGGTAGTCAAACTGCGGCCCTCCAGATGTCCATGGACTACAATTCTCAGGAGCCCCTGCCAGCGTTTGCTGGCAGGGGCTCCTGGGAATTGTAGTCCATGGACATCTGGAGGGCCGCAGTTTGACTACCCCTGCCTTAGGGTAAGATAAAAAATGCCCTGGATAGCCCTGAAGACTACTGGCCTGAGCAAGCACACAACATGTGTAGCCCGTACCATTGCACAGAGCATATTATAAATAGGATCTTATTATGTAATTTCTGTATCGCCTAATGTGGCATGTTAATACTTGTGCTACGCTTCGGTTTGTCCCGGGGTTCCAGACTTCTACTCTCCGAAGTGCATTTGTTACTGAATGTCCCGCTTTGTCATTTGGACAGATATACTCCATGTCACCCGCCTTGAGTCCTTGTGAAAAAGACGAACAAAGGTTCTTTTTATTTAAGTTAATCTAATTTAAATTAGAGTCCAGTGGCACCTTCAAGACCAACAAAGTTTTATTCAAGGTGTGAGCTTTCATGGGCACGCACACTACTTCAGATACAATAAAATGGGGATCGCTCGAGTGCATGCAGTCCATTTCATTGCCTGAGGAAGAGCGCATGGCCACATAAGCTCACGCCTTGAATAAAACTTTGTTGGTCTTGAAGGTCCCATTCGACTCCAACTCTGTTTCAGGAAGGAATCCGTAAACAGATCCAGCGGCCCCAGAGAAATAACAAGCTAAGTTTACAACGTCCTCATTTGTTTGGGTCCAACTCTGGGGGGAAAAAACAGAAGAAAAAGAAATAAATATGTCCAGATTGAAGATGAATGGACAGATGCATCCACAATTGTAGGGCAGAGAGTAATTAACTGTGACCGTGTGATCCTGTCACGGTTCCATCTATCTCCCCCAAGTAAGAATAAAACAAACATTTGCTATCTGCCAGGATTTCCATGGCTTTGACTCCATCTTGAGTGCATTTTAGAAACTAGACACTGCTGAGGCACTGACTGATGCATCCATTTTAGGAACGGTGACTTTCAGAGAGTTAATCATAGAATCATAGAGTTGGAAGGGACCTTATGGGTCATCTAGACCAACCCCCTGCACTATGCAGGACTCTCACATCGCAGGTCTTAAGTCACAGGTCTTCTCAAGACAAGGGCATGGAGGCAAAATCCGGGGGCTGATCCGGTCAGGAGGGATGTGCATTTTCCTTGGGAAAGTGGAGACTGAAACATGCGCCATTCCCGGTTGACAGGAGGCCCAAGTTTGCAGTCGGAACGTGGAGCTGAACGCAGGGCTTTAAATTTAAACGCCATCCCAGCGGGGCGAAAAGAGCACGTGCGGCTGGATTAACGTATTTGTATTTGCCTGCCCAAGCAACCCTAAACGCCGTTCTCCTGGCAGCTAATAGTAAACAATGCAATAAAACTATATAGCCTAGTAAACAGCAATGAAAGCCACAAGGGTCAGAACTCCTAAGACATAAAGCATTACAGCGACAGGCATAGCCGGTACAGACCCATAAAACTTTATGTATTTGACTGTTTGTTTATTTTGGCAATCTTTGTATTTTGCTCCTGCAATTGTTGTTGTTGAGGGTTTTTTTAAATTTAAAACTACATTCTAGCCCTTTTCGAGCAAGAAAGGAGGTGGGGCATTTTTGTCTCCCACCCACCCGTGTATGCCCCCCCCCCCCCCAGTTTGGTGTAGTGGTTAGAAGTGCGGACTTTGAATCTGGCATGCCGGGTTCAATTCTCCGCTCCCCCACATGCAGCCAGCTGGGTGACCTTGGGCTCGCCACAGCACTGATAAAACTGTTCTGACCGAGCAGTGATATCAGGGTTCTCTCAGCCTCACCCACCCCACAGGGTGTCTGTTGTGGGGAGAGGAAAGCGAAGGTGAATGTAAGCCACTTTGAGCCTCCTTTGGGTAGAGAAAAGCGGCATATAAGAACCAACTCTTCTTTTTCTTCTTCTTCTTCTTCTTCAGGCAAGGGTTGCCAGCTCCAGGTTGGGAAATACCTGGAGATTTGGGGGGTGGACAAGGTTTAGGCTGGGGAGGGACCCTAGAGTCCACCTTCCAAAGCAGCCATTTTCTCCAGGTGAATTAACCTCTGTTTCCTGGAGATCAGTTGAAATCCCAGATCTCCAGTTACCACCTGGAGATCTCCAGTCCCCAGCTCAAGGTTGCTCACCTTAGACCTTCTATAGCCCTCTAGGCCATACAAGCACTGGAGATTGGCAGCAGCAGTGTAGCTCTGAGCGACTGAGGGAAACTGAGTCAAGCTAGCTCTCTCTTTTGCTCCGTTGCACAAATGGATACAGACGGCAACAGCGGTTGGTTTGAGTGCCTGCAGACTTTGGCATCAGGGTGAGGAAGAGGCTGAGAGTGGTTGGCCCATAGGACTGACAGGTCCCACTAGGCCATGGGCAGGAGGGTGGTGGGAAAGGTTGGGAAACTCCTGGAGATTTGGGGATGGAGCCCGGGGCGAGCAGGGACTGCAGTGGGCCAGGATGCCCTGGGCCTACCCTCCAAAACATCCCTTTTCTCCAGGGAAACTCTGGAGTCGGGAGATGAGATGTCATTCCAGGGCATTAAGTTATTACTTGGCAGAAACACCGAGGGGACATCTGTCCACATCAAAATATGCCTTGTAATATTTACATCCTTTTTTACATATTTTTAAATATTTACAACATTTACATGGTGAGCCTTAACATCCTCACCAAATCGGTCTTTATGAATTATGAGTTATTGAACGTGTTGTATTCCTTTAAAAATGCATTGCTTAAGCTGTAGCTCCCTGGCCTACTCACAGCGTCACATTTTTGCGATGCTTTCTTGCGATGCTTTCACATCCTGTACCCATTTCATTGCCTGGCCCACCAGGAGGCCGGCATCCCTACTGGTCCAATCTCATGTCTCCCCAGGCCGCAGCAGCAGAGAGCTGTCCTGAAGGGCTGGCCAGCCCTGCTGTTTGGCTCTTCCTTTTGCCCTCTCGGTCAGAATATCCATCTGAATGTTCCATGGCTTGGTGGAAGAGAGAAGATGACTCTCTTCTCCTTGGAGGAGCAGCTACGTGTCTCTGCTGAGACTGGGCTGATACATCAGGTGGGAGGGAGGCTTAAAAGGCCCCAGATCCTCCACAGCTCAGTGGAGCCCAGCGGTGGAGGATTTTGCTCAGCCCCTTAGAGATGGAGATATCCATCTCCCGGGCCTGACAGAAGCTTGGCCCTCAGCCAGAGTGCGATTCTTGCTTCGTTCTCTGCGGCGCCGTGAGTCACCCAGTGACGCTCTTCCAGCTTTCTTCTCTGCCAGGTTTGAGTTTCCCAAAGGCGAGTTATTAAATTTGGGAAATGACATACAACGGGCAAAGCAAACACACCCGGAAAGCCTCGGTGCAGCCAGAAGCATGCACGAGTTTCCCAGTTTTTCACCCATTCGGATTTCTTCTTCCTCTTGCTTCCAAACCGGGGGGGGGGGGGGATTCCGTACCACGCCTGACCACGGCCGCCGCTGTGTGCTTGACTGCCCCTGACCTGAAGGCCGCGCCAGAGAGCAGGGATGGCCAGGGAAGCCAGCAGCCCATGACAGTGGATGAAGCTGCCTTGTAACAAAGGCTGACCTCTGGTCCCTTGAGATGGGTGTCGCCTTCTCCGACTGGCAGCAGCTCTTCAAGACAGTCAAGAAGCTTGCACCTCCTCCTAATCCTAGGCACTGGGAGAGATGGGGATGGACCTGGGACCTTTTGTATGGTCCCTTATTTAGGCTGCCTTAAACTGAGTCAGACCCTTGGATCTATCAAAGTCAGTATAGACTACACCAACTGGCACTAACTCCCCAGCCAAGCTCTTCCATCACTTCCCACCTGTCCCTTTCAACAAGCGAGGCCAGGGATTGAACGGGAGCCCTTTGGCATAAGAAGCCAGATGCTGTGCCACCGAGCCATGCCCTCTTCCCTTAGGCAACTCTGATTGTTCCCACCTCCTCCTTCCCTAGCCTTGTAGCATGAGGTGCCACGATTGACTGGGAAGGCGCAGTTTCCACCCTGCAGTGATTTTTCCTTGACGATCTATATAATCTTAGAGACCTCACGGATGACTGCAATTTCCAGGATGCCTGCAAGAATCTTCAGCTGGAGGGTAGTGAAGCAAGCTCTCCAGGTCATGTGCTGTGGAGGTGATAGCAACATTGGATGGGGAGTCTCAGAACAAGGTCCCAGGAGGCACTCACCAGCACCTTAGGCAGTAAGACCTGGCTATTTTCTATGCCTCACTGGCAGCTTGCCAGCAGAGGGAGCCCCTGACCAACCCTCGCCTGCTCTTCAGTGCCACCATTGTAGGTGGCCAAAGTGGGGTATTGCAGCCATCAGTTCAGTAGGCAGTCATGTGATATAAAAATAGATTTTCCTGTTGCACACAGGAAAATCCAGCTGCAAAAGCACATTGAAGGTGGTTTATCCAATGTGTGGCAGATTCATTATGCATGGCAGATTCATTGCTAGGTGGGTCTGGTCCAGAAAGTTCTGAAACTGTCATTGAGTCGCACTAAGGAAGGGGATATAGCTTTATTTTGAGGCATCATCATCATATTTATTACCCGTCCTCTCTCCCTGGTGACTCAGGGCAGGTTACAGCAAAACAAAATACATAAATAAGATAAAACACAATATAAAATGTAGTTACATTAGTTCATTCAAAACATTAAACTATTACAAACTGTCACCCAGTTTTCTCTGTCCTGTAAGAAGGGGCAGCGGGAGGGTCATAAAACCCTTTAGCTAGAATAGATTTAGGTTAATTTGGTGGATTTCCGGAACTTCGGGACCTCATTTCGATCTTGATCATAGGCCCAGTGGGACAGCTCCATTTTACAAGCTCTGCAGAATGGTTGGAGGTCTGGCAGGGCTCTGATCCCATTCAGCAGACTGGGGCCAGGCCCGAAAAAGCCATGGCTCTGATTGAAGCCAATTTGAACACCTTGGGCATGAATATTCGGCATCATTCCTCTGGCCCACGGACCCAAATCATCTAGGCAGAGGGATCGGGCATGCTCAGTTTATCCCGTGTCTCTCCATCTCTCACTGATTTAAAGAGGGGTCCTGCACGGGCACTTGTCCAGGGCCCCTCCAAAATCATTGGGAGATATCCCTCTGAGGCTGCAGGGCAATCCTGCATAGCAAGATTGGATAGAGCATGCATTTGTCAAGCCTGCATTAATGAAATTCCACCCTGTTCTGGATTATCTCTGTCAAAGAATTCATTCCAAGCTGTTATCGAGCTCCAGGAGGTGAGGAAGGTGGCAGATCCCTCCCTCTGGGGAGCAAGGAAGATATAGGTGGTATATATTTATGGGCTTCCGTGTCTTGCTCCAGTTCCTTTTAGTGCCCAGTTTTTAATTTTAAAGAAGGTTTGCTTCCAGGGGGTAAAAAACAGGGACCTCACACCTATACAAACACTCCCAGACACAAAGATAGTTTTTTTCTAAGGGCTATTCGGGGATCTGACTTACACTTCTGCTATTCTGATCTTGAGTTTGGGACCAGGTATTTTGTTGAATACTTTGAGTACTTGGGAAGGGGGAGTTAAACTTTACTTTTGTATTTGCCCCCCTCTGGATGCACCAGAATATACCCCAGCCCAGTGCAGCAAAATCAAAACTAGTTTCCACCTCCCCGATGTCATCTGTCCACTGGTGACTATCAGGCTGCAAGTTTGATTCAGGTGGGTCACTGTGTTGGTCTGAAACAGCAGAGCAAAGTTTGAGTCTGGGGGTACCTTTAAGACCAACCACGTTTTATCTTTTATCTATCTATCTATCTATCTATCTATCTATCTATCTATCTATCTATCGATCTATCTATCTATCTATCTATCTATCTATCTATCTATCTATCTATCTATCTATCTATCTATCTATCTATCTATCTATCTATCTATCTATCTATCTATCAGGGGAGGAGAACCAAGTGTGCCTGGGCCTCCTTGGAGGAAACATGGGATGAACATTTTTAGCTGCAGAGTGGAGAGTCCATGGGAAGAGGCAGTGACCTGAGGGCAGCATTCAAGGGTGACCGAGTGGACATTGAACTGATCTGAGCTGGAGGGGGGGGGGGACATCCACTGGAAAAGTCACCTGGGACAGCCAGAGCATGGGAGCAGCACGTTGTGCTCCAGGGACCTTGTAGCACCGAAGTTCTCAATGCGATTTAATAAAATGGGCTTCCCTCTGCCCCTCTCAGGTTCCCCTTCCCTTTTTTCTTCCTTGCCACTAACAGAGGTCACCTGCCGTAGCCAACTCAGCACAAAATGGTGGCAATCACTTTCCATGAAACTCAGTCAAGGAATAAGAACAGAAAGTGAAGCAGAGGCAAAAAATAAATTTATTCCTGATAATTCTCCATGCCCATCCTTAATCTTTCAAGTGTATGGATACAAAAAATGAAATTGAAATTATTTCCAAGAAATGTTAAATTATTTATATCTTGCAAAATAATTGTAAGGGAGCCAAGGCAGGGTCCAGATTAAGGAGGATATTAACAACAGCACAATGCAAACCCCCAGAATCTAGCGAGCCGGTTGGCCATTATAGATTATAAAGTATTACTAGGGGCCAAGTCCGTTGCATTCAGGAATACAAGGGGCACTAGATTGGGTTGGTGGTGAAAGAACTCTGTGGATGGCCTCTCCGTCCCCCAGGACCTGGAAAGGCTACAGGCTGGAGGCCCCAGGCAGGGAACTCACTGGCAGGGGCAGCTATCTGCAGCCTCAGAGGAGCCTGTATGAAAATCTAAGGAGAGGGAATAGCCAACTGGCAGGCAAATGACTAATGGTGGCTGGGACGGGCACTTTGACAGTTGGTTAGTAATTTGGTGTTAATTTTTTTAAAGATGTAGAACTTTAACAAATTAAAATGTTATGTATTTGTTATTCATGTTGTAAAACTGCCTACAGCCCATTACGGGATTGAGGTGGTGTAAAATGATGATGATACTCTCCATATGAGCTAGTTGGAGGCACCGTTAGGGATTGTCAGTTCCAGTCCTAAAATGTTTCTTGGGTATCCCCCAAATAACTGGGCTGACATGGTTCAAACAGCATTCCTGATCTTACAAGCTCTAAAAATTGTTTAGATCATTTCTATATCTCAGAGATCTTACCACTGTAGCTTTCCACAACATTTTTGGGTTCAATGAAAGCTGTGGAATCAGAGAAGCCCATACACAGAGTGTTATAACATCACAATGACATAACAATATTTAAAAAAAATTGTGAGAGGGACAGGAGGCAGGGAATAAGCATTGCTGGGGGCCTGAAGCCAGACCAAGCAGAAAAACCTTCCAGGTGGAAGCCTTTCTATGGACACATAACAGGATCCACAGGATCAAGGGAGAAACTGCAGAACCCCTTCCCTAGGTGGGAACACCCTGGTCTACACCATACACGAAGAGATTCCAAGGAGCCGGAAGGGGCTGAACCATTTCAGACTGCAGGTGGGGAGTCCTATTATTAATCCTCCCATTTTTAAAAAAGAACTCCTGCAAATACAACCTTAGCACATCCAAGAGGGGGAGAGACATTTACCTAACCCTTCCATGCGATGCTAGCTTTCCACCTACAGTGAATTATTAACCTGAGAGGACTTTTAAAAACATAACTCCTCATCTGCCAGCCAAAAATGATACACTCCATTCTTCTGCCTCATTCCACCTGGTTTGGCTGCAGGCATAGACTGGGCTTTGGCCAGCAGGCTTGGATACGGCCTTTCCTTTGCAGGCCTCCAGCTCCTGTGCGCAAAGGTTCTCGGTCCCTGAAGCCTCGCATCTGAAGTGGGCTTCCGCATGCCAGAGAATAAGGGAAGGATGCTGGAGAATAGGGTGTAATGGTTAGAAAACTGGGCTAACCTCTGAGGCCCAGGTTCAAATTCCCACTGTGCTGTGCAGGCTCACTGGGTGACAGTGAGCCAACTGCTCGTTCTCAGCCTGATTTACCTCAGGGGATTGTTAGCGTGAAGTGGAGGACCACGTGTGTTGTATGAACCTAAACTCCTTGCATAAAGGCTTGGATTAAAATGTGAAAAATAAATCAATAGCCAACCAATGTGGCTGAACAGAGAGTACAGGATTCCAGAATTCCAGCTCTGAATGTTCCTTCACGTAAGAAAACTCCTAGCAAGTAGAAAACTAGCACTGCACGGAGAAACCCTCTTCCCTTTCTGTTGCTTGAGGTGCTTTTCTACTTACGGGGAGGTGTGTTCCCATGTCTGATCCTTCCTGATTCTCCACCTGCAGACTCCACACACTCTCAGCTGCCGACCCCCTCATTACCTCCCCTCCTCCTCATTCCCTGCGGATGCTAACCAGGCCTTCAGCAAGCTCCTAGCATTACATTCCTCTTCCGTGCCAGCTTCACTATTGTTCCAGGTTCTCCTGCCAGGACATTTCCCCTTGCCAGGATTGCAAATGCCCTCCTCTTGGGTTGCCTCTCACTAAGAGGGAGAAATGGAAGAGTCTCCTTCCTTCCTTCCTTCCTTCCTTCCTTCCTTCCTTCCTTCCTTCCTTCCTTCCTTCCTTCCTTCCTTCCTTCCTTCCTTCCTTCCTTCGTTTTGTTCTTTCTTTCCAAGGCAAACTTGGAACCCTACCAGTTTGAGAGATCTTTTCCCCCAACAGCCCCCCTTGATCCTACATGCTTGGACCAGTTGACTTGGGGAGTGAAACTCTGATGACCTGCTGTCATTTTCTTGGCATCATTTTCATCCCAGGGCAAAGCGTAGACCGGAGGGACCGGGAATTGCATGATTAGGGGGCAAGGCTTCCTCTCTCTCTCTCTCTCCCTTCAAAGGAGCAGGCACAGCAGTGCAGACCGAAGAGACCAGCTGGCAGCCTCCCTTGCATGATGAGATAGGAGTGACTCTTGTGGAAAAGGCCTGGCCAGGCCAGCCCGCTCAGGAACCTCCCCCAGCTTCCACCCGCTGTAAGGCAAAGGTTGTGCCGTGCAGAGCAGAGCAGCAAACAGGAGAGATGCCGGCTCTGGACTCTGGGTGGGACCATCCCCCCCCCTTCCCGCTCTGGCTCTTCCGCCCCTGCAAATCACAGGCTCCCTCCTGCACCTGGGCAAAGGCCCCTTTTGGGAAGGCGGCCACCACGGGAAGCCAGGCACGACCGGTATCTTTAGTCATAAATCTCCCAAACGAGAAAAACTGGAATCCACGTTGAACTGCGGGGGTGGGGGTAGGAGCCAAGCAAGCCACAGCAAGCCAAGCCATCACCCAAAAAAACACAGAGGGAGGCCTGTGGGTAGCCAGATCTGGTCAGGACTGTGATAGGTGGGAGTCTATCTTACCCTGCATTTCCAGTGGGTGCAGGGTTTCCCCATCCCTGATGCAGCTATGGCCGGAGAAAAGAAGGCTCCAGCCTCCAGGCGAGATCAGTGGCATATTTTCCATCCAGGATCCGCTTGCAAAAATCCCATCTGCTCTCATGCTTTCCACCCAGTGGAACTAAAGCGGAAAGTGCATAGGAAAGAGAGCCCACCCCAAGAATGTCATCCCCCTCAGCATGATGTAACGTCAAAACTCAGCTCATGTGGATTGGAAAGAATGACACGAGAGAGAATAGGTGGATTGATTAGAACTGCCAAAATACAGCACATGGGGCACGGTGGTAGATGGCCAGCATCGCCATGCACATAAAGCATGTGCAGTGCCCTTCAGTGGGGAGGATACTGTTTGAGTATGCCCCAGAGCTAAAATCAAAGGGCTCAAAACCTAATAGGACCACGAAGAATCCGGGTACTTCAATAGGTGCTCTTTGGGTATGAAGAGCCATCTCCTGGCCAAAACCTCTGCAGCTGCACGGGCTGCTGATCAAAGGGTTACACGCAGCCATTCACACAATTTCCTTCACCAGATGCAGACGGGCCTGCAGACGGATGGGCTTTCGTGGTCTGTTGGCAAAGCAGGCCAGAGGGGCTTGTGCATCCTTCAGCCACAGTGACTCCATATCGGGGCTTATATGACATTCTGCATGTGAACTGCGGTGAATGTAGGAACTTATTCCTGGCATTCAGACAGGTGATTTCAGCTCACAGTATGAAAAGGAGTTGATCCCTACTCTGCTACAAAGTTGGCTGGCTGGCTTCAGAATACGCTGTCTCTCCACCTGGCTTGCCTCACAAGACTGTTGTGAACATTCTCTGCCACAAAGCTTACCAAGTGACTTTTGGCCTGTCGCTGACCATATAAGGTTGTTGTGACAATAACATGGATGAGGAGTGAATCCCCATTCTGGTTTGGAACTTGACTGGTGACCTCGGGTCAGTTATACTCCCTGAGCCTTATTGGAAGTTAAGGACTTTTGCAATGCCTCCTAGCCTCAGACTCCAGTGGGGGACTATGAGAGAGTTAGAAGATAAACACAGAAGGCCTTCCTGTCTTTCTTGCTGCCCCTTTGGTGTGTAGATTAGGATCCTGTCTCTTCACTGTTTTGTCTAGTATGGATTCCCTATCATAAAGAAGTCCATCTTAGTTTCGAATAAAAAAAGAAGTCTCGGTTTTGTTTGTTGTTTTCTTGCCTTCACGCACACAAAGAACACATGGCATCTGCTGTCACTTTGAGCCATTGTGGGCTCTGCTAATTACTGTAAACACACATCAGTATTTCCAACAAGCCTGGCTACTTCCGAGGGTTGTCGTGGGGTTAAAAGGGAGGAGAGAAGAACTGTGACACTGACTGGGTGCCACTCTCAGATTAGCCTACCCAACAGGGTTGTTGTGTGAATATGATGGGGAAAGCATGCCCGTCTACTGACCCATGCTGAATGAGTGGAATAAAAAAGTACTAATGACCCAGTGACTCTGGGATGGAAGAGCCACCTTGTGTATTGACCAGAAAATGTGTGTGTGTGTGAAGCACAATCAACTCCAGACGACCCTATGAATTAATCCCCTGCAGAATGTCCTGTCATTAACGCCTGGCTCCAGTCTTGCAAACAGAGGGCTGTGGCTTCCTCCATTGAGTCAACCCGTCTCTTGCAGGGGCTTCCTCTTTGCCTGCCCCCTTCACCTTTTCCTAGCAGGACTGTCTTTACAGAAAGGGAAGGGAGCCAAAAGACATCCCTGCTTCATAATGAAGGTTGAGGAATTCCTAGAGATTTGGGGTTTGAAGAAGAGAGGGACCTCAGTGGGGAACAATGCCTCCAAATCTGCCATTTTCTCCAAGGGAACTGATCTCTGCTGTCTGGAAATCAAGTTGTAATTCTGGGAGGTTTCCAGGCTCCATATGGAAGTTGGCAACCTTACTCCATTAGCCAAGAAGAAGTAAAGTTGGTTTTTATACTCCACTTTTCATTGCTCAAAGGATCTCAAAGCGACTTAAAATCTCCTTTCCTCTCCCCACAATTATCACCCTGTGAGGGAGATAGGGCTAAGAGAACCCTCAGAGAAACTGCTCTGTGAGAACAGAACTATCAGGACTGTGACTGGTCAGCTAGGTCGGGTGCAGGTCGGGTGACCAAGGTCAGCTAGCCGGGTGCATGTGGAGGAAGAGAGGAGAATCGAACCCAGTTCTTCAGATCCGAGTCCGCCGTCCTTAACCACCACACCAATCTGGCTCTCCTTGATGGAGGTTCTATTGACAGAGAGAGCCTCGATCTCCTGTTCCTGGACGGCCCGGCTGTTTTCTTCTGAGGCTCTGTGCAGAACTTTCTGGGCAGTCGTGTCCCTGGCCTGCCTGCCCCGTGTGGGACTCCAGGAGGAGCTGGGGTTTTCGCCCCAGCAGCTTCCTTCTCTCTGGGCTGCTTGACGCAACGGCGGAAGTTCGTTGCAATCCCGTTAGAGAAAGCTGTGAGCAAAGATCAGCGGACAAACTGCTGTCCCTTCCCTCTGCACGCACACGCACCCCCCCACACACACACACACTCACACAGTCGCACACACACACTATAGCCTGCCTAACAACAACAACACAATCCCTTACAGAAGTTTTAGCTTTATTATCTATCTATCTATCTATCTATCTATCTATCTATCTATCTATCTATCTATCTATCTATCTATCTATCTATCTATCTATCTATCTATCTATCATATTTATATACCGCCCTCCCCGAAGGCTCAGGGCGTTTTGCGCGGAACAAGAAACGACACAGGTAACTCCATTTATAGTAATAACAAGGTGATAACAACAATGACATTAACAGAATAACAACAATAATTTTAAAGAACGGTGGAAACTGCAAAGAGGCTCAGCTCAACTCATACGGAGGCCCAGTAGGTTGGGCGGATTTGTAGTAGTCGCCGTAGGAGGGAGGCTTGGGGGGCCAATGAGAAGCAGTGATTTTGGTCCACCTCAACCAAATGCCTGTTGGAGGAGCTCCCTTTTGCAGGCCCTGCAGAACTTTCCAGGCCTTCCCCTAAATCCACTTCTTCTGGCTAGTGGTCAGGCCTCCGACCAGCAGGGCATGGCCACTGATCCAGCAGCAGCATTAGTTCAAATTAAAAATATATTCACACAAACCCCAGCCCAGGGTCTCTGATTCACACATTACAGAGTACCTGCATTGGGTCTGGGGTCATTAGTCATTGTGACAGTGATACGTGAATGGCAGGGTCTCAGTTTCTATGCAGGGGGGCCCAATTCGGATCAGGATTGCACCCCATGGGGGGAAAAAGGGCTTCAGACTCCCCCCCCACCACTCTTTTCCCACCCTGGAATGTCTCTGTGGATGGGCAGGGGTAAGCATTGACCTACAGGGAAACTCCTCCTGGAAGACTTTAAGATTCTTCTTCCTAAGCATCTCTTTAAAAACACAGTAATCCTGGCAGAATTCGTATCTAGCAGTCCTGTGCATCCGCGGCTTGGGAGTTCACAGTCCCCCCCCCCCACTCCCAGTCTTTTCTGCTTCTTTCCCCCCTTGAGTTCCTGTGTCTTACTCCACTGTCTGCTCTGGGTTGTACGCCCATTGAGTCTCCTACTTTACAACACCTCCTTCCCAGCAGCTTCTCGGTCTTCTGTAGGATCAGCGGGAGGTTTTTAACCACAGCAAACCGACGGCTCTTCCCTTGTTAGAGAAGCTGATCGAGGAACGCTTTGTTGCTTCCAGCTCTGTGGCCAGAGGAGGTGGAGTGCTTGTGGATATCCCGTTGTATTGCAGAGCTCAAGTTGTTAGGGCCAGAGGTTTCGCGGCAGTAGGGCCAGAGCAGGGCAATACAGAAAGCTAATTGGAGTCTCCCTGTGTGGAGGCAACATAGTTCCAAGAACTCTGTGCTCAAGAAGAAGAAGAAGAAGAAGAAGAAGAAGAAGAAGAAGAAGAAGAAGAAGAAGAAGAAGAAGAAGAAGAAGAAGAAGAAGAAGAGTTGGTTCTTATATACCGCTTTTCTCTACCCAAAGGAGGCTCAAAGTGGCTTACAGTCGCCTTCCGATTCCTCTCCCCACAACAGACACCCTGTGGGGTGGGTGAGGCTGAGAGAGTCCTGATATTCCTGCTCGGTCAGAACACTTTTATCAGTGCCGTGGCGAGCCCAAGGTCACCCAGCTGGCTGCACGTGGGGGAGTGCAGAATCGAACCTGGCATGCCAGATAAGTCGGCACTCCTAACCACTACATCAAACTGGCTCTCAAGAATAGAGGACACTGGAGGTCCAAAGGCATCTGAGGGAGAGGGTAGTATGGTTCCAGAATCTGGGAGGCTGGGGATCGAATCCCGCCTCGGTTATGAAAGTTCACCAGCTGACTTTGGGTCTCTCAGCCTAACCTACCTTGCAAGGCTGTTGTTTAGGTCAAAGGAGAGAGAACCATGCACTGCCCTGAGGTCCTAAGAAGAGGGGTGGGATGAAAGATTAGGCTTGGTTAGAAGCAAAATGCATAACTGGACAGATACTTTCAAGTGGATAGCCGTGTTGGTCTGAAGTAGCCCAAGAAAATTTGAGTCCAATGGCATCTTTAAGATAAACAAAGATTTCTTCAAGGCGTGAGCTTTCGTGGGCATGCACACTTCCAAAGGTCTTAAAAGGTGCTATTGGACTCAAATTTTGTTGGACAGATACTTATCATGGATGCTTTAGCTACTCCTGCCTTGAGCAGGGGGTTGGACTAGATGGCCTGTTTGGCCCCTTCCGACTCTAGGATTCTAACTCGGTGTCCCCTGTGGCCTAATCCTGCAGGACTTTTCTTCTGGCCAGTCTCCATTCCTTTCCACGGAGAACCTGCCACTGTTGCCGGGCCACGGCTTCTCAAGGGTGAGGCCCTGGCACAGGCGGCCTGCCTGGCAGCCACATGTGTAGCTCTTTGGAGCCCTCAACTCTGGCTCCTTCTGCCTGTGGGTTGGATGTGGTGACTTCACATAAAGGACATGTGCTGCTCACATGCCAGCAGGCACTTTCCCCTGTATTGTTTCACATATTCCAGAGAAGCCAGGCTACTTTCAAAAGAAGACACCCCCCCCCCCCGATGTACCTAGAGGCAGGGCAGTATAGGGTTAAATTATTGACCAGGAAAGGCTGTCAGAACAGAGTTCAAATCTCCACTTTCCCTGCTGAACAAGTCTTTTGCAGAACTCAGCCTACCTTGCAGGATTGTTCTGCAGAAAACATGGAGGACAGGACTGAGAGTTACCAGCTCTGGTTTGGGAAATACACTGAGGTTTTGGGGGTTAAGCCTGATGAGAGCAGGGTTTGGGGAGGAGAGGGCTTCAGTGAGGTACAAGGCTAACGAGTCCGCATTCCGGAGTGGCCCTTTTCTCCAGGGGAACTGACAGCTGCCGCCTGGAGATCCACTGTAATGGTGGGAGATCTCCAGGGACCACCTGAAGGATGGCATCCCTAAGAGAACCTGTGACTCTTGAAGGGTGTCAACCGTGTGATCCCTTGTGCTCTTTATGTTCGAAATCCATCCCAAACGCCCCATTCATTTCAATGGGGCAAAGCAGCCATGTGCCCATTGAAACTAACTTCTCAGGGCGTGTCTCTCTCCCAAGTGCCATGCTGGGCATAAAGCCTAGCAACGCTGGCCCTTCTCACCAAGGCCTGCCGCTCTTCTGCAGCAAAGAGCTTTCTCAGATTGCCCAACTCAGGGCCAAGCAGACCTCCCCCTCCTCTTCCACCAACCAGCTCCCGGCAGGAGCTGACTGGATCGATGGTAGAGCAGGTGATCGCCTCCTTCCCACTCCCTGATGGAATGATGAAACAATTCCTTTGCCCTTCTCCTCAAAGCCAGTTGCCTCCCAGCCATCACCGAAGCTTCAGGGAGGTATTCACCAGCTCTTTAGCGACACTTTTTGCTTGGGGTGGGGGCTGGTGACTATCAGAGCTACCATCTCCCAGGACGACATTTCATTTCTGGAAGCCTTCTTCACGCTCCCCTTGAATGACACATCAGCCAGGGCCAAGGGATGAGACTTTGCCCTCTAGTCCAGGGGTAGTCAACCTGTGGTCCTCCAGAAGTTCATGGACTACAATTCTCATGAGCTCCTGCCAGCGTTTGCTGGCAGGGGCTCATGGGAATTGTAGTCCATGAACATCTGGAGGACCACAGGTTGACTACCCCTGATCTAGTCAACAAGGGTGCTTTCTTTGACTCTCACCTATTAGCTCTAGTCTGCTAGGGCCAACCTCAAACTGTCTTCATATGGATCTTGCTACTTCACTCAAGAGGCTGGCACTGCTTGTGTATGGGGGGGGGGGCGTTCCTCTATCCAATGGAGGAAGGGCCTCTTCCCTTTGGGATTCTCTGATTTACACCGAACACGACTTGTCTTTTGGGGACCGAGAGAGGTGCACACAGCTGGTCTTTTTGCACGTCAGGGAAGCAGCTTCACTTGTTCTTCCAAAAAAAAAAACACACACACGTCGAAATAGGAACAGCCTAGACCTGTCCTACTACAAAGCGGGGAACTAGGGGAGAGGCAGGAAAATGACAGAGAAGTCAGGAACAAAAGCTGAGAAGTTTAAGGGAGAGGTGCTAGTTTCTCAGATAACTACCCTGTGCTGGTGTGTGACCCTATCAATAAAGACTTTGAGATAACTATCACATTTTCGCACTGGAAACCCAAATGGGAAAACTATCGAGTTATGCAGGAAGGGGCTACGAGACAGAAATTCGGCTAGGGAGCCACCTGACCAAGATGGAGCCCTGTGACTATAAGGTGCTTGGTCACCCCATGACTCGGTCCTTGCACAGGGGACACCTTTACCTTTTTTGCAGCCGCGTGGGAGTGGAGGTGATTTGGACAAATCGGAAGTTGAGAAAAGTAATCTAGTTTCCCCTTTTGCACCCGGAATCCCGGAAAGCAGAAACCAAACGGGAAGATGTCCGTTAAGGCAGAATATCTGCAAGTACCTTTATTTATGAATTTTAAGTCAGAATGTAAGCAGTCTGTAAAGGGCTTGGCTCAATCCAAACACCTCTGGCTAGCCTACGTTTCACTCCTGCCCTCTTTTTGCATCAAAGAGCCCACTCCTGCTAAAGTCTCAAGTTCCATTGGGGTATGCCCCTAAGTAAGCATGTGTAGCTTTAAAACTACAAGCCCTTAGAGATTTTTTTTTTCCTGGTCAGACTCCCCATATACAACTTCTTTGTTGCCTTTTTAAAAAGCCACCAATTCTCCCAATACCTGGTCCCCAGAGATGATTTGTACTCGTCGCAGGCGAGCAGACCAAAGGCTACTCGCAGAGTTGGTCTTCTAAGATAAGTTTGCCAAACACTTAAAACACGAATGTGAGCTTGCAGCTCTTAAGCAGTCCAAATCAGTTAAAAATGCGCTCTGGCGTGTTAAGTGAACCTCCTTCTGCATAAACATGTGTGGGATGGGGGTGAAAAGTCTGTTTAGATTATTCATGCCTTAATCATCCTTAAAAGAGGGTATTTTTGGAATATGCTGACCTTATGGGACTGCATGATGCTTTGGGGGGGGGGGGTGGAGGGGAGATCAACAACTGCAGACACAGAAAGAACAGTTTGTATTGACTACCATCGTGTAAGCACATTTAGAGCTGGGAGAAGTTCCTCATAAGCAGGGGTGCCTGGGGTCAAATGAAAGGAAGAGAGGAGAGACATGCTTAATGCACCGCACTTAAAATGCCTGGTTAACTTCTTTCTCTCCAAATCTCTCCCTTTCAAACACCAGCGTGGACACATAGTTAAAAGCCCTCTGTGATCACCAGAGAATGCAATACTGGCACGGCTCATTAGTTACCAATTAAAATCTCATTAAAACCTCACCTTTCAATTTGAGCCGGACTACCGTATCAGCAGCAATGGACTCCCCGTGCTTAGACCTCTACAGGGATTTTTCCTGACATAGAGAAGTCATCCAGTAGTAAAATACTCTAGCAGAGGGACTTTTTTCTTGGGGCTCCTGTGGACACATGCTTAGGATGGCATTGCGCACATGCTCATAGGTTTGTTAAAGAAATGGACACATGGAAAAATATGACAGGTACTTAATTTCTGGAGCTGTTCCTTCAGGGTCAGTGAAACTTACACACAAGTAATGCATTCAATAGATCAGATAGATTCAAATGGGTAGCCGTGTTGGTCTGAAGTAGCACAATAAAATCAGAGTCCAGGAGCACCTTTATCTTTGTTGGTCTTAAAGGTGCTCCTGGACTCTGATTTTAATAGATCAGATAATTCCCCTTCTGGGATTTGAACTGCACAAACCCCTTTGAGGTGAGGGGGAGTGTTACCAGGGTCTCACACAGTACTCATCCCTTCCCCCCCCCAATCCTCTTGACAGGGGCAGTAGGGATCAGAGCTGAAGGGACAAAGGTGCAAACAGAAATCCATTCTGCTCCCCCTTTCTCACCTGGAATCCCCGAAAACAGAAGCCAGACAGGAAGATGCAAACTATGGCAGACTATTGGTGTTTTATTTAGGAATTGTAACAAAGAATTTAAACATTCTGTATCATCTGAGTTCCAAAATACACCCTTTCCATATAAAAATGCATAAAATTTCCAGGTGCGTCACGCTAATGAGAAATCAACAACATGACGTTCTTCTCCCTGGTGCCAGCACTGAAAATTGGCTATTTAAAAAAAATCACCTCCATGCTAAATTCTTAGTGGGAGATGACCCCCCTCTTCCGCCTTTGCCAGCTTTCGAGGGGCAATCGCCCACCCATGGGAATGGCTCGGTCAACTCCAGAAGAGAGGGAGGCTGGAGAGGGGGGACCTGTCCATAGGAGGAGGCTCCAAGCAATAAAACACAAAAGACAAACAGCAACCAGCGAGAGGACCTCTTGGCTTTCACAGTACAGAAGGCACAGATTTGGGGGTGGGTGGGTGGGTGGGGTGTGCGCGCGAGGCGGGTAATGGGGCTGAAGTTACTAAGCAGAGAAAAGGAACAGGTTTTTGGCATGTCAATACCCGCATCCATCGGCGTTTTCCAGGCTTCAGTTTTGTGCTCCGAAGCAGTTCTAAACGTACAGTACAGGGAGAAAAATGCTGGCTTGGGGTTGGGCGGCCCAGTCCGAACCCGAACTCCATTCCGGGGCGCCGGTTGCCCTTCCGAGTCCCGACTTTCCAGCGCCGACCACGGAGACGAAGAGGCGAGCCCCCCCCCCCCCCCCCCCGGACCTTCCCAAGGTCTCAATTGCACGCGATCCCTCCTGGCACTCGCAGAACTCCTACCGTCCCGTCCCCCCCGCTGTCCCCAGGCTCCTCGGCCACCCGACGGGCTCAGTCTTGGCTTTCGCGGGGTCCCGCCTCGCCCGGGGTGGCCCCCAGAGTCCTAACCCTGACCGCCTGCGCCTCTAAGGCCGTGCAAACGGGGCTCAGCCCCGGCCGCTTTGCTCCAGGTTCCGTCGACGCCCGCCCGCCCGCCAGTCCTCGGGGCGAAGGGCTGCCCGACGTGGCAGCCTACCTGCCCGCTCCGCGGGCCTTGCCAGCAGGAGGGGCGGGCTGGGCTGGGCTGGGCTGGGCCGGCGGGGGCTTCAGGCGCAGGTGCCCATGGCCTTGACGAGCGAGCTCTCGGGCAGCTGCCGGAAGATGCCGCGGAGGGTGTCGAGCTCGCGCATGAGCTGCTCGACCCGCTTGCGGAGCCGCTCGTTGTCGGCGCTCAGCTCCAGCACCTTCTGCTGCGTCTCGGCGTTGCGCTGCTTGGCCTTGTCGCGGCTCTTGCGCACGGCGATGTTGTTGCGCTCGCGGCGCACGCGGTACTCGCTGCTGTTCTTGTCCAGGCACTTCTTGCCTTTGCCCGACGACGCCGCGGCGGCGTGGAGGCGCTGCTCCTGCTGCTGGTGGTGGTGGTGGTGGTGGGCGCCGTGCGGGCTGGGGGCCGGCGTGGGCGGCGGCGTGGGCTGGCCGCCCGGCTGCAAATGCACCGTCGTCTGGGCGCAGTGCGCCGCCTGGTACTGGAGGTGGCTGCAGGCGGCCTGCGGCGGGTAGAGGGCGGCCAGCGCCGCCGCCTCGTCGTCCTCGTGGGGCTCCTGCTTGATGAGCAGCGGGCGCAGGCCGGGCAGCGGCGCCTGCTGGGGGTGGTGGCCGGCGCCCAGGCGCTCGTAGGCCGCGCCGCCCTCCAGCTTGTCCGCGTAGCCGTAGAGCGCGCCGCCGCCGCCCGGCATGGCGCACTCGAGGCCGCCCTTGGCGGCGCGCTCCTGCTGCTGCTTGCTGTGCTGGAAGAGGTCGGCCAGGAACTCGTCGTTGAAGGCGCCCGGGTCGATGTAGGCGCTCAGGTCGATGGAGTTCTCGTGCTCGCAGATGTCGTGCAGCTCGGCCGCCGGCAGGTAGCCGTAGCCGGGGCCCGCCAGGGGGTGGCCGCCGGGCAGGTGCGCCGAGGAGGCGGGCAGGGGCTGGGGCCGAGGCTGCAGGGCGCTGCTCATCGGAGGGCGCGAGTCCGCCTCGTAGAAATTGCCCAGCTCCATCGAGGCGCTAAACCGAGTCGCCGCCGCCGCCGCCGCGCATGGTGGGGGGAGCGCCCAGGCTCGGCTGCGACTTGCGTTGCTTGGCTGTGCTCCCCCCGCGCCGCGCACCGGGACTGCCGTCGGCGCTGTCGGATCGCTCCCGGCCTGCCTTCCCCGGCCCTCGGCCTCGCCTTTATAGCCCTCCGCTCGCCCTCTAGTGTCCAACCTCCTGCCTGGGAACTTTGACCCGCCTCGCCTCCTCTTGGCAGGGGTTGGAGCCCCGACGAGACCTCCCCAACCGCCGCCCCTCGGCCCGCCCGCCCGCCTCCTCCTCCTCTCCTCCTCCTCCGGGCTGGCTGCCTGAACGGGCCCAACGCCAGGCCCCTGGAGGCGGTTCGGGAGGCGCACGGACCTGCCTCGGAGGACGGAGGAGCGGGGCCCCGACGCGCGCCGGAGTCGCTCCGGCATAGCTCCGCCGGCAGCTTCACACACGCGCACGATACCAACCCCTCCCCCCCCCCAATCCCGTAGCCCTCGACTCCCGTGTAACTGAGGTGGGCTTCCTCGCTTTGGGAAGGGGATGTCACAAAGGTGTGCTGAGGCGTGGAGGATAAGGGGACCAGATTTTAACATTGGTAAAGCAGGATACCATTGACCGGGAGCAGGGGGGGGGGGGTGATTAAAAATGTGGTCTACCTGGAGCAACAAAAAGTTTCATAGAACGCATAGAATGCAAAAATAGTATTATAATGTATATATTTTTAATTTCAACATAAGTACAAGTTGCCAGGTACTCCCAGATGTCCCTCCAAAAGTGGGACAATCTGGTCACCTTAGTGGAGGAACATTTCTCCATTCCAAATCCCCCCCACCTCTGTTCCCTAAGCGCACTGTCACCATGCTCACGGCAGGACCCCAGACGGCCCATGCTCCGGTGAGAACTTTAAAAAAAACCCTCCGGCCATGATCAAGAACCTGGTGTAGGAGCCCTTCCCGGTCAAATATCTGGTGTTGTTGGGATCTTGGCCAGTCCCCCTTTACCCCCCCCCCCCCCCCGCCAGGCAGATTTAAGTCGGCCAGAGTCGGCTTAGAGACCTGGGGGCACTGATAAGGCATCTTCAGGAAGTGCTTAGAGAAGTCCAAGGTACTTTCAGCAAAGCATTCCAAGGGGGGGAAGGTGCTTATGCGTGCACACATGCGCTCCTACCAACAGAAACGGCCATTGCTTCAGCGGCCACTTAAAACACTCCATTGTTCCCAGCCTTTACGCCACATGCAAATAAATCAGCAGGCTGTCAGGCTCAGGCCACCTTTCCCAACTTTTAGGCATGTGCAGCCCGATCCCTTGTGGGCACGCTCGGAAGTAAGGCTTGCTGCAAACGAAACATGCTTAGAATGGTGACCCTGCCGCCTGAAAGACTGCAAATGCGCTCCAAAGTAAGTCAGTCATGCTGAGCTCCCTGTACAGTAAGTGTCTATAGAAGGAAGAACTTAAAAAAAACATACCCTGCTTTTTGCTCCCCGATGGTGGGGTTGAGTGAGCTCTAATAGAACTGCGCTGCAAGAACAGCCCTAAGAGAACTATGACTCGCTCAAGTTCACTCAGCTGGCTGCATATGGAGGAGGAGTAAGAAAGTGAACCTGGCTCTCCAGGTTAGAGGCTGTCCCTCTTAACCACTACACCATGCTAGGATTTGCACAGGGCTGCTGTATAAACTGGCTTGAATTGGTTGCCTAAATCGAAGCTTTATGAACAGTGCCGAACACTCTCAAGCAGAATCCCCCCCCCGCCCCCAGCCACAGTCTTATAAGGAGCTAGAAGATCACCTGGATAGCCCAATCTTGTTAGATCCTGGAAGCTAAGCAGGGTCTGCCCTGTTTAGTGCTTGGATAGGAGACCCTCCCACCTCTCAAGGAAGTCTCAGGTTGCCACTCAGAGGCAGGTAATGGCAATGCCTGGGAAGCTGGCAGGGGCTCATGGGAATTGTAGTCCATGGACATCTGGAGGACCACAGGTTGACTACCCCTGCCCTAGGGGGTCACCCTAAGTAGGCTGCCGTTTGCCAGCGCTTTCTACTGGAGGATGCAGCCTGTGCTCAGTAACGTTTGGCCCACCTCCAGTTGCACCTCCATGTCGCCGGGAAACTGACTTCTACAAGCTGCTGCACAACAACAGCCGCAGCAATTTCCTCTCGCAGTTGTCAGATTTTGGCACCAGATGCTGCTGCAGATTTGGGCCAATGCTGGATTCCGACTCAGTCCAGCCATGTTTTTTAAAAAGTTACAGAGTGACAGGGAGTTTTGACAAGCAGGCAATTTTCTGCCAGTTTGGCACCTGGGATTCCTCCCTCTGCCAAGCGGAGCAGCACTCCCGAGTGCACAGATCACATCAGAGATACCCTTGAAATCCTCACAAGTACCCCTGTAAGGTAGGCCAACATGGTGCACGCAGCAGAGGCGGCCTACACAGAAAAGGCTTGAATGGGGCACTTCTTGTTGGGGACTCGGTTTCTTAGGCATGTGGATATCACCAGCTCTTTTTATACCATACTGAAGCAATCGTTTGACTGTCATAACTGGATAGTTTGACCCCTGGCCTGGTTCAAAACAGTGAAAATTGAAGAAGCCTGTCTCAGTGTCGTGTAGCCAGGAGATCTGAAGATGGTCGGACAACCAGGTTAGTGCCGTTTGGAGGTGGTTTGCCATTTCCTGGCTCCTCGCTATGACTCCTGGTGTTCCTTGGGGGATCTACCACCCAAATCACTGGAGATCTCCCATCCAAATGCTGGCCAGGGTTAGCTGATGGGATCTGGCTTGCCTGGGCTAATGAGGTGAGGGCACAGAGGGATAAACCAGTTGCCAACAAACAGGGCACAGAGCCTAAGGCCCTTCCATGATGTTGCCTTCTAGACTAGATATTCAGAAGTGTACTGCCACTGGACATGGAGTTTTTGGTAAGAGGCTAGGAACTACTGATGAACTTGTCCTCCCAGAATCCATCTAACACCCCCCCCCCCAAAAAAAAAGCCATTGATACTGGTGGACGTCACTATTCCCTAATGTACTTACTTAAGGGGTAAAGAAGTATTATTGCCTTTTGCCAATTTATTGCCCATCATGTTCCATATTGCCCAAGAAAAGGTGTTTGAGTCTAGGAGACTTGTAAGGATCTATCTCACAAAGAGCAATCCTAAGCAGGTCTGCTTGGACTCCTAGGCAGGTTTATCCTAGAGAAGCGTTCCTCAGTTTGCACTGATAGTGTTCCGCCACTATATTTTGGAAGCACAAGTCGTGGAAATACACGCCAGAGAATGATGCCTGCTTGGCCACTGGAATACATTAGTTCCTTCCAAGTGATGACAGGAAAACGCTTGGTTTCCAAATGGCCGTAAAAAATGAATCAAATTAAGAATTACCAATTGGTTATGACACAATGGTTTTTACAAGGTGCCTGCAAACCAGATGGCTAAATGCATTAATTGTCTGCCTAAATGGCCATAGAAATGCATAAGGATCATTGGGATCCTGAATAGTTAATTGAACAGAAAAGGCCAAGAGTCCTTTGGTTTGGTTACAGGAAAACACAGTTTGCCCCCAAGGAACACAGGGGTAATTTCAGCCAGCTTCTCTAGTCCAGGGCAGAGTCTGCACTTCCTTTCTTTATTCCATTGTCAATCCTGCTGAATTCAGATCGCTTTGAACTCGGGTCTTCCTCTCCCCCCCCCTCCCCATTGAAACAGGAAAGTCTTCTGCACGTGGTTAGGGTAGTTCAGAAGGGGGGGGGGGAGCCAAGCCTCTTTCTTTCTTTTCTTGAAGGGAGGGGGGTTATTATTAATTATATAACTAAGCAACCTTAAAATACAGCATCACATTTAAAAGTGAAAAGGGTATCTAACTAACGAGATTATATTGTTAGTTAGATACACTTTTCACTTTTAAATGTGATGCTGGATGTTAGGGTTGCTTAGTTAATAATAATAATAATAATAATAATAATAATAATAACAACCACTTTGATGGAGAATATTATCCACTCAGAATGCACTGGGATCTGACAACTTCTGTTATAGATATTTGACATCCAGTTTTG
Source organism: Paroedura picta (assembly GCF_049243985.1). Taxonomy (NCBI): domain Eukaryota; kingdom Metazoa; phylum Chordata; class Lepidosauria; order Squamata; family Gekkonidae; genus Paroedura; species Paroedura picta. The sequence continues at coordinate 21,706,192 of NC_135382.1, read as the reverse complement.
GAAACATTTTCTTGTTCATAATCAGTTGCCTCCATTATGTGTATACAGGTATGCCCCCATTACAGGTATACTCCGTTACAGGTATACCCCCAACATTCTTCTCCACAGAATCTGGACTGAATAACAATCACACCATTCATTTAAATGTCTGTTCTTTAAAATGTATCTAAAAATCCCATTGTTTTATCAGCCAAAATTCCATTATGTTTTATCAGCAACAGATAGATATATTAATAATATAAAATTGTTTCATCTAATAAATAAGGAGAGGGGCAAGTAAATAAAATCGAGTTTATTACCACAAATAATGGCTGGAGATTATAGGAAACAGGAACAAGGCCCAAGAAATGAAATACATTCAGGGTAGTGTCTTATCTGTTTTATCTTTTTATTGATTTCACCATTTTATCAGAGTTTTATGTTACAACTGTGGCACACTGCCCTGAACCTGACTGGAGAGGGTGGCCTATAAATCAACAACAACAACAACAATTCTGCAATGCTAACAAAACATTTCTACTTTCCCTATCTAAATACTGCTTGCACTACTCCTATTCCTACCAGTAATAAAAAAACTCACTGTTTACTAGGAACAGTAGTAGAAGAAAAATTAGGATCACGTGGCACATAATAGTTTGACAATTCTCCTTTCTTACATGTTGACTTTTGAAAAGGTGAAAAACAGCCAGGAAAAGCTAGGAACAAAAGAGCAGTAAGAGCGCATGGCTACCTAACCACTTTCATTCTCTCCCTACTGCTCCCGATCAAAATCACCCTCTAGCTGTCTTTCTCTTTGCAAAAGGAAAGATGGGATCCTCCCCCCCCCCAATGACTTGCCATTTGCTGGTGAAAAAGCAGTGTGAGGAGTGCTGAGAAACCACCAGAGTGAACAGGGTTAAACAGTCTCCTCATTTGCCCTCTCTCCTTTCCCCTGGCAGGCTAGGCTGATTTTGGCTTGGGGAAAAAAATAGTCCTCAGAGCTCCCTCTAACGTACAGTTTGAGCTTCAGACTTCATCTTACAGCAAACTTGCTCAGGTTTTTATTCTAAATCTGGACTCAGCACCAAGGAGCCAGTTTCATTAAGGCAACTATCTGAAGAGCGATATAATTTCCCTCAATAAATCCGTGACTATCTGTTACAGTTCTTCTATTGCCCGAAAGGACAAACTGTTCATGTGCTGGAACACCAGTGTTTTACAAGCATGGGGCTCAATCCCATGCTGAGTCGTGATCCAGATGTGTCCTCCAGTGCTTTGCATTGCTCCCCCCCCCCACCACTTATGATTTATGACAAAGGCATAACACTTAAGATAGAAATAGACTTTGTTCTGCACACCAAAGAAAAGTAAACAACGCATCGTGTGCTAGCACGCCTCTACCAGGATGGGGAAATTGCTGAGAGTTCGTATTCCACCCCCGGAGCTATAGCTGCCTCTGCATGCCAGCTCGAAGAACCTATGCTCGCTGGATTTCTCAAAGCCCCATGTGTCCCTTTTGCCACACCAGTGAGAAGGGAACTATGTACCACTCTTAGGTGAAATCGCTTGAAGGCCAGGTTGTGCTCCAGCTGCCTCTCTGGTTTAGGCACAGGTAATGATAATCACTTTTTTTTTTAGTGCCCATGTCTCCCCCTCCCCCAATGAAATTACTCACATTCTGGAAAGTAAAATAATGCTATTGTATCTTTGGTCACCCTTTGGGAAAGCAGAAATTGTTACAAACCCAGGTGGTATACCACAACTAGAAGTAAAGCTTGATTTAAAAATGGGTGGGGGCCGAGGTGGCCCCCCAGCTCCCCAGTGACTAGCATCCTGGACAGACCAGCATAGAGTGCACCTGGTTGCCCCTCCCCCTCTCGGTGGCATGAGGTCAGGAGAGTGGCGGGGCTGATATGAGTGTACCTGCTTGACTTTGCCCCTGCTCTCGGTGGCAGGAGGGCAGGGAGAGTGGTGGGGCCAGTGTGTAGCATGCCTGCTTGGCTCTGCTTCCATTTTTGATAGCAGGAGGCTGGGGAGAGTGGCATGGCTGAAATGGGGCAGAGGGTGCTTGGACAGCTGACTACAGCTCCCTGGCTTGCCTGGTATCGGCTCTTTCTGGTAAGTGTTGGGAAGCGGCACAGAGGAGGAGAAGGATAGGAGCGGGGAAGAGCCTTTGATTGGCCTTCATTGGCCTTCAGTGGTCAACTGCCTTCAACCTATTGGGGGCATGTCACCCAGCAAGGGCCAATCAGAGGCCTGGCATATCATCGGAAGAATCGAACACTTTTAATGTGGTATGATGAAGATAGTGATTGCCTCTCCTGAGTAGGCGTAGGAAACAGAATCACAGAATCATAGAGTTGGAAGGGGCCACACAGGCCATCTAGTCCAATCCCCTGCTCAACGCAGGATCAGCCCAAGCATCCTAAAGCATCCAAGAAAAGTGTGCATCCAACCTTTGCTTGAAGACTGCCAGTGAGGGGGAGCTCACCACCTCCTTAGGTAGCCTATTCCACTGCTGAACTACTCTGACTGTGAAATTTTTTTCCCTGATATCTAGCCTATATCGTTGTACTTGCAGTTTAAACCCATTACTGCGTGTCCTTTCCTCTGCAGCCAAACATGGCAGCTGTCTTTCAGGTCGGGTTGCTGGGACCCCCTAGCTACCAATGTGTATGTGTGTGGGTAGAGTACATGCTTTTTTGACATTCCCCATGCATGCTCTTGTGGCGCAGAGTGGTAAGGCAGCCGTCTGAAAGCTTTGCCCATTGAGGCTGGGAGTTCGATCCCAGCAGCCGGCTCAAGGTTGACTCAGCCTTCCATCCTTCCGAGGTCGGTAAAATGAGTACCCAGCTTGCTGGGGGGTAAACGGTAATGACTGGGGAAGGCACTGGCAAACCACCCCGTATTGAGTCTGCCATGAAAACGCTGGAGGGCGTCACCCCAAGGGTCAGACATGACTCGGTGCTTGCACAGGGGATACCTTTATGCATGCTTTCCCTGCTCCTGTATTGACTTATTCCCCACAGTGAGGATGTGTGAATGTGCAATTATGCCAGAGTTGTGGGGATAAAGGACTTTCTGCTAGTCCCGATTGCAAACCTAGAATACCTGCTGTGTTTCTAAGCTACACATAATTTAAAAATGGTAACTGTGTTTCTCATCAGCCAGTATCCCCCATTGCATGTGCTCTTTCCCTGTCTGCCATTACCCCCTGCAGATGTTGCCTCTACAGTTGTATATACTGTTCCCAGAACAACCCCCAGCATGGACTAGAAGCAATTTACAAAGGGTGGTTCTGTGATTCCAAATCAGAAAAGATTATTTGAGCTTGTCAGCCCATTGCCAGAGTTTTGTTCATTTCTGCCTTCTGGATTCTTAGGTGCTGCTGCTTCTTTATCATCATCAGATGTCACCCACATGCATCTGAAGTCAGCCGTGGACTCCAGACGGCTGGGACTGCAGAAGTGCAATTAATCTGGTTCACAGGGGAGTACCTTAGAGACTGATTTCTGGTGGTAGGAGGATCTGTAAGTGACGGGAAGCTTAAGATGCAATAAATCAGCTACATCTTCATTGGAAAGTTTCCTTGGTGTGTACCAATTTAAACTTCCCCGTTGAAACCTGGGGATTGGATTGTCAGTGTCATTGGGGTTCTCTGGTAGACCTCCGTCCCCTCCAAAAACTATAATTACAAACAGGATAAAGAATAACTATTTAACTCCAGAATATATATATTTATATAACGTGGCAGGTGTGTCCCTGTTGGGGGCCCTGGAAAAAAGGGACCTGTGAAGGCTCCATATGTAAATACCCATGCCAATGGAATGACATCTCCCTGCTTCTGAAAAGTCCTTTTGGGAATGTGCTACTTATCTTGGAAATACACACACACACTTTTTCCCCAATAGCGTCCCAAAGTGGCTTCCTATCTCCTTTTCTCCATTTTATCCTAAGTTAGGCCGAATTTGCCTCCAAAGCATCCCTGTGTTGGTTACTTTGTCAATTAATTAGATGCTTATACTCTGCATTTCCCCTCAGTGTGCTTCCACTAGCAGCTACCACTATCATTCTCCCCTCTTTACATTTTACCATCTTAACAATGACCCTGTGAGGTAGATTAGACTGTCCATAGGTCACCAGGGGAGCAATACGCACCAGGTCTCACATGCTTTGCATGTGACACCCCCCACCACTGGGAACTTTTCAATGTCTGACTTCTTTACTGCTTCTGACACCAGGGATCACCTTGAAAATTGAATAATTTTCTAACCATTATTCTCTGCTGTCTACATAATTTCCTTCTCTTCCTTTGTAGCATCACAACAGCCCTGCAAAGTGGGTGAGGCTGAGTGTGAGACTGACTGAGACATCCAGTGAGCTTCAGCAGCAGAGTGGGGATTCAAATCTTGGTCTCCCAAATCCTTTTCAGGTATTTTGACCTCTATACCACACTGTCTCTCTGTTCTGGGGATGGTAGCAGTGAAGGGTGGGAGGAAGAGGTTGGGATCCAGCAGTTACGTCTAGACAAGGGGATTTGGGAGACACTTCTGGATGACTTTTCCAGCTGTTTCACCAGAGGCCATAGTTCAACCTCTGATTGACAGCAGAAGTTGCCGCTAGGTTCTGTCTCCATCCTGAACTCTTCCGTTTGTTTGAAATAAAAACAGTAGTGAGACAGCCTCCATGAGGGAATACTTATTAAAATGTCCATCTCCCTTCCCAGTTCACTTTGTTCCCACTTCTGATTTTCCCTCTGCCTCCTGTGAATTTCAAACCATCATCAGTTCTTACCTACATCCTCTCTTCCTTTCAGCTCTTCATCACAGTACCCATGATCAGTGAAATACAGGGGTTGTTAGTCAGGGCTTTAAAAAACCCACACTTTTATTAAATCAGCTATTATACCTCACCTCAGACTAGGCATGCGCAATAATTTTTTAAAAATTATTGCTTGGATTTGGCTATACTGGACCTGAAAAATAGCAGCATTTCTGCAAGTGCAATCAGTGTACTAGTGTCCAGCAGAACCCAGTGCCAAGTTGCTACTCGTGGCAAATGCCAGCTCAACACAGCTGCAGAATCACATTCCCAGCAAGGGAGAGGGGGCTTGTGAGGACAGCAGAACAGTGACAAACCCAACAGGATTCGGTTCACACCAGAGAATCTCTAAAGTGTAAACTGAAGGGGTGGGGGCATTTCTGCAACTTTGCATTTGTTCTGCTGTCCTTGCAAGCCCCCTCCCCCTTGCTTGCATTGTGATTCTGTGTTGCAGCCCTGTTGAGCTGGCACTTGCCACAATGGAGCACTGGGTTATGTTGCTGGGTTCTTCTGCTGGGCTGTGGCACATTGCACTGGTTCTGCTGTCCCTGCAGAAATGCCCCCTCTCCCTCCCCATCTACTTCAGAGATTCTTAGGTGTGAACTTAGGTCTGTTGACATTGGCACTAACACAGTGGCACTGGTTCTGTTGGGCAGCACTGCACTGGTCCTACTTCTGGGCTGGCCTTGCAAAAATGCCCCTTCCCCCATTTTCACTGCAGAGATCCTCTGGGACATTCTGTGGGGCTTGTATTGCTGCCTAGCTGTGTTCCACCATGGGGGTACCTTCTTTGGGTGCCGGTAAAAATTGGACTTCCTGGTCCAATCTTTTTGAAACTTGGAGGTTATTTCAAGAAGCTCCAGAAGATAGGCTACAACTTTGGTACCTCTACATCAAACCCTGCCATAACATCACTGAGTAGACGCAGGCTAGATTTGCCATTGACTTTAATGGAGCCGAAAATATTTGGTGTTCTTGAATATTTTCAGGATTTTTTCTTTTTTGGCTTTGCCTATATATCAGTACTGAATACAGATTAGAGAACCTGGATTTGGTATAGAAAATACCGAAAACACTGGAGAGGGCATTTTTTTGTATTTGTAAAGGTTTACTAAACCAAATGCACATGTCCATCTATTCGACCCCCAAAGGGGTCCCAACCCCCAGTTTGAGAACCACTGCTCTATAAAAATAAAGTCAGGTTCCACCCAGCTAGAAAGAAAGTCTGAAAATCAAGGATAAAAAATGAAAGGGGTCATGTAGGAGTAACCCGCCTCAAGCACAATTGCAATCTGGAAACACGAACATCGGGAAGCAAGGAAGAATCTCAACTAAGGATGTTTCCGTTTATGATTCTTAGGAAGAAATGGAGGAGAATCTCACTTGTTGCCCCTTTTGCAAGGCTTTGTCTCCTACAATTGCTAATTCCCCTATCATAAATGCAGGAAACAGGTCTACTTCAGGTAACAGCAGTTGCTCCTTCAAGTATGCTAAGGCAGGGGTAGTCAACCTGTGGTCCTCCAGATGTCCATGGACTACAATTCCCATGAGCCCCTGCCAGAGTTTGCTGGCAGGAGCTCATGGGAATTGTAGTCCATTAATATCTAGAGGACCACAGGTTGACTACCCCTGTGCTAAGGCATGGCTTGGCCACTGATGGCATACGTGGGGGTGGGGAGGGAGGCAAGTACTTACTGCAGGGGTGATTTTGGTCACCCTGCAATGACTTCACTTCTGGTGAAGTGCCAGAACCCAGAAATACCAGCATTGCACCGGAACAATGCTCTAGCACTTGTCCAGAAACTTTATGATTTCTACAGAACTCTTGGGTGAGTGCTAGGCCATCACTCCAGTGCAATGCTGGTGCTTCTTGGCTGCACTGGAAGTGACATCATCACACCCCGACCAAGATTGCTGTCCACCCCCTCTTGCTGGCCAGCTCCCACTAGCTGATCAGATGAATGTTGGCAGCATTGGAAAGAATTACTAGTTTGCCTGCTATCAATGGCCACTGGATAAGTCAGGGAATCTGACAAGTGTGAATTTGCCTGCAGTTGTAATCCAGGGGAAAAAGACATCCTGTGCCACAGGTGTCCATTTCAGGAATACTGATTTATGGGTGTACTTGCTGTAGTAGGTAATTGCCTTTGAAAAGTCAGTGCACTTCCAGTAAAAATAATAATAATTCATACCTCAAGTGCAATTAGATTTTTTATCTCCCCCTGTATAAATTGGTATGTGTTTCATCCGGACTGCAGAATTGAGCCAGTCAAAAAGCCAGCACTCCTACAACGCCGTGTGTCTTTGCCCAGTTTTTCCTGTTCTCATCCCTCAAATATCCTTTCTGGAAATGGCTGCAGCTTTCTGTCCTGCCCTGCCCCAATTTGATGTTTTGCTTAATAGCTTGTCTATTATGCATCACAAAATGTTACTCTTCAGTGCTTTGCATTACTTGGGAGAATGTTTATAAATGCCCTAATAATTATGGGTGTGGGGAATAATTTTCTTATGTCCTGCGATTAACAAACTTCTTGGAAACGTGCTCCAGACGTGTTTCTCCTGCACTAAGATATCAAAACCCCTCCCACCCTGGTTTGTGCCTTTGAGAATAAACGAACAGGCGTGGCAATGCCTAAAGCCTGGGAATGAGAAAAGGCAGCTCTTTTACCTAGCGGGTGTCACTTTTTTTCTAACCCAAGCTTTGAAAATCCAGCAGCAAAGGTGGAGTCTCAGCCGCAGGGTCATATTTTTGAACTACCATTCTTTGTGTGGGTGGCTGTGGATGGGAATTGGAAGGCCATGGTAATTGAGGCCCACAGACATCCGGAAAGCCACAGTTGGGCACCCCTGATATTATTATTATTATTATTATTATTATTATTATTATTATTATTATTATTATTATTATTTCAATTTATTACTCGCCACTCCCAAGTGGCTCGTGGCGGGTTACAGTAGTCTGAATAAAATCCCTATAAAACCCCCATTAAAATCCCACACATACATACATAACACAGTTCCAACTAATCACAGTAACAAAAAAAGAGATACGGCAGAAAAAACTAACTCAAAAACTATCATTCCCCCAGTAAAATCTCATAGAGGGCAGTGGGAAGAGGGGTGTGGTTGGAACCCCGCAAGCCGCCATTCACATCGCTCTATCCTGGAAGGGGGCCCATACAGATCTTCCTTGCTGTGCGGGACTGGTAGAAGAGTCCCTTTTTGCAGGCTTTGCTGAACGCTGGAAGTCTGTTTGGGTCATCATTTCAGTCACTGATATTCCTCATGATCTTCTCTGTATGGGCATCCATATTACACGTGTATAATGGGCTTACAGGAATTCTGCTTGGGTTCTGGAGAGAGCTGGCAAGTGGGATTCCCATGTGTTTCCCTGTGGCTGCACATGGGTGACAGCGAACGGCAGTGGGTTCCCTCCCTCTGCCCTCACCACACCAAATTGCATGGCAGTGTGGCGATTCTAACCAGGGTCTTCCAGAGCCTAATCACAGACACCAATCATTGCCCAGCAATGGTGCTTGATTCTGCTCCAGACAGAAACTCTAAAGATCCTAGGATGGCCATGTTCTCCCTAGCTACTGGCGAGGGACGGATGGGTTGGGGTTGCAAGATCCAGGTTCAGCAACTCTTGGAGACTTGGGGATGGAGCCTGGGGAGGACAGGGACCTCAGTGAGGTACAGTGCCTGAGAGTCCACCCCCAAAAGCTGCCATTTTCCCCAAAGCACTGATCTGTGTTGTCTGGGCATGAGCTGTAATTCTGGGGGACTCCAGGTCCCACCTGGAACTTGGAGTCCCTAAAAGAACCATTACAAACAGTTATATTAATTTGGCCTTTCTCCCTTGCTGCCCTGTATGTTTGTAATCTTCTTCCATCACATGGTAACATTTCTTTCTTTGTTTAAATCCAAAATGCACCTCTTCATGAATCCTCTGGCTTCATATATAAATGTTCAACTCAAACTGAACTGCAGCCTATTTCTGAGCAGTGTATTCATCCCTTATTATCCATCTCTTTTCCCTCCTCCTTTTGTAGCTGTCCTCTGTTTTTTTAAATAGTTAAGTTCCTTTCCCTATAATGTTCAGCATGGCTTCACCTAGATTGACAGTGCTACAGAAATAAATTCAACAGCAGCAACTTCATCCATCCTGAGATTAGATAGCAAAATAAAAAAGGCAAAAATGGAGCTGAATCCAAAATGTTTGAAAGATATTTTTCAGTTCCAGAAGGCTGAAAAAAGCCAGATGTGAGCACGGCTATTATCTGATTCTGACCAACAAGATGAAGTCATGGGAAACGTGAAAGTAGAAGCAGATGTACAAGGGTGAGATACAATCACAGGACACAGAAGATGAGAGGGTGATCAGGTAGAAAATGGGAAAGGAGGTCTTGCTAAGAGGGAATGGAAATTAGTGTGTCTCTTGCACAGGAGCAAGAGATGTTTGCAGGTGTCTACCACAAAGATTAGGTGGGAACTCCCTGATACCAAATGGCAGAGCAGGGGAGGGTTTAGCCTCTGAAGAAGTGGAGGATAAAAAATAAAGTTTTAAAAAGGTGTGATTAATAAAGAGGAAGAGAATATGAACTGGGTTTTCACTACCTGAAGGCGTCCAAAAGTGGCTTACTAAAATCTTTCCCTTCCTCTCCCCACAACAGACACCCTGTGAGTTAGGTGGGGCTGAGAGCACTAACAGAACTGCTCTGCACTAAGAGCTCTAAAACGACTGTGACTAGCCCAAGGCCACTGGTGGTGTTACACCACAGTCAGAGCACCTGTCTCAGTGCTCTGCTTCGTTGGATACTCAAGAGGAACCTTGTAGGCTAAATAAAGCGCTTAAGAACCATTTCCTCTATAGGTGATGGCTGCCTCTCCCATTTGCCACTGCTATAATTGCTTGTGGATGTAGACAGGGCCATTTCTGCAAGTGATTCAGAATGTTAGTTGGGATGCAGTGTAGAGACATCACTGCCAATCCAGCGGAACAGATAATCACAGCCCTGCAGTTTTGCGGTGATTGTGAAGGCGGTGATGTAGTGTAGGGGAGCCTTTCTTGGAAACTTACTGCCAACTTGGCATCGCATTCTGTGTATGAGCACTCCCTAAGGGAGCCAGTTTCAACCTTTTGACCATGGAGGACCCCAGAAATGATTTTTTCAGATTTTGAGGAACCCCAGAAATTATGTCAGCTGGCTACACAGGGTGATACACGGAACTCCCTTCCATGCCCCCTGTAAGTGACATGTTACAAGACGGGAGATCACCACCTTCTTTAATAGAAGAAGAAGAAGAGTTGGTTCTTATATGCCACTTTTCTCTATCCAAAGGAGGCTCAAAGCGGCTTACAGTCACCATCCCATTCCTCTCCCCACAACAGACACCCTGTGAGGTGGGTGAGGCTGAGAGAGTCCTGATATTCCTGCTCGGTCAGAACAGCTTTATCAGGGCTGTGATGAGCCCAAGGTAACCCAGCTGGCTGCATGTGGGGGAGCGTGGAATCGAAACTGGCTTGCCATATTAGAAGTCCGCACTCCTAACCACTACACCAAGCTAGCTCTCAATTAAATCTGTGGCATTACTTTTATCCCCATCATTTTCCTTTTCCTGCCTGCTCTTTGTGGCTACTTTACAACAATCCCCTTACAAAGTCTGCATATCTAGGAGGCAGTTTCCTGGCCAGGACACAAAAGATAGAATCTTGGGGGCTGACCAGCTATTGTCTGAACTGGAAGAAATCCATGGGTTTGGACGTTCTTCAGACCATCCTTGTGCTCATGTTAGCTTTCAGTTATGTCAGGGAGGAGCAGGAGCAGGGTTTGAGGAAGCTATCCCTTTTGGTTCCTTAGTACTGCCTGATGTGGAGCTAAAGGTATATGTTTCCCTCTCATCTCCAAAGAAGTAGCTCACGCACCCAAATCTCAGTGCTCTGCTTCGTACTTGAGGAACCTTGTAGGCCCTCACCTGTAGGGTGTAAGTCTTCTCAGGCAAAGATGACAATTCCCATCTGTTCCCTTTGTGTACATCTGCAGAACTATACAACCCTTTCTCAGCAGTGAATTGCATCTCCACTTGCTTGGCCATGGGATTGAGATGCCCTCTTGGGCTGGCAATGGCTTGTGAAGCTTTCCCTTGGATCTAATTGTTTATTTGGATGGGCCTGGGGATATTTGCTTTTCTGTTTGCACCTTCCAATTTTGGAATTGTCCTTGAGTTATTCCTGGCAGGTGGTATACTAAGGTTTTTTATGTCTGGATGTAGAAGGAGAAGTAGTTTTCCTCCTATGATTTAATCTCTTTCCTGAGGCCATAGTGCATTTTTAGAATAATCTATACTGCCCATTTGAATGGGCAGTAATAAAGCATGTATTGATGAAGTTGGCTCTGATCCACAAAAAGCTGATACTGGAATAAATTTGGTTTGACTTTCTGGTGCCCTGAGACCTCTGTTTCATTCTGATGTATTGATTACTTAAGAGCCTTTTATGAGTGAGGAGAACTGAAGAGATATTTTCCCCTGGGGCCATAAGTGTGCCAGACAGAGGAAAAAAAGAAGGAAACCATGGAGTGCTTAATAGGAGGCAGGATCTTTTGGCCTGAGAAATGGCAAATCTTTGAGACCAACTTGTTTGTTGTGCCAGGGGGGAAATGGATGTGTGGTAGAAGATAAACTCCCTGGTGAACCAGATGGGCCACCTCAGTGGCCATGTGCATGAGTATCAAACTAAGTAATCATGGACACAGAGCAGAGATTAGGGATTTCCTTCTAATTTCTCCTGCCTGGGCATCTGGTGAGGGTTGCATGGCAGAATAGGAATTCAACCTGGGCATTTCACATCCTAGTCCAACATTTTAACTACTACAGCAGTGCTTTGAAATACCCCCCCCCGGGTCTTTTAATTAACAAAAGCCAAAATGAAGGATTCAAGATTGTGAGAGTTTCTGTAGGGACAAAGACATTGGGAAAAAGTGGTGCTGGGTGCAAAATAGATTTTAAAGTGCATGAAAGCCTATTGACATAAGCATACATACAAAAAAAACAATACCTCTTTGAAGAATATGTTTATATGTTTATACTGGTACCCTCACCCTACTTCTCTGAGCTGTGTAAGGCGCTCCAGTGCCACCAGTGGGCTGGCTCCCTTGGGAACAGTTCAAGTGTGGATACCTCACCCTATATTCAATCACCTTATAATATTATTTTATTTATTAGATTTTTAGACCGCCCTCCCATATGGCTCAGGGTGGTTTACATATAACATCACAGGGTGATACACGGAACGACCTAAACATAACATAATCAAAAGTACTATCAACAATAATCCAACAGTGGTTCGAAATCAACACCATTACAGTGGTTTTGATCAACAACAATATAACAGAAAGGCAATTTAGATAAGGCCCCCAGAGAGGTCAGACTGGTTTAGGCCAAGGACTGGGTGTCTGAGGGGGACCTGGTGTTGGATGGTGTTGGGTTTGGTTAGTCTCAGGCATATGCTTGGTGGAGGAGCTCCCTTTTGCAGCCCTTGCGAAATTGTGGGATTTCAGGCAGGGCCCTGGTCTCTTCAGGGAGCTCTTCCACCAGGTGGGGGCAAGGATGAAAAAAGTTCTGGTCCTTGTTGAGGGCCTATGTGCTTCTTTTGGGCCAGGGATCACCAGCCAGTTGGCAGTGGCAGAGCGTAATGCTCTTTCGGGGGTGTAGGCAGAGAGATGGCCTCGCAGGTACACGGAGTCCAGTAGGACCTTTAAGACCAACAAAGATTTATTCAAGGCCTTTGCATGGATGAACTCTTCCTTGGATTACCCTGCTTCAATTGACCCTATAATATTGACACGAAATACTAAGAAACCACCTAAAAACAGCAAAATAAGAACTGAATTCACACAGCACTCTCCTTCACTTTGAGCCACTGGAAAAGGTACAATAGAAAGATTTGAACCAACAAAACACGTTGGCTGGGGGGGGGGGGGAAGCTCTCCATCCCAGGCATAATCATGTTATGTGAGAATTTGTGTGCTTAAAGAAAACAGGCTCCACACTTCATTAATGGATCTTTGAATTTGGGGGACTTAGCCCTTTTTGCGCGGCGAAAGAAGACTTGAGGTTAGGGAAGACGTCAGAACCCGCCAGCACAGAAGAACGCAATAACGATCTATGGAGAAGATACACAAACGCCTCCCCCCGCCCATAAACTACGCCACCCCCACGAACCCGCCTGGCCTCCTTTGAGAAGAAAAAAAAAAAAAACCCTTGCGAGGCAAAGCCTCTCATTGGTTGTAACACTTGCCTGTCCAACCGCCAGAGCGCGACGATTGGCGCTCCCCAACGACCGCCGCCAGCCATTGGCCAGAGGAGCCGCCAGTCGGAACGCGGCGGGCGAGAGTTGCATCATCTTTGCGGTGCACCGCTTCTTGATTGGCCGGGGCCGGTTTCGCAATCGCACAGCCCCCCCCCCCCCCGTTCTCTCCGTCGCTCCATCAGCCCTGAGAGAGAATTGAGAGAGAGGGGAAAAGAGTGGGGCCTGGCTGGGCCCGCGCCTCTCCCGCCCCCACCCCGGATCGACACCGGGCCAGGTACGGGGCTGGATGGGGCCGAGAACCCCGTGAGGGGAGAAGGGAGGGGGCGGGGCCTCCTGGGGGGGTGAGAAGGCGCTGTGGGGCGGAGTTGGGGGGGGGGTCCAGGATTGGGAAGAAGGGGAAAAAAGGGGGGGGGGAGGATGAGGGCAGCCCTCACCTGGGGGGGGGGGAGAGAGAAGCGGGCCTGGTTATGGCGGGGCGTCTCGGGGGCAGAGTTAGGGGGTCAGTGGTCGGGGCCGTCTCGCCTTTCCCTCCTCCCCCCCTCCTGGGGGGGCTCTACAAAGGGAAGCAAAACGAAAGTGGGGCTGAGAGGAGGCAGGAAGAGAGCGCGCGCCCGACCGCCCGCGTGGCTCTCTCTCTCTCTCTCTCTCTCTCTGAAGTCTGATGCAACCTCGAAGCAACTCCCCGGCCTGTCCCTGCTGGGATGAGCTCATGCTCTTGGCACTAGACGGAGATCCCGCAGAGCCTTGCACAGCTTGCTGGGTGGTGGAGTGTGTGTTTTTTTTGGGGGGGGGAGGGGGAGCGGAGGAGAAAAGGAAGCCTAAGGTGGTCGGCGGTGGGGTGGGTTGGGGTGGATAGGGGCTGGCGTCCTCTTAGACTTCCAGCTCCTCTCCAGATGACGGAGATCTGTTTCCTTGGAGGACATGGCTGTTTTGGAAAGGTGGGTCCCCGCCCCCTCCCCTGGCTCCACCCTCCCAATAGCCAGGAATTCTTTAACCCAAAATTAGCAACCCTATTCCCAGGCAGGGCCGTCATGAGCCCGCCACTCTTCAGGAGGTCCTCTGATGTCCTTTTTACTATTTGAACCAACTCTGCTGGCTTGTGAGATCAAGTCACCTGCCTTGACCTGCTTCATGAATGAGCAAGTCTCCTCTAGAGAAGCCGGTTCTGATCCTTTGCTATAAAGCTGGCTGAGTGGCCTCTGGACAGTTTTGCTTTCACTCTTCTTTCAGCCGAATACACTTCAGGGTTTTTTTTTTATGAGGGAAGGTAGAGCCATGTATTTTGTTCTTAGGACTTTGGAGGAAGGGAGAAATAGAATTATGCCACATATGGAGGGAAGAATTTATTTAATTTCTTTGCTTTTATATATGTGTGTCCACATTTCTCTGAGCATCTTAGCCTGATTCTCAATGAACAATGAAGGTGAAAAAATATTGATGCAATTTGAAACAACAGATATGAAATGATTAAGATGAGGCTAAAATAACATTCCATCCTCCCATAGGCTAAGGAGTAGTAGTAGAGCCTCAGTAGATGGGGCCTGGTTCAATTCCTGGTATCTCCAGTACAAAGGTCAGACGAAGTGATGTGAAAGATCTCCACACTTCAGACCATGGAGAGAAGCTGTCAGTCAGTAGACAATACTGAACACTACTGACCAAAGTTCTGATTCTAGATAAAGCAGTGTTATCTGTTGGTCATTTCTCTGTGGCCCTTGTCCCAGGTACCTTCCTCCTGAACTTCCATAGTGCAGCCGCACACAATAGGTACAATAAGGCCATCTACTTCCTGGAGGCAGCTTCAAAAGAGAACTTAACTGGTGCTCCATATTGTCTACAGGTTTGACATAGTCTTTGGAGATGTGTGATCCCAGTTCAGATGGGTAGGGGATGTAGTTTACTGGTGCTTTGCTTTGCTTGCAGGTTCAATCAGTGGTCTGACCCCCTTGATTGTGTAATACAGTTCGGAAAGTGAAAGCTGTAATATTGGTGACATCTAGAAAAGAAAGACTTCTGCTGTTCAGTCTCTGTGAAGCGTTGTTTATTGTAAGAACACTTTCATTTTCCATTGTAAGTATGGTGAAAAAGGTGAAAAATATTTTTCCAAGACAAGCAGAGGGAAACTTTGTTTATGTATATCAATATTTTGAGACTGCCTTCCCTTACGCAGTTGGCCCAAGGCTGTTTGCAAGTATGTGTAATAATAAAACTATAAATCAGAACACACATAACCCATATTGACAGAAATTAAATCAACAAAAAGTCTGCTGGAACATGCTCTTCTGAATAAGAGCTATTTTTTTCCCACCTCCATTGCCAGGGTATTCCAAAGCTACTGAAAAGCTGTAGAGCAGATCAAACCCTTCTGGCTGCAGGAATGAAGCTGGCACATGCCATGGGGGTCATAACAACAGCTAGCTATTCCGGGTTTATTTTAATTATTTTATTACATTCTTATATACTTCTTGGCAAAAGGTGCTGCACTGTATAAAATGAGATCTGTTATGCTTAGTGTTTCCCTAGAGATACTGAGAGTTCCGTTTGTCCCCTCAAAATACACTGCCCTCCTATTAACTGCTTTTGGAAACAAAGCGCAAATATTGTAGTATTCAGAAACTGTTGGGTCAGGAGCTCTCTTAAAGATACTGTATTTAAGTAAAATAATGGAGATAAAGCTCACAATAGTGAAAAATTGCTTCAATTGTTCCCCCTAAGCTGTGTGCATGGGTGGGTGCTCATTAACACAGGAAACTCCACTCAGCAGCAGACTGGCAGGGCAGGGTCTTGTACTGCCAGTTTTTAAGATAACAGCAGTTGTATTGGCTCAGGATGTGAACTGCTCCACTCAGTAAGGGGGAAAAAATTAGAGGGAACATTTCTGGCTTCTTATTTTTAGCAGTTCTCTTCAGGTTGTGGCTGAAGGGTTTAAAACACAAGCAGCCATGATGTAGGAGTATGGGTTTTGCAGTTGTGAAGTGCATGTATTTAAGCATATTCACATGCAGGCATGTGCTGTTATAGTTCTTGAATTTTGTGTATAATATGAAGTACTTTAAAATATATTTAAAGCATTTGAAACTTTGAGAAACATTTTGATGTCTCTTGGTTCAAATTGATGGGATCATTGAGGGCTGGCTTGATTGTAGGCTGTCATAAATCCATAATGGTTGACTGAGATAGTTGTGGCTGAGTTTTCAGATTCAGTTGAAACTTTTCATGCACAATGTTACTCTCATGCAAGTCCATCAAAGGTCACACAGCCTGTAGGCAGCCAATCTTTTTTTACAATTATCTCAAGATGATTGAGCTTTTGCACTGCTCCCATACCTGGTACATCAAGAAGCGTAGACAGATGTTGAAGAAACACCAACACCTGACCAAAAAGAGCCCTGTGAAGCCTGTGCAATTGGGGCCTAGGCTTTGTGACATTATTGATTTGTGCATGCTCTTAAAAAAAATGGATCACAGTATCAACCCCCCCCCCCCACTTTTCTAGGGTACTAAGAAATACCAGCATCATACTGGCAGGGGCTCATGGGAATTGTAGTCCATGGACATCTGAAGAGACACAGTTTGGCCACCCCTGTTATATAATACATCATTCAGATTTGTAGCCCATCTTTCCTTTAATATTCAAAATGATAAATTGGTAACTAATAATATAAAACCTTGAAGGAGCTGAACACACTATATAGCTTTATTGCTGCTACCACCAATGCCACAGTATGATTTTAATGAAATGGCAAGTCCTCAAAGGGTAGCAGCTAAGAGTGTCAAGCTAGGCTGGGGGGAAATCTTCCTGGGCCACGAAGCTCCCTCTTTAAGGCAGTCTCATTCTTCCATCCTAATCTGCCTCAGGCTGGATGTAAGGATAAACTGGAAGAGAAAAGAACAATGTCTGCTGCCCCCTCCCAAGTTCACTGAAGGAAGAGTAAAATAAACATGTAAGAGAAAACTTCATTTTTGTGCACTTAGTGCTTCTTAGGCCAATCCGTAGGCGAAATGAAGAGATTGGAGAGACCATGAAACTTTGTTCTTAGCTGGAAGTTACCTCTTAAATAATTATTTTATTGTTTGTCATAAAAGCTTTGAATTACATGATCCTGGGTAGTGTTATCATATTTGTAGCCTGCGTTTTTAGCAAAGGACTACAAATAAATACAAGTTGGTGGAAGGAGAGCTATGGAAGGGGGCTTTGTTTCTCCTTTCCCCCTGCAGTAGGATATGAATGAAATCTGGGAGGGTGGGGAGGGAAGGTGCTAGCTAGGCAGGCTAGTGGAAAAGCTTTGTCCTCTCTTCTCTTGCAGAGTGCCTGTTGGTGGAGTCTGATTTCCTCCCCCCTCCCAGATTATGCTGCGTTGTTCCACTGAGACAACCATGGTGGGGAGCATCTTGCTTGAAGCAACTTAAAACCACAGGGAAAGTGCCATGGTAGCAAGTATAGCAGTGACACGCTGAATGGGAGGCCCAGGTTTAGGGGCCCCATTTTTGTGCTTGTCTCTTCATGTGGAATTGCTTACATAGTTTGCTCTCTTCGGTGTCTTTTGACGTTGACTGTTCTTCTGCCTACTGGCTTGGTCAATTCCCTTTGCAGTATAGCCATTGGGAAGTGCTGCTGCCCCCTTGTATTTTGTTGAATGGGAAAGGAGAGGAGGAACAGTCTTCTGGAGAAAGTGTACAGATCTCATTAAAAACGGATTAAATGCTTTAAAAAGTGCTACAATGATGTAAGGGAGATGGTGGCTCTACTGGCTGTCATAGTGGCTGCACCAGACACTCTTGAAGCCATTGTCTGCTGCTGCAGCAGCAGCTCTGTGTGGAGAGTAGCAGAAGGAAAACAGCACTGGGAAGGTGCATAGCAAACTAGTGTGCAGGCTGCATCCCCCTAGCTAACAGAAGGGTGTCTATGATTTCATTTGCCCAGTTAATGGTCTTCAGGCTTCTGTTGCATTTACAGAGTTAAGGCCACTGTCCTGCGCGGATTATCAGTTTGTTTTCAGTTGTCCTATTCTTTTCCTTTCAATCTAATTTTTAAAAATTGAAATAAAACCTAATAAAAGTAACGACATTTAAATGGATTTTTTTGGTGTTTCTTGACACACAGCTATGTTGTTCTCAGAACTAGATTAAAAAATTGATGTATCCTCTTGTGTGTCCTTCCCAAGAGGGTTTTGAATTGTGCAAAAACAGGATCATTGGAAGGCTTAAGTCATTAATCATTTTTTATTTATTCAGCCATTCAGACCCCCAGCGTATATGTTTGCAACCCCCCCCCCCCTTCCCAATATGATCAGGGTGGTAAAGAAAGCTGAAGCAGCTTGGCTAGAAAGAGAACTTGTAAGTGGCACATGATGTCTAAAAGTTAAGCATTTCAATATTGCCGTAAGGGGAGAGTAAGGAGCCCAAGCTTACATCTGCCTGTGTTGTTGATATTGCCTTACAAAGCATGTCTGTTTCCATGGAGACTGTCAACACAACAGGCCCAAAGATAATCAAACAACTTGTTCTCCAGTTTATGACTAAGACGGTTGTTGGAACTCTGCATAGTGCTCTTGAATACTGTTCTCTGGTATCAGAGCAGGAGTTCTCAAGCAGAGGCTTAGCTAGTAAGGCACATAGATGCAACCACTCAAGTGACAGAATAGAATGACGTAACTTGAGTGGTACCTATCTGCCTTACTTGTTAAACCTTTGGTTTCCATGGGGACAGTACCGTGGGGAAAACCTGCATCGTATGGCCACACCCCACAGATGCATGTTGCTCTTCCCTTTATGTTTGCAACAAGGTTGAAGGGGGCTGACTATTATATTTAAAAAAAACATTTTCTGCCAGTGGGTATCAGGTAATTGCTCTCTTGGTGATGTCCTAAACAGTTTGTTTTTTGTTAAACTGTCAGTCTGAACAAGGTATTTCTCCTTTCAGCTGTGTTGAAAGAAATACATTTCTCTGTCCAGTCTGACAGCCGTGTGTGCTATAACTGGCTAGTCTTAAAGAGCTGTTGGCTGGTTGTGGTTAAGTGGTTCCTTTGATGTCACTCTATCAAACCTTCAAAAATTATTTATATTGTCTCTTTAAAAAACTGCTTCATCTATAGTTCTTGTGTAAAGTGTGTATGAGCAAAGGGTTTTTATGGAGCACAAATGTAGATTCAGCAGGTCTGATTATCTAGCCAGTTGCAAAGCTCCCAACAATGATTTACTGTGGAACAACAACAACAACAAACATTTTGCAGATCTTTCAGAATCTGGCAAAGTGAAATTACGACTACAGAATTCTACAGTTATATTTGAAGTGTGAAATGTCTGTACCTCTGAATTCTTTGGTAGGCATCAAATACAGAATGTTTCTGAATTGTCAGTTGCCCTTGCTTGTTACCAGTGCATGTGAGTCGCCAAATACTGTATGTTGCCAATTGTGACAGTTTGGCATTTATATAATGTATTTCAATAATCAAAGTAGTTCATAAAGTTCTTGGAAGTCCATATGCCAGCCCAGTAAAGAGAGGTCAGTATCACCAACTCTGTATTATGGATCTGTCCTTGCTGAGGATTCATTTAATAGAGAACCTCTCTGTACATAATATAAAATTGTGGGGTGAATAGTTCATCACTAAGAACACAGTTAGAGAATATTCTACATTGCAATTTATAGATGGGAATTCTGAGAACTTTGAGGAAGAGTTTGAGAACAGGGCCCTGTAACCCTTAGAAATGGTCATGTCTGGGGTGGATGCTGAACAGCTCTGGCCCCGAAATGAGGTTGAAGATGTGCAACACATCGCTTTTCCTAATATGCTTCAGTGTCAGCTGATGAGGCTCTGCTGCCTCCTTCTTACCATACACTTAGACATTTGGGTTGTAGGATGGGGGAGGCTCTTCTGCCCAAAATTATTATCCGTAATCATGATATTGTGTTTTAATTATGTTTTAATGGGTTTTTATGGGATTTTATTGTTTTTATGAATCTCTAAACCGCTGTGAGACTTTTGAGAGCAGTGGTATATAAATATAAATATAGATAGATAGATAGATAGATAGATAGATAGAAATGTCATAGTTAAATTTAGTAGTTAAAACTAAAAAGATACATGCATCAAATCAGGGATTGCAATAGGCTGTATTGATGAACATTTAAGATTGTCTCTGCCTACATTACTGACAGTAAGAAGTATTTGGGATATTTTATACTGCAAAATTTAAAAACAGTTATTAAAGAATAGATAGATGTTCAAACCAACCAACCCCCTTACACACATTTTCTTGCAAATGGCCAATGGCTTTTCCATGCTAGCTGGATTGGGCTAAGCATGGGCAAATGTCTAGTCGAAGGATGCTGTGTCTAGAAATGCTGGGTCTGAGATTAAGCACTTGAAACTGTGATGGGGTCATCCCTTTGGTATCAGCAGTAGGGTGCTGGAGCAGTACATGACTTGTGGAGCTGGGTCTGTTTAGGAAAGAGATTATCGTGGAAGTGAATGTCAGTGTGTGGGGGACAGCTGTGAATTTCCAACTGGCTAATTCTGTGCAAAATGATGGCTCTGTAAAAATAGAGCAAATGTTAGATGGCAAGACTAGTCTCCAAGACAAGGTTGTGAAATTTGAAGCACTTAAGGCCTGGCTAGACATTTCATCCACCAGGGATGTTGTTGTGATAGCTGAATACATCCAGGGATTTGGAGGGAGGTTGCCTCATAATGAAGCAACAAGGGGCTTCAAACAACTGTAAAAATGCCCTTTGAGTATATCAAACTGCCAGGAAAAATGTACTTATCCCTAATGTTTTGAGATTTACTGTTTTCAAGGGATGTAGGTTTACATATCTAAAATGGATATTCACACTTGGTTAGCTTCTGAACTGTAAAATATGTGGGAAGAAAAAGTAGATCTTGAAATACATTAGAACACAGCCTTATTCTGCATAATTTTAATTTTTTTTCTAAACCCCCCCCCCCTTTGCTGCTTTCCTGGTAGCCCTGCAGAGAGTACAACAGTAGCATGGTATGAAGTCTACATCTAATCAAAGGCAAAGACACCTTCTGTACTGGTAGATGTCCATATTTATCTCAGAAAATGGCAGGTCATTACTATGGAAGAAGGTTTCCTTTGCTGAATTTGTCAGGTTTTAACAGGCTGCACACTCAGTTCTGCCCCTGAGTAGTATTGTGGATAGTTCAGTTCTTAAGTGTTAAAAATACAATATAAAAGTTTAAAATAGGTCACCGTATTGTACCAAAATAATTAGGGTGGCCAGTAGGGGAAAGAGAATGGACTATATTGATATAATAAATGCATTTCTGCGAGAGCATGAATACAGATTAGGGATGGGCATTCAACTTTACACAAGTAAAAAATATATCCAAAAATGCCTTATCAGTATTTTTAGATATATTTCAGCATCCCAAATGTATCCAGGTTTAAAAAAAAAATCTGGGGAGAAAATTCTGAGAAAATGCTGGATATATTAAGGAATTACTGGTAGATATGAAAACAGCTCCTGTCTCTCAACTATTTGTTGAGCTCCTGTATTCTCTTTAAACTTAAGAGAGAGAGCCAGTTTGGTGTAGTGGTTAGGAGTGCGGACTTCTAATCTGGCATGCCGGGTTCGATTCTGCGCTCCTCCAAATGCAACCTGCTGGGTAACCTTGGGTTCGCCACAGCACTGATAAAACTGTTCTGACCAAGCAGTGATATCAGGGCTCTCTTGGCCTCACCTCCCTCACAGGATGTCTGTTGTGGGGAGAGGAACGGGAAGGCGACTGTAAGCCGCTTTGAGACTCCTTCGGGTAGGGAAAAGTGGCATATAAGAACCAACTCTTCTTCTTCTTCTTAAAAGAGGCTCTGTATGACAGCCCCCGCTGGCTCAAATTGGGGTTGGTTGGCTTCAGCAGCCTAGTTTAAACCAGGCTGCAGGAGAAGTTAGCTCAGGATCAGCTTCTACTGGGGCTAGCGTCTCTTGCAGCTTGGTTTAAATTGAAATTCAAGAGAAATTGGCTGGGCCTGTGTCACTTTGGGATTGGCTTCTCATGTAGCCCTGTTTCAGACAGCCTGCAACAGAAGTCAGCCAAGGAGCAGTCTATTCCCCTTCGCCACAGATTATGGTGCACAGTTTTTCCTACTTGGGTCTATTGGACCCCTGAACATTCAGAATTTCTGAAAAAAAAGTATTGGGATCTGGGAAACTGGAATTTGTTGTTGTTCAATATATCTAAACTGGAAAAAAGGTGAAAAAATTGTACACCCCTAACATATGTTGCTATAGCATTTAGACAATATTGGTATGTAACTAAATATAGTTTTTATTTAACTAAAGAGCATAAGCCAACATCTCTCGTGGTGCTGCCTGCATGCACAGAAGAATCATCTGCTTATAGATTTATTATACTCAAAGGATATTAAGCAAGATTACTTTCTGGAAGGCTAAGGCTTCAGTCCTAGGCACGCTTGCTTGGAAGTAGTTGACCAAAGTGAGTGTTGTTTCTGAGTAAGTATGGAAATCTAATTGTCTAGAATGTTCCAGAAACAAGACTCATTAGAGGGGAAGGGGCTTTCTCTCTGAGACTGGAAATTAATCTCCATATTGTCTAGACCAGGGGTAGTCAAACTGCGGCCCTCCAGATGTCCGTGGACTACAATTCCCATGAGCCCCTGGGAATTGTAGTCCAATGGGAATTGTAGTCCATGGACATCTGGAGGGCCGCAGTTTGACTACCCCTGGTGTAGTAAAATCATCATTACTAACTAAATAAATGAACACATAGCAGAGCTCTGTGAGTTGGAAGTAGAAGTAGTGGGTAAATAGGACCGCAATATCCCACATTTGGGCTCTCAGGGTGGCAGTAATGAGGTGCCGGGTGGATTCTCCTACATCCTAGTGTCTGAGATGACTGAGTAGGAAGGCTTCAGGAAGAAATAAACGACTTATTGTCTCACCTCATATATTTTACCTGCACACAAGCAAGTGTGTTATACAGAAAAGGAGTCTTCTATCTGCATCTTAACTCAATTATAGGTAATTGTAGTATAAGCTTTGGCATCTTGTTATAACAATGTATTTGTTTAAAAAGTTCAGATGTTTATTTACAGAGAAAAATCAGTATTTTCTCCAATTTAAAGGTCCAACTACCTTGTTGATTAAAAACATCGCAGCAGCTTTGGGCATTACAAATACAGATAGGGCACCATTCCTTCTTGTGCATCCCTCTCCCTCATATATTAATTAGCTCTGTCATTAATGTTTGTGTTTCTGACTCAGTTAACCAAGGGGGGGGGGAAAGTTTGTTTGCAGTATTCAGTTGTAACTCCTAGCTTCTCAAGGTCACTTTTCAGAGAATTTGGGATCTGTTCTGGTATTTTTAGCTATGGCCCTACTAACCTTAGTAAAATCAAAAGCATTCAGTTTTGAACTGTTACTGTTCTGGTCTGTCATATCTTTTCCACACTACAGTCTAGTACAGTGAGCTAGGCTGGCGGGGGATTGGGGCACTGATGCCCCTCTTGCAGGAACGTTTGCTGTCATAAAAGCAGAACAAGCCACCTTTTGAGCCCAGAGCATTGAGAATGGCACTCAAGTGGGTGACTACACAACCCACCCATGCAGTTGTTGACTTAAATAACCAATGGGGTTGATCCATGACCAGTGGGACTGATCCAACTGCTACCTCACCATGCCACTGAGCAGTGTTCATCAATCAAAATGTTTGTTCCATCTCTTTCCTTTTGTGCCAGGTTTGAACACCTTTTAAGTAGTTTTTCTCTCAAGTGAGTGGCCCTTTCATTGAAGGAAAAGCCACTTAAATTGGAAGAAGGAGCCTGGGTGGATGACTGTTTGCATCTATCCCATTATGAAATGTGTCTGCCGGAGCATTAATTACACAGCCTTTGAAAGCCAGTGCTAGGGGTAGAGAAGTGTGGTCTTCTTGGTGTTCTACAATCTCTCTTTTTTCTTCTTTCTAGGTTTAGCGGTTGGCTGATCCGTGTGAAGGTTGTTCTGGAAACGTCTTGGAAACCGGTAACATTTTACTCCCATCTTCTAAATCGTACAGTGGGTTTAAAGAAGAGTCTGTCCAAATGAGCAAGACATCACAGCAGAACACAACTGCAGAAACCAATGGAGTAAGTGTCATCTTTACCCAAGCACACACCAGTGGGTTGCAACAGGTTCCCCAGTTGGTGCCTGTTAGTCCTGGAGGGGGAGGGAAAGCGACACCTCCCAGCAAGCAGGGTAAGAAGAATTCTGTCCTTGACAGGAACAGCGATGAATACCGCCAGCGCAGGGAACGCAACAACATGGCGGTGAAAAAAAGCCGGCTGAAGAGCAAGCAGAAGGCTCAGGACACACTCCAGAGAGTCAACCAGCTTAAAGAAGAAAATGAACGCTTGGAGGCCAAAATCAAACTCCTGACAAAGGAGCTGAGTGTGCTCAAAGACTTGTTTCTTGAACATGCCCACAACTTCACAGACAGTGTGCAGCCTGTTGGCACAG
Organism: Paroedura picta; assembly: GCF_049243985.1. Classification (NCBI taxonomy): domain Eukaryota; kingdom Metazoa; phylum Chordata; class Lepidosauria; order Squamata; family Gekkonidae; genus Paroedura; species Paroedura picta. The sequence goes on along the minus strand of NC_135382.1, from coordinate 21,681,599 downwards.
AGAGCACCCCAACAAACCCAGATGGCACCGGACAGTAGATTCTCTTTCCTAGTTCATAAGCAGGGTAGAGTGGGCACTGCCCTCCTTCCACATCACATGCAGCCACAAAGAAGGACCTTTTCTTCTAATCTTTGTAACAACTGTCATTTTGTGGGCGTCTTTTTTAGACTAGTAGGCTTAACACTGAAGGTAGATGAGTCTAGTAAACGAAAACCTGTTTATTATTGAGTATTTGTTTGGAGCGAAATGATTAATGTGCTATTTGCTCTGGTGTTTTTAACTAAGGAAAAAGTGTCAAAATTGGCAAGCATCCATCCCTGATACTGCCTTTGCCATGGCTGAACCTTTTAGTAGATTCACAACTTAGGTTATTAATTTTAAAACCTAATTAAAAGGGCAGCAGTTTTTTAATAAAAAAACATTAATTTTTTAAAATATAATGACTTGCAAAAACCATGGAAAGCTGGTGCCATCTTTGGAAAGTTGTTCCTTTGTCTTGAGAGTCCGTGTGGTGTGGTTAAGAGTGGCAGACTCTAATCTGGAGAACTGGATTTGATTCCCCAATCCTCCACATGCAGCCAACTGGGTGACTTTGGGCTAGTCTTGCAGAGCAGTTCTGTTAGAGCTCTCACTTAGCCCCACCTACCTCACAGGGCATCTTGGGGGGAGAGGAAAGGGAAGATGTTTGTAAGCTGCTTTCGGACTGCTTTGGGTAGTGAAAAGTGGGGTATAAAAAAACAGCTATTCTTCTTGTAGGGCTTTTTAAGATGATGCCTGCTAATCATGCTTTTTCTTAAACTGCTTTTAATGCAGATTTATACAAATCAAATTGGGAAACTCAGGCTTCTTAATTTTTTTTGGGGGGGTGCCCTAAAAAGTAGTTTGATTTTACTCCAATAGAATGTCAAAACAAATATCCACATTGTAGAAAACAGACTTCATTTTAAATTAACTGGCAATTGGCTCAACACTGGTTAAGAACCTTTTTAAAATTTCTTCAGCTGATTTTTTTCGGGAGGTGGGGGGGTAGAGTCATGTTTGAAGCCGAGATCTTGCTAACTGCAGCTGCCCTAGGGAGGAGAGCAGCTTTACAATTCTGTGGGCCTGTTGAGAGGTGGTTTCCCCTGTAGGGAGAATTGGCAGCTGTTCTTAAGAAATAAGAGTGGAGGGATGAGACGAAGCTGTGGACTTTGTAGAGAGACCCAGTGTTTTTTTGAAGATGGGAATTGTGTCCATGAGCCTTGTGGGATAACTAGCAACCTGCAGGAGAGCTAAACATATTTCTATGGCAATTTGGAAGCCCTTAACCCTCTGTTTGTTCCTTTGCCTGCTGCAGTGCTGTGACATTGGGAAGAAGGCTGTAATATTGACTGCATATGTACCAATGGCGCTGTGTCGACCAAGCAGTCTAGGGCAGGGGTAGTCAAACTGCGGCCCTCCAGATGTCCATGGACTATAATTCCCAAGAGCCCCTGCCAGCGAATGCTGGCAGGGGCTCCTGGGAATTGTAGTCCATGGACATCTGGAGGGCTGCAGTTTGACTACCCCTGGTCTAGGGTCTTAGATAATTCTCTGCAGACATGACCGCCGATTATCCTGTGGGCCAAACCAGGTTGGGTGGTTTAACAGGCTGCAGAATTACAAGCAAACTTGGGGTAGTTTATTTTTGTTAAGAAGAAACTGTCCAAGCAACAACATTCTGGATTCTTTAACTCTTTGCCTTTCCTGGGAGGTGGGGGTGCTTTAGCTTTTTGATAATTTTAAATGTATGTTTGTAATGAGCCCCTTATACATTTTTTTTGTCATATAGGAAACTTACTACATGAAACAAAGCAGGGAAGTTAATGTAATCTTATTTTAATTTATTTTCTGTTAAAAATATTTTTGTTCATGGTATGTTTGCCTACGATTGGACTACACAAATGACTGTTTTATACCTCCGCTTCCTTTCCAGTCATTGTGTTGTGTATGTATTTAGAAAGACTGTGGTAAGAATTCAAGTCATGATGGTAGAAAATTAAAAACAAAACAAAACCCTACACCAATTATGCTGATGCATACTTTTTTTTGTGGAACCTGGATGTTTCTTTACAGAGGGAGCAAGCAGCAGCTGCCTGAATTCTTGGGATGAGTAAAAATGACAATAGTGGCAAAATGGCAATAGTAACTATTCTCCTGCATGAGAGATTCTGTAATGTAAAGTACAGTATTTGCTGGGGTATAAGACTACTTTCCCCCCCTGAAAAACATGCCTCGAAGTGGGGGGGGGGGGTCGTCCTAAACGCCGGGTGCACTTCAGTTGGGATAGACATAGCTGCCCATAGTGGTCCATAGTACTGTAATGTAATGTAACAAACTATATTTTGAGTGGAAATGTTGGGGAGTCGTCTTATACGCCCAGTCGTCTTATACGCCGGCAAATACGGGACCTGTGAATAACGCTGCAAAGGGATTTCTATAAGTGCAAAGACAGGAGAAGCATTGGGGAGGAAGCAGTCCCTGCTCTACACCCCCTACTCATATGTCTTTCTAATTACTGTCATATTCCTTTAGCAGACAGATGCATTCACAAAAGACCTCCAAGAAATCTTTGCCTACTCTATACGTATGGGCCCAGAATGGAGTAAACTTAAGAGTGTTGGACTTGCACCAGAGAAATCTGGGCTGGGAGCCCCACTCATCTATGAAGCTTATTAGGAAGTCCTGGGCAAAATGCCATTTTTTTGTCTAACCTCCCAGAAAGGGTTGTTAAGAGGATCAAGTGGGATAACCCCCACATGCTGCACTGAATACACTGGAGTAAGGGCAGGACAAGTTTATTGTTGGCGGGAGGGGGGGGGAGAATTGGAACATGTTCAGGCTTAGTTAGCACATAATAAGCAGTAGTTTGGGCTTGAGTGTTTTGACCTTGGGGTGATTGTGGTGTGTTGGGTTAATAGCAAGAGAGTCCCAAAGGTATCTCCCACTGCACAGAAGGCGATGGGGAGCAGGGATGGGCACAGACCATGTGTTTGTGTCTCATTTCGGTTCATGGATGAATCATGAACAGAACCACGAACCGGGAAGTTGATTTGCAAACTGAACACGTTCATAGTGTGAAAGGTGGCAGGGTTTTAAATGGTTGCTTTCTACTCTTCACGAATCGCCTTGTTTGTGGCGACTCTTCAGTTTGCAAACTTGGTTTCATGAACTGGTCCAAATTCAGCTGTTTTGTGCCCATCCCTATTGGGAAGTTTTTGGACACCACCTGCAAAAGACCAGCCATGGTAATGGAACCAAACTGAAAGAAAAGGAAAACAAAAAGCAACAATCCTAACCAACAAGTAGTTAGGACCCAAAAGGTTAGATGCCCACAAAATATAAATCTAATTGTATGGTGTACATTATGCTATTTCAATTATTATACTATGGGCTTTGTCTCTGTTTTTCCCTTTATAAGCTCTGCACAAGAAATGTTGATATGATTATTTATATTTTGTGGACACCTAACCTTTTGGGTCCTCATATGGAACCAGATTGACCGACCACAAAGTTAGTATGAGCTTGAAGAATATAAATGAATTGACTCCAATAGAACTAATCTGGTGACCTTTTAGGGTGTATCCATAATCATAATGAGCTGCATTATGGTGACAGCTATGCCAGTCCATAGAAGAAAATGTAAAAGCAACACTAACATTTCCATGAGAGTTAAAAAGTTACAAGAGTAGTGAACTAGCTTTTGAGTCCACCAGAACCTTCGATGTTTGCTCTAAAAAGAAGTTGGGATAGGTTTGATGAAAAAGCCAAAAAGTCTCATGTGACTTGAAGCACAAGAGTAAAAAAGCCACACAATTAGATTAGAGGGTTCAAAACTGTTTTCAAATTGCTCTGAAGTCTGCAGTGACAAGAAATGGCTGCTCTTCTTTGGATTTTGTGTTTTTTCCACCCTGTTCTGGAACAGTGTGTATTTCATTGATTATATGAATCCTTCTTCTGAAAACTTCTGAATTACCCGACATCAAAATAACGCAACAATTACAAAACACATTCTTAACCTAATTTCCAGATCATTGTGATTTAAGTCTGTTTTTTCAGAAAACGAATGGTTTTGACTTGCTCCAGGTAGCCTATAAAGAATGATACTAATCTAATCTCCAGGGGAAGGGTGTTTCTCAATACAGGGATGCAGCTGAAACAGACTTCCTGTGGGTCCCAGGCAATCTTCTCTTTGATAAGGCTGGTTCCAGTAGGAAGGCATCATTCCTTGATCTACGGCTTTTTCAACCAGGGGGTTGTGAAACCCTGGGGTTTCTTGATGGCCTGGGTTTCCTGAGTGGGTAGGAGTTAATTTTTTTCATATATTATTAAAATTGGTTAAATGTTCATTGGATTATATGACCACATACGGTCATGTTGAACCTATGGCCTGAGCCATTATCTGAGTGAGGAGTTCATGCACCAATTCTCCCAGTCTCCTGCTCCATCCTTGCTGGCCTTCTCTGCCTGGCTCCTCTTAGGTTCTCACATGGCTGGCCTTGTCTCATGCCCTGCCTGGTCATAACGCTTGGGCTTCTGCTGGCTGCCTCCATGACAGCCTGCACGGTTTCTGAGCCTTGGTCTTCCCCAGCATCGTTGTCATCCTGGCAGGAGGGAGACAGCAAGGCTCATCCCCAGTTGCTGCAGCTACCTGCTGCCAAGAGTCCCATCCTAGGAGTCCTGGCCGAGCCAACTGCCTGAGGTATGAGGGAGATGGGTTGGTGCAATGTCAGGGAAGTCCCTGGCTTTGTCCCAGCCGGTGCCTCAGCCCAGTTAACTAACAGGCTTGGCTGACAAGACTCTTCTGGAATGTATTAACCAATCAGGCCCTCTCCTAGGTTGCTTCCTGCCTAGGGTTCCCATCCTTGGGTTGGGAAATACCTAGAGATTTTGTGAGTAGAGCCTGAGGAGGGTAGGCTATAAGAAGGGGAGTGTCTTCAACGGGGTATAAATGGCATAGAATCCACCTTCCAAAGCAGCCATTTTCTCCAGGTGATGTAGATTTCTGTTGCATGGAGATCAGTTGTAAAGGTGAGTGATCTTCAGCCAACACCTAGAGGTTGGTGCTCCTATTCTGGCAGGGGCACCGAAAGCAGGGCCCCCAAAGATGACCATTATGATTGGGTGAGTCCATAAATAGAAAGTTGAAGGTCTGTTGGTTCTAGACAATTTAGGTCAACATCAGTACTTTGAATTGTGCCTGGAAACAACTCAGAGCCAGTGCAGATGGGCCAAAATGGAGTGGTGCCCACACCCCACCCCACTCCACTCAGCACCAATGGAAGTTTCAGCAGAAGCAGCGGAAACTAAAGGGAGGTTAAGTCAATGGGAGTGGTCTTGCTTTGCTGAGGCCAGGCCCAGACGAGGCCTTTATTGTGCAACGCTCTTCTCTACAAGCCTGGGCCTTCGGGTAAGCAATAAGCGGAAATGGGAATTGGTGGTTGTTGATGACACGAATTGATTGTTTCCTGGCACAGCTGGTCTGTTGGGAGAGAGAAGAAGGGTGTGGTGTGATTTTTTAAAGTGACAAAGCTGAAGATAAGAGACATTCAGGCTTTGGGGTAGGTAGGTTAGAGGGGTTTTTAAAATAAAACCAAGAGATCCATGACAATCCATGACGGCTTGACTTTTAGCTTTTCAAAGCAAGAATATTTGATCTAGCGGTGTGAAGAGGGAAGGGGTTTTTGTTTTATTGTTCTTCTGTAGTTGTGTATGTATTATTCCCTATTACAGAATTAATTTTCTACCAGACAGGCTACACAAAGGCTGTAATCAGATGGACATTAGAAGGAGAAGAAGAAGAAGAGTTGGTTCTTATATGCCGCTTTCCCCTACCCGAAGGAGTCTCAAAGCGGCTTACAGTCGCCTTCCCATTCCTCTCCCCACAACAGACACCCTGTGAGGGAGGTGAGGCTGAGAGAGCCCTGAGATTACTGAAGAAGAAGAGTTGGTTCTTGTATGCCGCTTTTCTCTGCCTGAAGGAGGCTCAAAGCAGCTTACAATCACCTTCCCTTACTTCTCCCCACAACAGACACCTTGTGGGGTGGGTGAGACTGAGAGAGCCCTGATATCAGTGCCATGGCGAGCCCAAGGTCAACCAGCTGGTTGCATGTGGGGGAGTGCAGAATCAAACCCAGCATGCCAGATTAGAAGTCCGCACTCCTAACCACTACACCAAACTACTGGGGAATAGGCTCCACTGAGGTCAACTGGCCTTCTGAGTCAGCAACGTCTGCCCAGTTAGACTTCTTTCTCTCCCCCAGCCCCAGTTTCTATTTGCTTTTTAACATCCAGCCTGTTGAAGAATGCTGAAGAACTTGAATGCTTGCATACTGAATCAGTCAAAGGTTTTTAACATTTAAAATTTATCTCATGCACACTTTGAAATCTGAACTTGTCTTTATGCTCTCCTTTGGTTTCTTGGGGCAGAGATCTGACTTTTAAAGCTCCCCACCCCGATCTTTTGTGCTGTTAAGCAGCATGTATATTTGCGGCGCAGGAATAATATTTGTCATGGTGAGTTTCTTTGAACTAATGGTAGGTGTGCACAAGGAATACACAATTTGCAAAAGATTTTTACAAGGCAGATTATTTCTTTAATTGTAGTGTTTCCTGTAAGACTCTTAAAGGGCATTCCTATGCAGAGTCACTCCAGTCTAATTGCACTGAAGTTAATGGGCTTAGAGTGAAGTAATTCCGCATAGGATTGCACTGACAGAAAGAATTCTCTCCTAATGTGGACTCTTTGTGACTTGTCATGCCCACTGATGCTTATACCAACCAGGGTTTCATGAAACCGTTGGGTTTCTTGACGGTGCTGGGTTTCCCAAATGGGCGAGTTAATTAATTTTTGATGTATTTTTTAAATTTGTTAAATATTTATTCAGTCATACGACCATATGTGGTCATGTTGACTTGCCGTACCCCACCCAAAATTGGAGGGGGTGGGAAGGGGAGGGGCCCAGAGTGGACATGTACACAGTTCTGCTTCCCAACAATATTCTGCACAATCACATCACTTCAGGGGTTTCTCGAAACCTGAAGAATGGTTCAGGGGTTTCTGAACAGAAAAAAAAATGGAGAAAGGCTGGCTTATTTACTTGGAAGTAAACTCTGTCCAGTAAGTTTTGTTCTCAAATAAGCTTGCGCAGAATTTGTACCTTGTAGGTGTTTATTAATAAATCTTATTAATACTATGGGTATTAAAAGAAATACAAAACTGAGAGAGAAACTGAACTGGGGAGTATTACTAAGTGGTTGGTGAGTGGGTTGTAGATGGAGGTGGTTGGACACAAGCCTACTGAACCAAGATTAGAGACTTTTCTTCATTTACGTGTTATCTGTACAAAACTGATTACTGTGCTTGAGCATTGTTAATGTGCAAGGGGAAAGAATTCAGTAGATCTGTGTGAGTCCAACAGTCTTTTAATGTTTGGTGAACCTATCTGCCCTCTTAATTCAAGAACACTAGAAGAGCCCTGTTGAATCAGACCAATGGGCCATCCTGTCCAGCATCCTGTGTCACACAGTGGCCAAAATCAGGGTTCATTTCCTTTGCCTCTGACCACTACTGACTGCCCTAGACGCTCCACTGGGCACCAGCCACCACTGCAGCCCAGTGTGAATTTCAAACTTCACGCGGTATCTTCATGTCCCTTGCACTACTTGTTGTCCAGCCCAGCCTAATCTTGTCAGACCCTGGAACCTAACAGGATTGGCCCTGGTTAGTACTTGGACACGAGGCCACCAAGCGATGCCAGGGTCACTCTGCAGAGGTGGGCCATGGCAAACCACTCGTAGTGGTTAAGAGCGGCAGCCTCTAATCTGGAGAATCGGATCCTTGCTTTTTATCAAAGTATTTATTGTTTTATCAAAATAACTACTAGGGCAGAATAGTGGGAATGCAATTTTTTATTCACTGGCGGTCTTTAAGAAGCCTCTGGACGGCTACTTACCATGGATGCTTTAGGCCAGGGGTAGTCACTGCGGCCCTCCAGATGTCCATGGACTACAATTCCCAGGAGCCCCCTGCCAGCATTTGCTGGCAGGGGGCTCCTGGGAATTGTAGTCCATGGACATCTGGAGGGCCGCAGTTTGACTACCCCTGCTTTAGGCTGATCCTGCCTTGAGCAGGGGGTTGGACTAGATGTCCTGTATGGCCCCTTCCAACTCTATGATAGCTTGTTGTGGCTCTGCTGTGTAACATGTGAAACTTCATTCCTTTTGTAGGGTGTGTAGTGAAAAAAAATCAACAAATCCGTCTGTGGGCGTCCCACAGTCTTCAATGTTTGGGGTTCACATCTGGAATTTAGTTTAAGAACACAAGAAGAGCCCTGCTGGATCAGGCCAGTGGTCCATCTAGCCCAGCCTTGTGTCTCGCGCCACGGGCAATCAGTTCCTTTCAAACAGCAATCCTGTGGGCTCTGGACTGTGCTATTTCCAAGTACGTGGACTGAAATTTGCATCCTAGGTTAGCAGAACCCCAGAAAAACTGAACACGGCAATATTTCAGGCAAAGCTTTTATTGATTTTGTTCAGCTCCGTAATGTCTAGCATAACGATTGATCCAAAAGTTAAGAAAAGAGAATATTGTCAATTATGGCAGCTGCTAAAAAATTGGAGCCCTCCAACAAAAGGCTACACGTACGATTCAAAAAGCATCTGGTTAGGCTACGCTCCTTGGCACTTGGTTAGTCTATGGCAGGGGTAGTCAAACTGCGGCCCTCCAGATGTCCATGGACTACAATTCCCAGGAGCCCCTGCCAGCATTCGCTGGCAGGGGGCTCCTGGGAATTGTAGTCCATGGACATCTGGAGGACCACAGTTTGACTATCCCTGGTCTATGGCACTTGATTATTAGGGCTGTGAACCTGAAACTCCCAAAGGTACATGTCTTTGGGCTGCCTCTGCTTTCAGCCCCAGTGGGCTACCTGTAGAACCTTTGTGGAAGCCTGCTGTTACTTCCTGGGAGCAAGGGATTTGGTGCCGCTCCGAGCTTCGGCCATGAAGGCTTCGATGTCCTCCACCGTGCGGGGGACGCAGGTAAGCAGCTCCATCCCGGTGGCTGTCACGACAATGTCTTCTTCGATCCGTACCTGAGGAAGAGACAGGAAAAGCCCAGTGTGCTTGCGTTCATGGTGGTATTGGATCACCTGACACAAAAGGAGGTGGGCTTGTTTTCTCCAGATTAGGATCAGGCCTGGCTAATCAGAGCCAAACAAACCCCAGAAGACCTTTACTTAGCTGGAGGAAGTGGAACCCAGCGGGGTGGACCCAATCTTCCTCTTTTATGAAATTGCTCAGCTGCTGGATGGCCTTCTGGCCTGGAGGAATGCTGCTTAGCCTGTTTCTTAGAAGAAGAATTGGTTTTTATAGCTCGCTTTTCACTGGCTGAAGGATCCTCCAAGTGGCTTACAGTCGCCTTCCCTTCCTCTCCCCACAACAGGAACCCTGTGAGGTAGATGGGGCTGAGAGAGCTTCTGGCAGGACTGCTCAGTGCGAACAGCTCTATCAGGGCTGTGATGAGCCCAAGATAGAAGCATAGAGTTGGAAGGGGCCATACAGGCCATCTAGTCCAACCCCCTGCTCAACGCAGGAAAATCACCCAGCTGGCTGCATGTGGGGGAGTGGGGAAGCAAACCCAGCTTGTCAGATTAGACGCTGCTGCTCTTAAGTGCTACACCACACTGGCTCTTAATTGGCTGAAGTTGGTGTGGAGCCATGACCAAGAAAGACCAGAGCCAACCCCACAGCATGGCCCACCCTCCCAGACCCAGGTCCGACAGTCTCTCTAGCTGGAGTCTTGTGACTCTGCGATTGAGCTCCTCTACCAATTTTATGCACGCTCGCTCCCTCTCATCTTTAAAAAAAACTAATTGGGGCAACCGATGCTTCACAGCTGATAATGTTACTAAGAACTTCGGAACCTTTCCTGTTCTCATTTGGGCGTGAATGAAAAGGCCGGGCTGTTCTCTGCTCCCGTCTAATTTCCTCTGCAGGTTAAATATGCCGACTCAGTCACTCCGTCCCCTTATCTTATCAGGAAAGTGCTAGCTGAGCCTCTAAAGCGGCCATAAAATCAATTTTAGCAAGGTGTCGAATCCAAAGGAACACAAATCCCCGGCAACCCCAACCGCACACCGGCTTTAATTGTTTCTGACCTCTGGGCGTTTTAATCTAAAAATAATGCCGGCTTAATGTTTGTCCTCCTGCTTGCAAAATAATCCATGTGTTTAAACAAAGCCAAGCCAACGAGCCCTATTAAAGCATTCAATGAGGTGTTCACAGGATTGTCTAACTTGTTTGACGTTCATTTAAGTGCGCCACGGACCCTGTTTTTGATACACTTTGCAGGGCTCAGGCACGGAGGCGCCGGAGGGAGAGGCGCTACTGGTTCTCCGGCCCCAAACTGGAAGCGCTTCCCACTCAGGTTCCATCCAGCAAGCGAGAACCGGGACCTCCCAGGGGAAGAGACAGAGGCCGGCCAGGATCGAACCAAGCCCCTTGGCAAGGAGTCAGGTTTTGAAGCATTTCTGGGCAGAAGCCAAAGCAACAGAATGAAAGCAAGGAAGGCAGCCAGGTTACTAGCCAGGGTCTCCTGATGACATGGCATTTCATCCCTTCTGGAAAGATCGTACTGCCCCTCATTCCTGTTGGTTGAGGCCAGTGCTAAGAACACCATGGCCCCTCCTCAGGCCAGGCACTACACCGACACCCCCACCTCTAGGGAGATCTGCTGGAGGGGGGGGTAGGGAATTTGGCTGCTGATCCTGTGGCTTGTTTTATGGCCTTAGCGCTAAAGGGTTTTATATAGGGCAGGGGTAGTCAACCTGTGGTCCTCCAGATGTTCATGGACTACAATTCCCATGAGCCCCTGCCAGCAAATGCAAATGCTGGCAGGAGCTCATGGGAATTGTAGTCCATGAACATCTGGAGGACCACAGGTTGACCACCCCTGATATAGGGGTTTTTATGTTTGTAAGCCACCGCGAGTCTTTGGAAAACGGCGGGATATAAGCTCATTAAATAATGATAATATAATAACAACAATAACTAGCCCCCCCCCCCGCCCAGTGGCCACAGAGACTGTCCTGCTTGCTAGCTAGGCAGGCACAGTACAGCCAGCGACCTGCACTGCAGCACATTCAGGACCCCCAGCAAGGGGGGAAGGGGGGTTGCTCTGTAAGAAACGGAACTTCGCCCTGATCTAGATGGATGGCTCCTACTCTGATGGGAGAGGGGGGAGACGTTCAGGGTTGCAACGTAAGCCCTCTCTTGACTTGAAAACCTGACCGGGTCGCCATGATGGCACTGCTCTCCGTTTTAGATGGCGGCATCTTTAGGGAGGGGGACGTCTCTTCCCGCACACAGCCAGGAAGTGCCGCTTAAAATAAGTGTTAATGATGGGCCAAGCTCACCAGCTTAAATAAAGGAACATGCTTCCTGGCACATTTTAAACATGTGTTGAACACAAAGGTAACTTAGGCAAGGAGGTAGGGAGCGACATATATAATTTTGGTTTTTGGCTGCCGAATCTCAGCCCGTTTACGGCGACCTTGCAGGGTTTTTGAGGCCAGAGGTGCTCAGATCTGGTGGCTGTCGCCACATTCTGCCCCCACCAGCCAAGGACTATCCAGGGCTGAGCCTGGCTAGCACTTTTCTGAGTGTTCTCTTTGCTGAGTAGCCAGACGTGCTTTGCTGCCATGGCAGACGCTTCAGTTCGGGAGACCTGCTTATATCACTGAGAGTGTATTTGGGATTGTGGTTTAAAATAGGGGTGCATTTACGTCATTGTTGATTCAACAGGTATTAGAGATGCAAACCCTGCCCCACGCACAATAATTTATCTGTGCTAAATGCTAAATGCTTGGCTACACATAACATATTCCATGTTCTCAGACTAATAAACGATCGTTTAATTAAATGCTGCATTTCTTTTAGCTTTTGTTCTTGAGATCCACCCTACTGCCCGTTCCCCCCCCCCCCGCAAGCTGTTAGTCTGTAACCAATTGTTACAAAACGTTGGAAAACGGGCTGGGCTGTTTTACACGGAGATGAAATCATTGACACCTAAGGAGGACACGCCACACAGCAGCAGGGCTTAACCTCCCCTGTGCCGATGCCCAGCCAGTGGGGAACCTTATCGGGCTTCTGGAGATGAGACTGTAGGGCCTGGCACATCCCATAGTTACTCTACAGGGCCCCTTTGCAAAGGCCCTCCCTCCAGCCCTCCAGGGTTAAAGAGCTTCGGACTCTACTCTGGAGAACTGGGCTTGATTCCTCGCTCCTCCACAGGCAGCCTGCTGGGTGACCTTGGGCCCTCCACAGTTCTCTCAGAGCTCTCTCAGCCTCACCTTCCTCACAGGGTGCTGTTGTGGGGAGAGGAAGAGAAGGTGATTGTCGCTTTGGGACTCCTTTGAGTAATGAAAGGCGGGGTATAAAAAAAACAGTTCTTCTCAGCCCGGCCCTATGACAGAATCAGAATGGAGCCCAGACAACTATATTTGCTAGGCTCCTCCCCACCCCCGACTTCTTATTGGCCAGCTTTTCCCCTTCCCTAGTCTTAGGCTACAAATGTTATTTAATTGGGACCCCCATTGGAGTCACCTGCAACCCCCTGGCCCCGTAATACTTAGCCCTTTTACTTCTGGGGTAAAAGAAAACTTAGGAAACAAACCCGCTTGTGGCCAAGGGGTGGGGAAACATCAGTTTGATGCAAGCAGCTCTCCCTGGGCTACTGAGAAGGGCCAGAGTGCAGCATCTGGGCATGCGGATTTGAGGAAATGTCATTCCAAAGGGATAAAACTGACCCGGGGGGGAAGGCAAAAGAGAAGAGCTGGGTTTTGTACCCCACTTTTCACTGCCCAAAAGAGTCTCAAAGTGGCTGACAACCGCCTTCCTCTCCCCACAACTGACATCGTCTGAGGCAGGTGAGGCTGAGAAAGCTCTGAGAGAACAGTGACTGGCCCAAGTCATCCAGCTGGTTGCATGTGGAGCAGGAGTGGGGAACTAAACCATATTCGAGGCCGTCACTCTCAAACACACCACCGTGCTGGCTCTGAAGCATTAATGCACAAGTCCGGAGTCAAAACGCCAGAATCGCTTGCAGCAGGGTGGCTGGTCTGGCCCTCAGGAGGCCAGCCATGGCGAGGACCTACCTGTCATGCAGCACTGAGTAGGTGCCAGGCAGGGTTCATGTGCCAAAATGCATCCTTCCTCTCCCCTTTCCTCTTTGACACCAAGGCAGATGTTGCAAAACTCTGTGGCCCTGGAAATGGCGCGCAGCCCGGGATCCTGGCCGGCTTGCACACTTGGGTGAAGGGGCAGCCCAAAGCCAAGATAACCTCTCCAACCCCGGGGAGAGGACTCAGCAGCAGAAGGTAAAGTCCCAGCCGGCTTGATAAGACTGTATACTCGGCACACAGGACTTTCAAAGCCGGCAGGACAAATGACTCACGAGACCGGCTGTTGAGCGAACACGGAGCCTTCCTTTTATCAAGGCGGCCGTGCAAACGCTGTCGCAGCAGAGGCCCCGTTTCCATGACTGCTCTGGCCCGGTCAATGCACTGTAGGGTGTGCATGTGTGTGGCCATCCGTCTCCCCAAGAGATGCAGGGATCCCGTCTACCTCTGCTCGCTTGAATCAAAGTCCAGCCGCAGTCTGGTGGCCACCACACAATCCCACCCAAAAATGATGGTGCATTCTATTGGAATATACAAGCTCTGCAGTGTGCATAACTAAACACAATATAAAGAGTGTCCTGCAGTTGCATAGGTCAGATAGGAACTTCCTGCAGATTTTCAAATTCTCTCCTCCAGTGTCCTGATTGGTTAAACAGGGGATTCCTGCTTTCTGAGCCCACTTCCTGCTTGCCTCCAGAACAGCAGTTGACTGCGGATAACAGCTAACTAGGTGGCTAGGTCTCTCTCTCTTTCTAGACATAGCTGTTTCTCTTCATCAATAAAAGGTGTTTTATTCTAACAGCAGCCTGGTGCTCCACACTTTCTGCACATTCAAATGCCGCCAACAAATTCAACACCCCCTGGGACTGTTTCACTTGCAGGGCCATTTTTCTCCAGTGGATGAAGCAATGCTTAAGAAAGTAAGAAGAGCCCTCTGACCCAGACTGGTAGTTCGTCTGGTCCAGCATCCTGTCTTACAGAAGCATCAACCGGTTTCTCTGGAGGGCCAGCAATGGGGCAGAGAAAACTCCCCCATTACTGCTTTCTGGCACTGGCATTCAGAGGCTGGCTGGTTAAGAGCAGTGGGCCCTAATCTAGAGAGCGGGGTTTGATTCCCCAGTCCTCCTCCAGAGGCAGCCTGCCAGGGGACCTTGGATCAGACACAGTTCTCTTAGAACTCTCTCGGCCACACATACCTCAAAAGGTCTCTGGAGTGGGGAGATGAAAGGAAGGGATCAGACCCTGTCTGGCGTAGTGATCATTCTGTTGAGGGGATACTGCTTGTCCTGGGGAGGTGAGCTCCAATGAGGTTTCGCTGGCCATGCACCGGCAAGGCTCTGGGTTGCTTTAAACACGGTGCGCAAGAACAAACCACTCGAGTTTCTGTGTCTTGCCTAAAGTCAGGTTATTTCACTCACCGCTTCCCCTTTGGCCATTTCCGCAGTACCTTAAGCCTAAACTGCATGTTGTGCTTTGCGTGAGTTGCCAGTCAGCACTGACAGCTGTCTAGCTGCAAGACCCCAGAGGAAGCTGCTGTGTAGAAGTGCAGCAGGGGCCCAATTTAGATGGGGACCGTGGAAGAAGGACCACAGGTTGACCACCCCTGATATGATACACTTTCCATCCACTGGGGTGTTTTCAAATAACCAAAAATGGCTCAAGGACCAGAGCAGTTCCCCAAAAATGGAACAGAGCAAGGCACGAGCCCCTCTTCCCCTACGGCACAGTCCCATCTGAATCATCCCCCTGCTGCTCTTTACCGCAGGTCCTGGCAGCTGTGATGTTGTTGCCAAGCTCTGCTCTTGTACAAGCAGCAGGTAGTAACTCTGTCCTTAGGGAAGAGCTTCCCCTTGGAAAGAGGAAGAACTGCTACAGATATGTTCCAGATCTCTCCCATGTGAAGAGCTCAGTGTAGGGCCTTGGGCGCGTCATTCTCATGCTGTCTGCAATGTGTGGAGATTCACGCTGACCTACCTTGCAGGACTGTTGTAAGGTTGATGGCTTTGAGCTCAGACTTCTCTACACGCGCAGCTCCAGAGCTGCAATCTACAGCTCCCTGTATCTGACTTTGCGAAGCGCTATGGCCTAATGCAATAAAGTTTGACTGACTGACTGAAATCTACAGCCCCCCATTGGCGCATTATGTCACATGACAGACACTCAACGCCGAGGCCACAGCCCAGGTACTCACCCCGCCGAAGCCTCGGAAGCGAGGCAGGGTGCTGTGGTTGATGAAGCACGCCTGAAGAGGATCGGCCAGGGCCTGGTCCAAGACGTGGTCAATGAAGTAAATGCCGGGCTCAACCGTCAGCACCATGCCCTGCTCCAGCACACGGGCTGTCCGCAGACTCCGGAGGCCCGGCAGGTCGATGCGCTCCACACCCTGGAAAAGAAGAGGTGGGAAATTCCATGCTTAGCCCACTTTTAAGAACATCAGAAGAGTCATGCTGGGTCAAGACCAGTGGTCTGCCCCCCTTCATTTGCAGCCAATTCTTCTGCTGGGCCTTTTTGTTCAGGACAATTCCATTGGACATCACCAGTGAACCTTTTGGCTTTTGGAACTGACGGCGGGAAATTCCTGTGAGATCCAAACAGGGCCAGCAATTTGGATTGCGCAGTGATTCCTGCAGATCTGCCCGAAAAGGCACGTGGTTGGATCCTGTGGATTCATTCTGCCGGCAGAGGCGGTTTTCCCTCTGGTGGAAGGAGCCTCTTGCATCAGGGCAAGGCCAGAGGGATGAATCCAGGGGACCCCTTCTCCCCTTGCATCCGGGTGAGGCCCCTTCCACCAGAGGAAAGCCCCATTGCTAGAGGACTTGTTCCACTGGGTCCAGCCTCCTTTCCTTTAGCAGAAGGAGCCTCTTGTGTCAGGGCTAGTCTCCTCCTGCTGCCGGGAAATGCCTTTGCGAGAGGAACTGATCCATAGGACCCTCCCCCATCCCCACTTGGAGGTTTAAAACACCAGGTTTCCCCCCAGGGAGCAGGGATGGGCCTTGACCCTAGAGAAGCATTTTCTCGCTTTGCACATCTTCACCACTCCCTTCCCCATCTGAAGCGCAGCTCCAGCCCATCCACCTCCCGCCTAGATTCAGCTCAGTGGGCTGTGAAGTGGGACAGCATGCTCACAGCCAGGACTACTCTCGTCCAAAGCCCGTTTGGTGCATTTTACGATCAGGGCTGAAAGGCAGTAACTCTGCAGCCAAAAGGTCCTCTGGAGAGTTCGCGAGAGAGCCTGCTCTGCTTACACGTCAGGCATGCGAGCGATGACTGTTGAAAATAAACAAGCGCTCATGTACAAGCGCTCTCCCCGTGGACCGGAGAGCTGGGACGAAGCCATGGTCTTGGAGGACGGGCAGCCTCCAGCCAAGTGGCCAGGGATTAAGAGCTCTGCAGAGAATGGCTGATCATCACCCCCCACCCCAATAACACTCCTGGCATCCTGACAGCTGATGAGCACAGCCCCATCTCTTCAAGAGTCACTATGTTTTGCAAAAGGGGGCTTGGAGGGCTGGAGTCTGCTTGGTGGGGACCTGGCTTCCATTCAAGCCGACACCAATGAAATGTAGTGCATCGGTCAGAATGCTCGACTGGGGGGTTTGGGAGTCTCAGGTTCAAGTCTCGTGCCCTGCCACAAAAACTGGTGGGTGCCTTTGGGCTGCTTCTCAGCCGAACCCATTTCACAACTCCGCACGGTGTGGTGGTTAGACTAGGATCAGGGAGACCCAGGTTCAAATCTCCACTCTGTCTTGGAAGCTCACTGGAAGTATCTTGGGCTAGGTACTCTTCCAGCCTAGCCTACCTCACAGGGATGTTGTGAGGCTAAAATAAAGGCAGGGAGAACCAGGTATGGTACTCCCCAGAGAGAAGGTTGGATTAAAAATGGATTAAGCCTATGCTCAAGGACTTTGTGCAAGGGTGGGTGGGCTGGGTCGGTCATGATTCAGTCTACCTGAATCTTTCACTTTAAAGTCTGAGTTTTGTTTTTAGGAGAAGCTGCTAGAAGAAAGTGGCTGCAGGAGAAATGCATGTTTTTACTGTAGGACAGGGGTAGCCAAACTGCGGCCCTCCAGATGTCCATGGACTACAATTCCCAGGAGCCCCTGACAGCGAACGCTGGCAGGGGCTCCTGGGAATTGTAGTCCATGGACATCTGGAGGGCCGCAGTTTGGCTACCCCTGCTGCAGGACATGTGCAATTTCATTTTGTGAGGGAAGGTTGTTTTTTGTTTGCGGGAGAGCGGCTTACTGGAAATGCCCCCCGACAATAAATAACTTGGCCGAGCACATTAAAAAAAAACAAAATCTGGAAGGGGTTTATGTGGATCACGAGGACCTTTGTGATGGATGGCAACCGAGAGAGATGAAATGAGGGAGAGCCAAGACTTCAATTGTGCGCGCTTGGAAAAAGCGAGCGAGGAAAAAACAAAGTCAGCTTGTGACTCTGCCACGATTGGCATGGAAGTGTGCAGTGGTGCTCATCCATCACACTGCGCAACGAGAAAAGCACATGGAGACAGGCTGGCAAGTGCACAGAGTCAGGCCCTGGTGAGCAGCAAGCCAGGATCCCTTGCCACCCTGGTTCGCAAATCGGTACATGAACCCTGCTATCAGCTGAAGAAGAAGAGTTGGTTCTTATATGCCGCTTTTCCCTACTCGAAGGAGGCTCAAAGCGGCTTACAGTCGCCTTCCCATTCCTCTCCCCACAACAGACACCCTGTAAGGTGGGTGAGGCTGAGAGAGCCCTGATATCACTGCTTGGTCAGAACAGCTTTATCAGTGCCGTGGTGAGCCCAAGGTCACCCAGCTGGCTGCATGTGGGGGAGGGGCGCAGAATCGAACCCGGCATGCCAGATTAGAAGTCCCCACTCCTAACCACTACACCAAAGATGCCAGTCTATGAAGGAACCAGGTTATCATTTTGCACGCTTGTCAAATGAAACTGCAACTCACGCTGGCAACGGAAAGGGCATGGTTTCTTTTGGCTCTTGGCTAGAAGACTTGCAGGGAGCAAGGCTGCATTTGCGCCAACGCTGTCCATTCCCTCCTAATTGGAGGTAACACATGCTCAGGTCCTGGCCATCCCTTGAGTGACGGCTCAGGGAGGAAGCTGCTACCTCTAGCTGGTTCAAATCCCAAAGGTCTCCCCTCTCGCAACTAGCCCATGGCCTGAAGTGTCAGCTTTCCCCTCAAAAGTTGGAAGAGCTCTGACTTGGTGGGGACAGCAAGGGAAGAGAAGGGGAGGGACCTCGTCCCTCCCCAGGCTGCAACTTCTTACAATTGCAAAAGAAATGTCCAGTTGGCGCGTCTGAGAATGTACCGACACTGACCTCTGGGTAGCCTCCAACATCATGAACGTCAATGCCGAGGAAGTGGCCCAGCCCGTGGGGCATGAACACCGCCCCCAGATGAACCTTCACCATGTCGTCCACGTTGCCCTGGAGGATGCCAATTTTTTTCAGCTCCTCCAGGTGGACCCGGTCAGCCAGACGGTGCATGTCAGGCCAGGAGACCCCTGGGAGAGAGCAGAAGGAGACGGTCAGTGGCGACCATGAAAGAGACCCTTGTATCATGAGGCTTTCAGGTCAATGCTGGCGGAAGCACGGCCACTGCGCTGGCTCATTTTACAAAAAAGGAAGGAAGAAAGAGAGAAAGAGAGAAAGAGAGAAAGAGAGAAAGAGGAAGGAAGGAAGGAAGGAAGGAAGGAAGGAAGGAAGGAAGGAAGAGAGAAAGAGAGAAAGAGAGAAAGAGAGAAAGAGGAAGGAAGGAAGGAAGGAAGGAAGGAAGGAAGGAAGGAAGCAAGGAAGCAAGGAAGCAAGGAAGCAAGGAAGCAAGGAAGGAAGCAAGGAAGGAAGGAAGCAAGGAAGGAAGGAAATAAATGCAAGGCATTCATATATTTGTAATATTTCAAATTCAAAGGACTCCATTAGCAGCAAATGGGAAAGCAATAAATACAATACTGAAGGCTGGGACACTTCATGGTAGGTGCTCCATGTGACCATCTAAGTCAGCACTTCTAATTATTTTTGACCACATTCTCTTGTGGCCCGTTCAGGCTGCAATCTGAAGAACTCCTCCCTGAGACTTACTTTGGAGGAAAGAGGTTTGTTTGCCTCCAGCCTAGAGTTTGGAGACCACTGTTCTGTTTCAGTATGCAGAGCTCTAGGTTCAAAATCCCAATCCATTGTGAAGTTTGCTAGTCGACCTTCAGCCAGCCTCTTTCTTTCAACCTAGTCCTACTCCACAGGGCTGTTGGGGGGGGGGGAAGGTAGGACGTAAATGAAAAACTGAACAATGTAATGTGCCGATTTTCATTAGGGTTTTATTTTTAATCAGCTTTGGAATAGTCTGCTTCGGTTTTACAACAGTTTTTATGCTGCGAATGTCCAGTGATTTGCTTTCAATGACCGATTTTTATATTGTTATGTTCCTAGATGTAAATTGCCTGAAGCTGGAATCTGAAGGGATGGCACCGAAATATCCAAAATAAATTTTAAAATGCTTGTCTACCTTATCCAGAGACATCCAGGAACAGCTGCACTTTTTGACTTATGGTTTCTCCCCAAATGCCATATGCAGTGACCTTCTTGCTCCTGTACTCCCTTCCTCACCCAAAGGGACCCCCATCTCTTAAGATGTCTGTCAAGTGAAAATAACCAACCCACATGAGACGTTCGAATCCCCATGCACAGGGGTACACACACTGCTATCTGCCAGTGCCTTCCCACACAAAGTTACCTTATTCTGTGTCAGGCCATTAGTCTATTGAATCTCCAAGGTCTTGGATAAGCATCTTTCACACCATCTTCTACCAGAGTTTTTTGCCCGGAGCTGCCGGGGACTGAACCTGCAACCTTCTGTGTGAAAAGCAGATGCTCTGTTTCTGAGCCACAGGGGTCTCTCCGGCAGCCAACAGCCCTTTTTACTATTCATCCAATTAATCTATCACACTTACCCTACAGAGGCAGTGAAAAGAGGAAAAAAGCACCTGGAAAAACATCTAGAAGTTTGGGCGACATAAAACACACCGTCCTTCTCTACGCGCACATCCTTCTCTACCCATGCGTCACTGCTCCCAGCTGTACATGATGCGGGTCCTTCCCCCCTGGAGGCCGCCACGTCTGCCCTTCACATGTCCAGCAAGGGGGTGGGTGGGTGGGAGGTCCTAACAGGTCAGTTGCCGTCGGAAGGTAACTGTGGCTAAGGCCGAGCAAGGAAATTTTTCTTTTGTTTAGATTTGGCACGTTTGCACAAGAGTCAGCAGTTTGGACATCCAAGAGGCCTTTCCAAATTTAAATCAGCTTTACCCCCCTTGGTAGCTGAGACGGCTTTCAGGGGTGGGTGGAGTAGGGCGTCATGTTCTAATTATGGCAATGCTGGCTTTTCCCCCCCTTTCCCTTTCTTTTCTCGCTCCAAGATGTGCTGAAAGTCAAAGGAGGCAGAAATACTCCCCATAGCTCTGCACCAATAAAAACCGTCCCTTCGTTACACGTCTCTGGAATAAAGGCCAGTAGCAGAACGGCCTCCTTCGTGCAGCAGCTGTAGGCATCACATCTGTTCGGCATTACCATCCTACCCACATACAAACATCTTAAGGAGGGTTTTGGGTTTTTTTTTTAGTACCAGCTTCACTCTGTGCGCATGGACCATTTGGAGGACAAGCTCTAGTAAGTCCTGTTCTAAGCACTAAGGTCAAGCACTTTGGCTCGCTTCGGCTGCCTCAGTGATCACCAAAGCCCAAGGCGGCACATAGGAGCCCAGCACTGTGGCGCGGAGAGAGTTGGCAGTGGCGCACCAGCTGGCAGCCACACGCACTGCCACCAACCTTCTTCTCCGCACCGCTGGCCACCTCGGGCTTCGGGGATCGCCAAGGCGACCAAACCGAGCCGAAGCGCTCAACCCTATGCAGCCCTCCCATGTGAGAAAAAAATACTCCACTGACTTTGGCTGTTCCCATATAGGCACACAAGCATGCACACAGCTCCCGAGAGTGGCGGGATTGCCACCAGGCAATCTTCAGCAGGGGATGGTGGACTCTGTAGTTTGAAACTGGGTTAGAATCCCCATTTCTCCATATGCAGCCAAGCTGGGTGACCTGGAGCCAGTCATAGTTTATTTGATTTGATTGAATCAGGAGCCGTTGCTGGCGTCTGATTTAGCAGCTCCCAAAGAGCTGTCCTTGAAAACCCTGCTCCATCCATGACCTGAGGTGCATGCCATTTGTAATCTTGAAACTGCATAGACAAGGAAGTCCATGTGCATTAACTTCAGAGCTATTGTACATGGCACCCAGCTGTTGAGCTGGACGCCTGTTGCTGAAGTCATATAGCCCCAAAGGCAGCTTTGTCCATGTTTCACTCCAGAGCATTTAATTTTTAAAAGGGTTCTAGTCCTTATGGCTTTGAAGACATACTTGAAATCTCAGAGGCTACAGAACCAGCAAAATTGGAGTTTTCCAATAGTTGGGGGCAGGGCTTCAATGGCTCCTTATCCCTTACAAATAATAAGATTTGTAAAGGTTTGTACAAGTCACAGAAAGGGTTGTACAAGTCACAGAATGAAGAAAAGGGCTTTTTTATACTCCACTTTTCACTGCCTGAAGGAGTCTCAAAGCATCCTACAAACACCTTTCTCTTCCTTTCCCCACAATAGATACCCTGTGAGGTAGGTGGAGCTGAGAAAACTCTAAGAAAACTGCTCTGTGAGAACAACTCTGAGAAAACTGTGACTGGCCCAAGGTCACCCAGCTGGCTGCATGTGGAAGAATGAGGAATGAAACCCAGTTCTCCAGAGTCTACCACACCATGCTAAAGATTGTCTTGGGGGGGGGGGCAATGTTAATATATTTTTTTTTTCCTAGAGTGGAACCCTGATTTACAGCTGTAGTTGTAACCCTAACCCCTTTCTATGTAGCACAAAAACTGTGACGCCTCCCCAAAACAATACAGCACCCATCGGTTTCGCCATCATGTTGCCTCATGACCTACACCAGGGGTAGTCAAACTGTGGCCCTCCAGATGTCCATGGACTACAATTCCCAGGAGCCCCCTGCCAGCATTCGCTGGCAGGGGGCTCCTGGGAATTGTAGTCCATGGACATCTGGAGGGCCTCAGTTTGACTACCCCTGGCCTACACTGTGGAAAACAGCCAAAAATGCAATGTCCTCTTCAATCATTATAAGGATCATGCAGAGGGATTCTTTCGCTGCCCACAAGCCATGAACCAATTTATTCCAGAAATGGTACAGCGACACGCCAGTCACATCCTTCAAGGAACAGACTCTGGTTGCATCCCATCAAGTAAGCTTAGTCAAGAAAAAGCTTGATGGCGTTCCTCAAGTCCTCACTCCTGCTGTACAAAACGTAGGATATCTTTGCCTTTTTGTTTTGGAAACTTAATACCTCCACGATAACTTCATAATGATACCATAGTCCGAATCAGGGGCACAATCCGTGGCAAATGCATCAGCTATTTGCACCAGCTGTCTGCTGGTTTTGTGAGGCGGCAGCCCGGGAAGCCCAGCTTAGCCTACTCTGGTCAAAACTTTGAAGCTACTCAGGGCCAGCCCTGGTTAATAGAACAAGAAGAGTTGGTTCTTATCTGCCACTTTTCTCTACTGGAAGGAGTCTCAAAGCAGCTTACAGTCGCCTTCCCTTTCCTCTCCCCACAACAGACACCCTGTGAGCCCTGATATTACTGAAGGAGAAGAATAGTTGGTTCTTATATGCCCCTTTTCTCTACCCGAAGGAGGCTCAAAGCAGCTAACATTCACCTTCCCTTTCCTTTCCCCACAACAGACACCCTGTGAGGTGGGTGAGGCTGAGAGAGCCCTGATATTCCTGCTCAGAACAGCTTAATCAGGGCTGCGGCAAGCACAAGGTCACCCAGTTGGCTGCGTGCGGGGGAGCGGAGAATCAAACCTGGTTTGCCAGATTAGAAGTCCGCGCTCCTAACCACTACACCAAGCTGGCTCTTGGAAGTACTTGGAAGGGAGACCTCCAAGGAAGTTCAGGATCACTATGTGTGGCAGGCAGTGGTCCACCACCCCTGCATGCCTCTAGCATGGGACGTCCCATAGGTGGGCTTGCCATGAGTAGCCTACGGTTCATAGGTACCTCCTTCTTCATGATATAACCCAACCTTTCTCCACTCTTTTACTGTTGAGAAACCCATGAAACATTCTTCAGGCTTTGAGAGATTCTAGAAGTGGCACGATTGTGCAAAATATTCTTGTGAAAAATAGCTGTGTACATGCCCACCTGAGGCCCCCCCCCTTCCCACCCTCTCCAGGCCCATCATAGGCCATTTTGGGAGGAGTCGACCTGACCATATATGGTCATATCACCCAATAAATGCTTTAACAAAATTTTAAAAAATATAAATTAAATAACTCCCGCCCATTCAGGAAATCCTTCCAGGACTGTCAAGGTTTCATGAAACCCTGGCTGAGGACGTCTGATTATACCCACTCAAATGTCCCTTCAAAAACATCAAGAAGAGGTACAGATTAGGGATGGCGCAAGTTAAAACAGGAAAGAAAGATGATTTTCTGCTGTAGCAATCTCTGTTGCCTGTTCCCTGCCCCCCGCCTCCTGCAATATCAATGAAGTGACCCAGTTTGATGAACGTGGAAACCTTATGAGGAAACTCCTCACTGGAATTGCAGCATTCAGCACTGAGGGTCGTAAGACCCCCAAGCAGCTTCTGCTGAATTGGGGGGGGGGACCCTGTTATTCTTCAGTTCCCATCAGAGAATCTCTTCAACTCTGAAACACTCTAGTTCATTCCCGTGGTGGCAAAGAACAAAATCCAAAGCACGCTCTTGGAAAATAAATATTTCATTCCAGACCCAAGAGGCAGGCTAAGAAGTTTTAACTTTTTAACCGTAACCCCCAAACAAATAGAAAGTGGGTTAAATGCATTCGGAAATGAACAATGTGCATGTCCCAAAGACAATCATTTTGAGAGTTATCCAATATGCCCAACTGTTTGGACAGTTAAAACAAAAAATCACATCCAGGTAACTTGAAGGTCATGGCTATCTCACTGCAGCTTTGAGCATTGGCGGGCATCCTTCAGGGGCCATTGACATTGGCCAAATTTTGGACAGTTTCAGGTCTAGCAGCCATGTTGGACTGCTATAGCCCAGCAGCTCCTTCAAGACCAGCACAGTTTCCAGGGCATGAACTTTTGAGAGTCCAAGCTCCTTTTATCAGATTATCTGACATCCGGTATCTGGCAAAGGTAGTGTATCCCCTGGAAATCTTCTAAGTCTTTTGCAATATGCTGCAAAGGACGAGACCAGCAGTTGTGCAGAACAGCAGCTGTTGGGTCAGACCAAGTCAACGGGAAGGTGTTTGACTAAGGGGGTGGGCTGGGGAGTGAATCTGCTCCCCCTAGTCTTCCAGAACGGTTTAAGTCAGCATCTTGCTTGCTGGGGACGGTCCAACCTGTTGGGAGGTAAGCCGGCTGAACAAGCAGAGAGAGATGGGCCAGGAGAGTCCATGAGGCTGACTGGTGGTGCTGCAAGTGTCTGAGCAGGGCCAGGATGTTTGGTCTGCCTCACCCAGGATCAGCAGTGGCTTGCCAAGGTCTTGGGTTGGGCACAGGGGATGGCCTTGAAATTAGAGGTCACTAGGCCCAGATGGACATAAGGGCATTGATTTTGTATTTCTGTCTTTCCCAATACATTAAACCAAGGGAGCTCACATTAAAACTTTTTTTAAAAGAAGCAGAACATAACTGATAGTGAAAATAGCAGCAGAGGAAAAGTTAGGCCGGCAAGTGAGGGGAAGATCCGAAAGAAAAACAGAATGGATGGAAAATGCAGGAAGAAAGATGCTCTCCAACGATGCTGGTGACACCACGGAGGAAGCCCTGCCACCCGTTACCGCCTGCTTGATCTCTGGACTCAGTTTCCGAGAATGCATATCAGGGCAGAACTCAAATCACCTTGCTCTTTTTACTCCTTTTTACCCCCATAGAAACGCTACATGTAAGTTATCAAAACTCTTTAGAGTGGCTGTGGGGCTATGGCTTGGTGGCAGAGCATCTGGCATGTAGTAGGTTCCCAGGTTCACTCCTGGCACCTCTATGGTCAGAAGCAAATTCTACCATAGAGTTTAGCCCAAAAGCCAGAGTGTTCCCCTCCCACCTCTCTGACATGCTGACGTCACTTCCAGATGATGTCAGCATGTTGCGTCATTCCTGGAAAGTGCCTCCCCCATCCTCCCCCAATCCCCACAGATAGACCGGGCAACCCGACCCAGTGATCTTTGTGGTGGGGAAGGATTTGAATTCTGTTCTGACCCAGCCATCACAGCACTGCATTTAAAAAGGATGAAGGGGGTGGATGGGTGGGAAGAAGGGAATTGTTCAGGAGATACGGGAGGCCGAAGGGATTCAGAGGTCACTTTCACTTTCTCAAAGAAAAGACACGCAGCGGGGCAAGCCAATTAGCAGGGGCAGTCCGTGTGCCCACTGAACAAAGCCAGAGAGGTCTTTAGAAGCCCTCCCCACCCACCTTTTCAAGTCAGTAGTCAGGCAGACTTCTGTGGATGCACCAATTAACATTCCCTCTTATGGGCCAGATTCCTTTAATGTTTGCTGGAGACCAAAGAGATTCCCCAGAAAGACTCTCCCTTGCCTTTTCCACTCAAGGTGTTCAGAGACGCATTCATAGATTGATGTTGTGGGAGACGCCAAACTTCTCAAAAATGTTCAGAACACCCCACATTAAGGGATACAGTCTCAGATAAGAAGCCTCCTTATTTTTGCAGGTGGCTCTGCAATACACAGCACTAACTAAAGGCATAATTTTAGGCCTCCATGTCAAGGCAGCAATTTGAACCTGGGTCTCTTAGCCCCTCGTTGGACTGAGGAGAGCCCTCATGCTTACCGTTTTGCAAAGGAGCACAGAAAAGGAATTCATGTCCATAAAAGTGATCACAGACCCAGCCCTGGCAGATGCATCATCATTTCTATTGATTTTTGAAGCGGGGCTCAGCTACAAGATTAGAGCCGACATTCCCAATTTGCAAGCAAGTCTGCTGTGTGTGTTTCAGGGTAGGGGGCGATTAATCAATGCGCTTCCATTCTCTCCCCAAACTGGGAAAATTCACCCTTCCCCCATTTCCATGTAAGGCATGAGCCAACGAGCATGATGCTACTGGAGGCCCAGGTTTACACAGCCTGCCTGGAGGGTCCTTGGACTTTGGAGTTCTGTCTCACACGACGTCTGTACTCTGGCAAAAATCTGCTGATGATGCGTCTGCTCCATTCTTAATTCGCTTCCAAATGAGACAGCCTGAAATGCGGGTCAGTGGACCAATGGCTGACCTTCTCACTGGAGCCGAGGCACATTACTGGTCCGCGGCTGGCTGCTCAGCGTGCGCCTGGCACAAGACAGTGGTGCGCACAGAGGGAGGAAGTGCTATTGGACGACTCAGGTGACCGTGGGAGAGGCAAACGGGAATGAAAGAATACAAAACAATATACAGGGCCAGGATCGGTCAGTATTTGCCTTTCCTGGGGTTTCATTTCTTCCCATAGATCAATAAACAAGACTGGAATGGTGCCCAAGGTGGGTAGATGCCGGGGGCAGTGGATTCTGGACATCTTTATGGGTTGCACAGTATAGGATGGATCACATCCACTGGGCACCATCCATCAAGATACTGCTCTGGGCAGGATACACCCAAGTGACTTTTCACAAATGCTGCTCATGTCAAGAAGGCCTGCCAAGGAGGAGCAAGGACTGAAGTCTGACAAGCAGTGTTTCAGAATGGTTAGGCTTCTTAGCCTAGGACAGCCTTTCTCAACTTTTTTACCATTGAGAACCCCTGAAACATTCTTCAGGCTTCAAGAAACCCCAGAAGTGGCGCAATTGTGCCGGATATGGTTGGGAAGTACATGCCCCAGAGAAGTTTCTCCCCTTCCCACCGCTTCCAGGCCCACCATTTTGGGAGGAGGGGTCAACATGACCATATAGGATTAAATCACCCAATAAACATTTAACACATTGCTTTAGGATGCTTTGGGCTGATCCTGCGTTGAGCAGGGGGTTGGACTAGATGGCCCCTTCCAACTCTGATTCGATGATTTGAAAAATATATTTAAAAAATCCATTAACTCCCACCCATTCTGGAAACCCTTCCAGGGCCATCAAAAAAACCCAGGGTTTTATGAAACCCTAGTCTAGAAACCCCAGGGTTTCACAAAACCCTGGTCTAGGGCTTGACAAACCCAGGTTCAACACCCCCCCACCGCCCCCCAGTCAGATGTGAAGCTTCTTGGTTGACCATGGGCCAGTTATCTATTTCACAAAGTTATTTTGAGGGTCACATGGGGGAGAGGAAGGGCTCCCAGTCTTGGAAGGGATATAAAAAAAGGGACATAGCAGACAGCTGTGGGTGAAATAAAAAAGAAGCCACCTCCCTGAGGAGGTGGGTCATTTCAGGGCGCCAAATTTTGGGTGCTATCATGGGCTTGTGTGCAAGTCCTACCCCACTGAAGAGGAACAGGGAGCCCAAAACGCTGCTCTCATGACAAGGTTTTGTGGACCGCAGAGGTGTCAAATACAGAAAACAAAGGCAGGCTGTGTGGAAGGGGGGAAAAAAATCCCTCCAACAAAAAGCAGCTTTTGAGCATATTTGGAAGCCCTCTGCTTTTCTCATATTTTACTGAAACAAACCTCATCAATCAATACAATCACCCTCTCTGCCCAGCTAGTGTCTAAAGCAATGTTTCAGCTCAGGAGGGATTTGGGGTGAAGACTGTGAATACACAGGGAGTCTGGGGGGAGGGAGGGGCAGGGGAGGGAGAGAACTCAAGAGTTGCCAAATTGGCTTCCCTCACTGCTGCTGCTGCTACCACTTCTCCTTGGGAGCCATTTGCTTGACAAAAGAGGGCTTAATTAGAACTGAGGAGGAAAGCCAGCCAGTCCGGGGAGATCTGATTTTAAGACAATGGGACAAGGGAAAAGTTAGAGGAATTCAGTGAAATGTTAATTAGCAAAGAACTGGGAAAGGGCACAGGTGAGGCACACCACCTTTCTCCTCAATGCATTGCACTTGGCTCTTCAGACAGACAGAGCCCCGCCATTCCCCTGCTCTCCTGTAGCCATCCTTCTTTCCAGCCCTCCTTTCCCTCACAACAGGATAGACAGCCAGTGAGGTGTCATGGTTAAGAGCCCTAGCATCTAACCTGGAGAGCTGGGTTTGATTCCCCACTCCTCCACATGCAGCCAGCTGGGTGACCTTGGGTAAGTCACAGCCCTGTCACAACTGTTCTGACCGAGCAGTAATATCTCTCAGCCTCACCCACCTCACAGGGTGTCTGTTGTGGGGAGAGGAAAGGGAAAGCGATCATGAGCCACTAAGACTCATATGGGTAGGGATAAGTGGGGTATAAAAACCACCACTTCTTCTGTCTCAAGCAGAATGAGCTGGAACTGAACTCATGGCTGCCGTCAAGCAGGAGCTCTGTGTCCAGGAACGTTTAGAAAGGCACACAGTGACATGGCATTGCCACATTGCCAATCCTTCCTCCCCCAACGCTCACCTCATTGGACCATGATGTCGCAGCAGGTATTCTGGGGGATCACGTTACGCAGGGCTGCCGATTTTCAATGGCAGCAACGTGCTAGCACAACAAGTCCAGTTCTGACATTAGTAAGTTTAATTAGAGGCAAGCCCCTCGGTCTCAGCCAGGAGTAGAATTCACAGCCAGACCGGCTTATTTTATTTTAAAATATGGGACCAGCCTACCTAATTATCATCTTTTGGGGAGGGAGGGGGTTCTCTTCCTGATTTTTACTTCTGTTGACAGGAAAAGGGTATTCGGAACATTCAATGTCAGGATTTCTCAACCTTACACTCATTAAGAAAAATAGCAACCCTTAATTGCAGTATGATTGCCTCCACGTATGCTTCTGGCTCTTGTATATGGTACTAAGCAATTGGACAGCAGTGGTCTCGTGTCAACTGTGGGGGCAGAATTCCACTCCTCTGCTCAGCCACAGCAGCAACATGGATTCCTTGTTGTAAGGACTGCAGAGAGCAGGGACTCCTCAGACTTTGCCAGGGGTTTCTTGACAAGAAGAGATGTCGGGCATTTCTGAAGGTGCCTCCTAGGGGTATTGGGTGGGCTATAGAGCAGGGGTAGTCAACCTGTGGTCCTCCAGGTGTTCATGGACTACAATGCTCATGGGAATTGTGGTCCATGAACATCTGGAGGACCACAGGTTGACTACCCCTGCTACAGAGCACCTTCCCAGTGTACAGAGGGGCATGGCAATCTGGCCATCCTCTTCTGTGACACTTCCCCAGCTTAGCCTACCTTTCTGGTTGGAGGGGAGAATCAATGTTACACAATGCTTTGCGTCTTCCTTTGGGAGAAAAGCAGAACACCTGTATCTGTCTAAAATCTAAATAATGTGACACAGAGAGGGTTGCTTGATGTTGTACTTTGGAAGACCATGGCTCCAGTGTGCCATTAATGTGCTTCGTTTGCAACCATCCCCACTCCGTTCTCAGAAAAAACTAAGGTCATCTACCCCAGGTTATGAAGCAGCAAAGAGGCATGAAAAAGGTACGTGGCAAAGTCACCAGGAATCATTTGGGGTTCACATGAAATGTGGCTTTGCCCATCTTTGGTTCCAAGTACTACGAAGTCCCTGCGGGGAATGAAGCATTTCCCCACCGTGGCCTCTGGCTGAGTAGTCAAATGCTAAAGCACACACACTGACGCTTTTTACCTGGCCTGACCGCACCCATCACAGCCCGGCAGGACTTCAGCACAGCTTCATAGATGGCCTTCTGGTCTGGGGTGAACTTCCCATTGGCTGGAAAGGTGCAGGTGATATCCGAGCCGTAACAATGGTATTCTCCTCCCATGTCAAATAAGCTGCGAAAGAGAAAGGAAAGCAGTGCTCATTAGGAGGGTGGTGGTGGGGGAGCATGCCTCCGAGAAAGAAGAAATCCACAGGGTCTTTCAGGCACACCTGCTCAACGGTTTGCTACCTGGCAACAGGAGAGACTTCGGTCTGGGTTTAAGACGAACAGTTTTCCCTGAAAAGACATATAGAGGAGCATGCGCACACACACTCCCCTCTCAAGAAGCAGGGAGAACCGCCTGAGAAACGCCTGAAAGAAAAGCTTCACTTCTTCCAGTAAAACACCTAAATGATGCATTTCCATAAAGGGAATATGGTTGTTTTGAACATTTAAAGTCTTGCATTACACTGTCCGTTGGATCCAGACAGTTTTGTCATCTAATCTCATCTATTCCAGGGGTAGTCAACCTGTGGTCCTCCAGATGCCCATGGACTACAATTCCTATGAGCCCCTGCCAGCAAACGCTGAGCATGCTGGCAGGGGCTCATAGGAATTGTAGTCCATGAACATCTGGAGGACCACAGGTTGACTACCCCTGCTCTACAGGACCGCTGTAAATCAACGTGCTTTTCACGACCATTTCCCTGTAGCCATAAAAATAGCAAAATAAATAAACAAAGCTGGCTGAATTAATACCTGGAATATACCAATAAGGTATTTTCAAGTATTTTTTTCCAGCTCAGATTAGCCGAATGCACACCCCTAAAGGAGACCGGGTAAGTGGCTATTTGCAAGTGTTCATAGAGGTTTGAAAAAAAAAATCACTTTTTTTTTTTGCAGGCTAGGTTTGCACTTTGTCCTTAGATAGCTGTCAGCCCTTCTGTCTGATGAGTCTCTGAGGAAAGGTCGAGTCTGACAGAAATGGAACTCCATGCATTCTTTGTCTGTGCCAAAACTATGGAACGCACCAGGGCAGACAGCGGTTAAAGGTCACCGAGCCTCTCCTAGCCGGGCTGCACCAAGCTGCCAACTGCTCCTCTCCACGGAGCTCTTTGTTGCCTTACGATGCCTCAAAGTCAAAGGCTGGGGTGGATCTCATTAGCTGCATAATTAGCGGAACAATGAACCGAGCGCAGGACTCACTGGGCTAGTAGGAAAGATATGAGTTTGTTAACTAACAGTAATTTGGAGATGAACCCCCTCCTCCTAACACCCACCTGCAATTGTTTGCACATGCACAGACGCTAGGGTTGCCAACTTCCAGGGCACCCAGCATAGGAACTGATCCGGTTCCCCTGGAGAAAAAGGCTGCCTTGGGGGGTAGACTCTATGACATTTACTCCCCCTCCGAGCTTTCTCCCCTCCCCTTCTCAGGAGGCACCACAAATATCTGGGAGTTTCTCAACACCTATTTGGCAACCCGCATCACTTCTCAACACCTATTTGGCAACACCGCATCAATTAAACTGTGGGGGCAATCCTAATACATACCAGAGAGAGAGAGAAGACAGAGAGAGAAGACAGAGAGGACAGAGAGAGAAGACAGAGAGAGAGGACAGAGAGAGAGAGAGAGAGAGAGAGAGAGAGAGAGAGAGAGAGAAGACAGAGAGATATAGACAATGAAACACACAATGAACATCAAACAATGTATTTATCTCTTTTTTGTAAAGTCTTTCTCCCTAATGGGGTTCCAAAGCGACCTACAACAGCCTCTCATTCCATACTTTCATCTTCACAGAAACCTCCCTGTAAGATAAGCTGGGCCGAGAACATGCCATTGGACCAAGGTCCCACGGTGGCTTTCTGTGACAGAGTGGACATTTGTCTCCCGGAGCCAAGTCCAACACGCTAACGACTATGCCGCACTGACTGTCTACTACAATAAAGCCACCAAGCTTGGAGCAGTTTGCCAACGGCCAGTTAACACAAAGAACACTAAACCGGTTAAACCCTGAAGTGACTGGGGACTCCCTTTGTCACTTCTGGTAAGGAATTCTAGCATTGCATCTCCCGTCCCTACTGGAGGATGAGCAGTGCTAATCAAACAATGCCACTAAATACAAGTTAGTTGCTACATCATAGTCAAAATATTTATTCCTCTTGCTTTTCTCCTCAAATGGCTCCAAAAGCAATTTACAACAATAGTCATGAAACAAAAGACATGAAACAATACTCCCCCCTCCCCAATATCTTGGGCTGGCCTTGGCAGGGAAGGGCCAGCAAGTTGGGCTCTTGCCCTCTGGACCGGGGTACCTGGTTTAGGTTGGGAATTTCCCAGAGACTGAGTTGAGGGGTGAAGCCTGGAGAGGGCAGGGAAGAAAGTGGGGTGTAATTCTCAGCATCCACCCTCCAAAGTGTCCATTTTCCTTTAGAAGAACTGATCTGGATTGTCTGGAAATCAGTTATAGTTCTAGGGGTTTTCCAGACCCCACCTGGAGGTTGGTTCAGAAGAAGAAGAACAAGAACAAGAAGAACAAAACAAGAACAAGAACAAGAACAAGAACAAGAAGAAGAAGAGTTGGTTCTTATATGCCGCTTTCCTCTACCTGAAGGAGTCTCAAAGCGGCTTACAGTTGCCTTCTCTTTCCTCTCCCCACAACAGACACCCTGTGAGATAGGTGAGGCTGAGAGAGCCCTGATATCACTGCTCGGGCAGAACAGCTTTATCAGGGCTGTGATGAGCCCAAGGTCACCCAGCTGGCTGCATGTGGGGGAGTGGGGAATCTAACACAGCTCACCAGATTAGAAGTCCGCACTCCTAACCACTACACCAAGCTGGCTCATGCCTCTCGCCAGGCCCACATAAAATGAAGCAGTGCCGCAAAGGAGTGTGTGCCAAAGGTGTTTTCGGTTTCACACTACGCACACATGTACTGTGTCTAAAGTTGGCTGTGAATGTCTTTTTAGCTGTTCGCTGCTTTGAAGGCCCTAATTGGGTCAAAACGTGGGACAAGACTGTTTAAAATAAATCACGCTGCAATAAACTTACACCGCTGTACCAATTACGCTCTCCAAGACATCCAGATGCCAGCTCTGTTGCCAGCTACTGAACATCTGGAGCTGCTTTCTACCGAGTCAGACTCTTCGGTCTTTCCGGATCAGAGCAGCCCGTCACTGCCTGACAACGGCTCTCTGGGGTCTTGGGCAGAGAAAAGCAGTTTGTTCCGGCACCTGCTGATTGAAGATCCTTCGCCTGCGAATTTCTGGGAAATGCTATCCTCCCTCCCACCACTCTCAGCCCACCTGCTCATCATCCAACATGCTACCTGTTGTCAGCTGTCAGCAGTGTCCTTCTGTGGTCCACAAAGGACAAACGGGTCAGCCTCCGCATAGTCCATGGAGACAAGCCTGGTATCAAAAATGCCAGCTGTCAGTCTCTCAAGGCACTCTGCTGGTGTTGCCATATTGCAGCACCTGGCTTCAAAAAGAGGTTCCCAAGAGGAAACGGCTGAGCAAGCTGGATCGTCTGGACCAGGGGTAGTCAAACTGCGGCCCTCCAGATGTCCATGGACTACAATTCCCAGGAGCCCCTGCCAGCAAACGCTGGCAGGGGCTCCTGGGAATTGTAGTCCATGGACATCTGGAGGGCCGCAGTTTGACTACCCCTGGTCTGGACTTAACAGCTATCGTGGGGCACTAAGCTAGTAAAGTGCAACTCAAAATGACCAACCTAAGCTGCTCCTTTCTTGTTTTGTGGGCCTTTGGGCTCTATCACAGGCCTACTGCCATGCTGGGAATCTCATAGCCATTGACATTTTTAGTTCAAGTATGAATATGCCTGGGGAAGGCACTGGCAAACCACCCCGTATTGAGTCTGCCATGAAAACGCTAGAGGGAGTCACCCCAAGGGTCAGACATGACTCGGTGCTTGCACAGGGGATACCTTTACCTTTACCTTTATGAATATGCACCTGTCAGCCGAGAATCACACTACATGAGATGAAGGGGGCTCTAAACATCAATGATTGCGTCTCAGGTATTTCTATTATCATGGCCACAAGAAGTACATGACAGGTATGTGCCCCCCCCTCCCCGTTTGGTGAGTTGGAAGGGGCCACAGAGGATATCCAGTCCAACTGCCTGCTCAAGGAGGATCAGCTGAAAGCATTCATACCCTGCCTTTCTCCCCAGAGGCGTCCAACAGAATCTAATGTTGGTCTCATCTCCTCCATTTCCCCCCTCACAAACAACCCTGTGAGGTAGGCTAGGCTAAAAGTGAATGACTGGCACCCTGAAAGCTTCCATGGTGGAGTGGGGATCTGAAAAAGGATCTCCTAGAAACTAGGAGGGCACTCTCACTGCCACAAACACTGGCTCCCTTTATTTAATGTTCCAGTTTAGGTGAAACCCCGACCACAAAGCGTGTGCCAGCCCGCGTGCATACACACACACACATGCACGCACACACACACAGACACAAAAAAGGCCAAAGGGTGCTGTTATCAAAGATTGTTTCAAAGATTGTTGCCTGGGAGTGCCAGTTCTTCAGATGCTTCCCTTCGGCTAGCTGGGCAGCAGCTCCGGCACACGGTTGGAACATTTTGCTCCAAGCAACCTGATCAAACAAGCGGCAAGTGAAAGAAATAGGTGAAAAGTCGGCCCTTTGAGTCTGGACTTCTACTGTAAATAGCGTCCTGGAGGCCTCCCGCTTTTTGAGGTGACTCAGCATCAGCATCCGGTGGCGCACCGAGCCGTTTGGTTCCATGCCCAAAGGTCTCCGGAGTCTTCCCCTTGGGTCCCAGTCAGGACACCCGGGCACCACGTCAGCGCCCCAGCAGCCCACGTCACCAGTTCCCCCAGCAGGCAGGCGAGGGGCGCAAAACGCAAATCGAAGGCCAGGCACATGGCTCCCGAAGTAACTCAGCTCTGCAGGGGCAGCCGGACTGTCTGCTGACAGAGAAACAAAACGTCTCCCTCTTCCGGATGACCTTTATATAGCCAAGGTTTTGGGCGACTTCAGATCCCTCTTTTGGAACCGCTTTTCAAAGGCAGTCCCCTCGCTGAATGCATGGTGGAAATCAAGCCCAGCTGTCCAAGCAGCCAGGATAACTGTGACCTGGACACCTTGTCTGGCAGTGGGACCCATTCCTTGCGGAGTGGAGGCACCATGCTTTAGTGGCCTTTTGCTGGACGGGATTAGTGTGGTTTGCAGCACTTGGGGGGGGCATCTGCACAGCAGCTGGGGGGTCTGCCCAGTAGATGGAGCCATTGTGGCATAGGATCACATTTCTGTCTCAAGACCAAAAGCAGCTGTGCACCAATTGATGCTTCTTTGGTGCTTTGGGGGATTTGAGTGCTCTAAAGCAGTGGTCCCCAACGTTTTTATCACCGGGGACCACTCTACGCTTGACAATTTTACTGAGGCCCGGTGAGGGGGGGGGGTAGTTTACTCCTCTACTCTCATCCACTGCCCTAACACTCTCTGATCACTACGGTAATGTTTAAACATCCCTTAAAAATAAGATACAAACACACCACAACAATGAACATAAGGAACATTTTATTTTCACGGAAATTTTAACTCATGACAATGACAAATCAACGGGAACCCTGAGCTTGTTTCTCTGCAACGAGATAGTCCCATCTGGGAGTGATGGGAGACAATGACACCCGAAGTAAGGGGCCGGGGGGGGGATGAAGTAAAGGGCCGGAGGGGGGGGGAGAAGGCGTCCTTCGTAGCCCACCTCCAATTAGACGACGGACCACATGTGGTCTGCGGCCCACAGGTTGGGGATCGCTACTCTAAAGCTAAAAGAAAGCACCTTAGGAGAGTGCAGCGCACAAATTGGGTGGGGGTGGTGCTGAGGACAGTTCCACACCCTGCTCCATCTTGGAATGGAAGCCCCCTTAGGCCACAGGTTTGACTGGGGCTCCATCCCCATGACAGCCCTTCAAAAAGAGGTAGGAGCGACTGGTGGGTAGCCACATGAATGTACAAATCTGCCTTACTCTGGATCAGAGGTTTGATCCATCAAAATCAGTGCTGCCTACTCAGGCAGGCAGTGGCTCTCCAGGATCTCAGGCAGAGGTCTTCCGTGTCATCTACTGCTTGGTCCTTTCAACTGGAGATGCTGGGGATTGAGCCTGCGACCTTCTGCATTCAAAGCAGATGCTCTGTCACTGAGCTGAAGTTAATCTGCATGTTCCTACTGGATCCTGGTGCTGTTTTGTAATTTTCCGGGTCATAATATCACCCTCAATTCTTTCTCCCCTGATCCAGCTTGGCCTCCGTCAAGGAGAGGTGCTTTTCAGTATCTTTTCCCACCTGTGCAGTTACAGCCAGTATGTACCTAACCAATCTTGCATTTTTCTAGCAGATGCAAAGAAATGGCAATGCTAAGCACACCTGAGGAAGCTGTCCAAGCCAACTTCCTCCTTACCCAGTGGCCAGTGCTGCCAAGTAAGCTTTGCAGCAGCCCCTAAAGCCCTCTGAGCTCTCTCCTGAGATCTGCAAAGCTATTTTGATCCTTGAGCAAGAAAGGCCCCCATATATCTCTTCCTACTTGGTTTCTCTCTTGTCCGTCCTCTGAGAAGACATCGAGATCCTACAGAGATCCGTCCTACTACTGAAAGAGCTTTCTTCTAGCAGAAGAGCCAGCCTCTGACACAAGATGCTCAGCTAGGGGAAGAGATCTGTGGGATCCAGCCCGGAATGAGTAAGAACCACATAAGAAGAGACAGACAGAAGCTGAGAATTCTCTGAATCCTGATTTGCTTTTCGCCTGCTTTTAAATGATGGACAAAGTAGACATGTTTAATATTTTTTTTGTCTTGTATGTATTCTGACATGTTTTGTGCAGTGGCTTTCTAAGCTGCCTTCAGCGTCTCCAGCCCAAATGCCATATTTGGTAAGTGGAAGGATAGGTTGGAACTTTAAGAAGAGAAGCCAAATAAATAAATAAATAAAATGGAAAACTTTGCTTTGCAATCTGTAACCTCTGTTTAGGGTGAGAAGGTTTTAAAGGTCCTGATGGAATGCGGCTAATCTGGTATGAGCAGAAACCCGGGCCAATTGGGAAAGAAGGCTTTTGAATCAGGGCACTGAACTCGTTTTAAGGTTTCCCCGATTAACTGGAAAACCTGAAGGGGAGAGAAACCACAAGCATTAATCCTGGGGAAATGTTAACGCCTCTGAGACTCACCCTGCTTGGCAACGTGCATTTGGATCGAGCCTCAAAGAAAGGATATCTGTAACAGAACCCCGCGTGCGCTTACTTGCCAGTAAAGGACGGTGAACTCAAAAGAACTTAAGACACCTTCAGGACTGCAGAATCCTAGGCATTTTCTTTATCACTTTTTATATTTTAACTTTCCTGCACTGAGCAGGGGGTGGCATACATCAGGGGCAGTCAACCTGTGGTCCTCCAGATGTCCATGGACTACAGTTCCCATGAGCCCCTGCCAGCGGTTGCTGGCAGGGGCTCATGGGAATTGTAGTCCATGGACATCTGGAGGACCACAGGTTGACTACCCCTGATGTATACATCACTCCTCCCCTCTTATCCCAACAACAATCCCGTGAAGCAGGTTTGCCTGAAAGAGAGTGGGTGGCCAAAGGTCACCTGGCAAGCTTCAATGGCAGAGAAAGGATTTGAACCTGGGTCTCCCGGCTCCTTGTCTGAGCCCTGCCGTACACTGGCTATTAAGCCAGATCGACTCATGCCAGCTCTTCTTCTGAACTGGCTCGGTGGCAGAGCACCTGCTTAGCATACAGAAGGTCCCAGGTTCAATCCCTGGCCACTCCGGTTAAACAGAATCAGGTAGGAGGTGGTGTGAAAGCCTCAGACCCTGGAGAGCAGCTGCCGGCCTGAGTGGGTACCACTGACCTGGATGGACGAAAGGTCTGATTCAGTATGGGGCAATTGCATGAGTTCATCTGAATGTAGAAAGTAAAAGCACAACAGATGCTTTGATGCTCGCCTTTCAGTTTCTCCCCCCCCCCCCTCCAAATGTCCGTAGCGTGCCGCAATCCACTGTGGGCAAACAGCCTGTCAAATCCACTGATGTGTGGCAAATTGAATCAATGCAGGTGGGCAGGCAGGCAGACTTTTACGGTCCGCTCGGAGGTAAAGCCAAACGGTTTGCATAGCGTGCCAGAAGAAAGCAAAATCACTCCTGAAGGGCATAGCCCAGAGCCGGAACCCGGGACAAACGCATAAAAATGTAAAACTTTTTTTTGTAATGGTTTCTAAAATTAGGAACCAAGCGTAATTTATGATTCTTATCAAATGCTTTAGTATTCTTTGAGGCAGGGTTCATTGGGGGGGGGGGGAGGAGTTGAGGAGCACCCATAATCCGGTTTCTTGAAAAGGTAATGCTGACTTCTCCCTTCCTAATGCAACACTGCCCCCGTCGGGTCAAAAGTAATGACAGCACTGAATATTTTACAGGCACTGTTCTCTGGAGGTCTGCCTTTGGACCACCTGCTTGCAGACCTTCCCTGCTGCCCCTGCTTTTGGGCCCCGTGCAAGCTGGCCAGAGCACCTGGCCCAAAAGTACCACATCGCCAGCCTGTAGGAGACCAAGCGAGACGGAAGATAAAGGCCGGCCGACATCCCTGCTCCATCCTGAAACGCTTCGGCCATTGCGGAATTAAATGCTTGATCAGAAGGGGCTGCCTAGTGAACTTTCCTGGAGGTTGGCACCCCGACTCAGGCAGGGCAGGCAGGTGGCCAAAGTTGGCTTGGAGCATTCTGGGAAGGGGCCA
This sequence comes from Paroedura picta, assembly GCF_049243985.1. Taxonomy (NCBI): domain Eukaryota; kingdom Metazoa; phylum Chordata; class Lepidosauria; order Squamata; family Gekkonidae; genus Paroedura; species Paroedura picta. The sequence continues at coordinate 21,642,862 of NC_135382.1, read as the reverse complement.
ATGCTGGGGGAGGAGGGTGGGCAGCTTGAAGAAACGCTGGCCAAGTGCAGCACTGAATTAAATGGAGAAGAGTACAGCCCAGTGGCACAACACCTCTTCACAGCCTAAGACCCTGACATGTCCAGTTAAAGAACCTGGCATCAGGTGATGTGAAGGAGCTCGATGAAGGGGGGAGCTCAAGGCAGCAGGGTTTGAGGCAGGTGGGCTGGTACAGGAGGAGATAGTCTTTCAGGAACGCGGGCCCCAAAGCCTTCCACATAAGGACCACTTCTTGGAATTCTGGGGCGCCAGGGCCATTTGTGTGAGCAGTAAGAAGCAGTGCTACTTTAGGTCATGTTTCTGCTTTCCATATTATTTTTGTAGTCCCTCCCAAGGGTACACGGGATCCCACCTATGTTGCCACCGCATCAAAAGCCGACACAGGGATGACCATGAACCAATTAAAACAAGCAGTCAGAGACAGGGGCGCATGGCGAAGTCTTCCCTATAGAATCGCCGAGGGTTGGACACGACTGAACGGATAACATCATCATCAGGATACCCCCCTGGAGAAAATGTAACTCTACTAGGGTGGCGTGCATTCTTGGATATTGCACTGCATTATGGATATTGCGCTATTTTACTATTGCACGAGAAGAAGAACAGTAGTAGGTTCTTATACCCCACTTTTCACTGCCTGAAGGAGTCTCAACACGGCTTACAATCGCTTTCCCTTCCTCTCCTCACAACAGACCCCCAGCGAGGTAGGTGAGGCCGAGAGAGCCCTGACGTTACTGCTCTGTAAGATCAGCTCTAACAGGACTGTGATGAGCCCAAAATCACCAAGCTGGCTGCATGTGGAGGCTCGCCAGATTAGAAGCCGCCGTTCTCAACTGCTACACCACGCTGGCCGCTTTTAACTGAAGGACAGTACAACCTGGGATGGTTGTCCTCTCCCACCAAGCATGCAGCTTCGGGAGGGATGCACATGGAGGGGGGAGGGAGGGTAGGGGCACCCACCTAGCCAGCCACATCAGCCGAATCAACCCTGGTGATCAATGGGGTGACAGATGTGGCAGCTACACCGCCCTCACATTCACTGTGCCACGTGGCCTATAATTTGTGTTCTGAAATGTTTTGTCCACCCCAGAACACCCATCTTGTCAAGGCACAATGATAGTGCACTGGGCTACAGATGTGTGCTAACTGCATCTCTTATCACTACTCACTCAGAGAAGCAGCGACTGATGTGGGGGTACTGAAGACCGGTCCTTGAACCGCTTTCCTCCGGAGACCCTCCCCCCCCGATATTTCAACACTGGAGGGCTGTCACCGGCCTGCCCCTTTGGGAAGTTGGCATTCATAGGCACAGAGCAGGCTCAATGCTCTGAGAACCTAGCAAAACTTTTTTTAAAAAAAGGAAACAAGGGCTCCGAATGGGGAGCGCTTGTGTTTACCGAGCGGCGCGTGGGCAGACCGAACCCAAACAGCATTAATATTCCGCAAAGCGAGAGTATACAAATGTTATTTTTAAAAGGAGATTATCTGCTGGGGGCTGGAAAAACCTGACAAACTTTGCTCGCTAAACTCAACGCTGAATTTCCTCCAGAGTGTGTTTATCAAAAGCCGTACGAGCAGAACGTCTCATGCCAAAACAGCGACTGAAGCAGCTGCCTCATCTCCTTTTGAGCAGAGCAGGGCTCCCAGTTTGGCACGATACGTTCAGGGATGTGGAGAAAACATCCCCTTTTTTTGGAGTTGGGGTTGGGAGAAAATTCACTTGCTCTGCCTCAGATGCTGGAGAAACCCTGCTGAGTGGTTGAAAGGGAGATGGAAACAAAAGTCCCCAAATCAACCCCAAAACAAGCAAAGCTGAACAAAGCTCAATGAACAAAGTGTGATGGACTCAAATGATTCCACGGGGTCCCCCTGCAGAGGAAGGGAGGAAAAGTCACATGCTGTGCAAGAACAGACGGCGCTACGCACAGCCTTGCTTTGGAGCTGAGCCACCGCAACACGTGTCCAAATCACAGAGATGCTCTTCCGAGGGGAGACGAAGCCGACAGCAGCTCTAGATCAAGGCAAGTTTTGCCACTGGAGTCTACAGCTGTAACAGCTCTGCCACATAGAGCCTGTAGGGTGAATTCCCCGGTTTGGTCGACCCTGGAAAGAAAGTGACCTCCCCGCTCCGCCCCCTTGCTTGCTGCGGTGCCCTCTCCTGGACATCTTCCCCGCCTATCCATTCAGTTTAGTTTTATTATGGTCATAGACCGCCTATCCACCTGTGTTGTCCTTCCCCATGCTTAACCATCCATCCTCCCCCTCTTTTTCTGGTCCTCCTAGTGATTTCCCCCCCTTCCTGACTGTACTGAGCCATGCCTGCAGCTGAAAGGGTGGGTGGTGGGAGAGCTCCCACTGAGCAGGTGGGCGAGTTGCAGAGGACCCCGTCAGAAGACCAGAGCCTTGACAACCACCCAACCTGACAGTCCCCTGAGGCCGGCCCTGTCGCCGCTTCCCTAGCTCCTTTGCTCTTTCTGCCATTTTCCTGTCTCCCTAAAACAACATGTTCTGCTCAGAGGAGATGCTGGTTATGACCTTTGATCCAGGTGCTTCTCTTCATCTTGGGAGGAAGAAGAAGAAGAAGAAGAAGAGTTGGTTCTCATATGCCGCTTTTCTCAAAGTGGAGGCTCAAAGCAGCTTACAGTCACCTTCCCTTTCCTCTCCCCACAACAGACACCCTGTGAGATGGGTGAGGCTGAGAGCGCCCTGATATTCCTGCTCGGTCAGAACAGCTTTCTCAGTGCTGTGGCGATCCCAAGGTCACCCAGCTGGATGCATGTGGAGGAGGAACAGGGAATCAAACTTGGCTGGCCAGATTAGAAGTCCGCACTCCTAACCACTACACCAAGCTGGCTCTCAGGGGAGCAGGGGAGGGAAGCTGCAAATCAAATCACTTTTAAACACCAGTTACATAAAACTAAATTGGATTGTTTATAAGGAACGAATGTTGCCTCTAAGCTGTGTACACGGGGGGAAGGGGACACAAGAGTAGCACCAGTTCTGATACCTTTTTGAGGCCCAGCAAAAGAGTTTCCAAGCTGAGAGCAAACTGTTGCCTCCCTGAGAATTCTGCAGGGTAGGGCAGAGGCTTGGAAGAGTCCTGTGGAACCCCACAACCTCCTGCATTTTGTTCAATATTTTGAGTTAGACCTGAAAGGCATTACACTATTGTTTGGTTTCTCGGCAGTCCATACGTAGATGGATCTTCTGATCTGGAACCATCAAAAAACAGTACATTTCTGTGTAGGACATTCTGGATGTTTTGTGACATTCCTAGGAAGCAGAGAAGCAGGGATGGGGGGAGACCAACAGCTGCTCAAACCCCTCTGTCAAGGACTCATAGTTTTAAAGGATTAGGATGCAGCCTGGAAACTGAAATATTATCCTCTTGCCACCCACAGTGGTGGCACTGAAAAAGCGCAGAGAGCAGGTACACAAAAAGATCTCTCCTTCAGTAGGCAGTAAGGAAGATGCCTGGGTCATATTGTCAGAATCCCTGGCTTAAGAGACATAAACACCCCAGGTACTTTGAAGTAAATGTTTGGCATATGGTGCTGGGGAGCAAGAGAAGGTGGCTGGCATTTGCCTACTGGAAATCTACCCTATTTGAGAGCCAGTTTGGTGCAGTGGGAAACAGCAGCAGCCTTGGATTTGGAGCATCAGGCTTGATTCCCTGCTCTGCCACATGCAGTCAGCTGGGCAACCTTGGGCTAATCAGTCCTGATAGAACTGTTCTTGCAGAGCAGTTCTCTCAGAGCTCTCTCAGCCCCACCCGACTCACAGGGTATCTGTTGTAGGAAGAGGAAGGGAAGGTGATTGTAAGCTGCTTTGGGACTCCTTTGGGCAGTGAAAAGCAGGGTATAAAAACCAACTCTTCTTCTACTACTCCTATTTGAATACTTGATTATTCATGACAATTCTACCAGGTTGGAGAGAACTTTAGGATAAAATTTAGTCTTATTGAATGCCACAACACATGGGTCAGGCGCCCAGGCAGGTCACTGAACCTACACAACTGCCTTCTGAGGGGGGGGGTCTCCTTTTTTGGAAGGACTGGCCACAGTTGTGTAGGTGTAGACACCAAGGGTGTCATGCACCCCTTTGCACATGTATTGAGAGAAGCAGCAGAGCAGAGAGGCGAGGTACTTCAGTGGTGGATGAGATTTTTTTTCACAAGCAAGTCTGAACACTGGCTGCTCTTCTTCCTGTGATGTCATGCATGCTCCTACCACAAGCTTGTAACTCCATGGGTCGTATGCTGCTGCTTGGGGTTAAAAGCATGTCTCGAGATCTGGAAAGGTTAAGGCCTGCTGCTTTAGGCAACCTAGTTATGGGAGCGGAGCAAGGGACAATGTCAGCGGCCCCGATTTTAATGAGAGACCCTTAATTCTCTCGGCCGCGCGCACGTGTGTGGATTTACAGCATCGGGCCGACAGAAATATGCCCAAGTCATATTTAAGGCCTGCAATGATTCATTCAATGGACAAACCCGGTAATTTGAATGTGTCTCTCTTCACTCCCAATTTTGCCAGAGATGCACATGACTGACTGCATGATGCTGAGCTTGTGTGGACAGGGTTTTCCAACAGAGGGCTCCGCGTGGCCACGGGAAGTTTTACTGAGACGCTAAGCAGAAGCCGTAAGGAAGGCAGTTCGGACTGGTCTCTCTTTGGTGCAGCTTTATGATGGTACCGGTTTGCAATGTGATACATCGGATCAGCAATGCAGGCAAAGGAGCTATTAACTCTCTCTCTCTCTCTGTGTGCGTGTGGGAGTGCACAATTGCTATTAAGTTGTAGCCTGCTTAGAGTGACCCCCCCTACAGTTTTCAAAGCAATGGATTAAGCAGAGGTGGTTTCCCCACTGCCTTCCTCTGTTAAGTCTTCCTTAGTGGTCTCTCATCCAAACACTGACCCTGCTTAGCTTCCAAGACTGGGCTGTACTATACTTATTCCACATCCCAGCTATTAACTAAGTGTCACACATAGAAGTTAGCATTTTGGGGTGATAACCAGGATGATTACAAATGCTGGAAGTCCTTACTGGCTTCAGGAAACCTGGCAGCGATTCCCTCTGGTGCTGATCAGCGATTCCCTCTTGTGCTGGTCAGGTGATCACCTCTGGATATGTGTTTACTATTGTGATTCTACAGGTGATAGAATCTTTTAAGGTGCGCGTGATTGCCACCAAACTGCGGCCAGGTTGAAAGTATATCGCTGGGGCTTATCTGATATCCCAGACATAGGACAGGAAGAGGAAGAGTCAAAGTTCCCGAACCTGCTTGGCTAAAAAGGAATGATTTCCTCCTCGAGTGGCACAACTGAATTTAAAGGCATTTATTTGTGTGAGTCCTTGCTGTCGGGTCATTCTGTATAATTTGGCCACAGATACAGTGTCAGCGGGCTTTACGACAGGCTGGAGAGCTGTTTAATACTGTGTATTGTCATTGTTTTGTTACTGGAAACTCATTTTGAGAACCTGTTGACTGAAACACAAGATAGAAATCTTCCAAATAAATAACACGGGCAACAATTCTTGTATTCTCTGCATGGCTGGAGTTTCCAGGGTAGGTCCGGGGATCTGGATTTATAATCTTACAGCCATGCGATATATGTGCGATTTAAGGGTCGATGACCTCCTTCCCTCCTGACTCAGAGTCTGACCTAAAGCGTGGAGATTCTTGTTTTGCTTGATGAAAAGCTTAAGGATCGCTGGGCAGTTCGGTCAGCCCACATGACCCATCAGTCTCCTACAATCAAAACTGGAAGCTGGAGAGACCAGAGCTTGTTAAAAAGAGGTTTTCCTGTGGCTCCAGCAGACGCTTCACTGCCCTGTGCCCGTGAGTGATGAAACGACTGGTTGGAGAGGCCAAGATATTTCCTAGAAAACCAGGGAACGTGGATGTTGAAGCTGATCGGATTAATTAGGACAGCGAGGCAAAGCGCTCCCCTTGACTTCTGAACTGTGGCTTCGTTAACATGGGACGCGCACACTCCTTGTTAAAAAGGTGCTAACCAGTGAAAGTTCTTTGCCAGTCACTGTTCTCGGAGTTGATTGCCGGCTCCCTGCAAGCTCATGTATGGAATTTTAATATGGCACCAGGCAGCTAATTGGTGCACCTCCAAGAACCGTGATGTAAGCTGATGTTAGGAACGTGGATAAGTAGGCGCTGTCTTTCTGTGCAGCCGTCTAAATAGCCTCACCAGCTGTACCATTTGAATCTCTCGGTGCCAGCCTTTCAGAATGCAGCAATGGGCAATCCCAGAAGTGGCGCTGCCACAAGGAAGACCTGTGCCAGCAGAAGGGCCCCCCCCCAAGAAAGAGGAGAGTGCCCCCGATAGGCAAAAAGAACCACAGGGAAAAAAGCAACATGAATGTTTGCACTGAGTTCGGAATTTAGTTCCCTAAGAACCCCGAACTTTCATTTTTAAAAAGCAGCCGCTACTTTCCGATTCTCATGAGTATGGATTTTCCAAGCAAAACTGTCTACTAAAATCCCCAAAGTGAGAGAAGCGGATGAGAACGATTTCCACAGGCAAACCCTGAACGGAGCAAGACAGCAATAAAGTTTATCAACTCGACAGAACACAGATCAACCTGGCTTTTTTGTAATTTACATCTAAATATGTAATTCCATGTATAAAAATATAAATATTACCAGAGTTCCAATTTTCATGGTCTTGGGCTGGGATTTCTCGGCTACAAAAGTGATTTTTTTTTTTTTTAAAGGCGCAGAACACGCAAAAGCTTTGTACGAGAGAGGATAAATCCACTCACCACAAATCTCCATCTTCAACCGTTTTATCATTCGGTGCTCCAGCATGGCCGTAGTGCAGAACGGAGCCATTATTTCCACTGTAATAAAGACAAAAGGAAAGATACATGACAGGCCTGGGCTGTAGATAGCTTCATGCAAGTGAAAGGTTAGCGCAGGGGTAGGCAAACTGCGGCCCTCCAGATGTCCATGGACTACAATTCCCAGGAGCCCCCTGCCAGCGTTTGCTGGCAGGGGGCTCCTGGGAATTGTAGTCCATGGACATCTGGAGGGCCGCAGTTTGACTACCCCTGGGTTAGCGCCTCTCACGCTAGATGCGACTCAGGGTCACCGTCACGTGATTGGCCAATGCTGGCAGGGGGCTCCTGGGAATTGTAGTCCATGGACATCTGGAGGGCCGCAGTTTTGACTATCCCTGGGTTAGCGCCTCTCACGCTGGATGCGACTCAGGGTCACCGTCACGTGATTGGCCGAGCAGTTTGGCTCGCTTCCAAAAGGGCTGAGGAGTTTTCCCTTGGCCCCAAGTCGAGACTCCTCAGCACTGTGCTTAACTGTGTCTGCTCTCCTAGTGAGAGGCAGTGTGGTGCAGTGGTTAGAGCAGCCCTCCTCAAACTTTTAACTGTTGAGAAACCCCTGAAGTGGCAAAATTGTGCAGAGTATGGTTGGGAAGCATCAATGTTTACAGGCCCCCTGGGGTCCCTCCTCACCCCCTCCTGGCCCATCATTGGCTATTTTGAAAGAGGGGGGTCAACATATATATGGTCATATCGCCAATAAATGTTTAACAAATTTTGAAAATATACCAAAAATTAATTAACTTGCACCCAATTCAGGAAACCCTTCCAGGGCCATCAAGAAACCCCAGGGTTTCACAAAAGCCTGGCTGAGAAAGCCCGGGTTAGAGGTTCAGACAACGAGCTGGAAGACTCAGGTTTGAATGCCCACTCTGGTGTGGAAGGCTGCTGGGTGACCTCGGGCCAGTCAAGCACACTCTTGAGCCTAGCCTACCTCAACAGGGTGGCTGTCAGGACAAAATGTGGGAGAGGAAAGCTACATACGCCATTTTAGGTCCTTACTGGGGAGAAAAGCAATGCACAAGTTAAATAAATAAAAAACAATTATTTTGGTAATTTCATTTGCTTAAGTTTTTTAAGCAACTTGTAATCTGCTTTTGTACACAGGCAGAGCTCAAAGTGGAGTGCAATTATAAGGTAACAAAACAACCCTGATAAAAAGACCAAAAAGTATGTTATTTAGACGCCACTTTCCGCCACAGTGGGCACTCAGAACAGCTGACAACGGCATTCCCCAAGCCGACAACTTAGTCCTCACAACAACCCAGTGAGGTAAGCTAGGCTGAGAGAGGGGGGAGGGGAGGGTCCAAGGTCATCCAAGAGCCTCTTAGATCCTAGTTTGACAGTTTAATCACCGGCTCAGCCTCTCTGAGCTGGACTCAGCTGCTCAAAGCTGGGCCTCGTGGTTTGAAGCAAAAGAAACAGGGGAAACAGACCTGCCTTAGAAAGTTTCTCTGACACTTCCTCCACTTACGAAGACCAATTCAAGGAACAGTCTTGTAGTGTTATTGGTCTGAACGGTAACAAGCCTGGATTCCGGCAACCTTCTCCAGCTTTTTGTCACACCTTGATCCCCTCCCCTGTAGCTCCCACACCTTCCACCCTTCTTACAGTTCTGACCCCCATCCTTAAATCTTTCCAGTCTTCCTGTACTCTCCTGGGTCCAGTGCAATCTCCTCCTCTTCGAAGCCTGCCAGGGCCTTATCTTACCATCCTCATATACCAATACATCCTCGCCGTGGTCCCTGGCTCCTATAAGTTATTCTGTGACCCCTTCTCTCTTGTGCTCTCCCCTGCCCCCCAATGCCTGGAACTGCTAGATACGGTCCTGCACATTGCTGGATTTTGAGTCTCGGCTGTCAATCAATATGCTCATGGACCAAATGAATATCTGTGCACAGGTGGTGTTTTTTTTATTTTAAGAACTTAGATGGCAATTAAAAGCGTTTGGTAAATCACCTCGAGCATGGGGCCCAGGAGATTTGAGCAGATTGTTGGGAATCGGTAACATGGAGCATCTCGCCAATGACGGCACTGGAAGATCTCCAGTGGCACCAACTCAATTTATAGACATTTGAGAGGCAGAAAACGCATTGCTGCAGCAGGAGATTTTAGATTCGGATCCCAAAGTCCCAAGCCTGACGTCTCACTTGGCCTGGAAGCCGGTTGCTATTTTGGGGCACCTCAGCCTCTTACAAGGCGTAACCAAAGCCGAACACAATTCAATCGCTGGCACGCCTGTGTCTGATCTCTGGAATATTGATATTGTGGTCTATAATAGAAGGAATGGCTTTTTAATGCAAAACCCTGTTCCGTGATAACCTAGTCAAGTTTTTTATTTGAAGCGAGCTGATGCGTTTGTGTTCTTGAGTTATTACGGCATAGAAAACATCGGGCCTCTCCTCGTGGTGGTGGGGATCTCTTCCAAATTAAAGCGCTCCGGAGGGACGGCGAGTAAAACTCCTACCTTGCGAAGGATTGCAAAGCAGGTGGCTGAGGTGCTACCTTGGAGATGCATGCAATTTTTTTTAAGTCCTCTTGGCTGGTGGGAGCACCTCAACCTCCCCTGGTTCACGGAGCACCTGATGAGGTTAAGATGCAAAAGAATTGTGGCCCATTTGGTGTCGCGCTGGAAGAAGCAGGGAGGCCTAACTTTCAGGGGGAAGGTTATGTCCCTTCTGCATTTAATTCAAAAGCAGGACTAACCCACAAGAAGGTTAACCTGTAAGAATTGTTCAAGGTAGATAAGGGGGAAATCAGCCCAGCCTAGCAGTTGCTCCCCCACTGCCTCCGAAAACTTCCTTTGGCTTTGATACGCTTCTGATTCAGTTTTAACCCTGTTGCATCCTGTTGCTCTGCCATGCCTGTGACAGCCCCCCTTTAACTGGAAAGGTGGAATACAAGACTCCAAAGGAGCTCAGCTGTGCTCCTCCCCATTCGACCCGAGAGCTCGGTGTAAAAAGTCAAAGCTTGCTTTGTGGCCTTTGCAGTACAAGCCTTCCGCTTGGCCAGCTGCGCTGATTCTCATGCTTTCCCACCCTGATGCAAATACCACTTAGGCGATTACTGATTAGGAATTAGAAAATGAAGGGGAAATTTAAAAACGCCAGCCGGTAATACGAGTTAGATTTCCAGGGGGGCGCTGCTGAAAATGGGATGGGCGGCTGGTGATCCCGCCTGGCTGCATACAAATGAGGACGGTGATATAGTTGTTCCAATTATCCCGCTAGAATTTTAATTGCACAATTATGGCATTGTAAACTGTTTTCAGACCGACTGCTTCAGTGCAGAAAGAAAGAGGAAAAAAAAGAGTTCTCTGTTGCCACGCAGCTATTCCTGGGGCATGGCTGCCGTCTCGTTACCCACACCCCGATCTTTCTTGACGTCCACCCCAGAATCTTAATCATGGCTCTTTAAAAATATATATATATATGAATTACCAAAAGGTAAGAAGTATGCATGTTTTCTGAAGCTGTTTGCGGTTGGGAGGTAGAGCAGAAATTGCTCATTCACTGGAGGCGAATGACTCAGGAGGAGGGAGTTTCAACATCTCACAGATGCCACCTTGATGCATGGGAACAGAGTATCTTTATTTGTTGGAAGCTCTAGGGCGAGCGGCGGTTCTTTCCAGCATCTTGGCTGACGGAGTCCTTGCTGCTGGCAGACCGGCCTCGTTGCCAGCAAGACGGCTTCCCTCTCCGAGGTCCTCATTACCACGGCTTGCCAGGGACCGAGCCTGCCCTAGCAGCAGAGTTACAAACGCATTCTCAGCTAAGCCCTACAGACATTGCAACCCGACCCCGCTCAGGGGACACGACCGAAAACACTCGGGTCAAAATGAAAAGAAAAGGGCCCAGCATTCAGCCAGAAGTCAGCTCTGGTACCAGGCAGATGTCAAGACATCGCGAACATTTCAAGTCATTTGGAAAAAATATGTGCAAAACAATTTGGGGAGCTGCACAGAATGGGAGGGGATCAACCATTAGGAAACTTGGAGAAATCATATGGGTCCAAATGGAACAATATGGCATTGTTGAGTCCTGGGGCTGGTGGAGCAGCTCCCTGCTTACCCAGATCAGAACTTCCACCATGTTGCGCTATAGTGCAGGTCGGTGCTTGTATAAACCCTGAACCAATGAGGGACGGGAGAATTTGGGGTTACGGGATGTGCCTTTCCTGAACACGAATCCCTTGACCCTGATTCCATTCCCCTATCCTGGGAGCCTAAGCAGTGTTACAGGCTCCACCCTTGTTGCAGCTTTACAAGATCCTTAACAATTCCCCTCCAATCCTAATTAATTTCCGCCCCCACTTCCTGCTTCACAGTGGCCAGAACCCTTAAAAGCTCATGAGGCTTCCAGGCCAGTGGAGTTCAGAGGATGTGCCTCTCCCTGCGCATGTCTCTTGACCCTAATTGCCTTCTGGAGATTAGAAACACTGAGAGGTTACCAAGGCCAATTTCTTTCCCCTCCTCCCCCCCTCCCACAAAGATGTCTGACTGTCTTTGACTGCTGTGAAGAGCAGGGGTAGTCAAACTGCGGCCCTCCAGATGTCCATGGACTGCAATTCCCAAGAGCCCCTGCCAGCATTCGCTGGCAGGGGCTCCTGGGAATTGCAGTCCATGGACATCTGGAGGGCCGCAGTTTGACTACCCCTGGTGAAGAGCAATGAGTAAAGCCAGTTGTCATCAAGTATTTTGTCTGCAGCAGACTTTCTCAACCAGGTTTTCTTGAAATCCCGGGGTTTCTTGATGGCCCTGGAAGGGTTTCCTGAGTTGGTGAGTTTAATATATTTTTGTTGTTGTTGTTATGTGCGAAGTCGTGTCCAATCCATCATGACCCCATGGACAATGATCCTCCAGGCCTTCCTGTCCTCTACCATTTCCTGGAGTCCATTTAAATTTGCACCTACTGCTTCAGTGACTCCATCCAGCCACCTCATTCTCTGTCGTCCCCTTCTTCTTTTGCCCTCAATAGCTCCCAGCATTAGGCTCTTCTCCAGGGAGTCCTTCCTTCTCATGAGATGGCCAAAGTATTTGAGTTTCATCTTCAGGATCTGGCCTTCTAAGGAGCAGTCAGGGCTGATCTCCTCTTGGACTGACCGGTTTGTTCGCCTTGCAGTCCAAGGGACTCGCAATATATTTTTAGAATGTGTTAAACATTTATCGGGTGCTATGACCATGTATGTTCATGCTGACCTGCATTCCCCTGCCAAAAGGGCCTGGAGGGTGTGGGAAGGGGAGGGGCCTTGGGTGGGCTTGCACACAGCTCTGCTTCCCAACCATATTCTGCACAATCGTACCACTTCTGGGGTTTCTCAAAGCCTGAAGAATGTTTCAGGGGTTTCTCAACAGTAAAAAAGTTCAGAAAGGCTTGTTTGCAGGGAGGAAAATAACATTGATGTATATTATAAACTTCTTCCCCGCCACGGCAAGGAAGTCCCCTGCATGGACAGAATTCCCTGCCTTTCAACTGCATGGCTCCATTTCTCCATCCTGGGGCCATAAACTTTGCTGCTAATAGGAATGTTTCCAGCGTAAGACTGCTGGGCGGCAGGACAACTTGCAGACCGTTAAGTTAACAAGCAACTGCCCTCCGGAGAGGAATGCAAACCTCACAAATATTTAAAATTGCCCATCTAAGCAGTCCCTGAATAGTCAGAAGGCTGAAAAGCGTTCCACAAGGCTCCTGCCACCAGACAGGTGGTAAGGACCGTGTCTCAACAGCTGGGCCTTTTAAAGACAACCGCAGCACACACCTGGAAGAAACAGGGTGAAGCGGTGGGAGATGTCCATGCAGAAGGAAACAACCACCAGAGACAGATGCCGTGCTCCTGTTTGGCTTTTCCAAAACTGCATGCTAGTGGTGAAAGGGATGTAATGGCCGTCACCCTAGAGCAGCCGTTCTTGACTTTTCTACCATTGAGAAACCCTTGAAACATTCTTCAGGCTTCAGGAAACCCTGGAAGTGGCACAATCCTGAAGGATATGGTTGGGAAGCGTTGCTGTCTACATGCCCACATGGGGCCCCTCCCCTTTCCACCCCTATCATTGGCCACTGAGGAGGGTCGACATGACCATATATGGTCATATCACATGATAAATGTTTAACAAATCAAAAATATATATTAAAAATGAATTAACTCCCACCAATCTGGGAAATCCATATTACTCCAGTTCTGCAGCAGGTGCAATGGCTACCAATTAGTTTCCAGATCTAATTCAAGAGGTGTTGGTGCTAATCTTTAAAGCCCTTAATGGTCTGAGACCTTTGTACCTATGGGATTGCTTCTCCTGTTGCAAACCTGCCCCCTCTGGTCATTGCTTAGGGGCCTCTTGCAGGTCCCTGGGCCACAGCTATTTTATTGAGAGCCCGAATACGTTACCAACCCCACCCTGAAGTCTAAATCAATACTCCGGAGAGGAAAAAAACAAAAGGCAGTGGGAACAGAGCCAGCTGTTTCCGAACGGAGAACAAAAATACACAGAGGAAATTTCATTTATCCATCTCTCATCCAGAACCAATTTTCCCTTCCTTAATGCCCTGCATCTCTCTCTCTCTCTGGTAACAGGTCAACATCCTTTTCTCTGACTAGCCAGGGAGAAATTTCAGCCGTGCCAGGAACTTTGAGAAGTGGAGGGGAACCGCTATATTAGCCGGAAAGTGGAAGGTGTAGCAAATAGGTTTACTGTAGGAAGAAAATCCTACAGCGAACGTCGAGATACCATGAAGCAGAACAAACCACTTCAAGTGTGACTCGGAAAGAGTAGGTTTTGTCTGAAAAAAAGAGACTTCCTCACTCTTTTGCGCGTGAAGGAGCACCCGAAGTCTGGAAAATAGAGCTGCTGCAAAGATATGGGAAGGCCAGTTTGTGGATTCAGCTCCATCTTAGCCCAGCTTCTCTCTCTCTCTCACTATCTGGCATGTTTTATAATCTTCTCAATCTGTGAATCTTCCCAAATGGGTCAATCAGCTACCTGACAGTAAAACACCTTACTGAGATTCCTTTCATGCAGACTTAAATTTCCTCAGTTTAATTTTGGGGAAGATTTAAACATAAAGAAGAAAACGGCATGGGTAAGTTTCCCATTGGGATGAAAGAGGCTTTCCTTTTCAACAGCTAAGTACTTAGCAAGGCACAAGAATTATGAAAAACAGACTGACAAAATCCCCCAAAAGTAAAATTATCGGTCATGTAGGATGCTGGAGTTTAACAAGATAAATAGGAAGGCTTCAAAGTGAATCTCAGAAAAAGAAACTTAATACTATCAAAAACAAGAATACTCTATCCTTATATGTTCTTTCTTTTCTTATTCCTTAATTTGCCAGGACTTCTACCAGAATGACATCCTGGTAATGTCCATTTTCAATGGAAAGGAACTTTGCTCAGTGCGAAGTCCTCCAATTAGTCAATTTTCAAATACAATGGATCTCTATCCAATTGCTTATTTTAAACCAGCAATAACATACAAACAGCCATCAGCTCTAAGAAGTGTGGGGAGAAGCATGTACATTACTACGTAGTTTATTGTATTGCTTTTGGATAGGTTTCTTTTTCTGAGGATGTTTGACATGAAAGAGTCAATTTGTTGTCTAATTTACTTATTTAGCTAATTAGCATGGGGCCTATTAGGCATCGAGTAGTTTCCCGCCAGGAAAGGGAAAGACCTATTGTAGTTTCAGGATGCACTATTGGCTGATCAATACATTGGTCATTGATACCATGTTTTCTATCACTTACACAGGGGGAGAGCTTTGGGTGCAATTCCCTGTGTCTTTGTTCAGGCTCACAGTCTCTAATAAGCCAAGAGATGGTGTAGGCAAGAAAGAATAGCTGGTCAGAATGTCGTCATTTTATCCCTTCCTGAACCCTTCCCTAATTCTTTTAGTAAATTCCTTTCATAGAAACTAAATGCACATGCCTCGTGTGATCATCTAAATTTTTACACTAATGCAGGAGCTGTGGGAACCTGACGGTTTTCACTTCTTTAGTAAAGCTGTAGAGGTGTACATGCTTATGCCTTGTGGGATGTACAAGAATTATGAAACTATAAATGGACAAAAAAGCCCTGCAAACAAACCCGGATGTAAAATGTTATCCTGTCATTGTTCTTTACATTCTGGAAAAACTGGGTCAAAACAACCATGGGCGATGATAGGGTAGCGTCAAGACGAATTACTCTCAAGAATGGAAGTCCTCTCACTTCTATGGTGGCATTCTGGGTCTCACCAAACAGGTACAGTAATAACAAAAATCTAGGAAAACATTCTTTTAAAAATATGATGACAAGGAGACAGCAATAGCTATGAACATCAGGCACTGGTTTCCAAGCTCCTTTTCAGCTCCAGCCCCATCCTGGTGGAACGTTCTGCTGAAGGACATTAGAATCCTGAGGGACCTCAAGTTGTCCTGCAGGACTCCCAAGACAGAGTTCTTCCCCCAGGCCTATGGTTGAGGTGGGTACGGACCATCAAAACTGCTGGCCTAACCAACCAAGAACCCACCCATCATAGGAATGATAGGAGCTCCCTTGGCTGTCCCTGGAGGGATGAAGCATGCAGTGACTGGTTTCTTAGGATTTTTATCCCTTGTAATTTTAATGTTTCTAGTAATTTTATGAATGTAGATGCATTTTATGGTTTTAATCTGTAAGCTGTCCCTGAGCCTTTGGGAAAGGGCAACATTAAAATGCAATTAGTAGTAGTAGTAGTAATAATAACAATACTATCATCAACAACAATAATATTTTTTAAAAGTTAAAAAGGTGATAGGCCACCTCTTCCAGCACTTGGCTTTGCAGAATCCTCTGTGTTTTCAGAATGCAGAAAGCAGAGAGGGTGAAGAAAGTCATGGTCATCTTTGCTCTGTGTTTTGGTGATAAGCACTTATGCTCTCCAAAGCCTCAGTTCCAGTTTGGAAGCACATGACAATGCACACACACACTCCTCCAAAGTTAAGCCCCAAGGGGTCCTCCTCATGCGCCTGCAACGAAGTCTGAATGTGTGCCTGAGTGAAGTCCAGAGCAGCCCAAAGGACCGTAGGTCCATGATAGATCCCATGTGCAGCATGTTCAGAAATGCCAGGTTTGGCTCTTGCCCCTATGAACTGACTGGCATCTTGCTTCTCAATCTGGGCCAACCGCAGACGGTTTGCAGAGAGTTCCCCAAACCCTGATAAAAAGCTCAAACAGTAAGCTGGTATTCGTTTCACCCAGAAGGAAGCTTACCTGCCACAGATGCACGTGTAGGAAGTGTGCCGCATGCCCCCACGAGTGTAGCAATAATGCTGAAAAAGGCTGCAGGGAGACAAAAAAGGAAACCAAAAATTAATGGTTTTCACTGGGCCAAACGTGGAGCAGCAATCCCTCCACCTGCCCCACCACGACAGCAGCACATGAGGACTTCATAATCTCCTTTTTAAAACTTCTCTGCTGCCCAGCTCAAGACACTGACATAAGAGACCCTCCTTTGGTTTTTAAAGTCAACCTTGTGCTGCTGGGAAATGAACCTGAAAGCAAGAACTTCATGCTCAAGAGAGCTGTAAAAGGATCCCCCTCCCACAGGTCCTTTACCTGTCCTCTAGAGCAGGGGTAGTCAACCTGTGGTCCTCCAGATGTTCATGGACTACAATTCCCATGGGCCCCTGCCAGCAATGCTGGCAGGGGCTCATGGAAATTGTAGTCCATGAACATCTGGAGGACCACAGGTTGACTACCCCTGCTCTAGAGCCAATTCATAATTCATGAAGCCTCAAAAAGCTGAATGCAGCATCCAAAATTGCGGCTCCTGCCAAACATGCCTTGTTGGAAAATCACAACTGGAATTCCATCCATAGCACAGAAATCTATTTATTTAATTTCTATACCATACAATAATAAAAAGACAGTGAAAACCCAGTTCCCCTTTAAGCACCCTCCACTGGCTATCTGGACTGGGAACAGTATAAAATCAGGAGGAAGGAAGGAAGCCCATAGAGGAAGGAAGCCCATAGAGTTAACTAACAGCAAGGAAACCATCGCACCAAGTGAGTTTCTATTCAAGGCCATCTTAAAAACCATGCATACTTTGATGAGACATGGGTGGCATGGGTGGCCGAACTGTGTCTCTCCAGATGTCCATGGGCTTATGGGAATTGTAGTCCATGGACATATAGAGAGCCACTGTTTGGCCATCTCTGCTAACAGCTTAACAGCTAAGCCAGTGGTAGTCAACCTGTGGTCCTCCAGATGTTCATGGACTACAATTCCCATGACCCCCTGCCAGCAAACACTGGCAGGAGCTCATGGGAATTGCAGCCCACTTCATGCAGGCTGAGATTTTTCCACCCCTTCTTTATTTGGTTCCTGAATCAGGACACCATGCATATCCTTGGCAAGCAACAGAGCGCTCTTGGCAGCCTGTTTTCGAAACGGTGTACTGGAAGGTATGCGGAAAAGCTCCATCTCTAATGTGTTTTGGAAGGCTTGCAAGATAAATTTTGTCCAGGAGGCTGTATTTCCCAAGTGCAGATGCTGTTTCACGGCTGAGTGTTGATGGATTCATACGGGACAAATATGTTTTGTAATCCTGGGGGGAAATTTCTCTGTTTCTACGATGAGTTGCTCGGTAATTACATACATAGGTAAGCCACCTTGAACAGAAACGTGTAATTAAGCATGGAGCTTTTCTTAAACAAGCCAATAATCCCCCCCCCCCCTATATAAAAGGGTCACTAAGGACCATTTCTGCACTGGCAAACAGAGGGAGGCAAAGATTAGTTTTTTCAGAAAGTTGAGGGGCAGCTAGAAAAGGATAATTAACTAACTTGGCATGCCTCATAAACAGTCTGCTGAGCTTTCGGTATCATTATTTCTAAAACCTGAACGACCTTCTTGACCACATGCAATAGGGAGGACGGCAGACAGGTGCGGGCTCCGCGGGAAGGAAAGTTGAATTTAAGACCTGTCTGCTTGTCTGCAGGCAAAGTTAATCTTGCGCAGTGGTAGAAGCACCCTGCAGGGGGAGCTCTTCAGCCTCCCAAAAGAGCTCCATCTCACCCCCCCCCCCTTTGATGGATGCTCTCTCATCAAGCAAGGGCAGATGTACCCACACTACAATTAATACAGGATTAAGTGCTTTAAGAGCCAAGCACATATTATAGCCCCTTTCACTCTCTGTGAAATATGCTCTAATTACGATCCAATTCCCTTTAATACTAAAAGGATTGTGCGGGGTGGGGGGGGGGGAACCTCATTTGTAGTAATATTAAAATCATTTCATTAACACGGTGTAATAATGGAAACCATTCAGATTTCAGGGGCGTCCGCGAATGTGCCGCAGCTCCTCCGATCCACGTTATTAGAAGGACACTCAAAAGTATCCACCCTGCACACAGATACACAAATTTACTCAACAACTTAATAAAAAGTCAGAAAGATGGACCATATATTATGGACACATTTCACAAGTCACTGAATCGTCCTTTCTTTAAAGTTTTTAAAGAATGCACAGTTTTCTGAAATATTTTAGGGAGGAAATATCCAAGGAGGGGCACAGGTCCCAAGGTGGCTCGTTCAAACTCTAAAACAGCCCCCCCCTTTTGAGCCTGTAGGCACATTTGGAATTCTTACATGGCGTGGTGGGCACCACAACAAAATGGCTGCTGAAGGAGGCAGCGCCAGCCACAAAATGGTTGCCACATCATCACTTCAGTAACTTAGTGCTGATCCTTGCACTGCGGGGGCAGCTGCTGCCAAAGCAACAAAAATCTGCACCATCTATCAAATCCAATAGGCAATCGGAAATTTTCCCGGCCAAAAGTCCTACCTGGTCCACCCCACTTCCTAAAAACACTTAGCTGGCACCAGAAAAGGTGTCTGCAGCCACCAAGCTGGGAACCCACACTGGAACTGAAGGGTGATCATATTACATGACACTGGAGAATCTGCTGCTCAAAGGGAAAAAGTGGCAATCCTATGTGGCACTTCCAGTTCCAAAGCAGCTCTCTGGATCTCAGCCAGGAACTGTGGAGTGGGGGAATAAATTCTTAGTACACATTTAAAGGTAAAGGTAAAGGTATCCCCTGTGCAAGCACCGGGTCATGTCTGACCCTTGGGGTGACGCCCTCCAGCGTTTTCATGGCAGACTCAATACGGGGTGGTTTGCCAGGGCCTTCCCCAGTCAGTACATATTTATATTATTTTAATGTGAAACAAGGGGTGGAGGTGGTAGATAACATACATCCTTGCTTTGGAGACCAACCAGAAGCCTAAGAGGGGATCACAGCTAGCCATCTAGCCTGCATACCTCGCTTGAAATCTCAGCAGAGCATGTGGAATCTATTCGCCCCAAGATAATTAATCTCTTTGAAAGCCTTTGGACTGACAGAGCAACACTCAACATGAGATAGTACAACGGTACGGTGCCTCATCTATAATGTTCCAAGTCACAAGAAATCAATTACGATGAAGGGCAGCCAGGAACACAAGGAACGTCTGATGACCTGAACGCTAATTACGTTTGCCGGTCCTTTCGTGTTTACATGGCCAACCGTGAAAATGCCCTGACTGAACACATGTTTCTATAACACGATGATATGAAAAAGAGAGACCTCTGTGCTCAGCGGGGCTTGTGGGTTCTCTCACACAGCTCCACAGCTCAGGGCAGACATCACATTCTTGATTTCCTAGCCACAGTCCTCTTTTGGAGCTAATTATAAATATGCTATAGGCGCACCAGCATCAATAAGAACCATTGTTTGCAACCAGGATTAGGCGCTAGCTTGCAGCCCCTGGTTACACTTAACCATGGTTAGCATTCACCCTGGTGAAGACATGATGTTGCATCGTGGTTAGCTCTGAAAAGGGGAAAGGGTTTCACAATCGAGAGGGAACTGCACAAACTTGCATTATGCTCCCAATTTCCTAACCATAATTAGGAGATTAATAATGATGTTATTTAAGTATAAAGTCGATAGTTAGATTCAGGCTACATTTTCTGCCAACGGGAAGTATCGTTAGTTGTTGTTAGTTGCGAAGTCGTGTCCGACCCATCGCGACCCCGTGGACAATGATCCTTAGACCTTCCTGTCCTTTACCATTCCCCAGAGTCCATGGGATGTACAATTTCTGACAATTCCACCTTCCTGCTGGAAAATCTGAGATTTGTCACCATATTGTGGAGAGTTCCCTGCCCCCACCCCAAGGCAGGAAAATCAGTAAGTGGCAGCGTTTGTTTGTTTTTTTTTTGGGGGGGGCATTCTATTCCTTGAAGGGAAGTGCCATGCAGTAGCACAAAATTTAGCCTGGATCCAACCCTATGGGCCAGAAATTACAGATACTCTTAGATTTATGTATGGATTGGGATCGTATGAACTTTGCCATCAATAAATGTGCTTTCATTCCTTCTGAAAAGATACAGACGAATTGGAGATATATATGCACTGAAACAAACAAAAAGCTTAATTGGAAAATAGATAGATACTACCAGGAGAAAAAAAGAAAGAAAAGAAAGGCAGCTCTGTGGGTTAATAAATCACAAGGAAAGTAACCCACATCTCCATGACGTACATCACATATGATTTACAGAGAGTGAAACCAATTGCAACTTCCAGTTTAGGAGCAGGGGGAGTTAGGCAGGTGAAGCATAATTAGCATTTTAATTGTATAATTGGGAATAGTAAATCATCTTTCCTATTCCAGGCTGCAAGCGAGGTCAACCCGCCAGCTACAAATACTTTCATCTCTTTTGACTGGCAGGCCGACCCTTCCAATTAGTCCTCTTCCGAAAGCCCAGCAGTTATTCCCTTCCGAATTAGACAGTTTAGTTAGCAAAGTAGGTGTACCGTGGTGTGGATGCACCAGGCGGCCCAACTGTCAGAAGGAGTGGCTCTCGGGACATAGAGGGGACCCCAACTCTTTGCAGGCAAATAGTGTGTGGGTAGGGGGAAGCCCCACATAGCCTCAAAATCTCAATGGAATGGGATTATGAATTTCACTTGCATCCTGGCCAGAGCAGAGAGTCTCAAACCTTTTTAAGCCCATGGGCAAATTTGGAATTCGGATACAGCATGGTGAGCACAGTAACAAAATGGCTGCCACAAAATGGCAGCCACAGGAGGTGGAGCCAGCCACAAAATGAATGCCACGGCTCAACTTCAATAACAGTGCAGATCCTTGAGCTATGGTGACAGCTGTTGCCAAAGCCAATCAGATCTCCAATAGTCAATCAGAAGCTTTCTGGGCAAAATCCACACCTGGTTCCGCCCACTCGCTAAAACCACTTGTCAGAAAAGGTTTTGGCAGGCATGCTGGGGCCCTTGGTCCAGATTATAGCAGAGAATTATGACTGAACCAAGAGGCATCCAGGGTGTGGCGGTGGCTGGCAGAGAGAATGAAAGGAAGCCAGTGGACTAAGGGGTAGGGGGGGAACAAGTTTTGGGTACCTCCTTCAGATCCAACTCTCCCCCTTCAAATTCTCCTTCTTAGCATGGTTAGAGGGTAAAATGAAACTGGCCTCCCCCCTTTTTACTCCACTCCAGTTTTACTCTGAATTTCACGATGTAACAGCAAGCTCCAAGCTCCGTCGCTTACAGTGTAACACTGGATCTCAATTGGCATCCTTGAAATTGAATTCTTATGAGTGTTTACAACTATTTATTAGCATCTAATTAATGAGGTCTAAATCCTTTTGTGACAAAGTGATTAAATTGTATGTTAACTAATCCCTCTTTAATTATGATATCATCAGAAACTCATTTCTGGTTGTGTATATATATGTAAGAAGACTTTTATAGGCACCCATTCATTTAAATATGCATCATGGAAAGCCAATAATTAGCAAAACTCATGATTTCAATTATATTTCAATTACTGGTATGCATAAAACATGCTTTAATAGATACGGCACAATACATTTTCCTTTTTTATGAGCCGCTAATAACTCCTTTCAGCGTGACAATAACCAAATCAAAGGTGGTTTTTAATATCTATTCTAGGGCAGAGGCATGCATCCCACCCATTCTCTTCACTTTTGCGGCTTCTAGCTAGGAGGAGGTTCTGTTGGTTTTTATACCTTGTTTTTCACTGCCTTAAGAAATCACAAAGTGGCTTACAATCGCCTTCCCTTCCTCTCCCCACAGCAAACACCCTGTGAGGTAGGTGAGGCAGAGAGAGCTCTGAGAGAACTGTGACTGGCCCAAGGTCACCCAGCTGGCTGCATGTGACGAAGTGGAAAATCAAACCCAGTTCTCCAGCTCATAGCCTGCTGCTCCTAAAAACTACACCATGCTGGCTCTTAGGGAAGAAGAACCAGTCCATAGCCTCTTTCACTGCCCTGTGTGGAGTCTGGCCAAGCTACTGGTTTGGGATGGCAGCTCAGAGCAGCAGCAGATTGTGCCTGCCCTGAGGGGCCTGCCCCTTGAGATGACCCCAGTGTGGGCCCACCAGGACTTTTCGTAGGAGCCTTAACAGCCAATCCCTGCCCCTGCAGCTCCCCCCATCACTCCTCCTCCTTCCTTTTCTTTCCCAGACAAATTTCCCCCTTATTATTTTTTTTATAAATAAAAATCATGGTCCCAGATACTGCAAACCTATTTGATATCCTAATTTCACATTAACTTGTCATTCCCTTTGCCTGTTTGAAAGTCTGGTTTCACACCAGCCGTCATCTCCTCACAGCTTTATCCACCCCCCCATAGGGATGCTGGGGATAATATGGGGATGGGGAACCCAGACGCCACCTCTGAGCTGCTTAGACAAACGGCAGGGTAAAAATAAAGTGGAATTATTCCAGCAGGCATCTTCCTAAAAGCTATATTTATGATCAGGAAGGTGTTTTTAACGAATAACTGAACTGCACCACGGTGTGTGGTATGTGTCACCATATTCTGACTACCGTATTTGCCAGTGTATAAGACGACTGGGCGTATAAGATGACCCCCCAACATTTCCACTCAACATATAGAGTTTGTTACATTACATTACGGTACTATGGGCCACTATGGGTAGCTATGTCTATCCCAACTGAAGTGCACCCGGCGTATAGGATGACCCCCCCACTTGGAGGCATGTTTTTCAGGGGGGGGGGAAGTAGTCTTATACGCCAGAAAATACTGTCCTTTGTTTTTAGGTAAAGGTAAAGGTATCCCCTGTGCAAGCACCGAGTCATGTCTGACCCTTGGGGTGACGCCCTCTAGGGTTTTCATGGCAGACTCAATACGGGGTGGTTTGCCAGTGCCTTCCCCAGTCATTACCGTTTACCCCCCAGCAAGCTGGGTACTCATTTTACCGACCTCGGAAGGATGGAAGGCTGAGTCAACCTTGAGCCGGCTGCTGGGATTGAACTCCCAGCCTCATGGGCAAAGCTTTCAGATGGCTGGCTGCCTTACCACTCTGCGCCACAAGAGGCTCTTTGTTTTTATTTCCACATAATTCTATTCTCTTTAGCATTAAACGTATCAGAGCTAACACTCTACACTTTGCTTCAGGCTGCTATAATCCTTTTCCAACGACTTCACTTACTATAGCCTTTCTCAAGTTGGGAAGCCTAGCTGTGGACAAGCCCACCCGGGGTCCCTCCCCTTCCCACCCCCTCCACGCCCACCATTGGCCATTTTGGGGGAGGGCGAATCGACATGATCATATATGGTCATATCACCTGATAAATGTTTAACAAAATTAAAAAAATTAATTCCAACCCATTCCGGAAACCCTTGTAGGGCCATCAAGAAAGTTCAGAGCTTCACAAAACCCTGGTTGAGAAAGCCTGGCTTATTAGACACCTCATCCTACTGACTGCATTGACTGACCCTGTGTAATCCCGCTCAAGCCTCAGTAAAAAAGGCAGACGAAGTAAAATAAATAAATATGCTAGGTAGTTAGATCACCTTAGCTGGATCATGGGTCACGCAAGCAGTTAGGCCCCTATCCATCTCAAGCACGTGATCTGGGTAGGGCTCCTAGCTCTGGGTTGGGAAACACCTGGAGATTTTGGGGGTGAAGCCAGGAGTGGGTGGGGTTTAGGGAGGGCAGGGACCTCAATGGCATACAATGCTATGGAGCCCACTCTCAAAAGCAGCCGTTTTCTCTGGGGGAAGTGAGCTCTGTCATCTGCAGATGAGTTGAAAACCCAGGGAATCTCGTGGTCCTACCTAGGGACTGGCTTCCCAAGAGGAGTCTCAAGAAACAAGACTGCAAACACCGAAAATCATGTGTAGAGGGGGCATCACTTTCAGAATACGCCTGGCAACTGGTAAAGATCTGTGGCAATGCCCCAAACATGACTTCCGCCATGAAACAGCTACAATGTGTGGAATTGAAAGAAACTTCTCCTTCCACGCTACCTGACCCAGGTACTTTCCTGACACCTTTGTCAATCTCTTGAAGGTCACCGTGGTTGGCACAACGGACAAGAATATTTAATGCCGACATTCCATTTCCAAGGTAGACCCCCCTTGGCCGGTGAAAGTAAATGCCCAGAATGAAAACCACTGAGATTCTTTTTTTCCCCCAAAGTAATAATGTTCACTTTAACCTTGACGGGGGACTTAACTAATTTATGAGGTAATTTCGGTAATAACCATACATTAATTTTACATCTCCTTTTCTCCTGTTTGGATAGGTTTGGACCACAAGGAATTATGTAAAGTAAGACAATAGGCTGTTAGGGATTTCCAGTGAGTAATGCGCGGTGTTTAAAATCTTTCAATCAAATTAATAACACACAGAGCTATCTGCTGTGTAATTGCTTCTAATATATTCAAATTCAGAAGTCAGCATTAATAGACTGTATAGATGGGTTTCTCCCCCTCCTTCAGGAAAATTATACTGGTTAATATCACATTCTTACCATAAATCCCAGTCCAATATAGCCCCTTTGCAACCTCTGGGTCACAATTAGAAATCAGAATTTCATGAGCACAGCCCTAATAATAATTTTATAATGTCATCTACCACAGAGACATGGAATTTTGAAGTTGGGAGATTTAAAAATTTACAAAGTGAGAACAGAACGCGCCTTCTGGCTCGAAGGGGAAAGAAAAATGCTACCATTCCAGGGACCCAGTGCGCTGGACAGGGGAGATCCAAGTTCAAATCCATATTCAAACCACATTTTATTTCATCTTACAATTTCCCCCCTGTCTTCTGCCCTTCCAAAGACAGGTAACAAAACATATCTTTAAAAAACACATTATAAAACCATTGTAAAAAGACATCACTGAGAAGGCTAACACCAAGCTGAAAAGACATACAAAACCATTGAAAGCAAAACCCAACAATAGAAACATAGGGAAAAAGACAAGGGAACCTCAGATGAAACAAAGAATTCTTTACCCCCTGGAAGATGGTGGCAGCAGAGGGGACAGGTGGATCTCTCTGGGGAGAGTTTCAGAGTTTTAGTGCCATGACCAAGTGAGCCCTCTTACAGGGTGCCACCTACTTAATCACGGATGACGACACTCAAAGCAGGGTCTTAGAAGAGGACTGAAGCAGTTGGGACGGTTTGTTAAGCACTGATTTATAACAGCACAGCAATGAATGAAGAGCTGTAACTATGGCCGTTGGTTAGACTGACTAAACTCATTCCAACAACAGCTGATGCTTTGCAATGGTATAACACATGAATCATGTACAAGGCTGCTTGTGCATGAGGACAACTCTTACTGGGGAAACTCCAATGGAGACACAGGGGTACCACACTTGGCTAGTCTTCTACCTTTTGACCATGGAGGAACCCCTGAAATATTTTTCAGGCTTCGAGGAACCCTGACAAGAAGTATTTAGGCCTGCAGAGCAACAGGGGAAGTGGACTCCAGTGACATCTAGCATTGTCAGAGGCCATCTGAACTTCTGGCTTGCTTCTTCCCTGAGCCAGGGAGTCGAATAGAATAGAAGGCAATGGAAGGAGAGAATCAGATGTAGAGAGGGAAGGAGATTATGACAAAAACTGAAGAAAGATAATGAGAAGTAGATGAAAGTTAGTGGATGCAGGACAGCCTACTCTCAACTAGGGTTGAGCACCAACTCTACTCTCAGCTGCTTCCATTGATGAAGTAAAAACAGAACGAAGAGGACAGGTGACGCTGATGGCAGAGGTAGAAAAATGACAAACTTGTTCCCATCTCTCTGAATGGACGGTGGAAATCACACACCAAGTCCTCTCCCTCCAACTTGAAGACCATCCTATGGGGCAGCTGCAGAGAGGATTATGTCCCAACCCAGTAGAACAACAAGCAGTACTCCTTGCATTGCCCAGAACTGCTCCAAAACATTCCTCCTGACACACTTACAAATTATATAGACTCACAGCAGGGAACTCTATACATCAGATGTTGATAACCGCCAAGATGTTTTATCCATAACTACTTTCCAGAAACAGCAAGACGTAAATTTCGGGTCACTTCCGAACCACGAAACACCAGTACGGCATGGGACGGTTTGTGTATAATCCATCTTCTAAAAATTATAAGCTACCGCTATAAGAATTTTTGGTTTCCCGAGACAGCCCAACACGCTTGATAAATTATAGTTATTAAACGTATTTCCAAACGCTGCCTCTGCCCAGCATAGCTCCTTCTATTGCACTGCGGTTCCGGCATCGAGACTTTAGCGCACTCAATGAGTCGAGACCTGACAAGACGAAAGTGGAACTTGTTCGCCCGTAGCAGGAAACCCTACGAATCATCTCTCCCACTGCACTTGAAAAAGTGCCAGGAGAGATATTGGGATGTTACCTTACTATATCCTGCAGTTGTTTCAAGACGGTTAAAAAAGAAAAAGCATCAGCAGGGAAGTCTCACTTCTAGTTAAAATGATTTAACCCCTTCCCCTCAAAGATATGCTCAAAAGTGTGTGTAATTGTGACAATTGCACATGCAGACCCGCATAGCTCAGTATTTGAACCTTTCATGATTTCCTGATCATGATTTGCCCGAGGCAAATGAGACATTCTGGAAAAAACTCTGGACTGCTTCAAAAAGAGGGGTTTACTTTACTTTTCCGTTGTATTTGCAGGTGTTTTTAAAGAGAGAACTGACAAAAGGAAATTTATATGTGTAGTATTACTCTGCATTTGGGAATCCTACTCAAGTTTTACTAGCAAGTATCGACTGAACCGCCCTAAGCCTTTGGGAAGGGCAGTATATAAATATAATAATAAATAAATAAAAATGAAGTGGACCAATGAATGTGCTTTAGACTTGGCCTTTATGATAACACTAAGATAACACTCCCAGCTGCACTGGCTCCAGACTGAGGACTGGATCAGATTCAAGGTTTGGGTTCTCACCTTCAAAGCCCTGAAACAGTCTGGGACCTTCTTATCTATAGGCCTGCTTATTCCATTATGACCTCCAAAGAAAGTTACGTTCCAGTGAACAAAATCTGCTTGGGATCCCCGGCCCCAAGGAAAGAAAACTGCCTCAACTAGAGCCAGGGCCTTTTTGGAAGCAATTTTTCACTAGCACAAAAATTGGAGACTCCAAAAAGACACCCTCTTTCTTTGGTGGTAAAGGAGGAACTGAGGGTGGGGGCACTGCTGTGCAAGAGCACGTGGTCCCTGGACAGGAACAAACTTACTGGCTCCAGCACACAGCACCCCCTGGAGGCTTTTAGCAGTAAAGGCCTTTCTGATGGCAGGCCTGTTCCTGCATCTGCCCCCAAGTCTAACTTATACATGCCCCCCACAGGCTACAAGCCCACCCTGAATTCCCCATGTGCCCCTCTGTCTGGGGATCTAGTTTCACGCCTTCTTGGTTTGATTCGTTCAGCTAATCTTGTTTGGATTTTGAATAATTAAAAATAAATATGCTCTTTCATCGAGTTGCGGAATACACCAACATTGCCAGGAGATGTGAATGCACGTATTTATATATGCTTGTCACACCAACTTGGAAAATCCACTTACACCCACTAGATCTTATGATCTGATCAGAAATGCATATCTGAATGTTCAGAGAGAAAAAAAAATTGCAATTAATATTTTAAAATGAGCGTAGCATCATCCTGCCTATTTTAAGTAAACAGTAATTATAATGTTTGCTAATTGAGTTCCCTATGCACGTAACAGCTCAAGTGGCAATTTGTTCCTAAGACGTTAAGGAAACAAAATTAGGAAAACAAATTTTGGGGGGAAGAAATAGTGACAGTCATTAGTTTGCTCATAGATTTGCTATACAGAGAAAGGAGGGAGGAGTGTTCCTCTTAGAGCAGGCTCCGATGGATGCCTCTGGAACATCGTGTTGGATAGATGCAAGGTTTGTGCATGAAGGGCAGAGTCCAGACTACATTCTCCACCAGTGGAGTGGAAGTTTCCTTCGTCTCTCTTTCCCATCGCAATTCACAGATCATACTTTTTAACAAAAGGCCATAGCTGGGGCATCGGCCAAAGGTGCTACACACCCAGGGGAAACCTGTGCCTTGAACTGTTGACCAGAATTCAGGGGCAACTGCATGCCATGACTTGACAATCCTTCAGCAATCCTTGTCGACCGAGCTTCAGTTTACTGGCCCTCCCATCTGGTTACCAAGTTGACGTCAGAGAAGGCATACAGGCCTGATTTAGAATGAGGACAGCAATTCCTGCACTGGTCTATGTCTTGCTGTTGGCCTTGGAGGTCCTTTCCAACTCTGTGGTTGTATGATCATATGGGGGTGATCCCTGGCCCCCATGACCCTCGCCTTTCAAAGTCAAACACTGTTGCTGTTTTGCGTTCTGGATGGAGGCCATTTGCCATTGCTGAAGACATCAGCAGCATTTGGCAGCATTCCACCATGTCAGGCCCCACCCTCCCTAGGTTGCACCCCCAGATCTCCAACAATTTCCCAAGGCAACTTTTCTCCTATCCCCCTCCCCCCATTCTCATTTTGATCTCCTGATTGGATGCAAACACTGCAGATGGATTTGCAGTCTACGATCGTACAGAATGGCTATTATTAATAACTGCGATAGCACCACGGCAGCCATGGGGTGGGGGGAGCTTCCTTGATTTAGACTGGATTAAGGGGGAGACAGTAGCACAGAGACCTTCTAGCACAATAAATAACTTTAAAATTCAATTCTTCAAGCACAGCTCTTCTTGCTGTCATATCCAGTTAGACCAAATCACATAAGACTGTTCCCCGCAAAGTGACATATTTTGCTCAGCCGCTGCAGCTGTATATAAACTCGGCACAATTAATCAGGCCCTCAAAAAGGGGTCAATGCTGCCTCTTGTGCAATAATCAGTTGCGGGACAGGAAAGAGGAGTTATTAGAGATTATGTTTAAAAAAAATATATCATTACTAGCAACAACAACAACAAAAAGGAAGGCAAGAAAGCTCAGACACAAGCAGGCAAGAATTTGCTGCCTTCCACCCCCCCACCCCGATCGAATTACTCTCTTTGGTAGACTGAATATGTTTTTAAAAGGGAATTTTGGGGAACAATTTCCGAGAAATTTAATCTCTGCCTACTGCACTTCAAGCAACCGACGTAAGGTTGCAAGATGCATGCACACTGCTGCCTGCAGAACACTGAGAACTGTTTATTAATTTTCTTTATGAACACCATGATGTCATCACTTGCCGCTGGGAGTGCGAAGAAAACGACAGTGTGTGTGTGTGTGTGTGGCGGGGGGGGGGGAGATGAGAAATGCTAATCTACATACATGGTCCTCGTTTCCACTGGTGATGAGTACTGCAAGGCTTAATGGAAGGGCCTGAGATCTGAGCTGGGGATTTAGAACTTAGGCGAAATCCTGCACATTTGCATAACTTGACATACTTTGAATATCTTGAAAGACAGCTGGCGTGAGCATGTGGCGTACGACTAGCCCCCTCATCCAAATAACAGAAAGTGGATAATATTTTGGATGGTCTCATAGGGTGGGGGCACCAAACTAATTAAAGATGAAAAACTCAGAAAGTTCCTGAAGGTAACTGGCAAACTCAAGAATGGCACTTGCTACATACGGATGTTCAACTTGTGTAAGACCTGAGCAGCATTAATCTTTTATCTCCTTCCCTAATTGCAATTTTAGCTATTTATAAGAATCCTGCTAGGACAGAGTGGTGGGATACGCGCTAAACACAAAGACAAGTGAAAGAAAAACGAAAAGCAACTGTATTACCTCAAAAAGCAAGAAGCGGACGGATCTCAATAAGACTCGTGGCTAATCTTCAAATCCTTTTTTTGATCTCTCACACTCTTGATGCTAAGCTTTTTTACAAAGCTGAAATTCGACTCATCCTGTGAGCTAGATGCTATCTACAGTGCTATCCTTTGCAGAGTTGAACCTTTCAAAGCATATTGACTTCAGTGAACTCAGAAGGCTATAATTCTGCTTTGGACTGCACCAAAGAAGCATTCTTCTTATCTTTGCATACAACTTTTAAGTTCAAATATTCTAACAGAACAGCAGGTCATTTCTGGTCCCTCAATAACTTGCACTTGATTAAAGGCAAATCTGAGAAATATCTCCATCACGTTCATGTATGAAAGCGAGACCACACCTTTTAAGAAATTAGCAGACATTAACCCAAATGGGAATTGGGCGCATACCCAATTCCCAACTCCTGCCCTGTACAAATGGTATCATACCCTAATGTCCTTCAAACAATTGTTTGCATGTTCCCATTAAGTTAGATGTGTTCAAGTAAGTCTTTAGAGAAGCTACTCTACTATATTTGCATTGACTCATCAGAAGAGAGAAAACCAGATAAGCTGGAACTTGATGGTCATCATCACTGAATGAACAATTCAACTTTGGAGGTACCATCAAATAGTGGGCACCTATGGATTCCATTAAACTGACCCCAGTTATAATCACCTTCATCCAAAATGTTAAAGGAATTCTGGGGAATGGGTAGCTAATAAAGCTGTCTGGAACCTTCCTAGATTACTAAGTGAAGCCTCTTCTTTGTATCTACCTGAAGTTCTGAGGAAGCTTAATCAGGTTTAGAAAGTTGGAACTCCCCCTAAACAGGCCGTGATTCTTTGTCTATAAGGAAGAGGCTGCACTCCTCCTCCAAATGTTTCAAAAGAACCCTGCAAGGTATGTTGGATCCCCCTCCCACCAATCCAATCATCGAAAGGGGCATTGTTTCTCGGTGTCTGTTTACCAGATGAGCTGGTCAGAATACATACTTACTTCATTTCCCAGTCATGTACTGGGTGGCTGGGCTCTTGGTAGCAAATTCCCCAGGTTGTTGCCTCCCCCAGCTGCAGCAGGACCATCCTCAGTATTTTCCCCTCAACACTGGATCTTTAAGGAGAATCCACTTATATTTCTATTCCCTCTTGTCCTTTGAAATGACTGCCCTGTTTCACATTCTCTCATGACTTTGGAGGCACTAAGCCTCTGAATCCCAGAGACAGAAGACAACTTCAGGGGAAGGTCTTGGCCTCTATGCCCTACTGTGGACCCTCCAAAGTAACTTGCTGGTCACTGTGGGAGACAGGATGCTGGATTAGATGGACCACTGATCTCTTGTTCTTGTGAGTGTTCCAGTTTTTATTCAAGTGTACATGCTCAGAACTCGGTTATGTTTATCTGAGTAAGATGAAGTTAAAGAAGAAACGGTTATTTGCTATTATGGGAAAACATCTGTGTGGATTTCTACAGAGTCTACAGTTTCACAATTGCTAGAGGAAACTGAATAATTTCCCCTGATCTGTCTGTCATTTTAGATCAGGCTTTCTCAACCAGGGTTTCACGAAACCCTGGCGTTCCTTGACGGCCCTGAAAGGGTTTCCTAAATGGGTGGGAGTTAATTGATTTTTTATATATTTTTTACATTTCTTAAACATTTATCAGGAGATATGACCACATATGATCATGTCGACCTGCCTCCCTCCCCAAATGGCCAATGATAGGCCTGGGTGGGGTGGGGTGGGAAGGTGAGGGGCCCCAGGTGCACATGTACCCAGTTATGCTTCCCAGCCATATTCTGCATGACTGCGCCACTTCTGGGGTGTCTCAACGGCAAAAAAAAGTTGAGAAAGGCTGTTTTAGACCCTTGCATGTAGTTTCATGGCTCGTTTTATTATTGGTAGTACTTATTTTCAAATGACTCTATTGTGTTTTCCCTTTACAACCTGCCTAGAGTAAGTAGGTCTCTGGTGAGGTGGCATACTTCATTTCTATTTTCTGCCCGAAATCGGCAGGCGGGAGGGACCCAAGTAAAATGTTTGTGGACTAGTACCATTCATGAATCCTGACCTGGACGTCCCAGGCTAACCCAATTGCGTTGCCTAAAAAGGGTCAACCCTATTTAGTCCTCGGATGGGAGAGCATCGCGGAAGTCCGGGTTTGCTATAGAGAGGCAGGCAATGGCAGACCACCACCTCTAATCATTTCTTGCTTTGAGAACCCTGCAACTGCATGGCACCTTCCACCAGCTTGGATGGACCCCTCTACAAGGTGGATCTGATCAGTGAACACGTCTATAAATCGCTTTCACCAAGGCCTATGTCCTAACACAGGGGTAGTCAAGCTGCGGCCCTCCAGATGTCCATGGACTACAATTCCCACAAGCCCCTGCCAGCATTCGCTGGCAGGGGCTCCTGGGAATTGTAGTCCATGGACATCTGGAGGGCCGCAGTTTGACTACCCCTGTCCTAACACCATGCAGGCATTTCTCAACTGCCCCAAACTGTCAAAGTGCTGAAGGGAGGGGGAATAATGATCCATGTGTGTTTTGCCAGTAGCAAAAATTCTCCATCAGCGTCTTTCCCCACACAACCACTGTAACACGCCAAACAGCGTTATTTACACTTTGGGGATCTGAATTGGCTATTAACAGAGTAAACATGTTAACCGCAAATATTTCAAGGCTTCATAGTCCATGAATCAAATATTCCAAACTCTGAAAATAACAAAGAGGGGAGAAACTCCGGCCAGCAACCATACTTGGTTTTCAGACCTTCCTTCTTTGGATAGCGGCAGGTTTACATAAAAACTACACACATACACACACCCCCAGGAAGAAAAAGCTGGAAGGAAAAAAGAAGCCACACACTATAAAACACGGTTAAAGGCTCTCTCACGGAATGGACAGTTTGATCAAATGAAGGAGCTCATTGCTAATGTAGCCTCTTCGGCATTCATGATATTCACACAAATTCACTGCATGTACACAGAGCTTCTTTGTCGCCAACAACAGAATCGGCTCTACCTAAAGCATAATTAATTATCGCAAGGGATGAATACAAACATGCACCTCGGAAGGGGGGGGGGGGAAAGATGTTTTAGGCGCAGTGAATATTTCATACAGGCAATAACTGATGTTGGAAGCAAGGCCCTTAATAGAGCAGAATCCATCCGTGTGCGTGTTTAACGCTGCTAACCGCCTCTTCGGCACCCTGCCGAAAAAGACCGTCCCTTTGTCACTGAGAAACTCAAGCTATCATGCTCGTATTATTGAAAAAGCAATCACTTATAGCAGCGCTTGACCAGCCCCCCTCCCGCACTTCTACCGTGCGTGCTTTTCTCCAGAACAAGTGCTCTTTAGACAAATACAGGTAATCATTTCCTGCAGATTGCAGTGACTACCGATTACATGGGCCACCTTTTCATTGTGGATGAGAAGCGTATCTCCGGGCCCAGCACTATACTCCGCAAATGGAGAAACAAAAGACCAGCTTCGGTTCCCAGCTCCCCTGATGCTCTTGTCCAATCCCTGTTATTATGGGCTGGAACAATTCTGTTTTATAGGTATTGAATGGACAGCTGTCACGGCACAGGCAATGGAGCCTCTGCACCAGAAAGGCCTGGATTCAGATTTCAACTAGGGAGGCCCCCTGACGACGTTTGGCCTGGGCCCCCATCAACACTTGATACTGCAGCGGTGTGGAAACAGGGCTGGCCAAAACGGTGGCCCACAATGCCACGACTTTGGGTTCAGCTGCGTGCCTGGAAAAGGCATCGTCATGTCAGAGGATACTCTCTAGGACAGGGGTAGTCAACTTGTGGTCCTCCAGATGTCCATGGACTACAATTCCCATGAGCATTTGCTGGCAGGGGCTCATGGGAATTGTAGTCCATGGGCATCTGGAGGACCACAGGTTGACTACCCCTGCTCTAGGATATCCCCCAATCCCACCCTGGATAGCCCAGGCAAATACTGTCCTATCAGATCTCAGTAGGTAAGCAGAGACAGCCCTGGCTAGGATTTGGAAGGGTGACCTCCTGGGAATACCAGCTGTGATGCAGGATCAAACCACTGCTAACCACCTCCAAGTGTCTCTTGCCTGGCAGCCAGACAACCTTAGGATCTTCTGGCTATATAACACCCGTGCCACACAATAAATAAGCTCCCTGCAAACACTGCTCTTTTTACTACAATTTCAGGGAAATCATGGCACATCTTGAGACATGGGGAAAACATGAGCAATGTTATTGGGCGCCATGTGCTATGTTTCTGCCCCTCTGAGTCCTCTGGTTTGCATGATAAGCAAGTCACTGACTAAATTCGTCCACCAGAGCTTCCTAAGCCATCTTGGTGTAGTGGTTGGGAGTGAGGATTTCTAATCTGGCAAGCTGTGTTTGATTCCACGCTCCCCCACATGCAGTCAGCTGTGTGACTTTGGGCTAGTCACAGCACTGATAGAGCCATTCTGAGCAAGCAGTAATATCAGGGCTCTCTTAGCCTCCCTTCCCTCACAGGGTGTCTGTTGCGGGGAGAGGAAGGGAAGGCAAATGGAAGCCGCTTTGAGACTCCTTTGGGTAGAGAAAAGTGGCATATAAGAACCAGATCTTCTTCTTCTAAGCATAGTTTGGAGTGACTCCTGAATGGATAAACCAGGATTTAGGATGGCCTGGCAAAATAGAAATCGGAAGCCAAAGTCAACGCGTTGTTTGTGCTAAACGTTATTTGGTCTGATATCTGATAGTTCACAGGTCAAGAGTTAGACACTGCTTTGCATCCCAAAGCTGTTGCAACATGAAAACCAGTACTAGGCCTGGTGAATCGGTTTGTGGGCAGAACATAAATGGGAAAAAAAACAGTTCCTCTAAACCAGGGGTAGTCAAACTATGGCCCTCCAGATGTCCATGGACTACAATTCCCAGAAGCCCCTGCCAGCGAATGCATTCCCAGGGGCTTCTGGGAATTGTAGTCCATGGACATCTGGAGGGCTGCAGTTTGACTACCCCTGCTCTAAACCATGGTCTGCCCATTGTTTTGTTTTTTTGAAAATTCAAGCCAAGGTTACTGTGATGTCTGAACTGAACCTCATTCCCAGAGCAACCCACCCTCCCAGGGTCATGGTATACTGCTGGGACTTCATCATGCATCCTATGGACTCGGGTAGCTTGAGTGAAGCCTAACTGGGTGAGAAGATTCTATGTGACATCAGAACAGGCAAGCCAATGACAGCTGCTAAACAGCAAGCAGGGATGTGGTGGGAGCAAGACATCAACAGACCAGAGGCAGAGCCAGGCATACAGCTTAAGGAAACCACAAAAGAGATTCCACGATGGCATCATGAGAAGTAGAAGCAGGGACACGAGGACTGGAGCCATCGATGGATGTTCACACATCTGAGAAATGACACTGGCCTTTCCCTTCCAATCAGAAACGGAGGCACACTTTACCCTTACCCTGACAAAAATATATGATGCACATTTCCTCAGTCAGCTCTCAAATTAATGCACCAGGGTTCCTCCCTAGAACTTTGCATCCGGGAGTCCCAGCCTCTTTGCTCAGGATTGGGACCCAGCTCACGGAACTCTGCTGGCGATGCTTCAGAGATCCTTGGACATCTACGGAGATAATGTCATTCCCCAGAAACTGGCAAAGTGGAAGGAGGGAAAATCAATATTATGCAGTACTCCTTTCTCAAAGGACAGAGTTACAGGAGCAACCAGCCAAGAAATAGCTTCTTTCCAAAAGGAGGAAAACGCTGGGAGATTCGCTAACCAACTCTTCACAGTTGAGGAAAACTTCAAACTAGCTAAGGGCTCATTGAACAAGCAGGCTGTTCATTCAAAGGCTTCTGAGAGAGCAAAGGTGTGTGTTGGGACTTAATGCAATCTGCCCTCTCCCAGAATGAGGCACTCTGCAAAATGGAACATGGGCCAAACGGCCATGCAGGCGCATAAAGTCCTGTTTCCTGGGAAGCTTCTTTTGTGTAATTCCCCTGATTTCGAATGATAAGGGCAAGAAACTTACAGAAGAAAACTAAAAGGGGAGTCCTCTCAGGATAAGGAAGCTGGCACCCACACTGGATTCTTCTTTTCCGTGGAGACACTGAACACAGCAGAAACGTGGGTTAAACGGAGATGAATGGGAATTAGAATCACAGAAGCATAGAGTTGGAAGGGGCCATACAAGCCATCTAGTCCAACCCCCTGCTCAACGCAGGATCAGCCCTAAGCATCCTAAAGCATCCAAGAAAAGTGTGTATCCAACCTTTGCTTGAAGACTGCCAGTGAGGGGGAGCTCACCACCTCCTTAGGCAGCCTATTCCACTGCTGAACTACCCTGCGAAATTTTTTTCCCTGATATCTAGCCTATATCGTTGTACCCATTACTGCGTGTCCTTTCCTCTGCAGCCAACAGAAACAGCATCCTGCCCTCCTCCAAGTGACAACCTTTCAAATACTTAAAGAGGGCTATCATGTCCCCTCTCAATCTCCTTTTCTCCAGGCTGAACATTCCCAAGTCCCTCAACCTATCTTCATAGGGCTTGGTCCCTTGGCCCCAGATCATCTTCGTCGCTCTCCTCTGTACCCTTTCAATTTTATCTACGTCCTTCATGAAGTGAATTGTGCGTCCCCACCAAGTGTACGCACACCGTGCACTTTGTTCATCAGTGTGCAGCATCTCCAACCGGTCTCGGAGCAATGCTGAAATTTGAAAAATTGCGTCTGCACGTAATGCCCTAGCCAGAACTTTGCACAGAGAAGAGTGCAAAACCCCATCCCTACACAGGCCCCACAATGTGCACCGGGGCTGATCCCTGCATGCATTTGCCATCCGTTCCATGATAACCGACACGTTCTGCGTCAACTAAACAATCTCCAGGCACGCTGGCCTCTGTCTCTTGAGTAGATCATCTGCATCACCCACGGATCGTTTTTGAAGCTCGGTCCTTAAAATCCAAGAAGCCACGCAGACGGATCACAATGGCTAATTGGGTAACCCTCCCCCCTTCCCCTGGGAGTACTGCTCTCTCTTCAAAAGCTCAGATACTGATTGCAAAGCCCGGGCAAGCAAATCAAAAGGAAGTCACTCCTCGTTATCTACTTTAAGATTTCTCCGGTCCTCAGCTGAGAGAAGCGATTTTGCTGCTGTTTGATCTCAAAGCCACCAGCAACTTCTGCAGGGGCGACGTGAAGCTCAGCGGCCAAGATTCATTCCTTTTCCGCTCAACAGCCGGATGAATCTCCCCCTTCCACCCATTTGAAATAGTAATAATGGTGGGGGGGGGGGGAGAGGAAGAGAAAAGCTGCAGAGAGATGGCGATTCATAGACTAAAAGAAAAACTGGCCTGGGCTGAAATGAGAAAATATGAACAAGCAGCTCGGCGTGACCCCGGAGCCAAAAGAAATAACAGGATCCCTTGGAACATGCAGAGCACTCGAAAGCTCACGCCTTGAATAAATCTTTGTTGGTCTTAAAGGTGCTACTGGACTCTGATTTCATTGTGCTCCTTCAGACCATCATGGCTACTCAATTTGAATCTATACTTAAATATTAAGTAGCCCTGCCTTGGCGGGTGGGGCAAGATGAATAATTAAATAATTGCTTTAAAACTGTTGTCAGGCTGGAGAGCTGCTTTGAGGGCTGTCAGCCTAGATATATGACTGGGGGTGGGTGGGGAATCTGAACCCAAGCCCAAGGAGTTGTGTGGAGCTTTTTAAAAATTCACAGGACCTTTTGAATGGATGAAAATCCAAAGCAAACACTGGCAGGGGCTCATGGGAATTGTAGTCCATGAACATCTGGAGGATCACAGGTTGAGTACCCCTGGCCAAAGATACGGCTGCTTTATTTTTGCCATTGCATCCTTTCCATCCGGCCTTCCTCTCTGAGGGAAGACCCAAAGCAGCCGATTTTGTTTGCCCCTCTTCCATCACAGCCTATAACAAGGGATTACGTGTGGAAGAGAGTGTTTGTGGGCAAAGTTCTATGGCATCTCGGCCAGGTTGGACTCAAAGCCCCCCGTGCTGCGAGGCAGGTTGTCATTACCCCCAGATGACATGCCGGGTGACAACTGTCCCAACCAAGAAGCCTAAAAGCTTCTGCCCACACTTGTTTATTTTACACGTTTTATGTCCCGCTTTTTCTCTGTAAGACTCTAGGCAGCTAACCATGGAAGGACACAACATGCTGCAAAGACACTAACATGCCTTAACAGCACACAGTCAAGTCAAAAATGCATGGCTTAAATGCACAGAGATGCAAGCACAGATTACAAATACAGCCAAGTCGGCCACAACATTCCATCTTCTGCCAAATGGCTTTGGTGTGTCAGCTCGGTGTTGTGGTTAAGAGCGGCGGCTTCTAATCTGGTGAATTGGATTTGATTCCTCGCTCCTCCATATGCACCCAGCTGGGTGACCTTGGGCTAGTCACAGTCCTGATAAAGCTGTTATGACTGAGCAGTTCCTCTCAGAACTCTCTCAGCCTCACCTACCTCACAGGAAGGCAAATGTAAATCGCTTTGAGACCCCTTTGGGCAGTGAAAAGCGGGGTATAACAACCAATTCTTCTTCCTCCTCTTTCTTAATGTAGCCAGTGAAGGCAGCCATTTGTATTTGCGCAGGTAGGCTATTCCAGGGAGCTGGATCCACCGCAGAAAAAGCCCACGCCTCAACTGTTGTCTTATGCACAATCCTATTCAAGATCCTTCTGGTAGCACCCCTGCACATCTGGGTCCACAAACTTGGCAGAAGCTCTTCAAGGGCTGCACATGGGAAAGCAGGCAGAAAAGGCCCCACTGGCAAGAGGAAAACCATGTGCAGCGGCAGTCCTAGAGAGCACGAGTCACATCAGGATTGTTCCATCCCCACTCCACCTCACGCACAAAAGCTTTTAAAACTGCTGGCTTAAGAAGAGGGAAGGCTCCTGTCACACGGAGCAAGTCTGCTTCTGGGAACCATTGAACAGCCAGCAGTGCTGCAAGGCAGGACATTTGATGGTCCATGTTCCAAACAAAAACCAAGGTCTACCCATAAATATGCTGAGGTGTGGGCAACTAACGGGGAGGAAGAGAAGAAACAAGGGTTATGCTGACCATAAAGGTAGCTGTACTAGGGCGAGGGAAGAGCGGCAGGCACATAACTCTGCTTTACGATTGACAACTTCTGGGCACCCCCTCTCAGCGCTGAGCAGCAATGCCACATGCCCAAAAGCATTACTGGCATTGGGGTACGGGCTTCTGGCATTTATTGGCAGTAAGATCAGAAGGAACTCAGGTGCTACTATCACTCCAGGTCCCCAAATAGTCTCAAAATTTGCCCTCTGGCCCAACTCAGATCCACGCCTGCTTTCAGGAGGGGGCTTCGGAGCCATCGTACTTAGTAAAACTCTGTTAACTTCTGCAGGCAGGGGTTGGAGGAGGAGCTGGTCTCATGGCTTAAGCACCACGCTTAACACCCCCTCAGGGCAGCTGTCCCACCCCGGAATGCCTCCTCCTCCAACCGGCTTGCCTGTCTGTCCAGCGGCCAGCCAATCGCCTTCCGTCCTCCACCCCTGACCACCCCTTCCTCCTTCCACTTCCCTCCGAGGCTGCAGATCTCTGCTGCATGAGAGCTGCCCCTCCTGGTGAGTTCTCTGCATCCTTTCCTGGTCCTGGGGACAGGGATAAGCCATCTGCAGAGTTCTTCTACCCACGCCACCCCAATCTAGCACCCGTTGTATTCCTGAATGCAATGGGCTTTGCCCCTAGTAAATGGAATAAATCAAATAAAAAAAAATAACAGGTTGGCCCTTGTGTGAGACAGGACGCTGGACTAGAGGGACCGCTGGCCTGATCCAATACAGCTCTGCAAAAAAGGAGCTTCTCAGATGGGTTACGTCTTGTGCAAAGAACTCGGCTGGCCAAGCCCTTCTGGGTCAAAGCACAGAGGCATAGCGGCCTGTTGCTTTCCTGAACGGCCGTGGCGGGTATGACTGCCAACGAGGATTCAAACAGCTCTAACAACCAACAGACATTTCCTGCAAGGAACCCCAACAGGCTTCCAGGCGCGCTCCCCAAAACAGGCCAGCGATGACAGACCACAGCACCGTTCGCACTTAATTTATCACATGCTGAGCAGCATGGCAACAGTCACCGCTGCTCTTAAAAAGATCTCCTGCAGATGAAAATGCTCTGTGCTTCTCCCCACCCCTCCTCCTTTCACAACCAGGCTCCAGAAGGGGTTCCACCTATTACTGCAAGCATATTTGGCTTGGCGCCGGAGTTGCTGGGGGATTTCAAATCACCTTTTCCAGTTTTTAAACCCCCCTAACGATTCCTTATGCTGTGACAATAACAACTGTACCTGGGCTGAGAGCTGGGGCAGAAAACTCATTTGACTGTGATTGTGATTGTGTGTAGATTCAAATGAGTAGCCGTGCTGGTCTGAAGTAGCACAATAAAATCAGAGTCCAGTAGCACCTTTAAGACCAACAAGGATTTAATCAAGGCGTGAGCTTTCGAGTGCAAGCACCCTTCTAACGAAGGGTGCTTGCACTCGAAAGCTCATGCCTTGATTAAATCTTTGTTGGTCTTAAAGGTGCTACTGGACTCTGATTTTATTGTGAGTGTGTGTGTGTGTGTGTGTATGAACAGGAGGACAGACTTCTAGCTTCTGCATGAACCCAGAGTTGTTCACAGATCTGTGTTGGCTGTGTGTGTTTGTGGATGTGCTCACATATGTGTGAGCTTGTGTGCGAACCTAACGGGCTTCCGCCCTCTGGTGCAGTCGGATCATCCAGACCCAGGCTTTTCAACAGAAGGAGCTTAATGGCTGTCAAGAGACAAGGAGTTCCAGAGGCTACGAGCAGCACAGGAGGTATGACAAAGTTAAAAACATTTTGTATGTGTGTGTGTGTGTGTTTTTTTTACTTCTGCTGCTGCAAAACTCTGCCAATTCTGAATAAAACATCGAACGGTTATCATGATACTGGCTGATACCTGCCTCTAGTTTCAAAATAATGTGGTGAAAGGCACTTTGTTATTGTAAGCAGATTGAATATCTAATTCAAAAGCATAGAAGCTGATTGGCGAAGGAGACCCGATTCTTTCGCTTATTGCTAAGTACCAAGAGGAATGCCTAGAGCTGCCTCCGACCACACATAATCTGCAGTGCTTGGTCTAAAAAAAAAACCCCAAACTTTTAAACAAGGGCAACTAGCTCCGTTCCATCTAAAGCCTTTTCCTCTTCTTCAAGAAATGTTAAGAGGTTGACTGCAAACCAGCCAAACAGTTCGCTCTGCAGAGAACTGGAATCAGCCCAACATCTATAAAGATGATCCTTTCTCAATAAACTCTCACATTCGGAAGAGATTTCTTTACACTCATCCCAGACATTGTTCTCCAGGCTTGCCAAAGCAAACAGGTAAGTCTTCCATTCTGTGCTTCGCACCAAATGGAGAGAACAAATTTGGTGGGGAGGCACAATTGAGAGAAGGAAAAAGCTATCGTCAGCTGCCTTATACCAAATCAGCCAAGAAGAAGGGAGAAAAACTTAATGCAAAAGCAGGAATTAAGAACGCAAAGGCTAAGGAAATCAAAAGATACCAGCCTAATAATTCAAATTCTCCTCGGGCATGTATTTGTTGTATCATTGATCCCTCGGTTCTTGGGGGTAGTGGCCCTAGACAGTGAGCTCCACTGGAGATACAATTCTGTAATCCAGCCTTCCTCAACTTTTTAACCTATTGAGAAACCTCTGAAACAGTCTTCATGCTTTCAGAAAGCCCAGAAATGGCGCAATAATGCAGACTATGTCTGGGAAGCATAGCTGTGTAGTAGGCAAAATCAAGCCATACACTTCATTTAGGGCCATGGTCTTAAAGTTCCTGTGATTCCCCTGTTCTTCCTTACCACTCCAACAAAACTCGGTATCTTTCGGTTGTTGCTCTGTACAGCACTGTGCATATTAATAGCACAATATGCATTATTCTATTTGGGTCACTCCCACCCTGCCCTGCAGTCCAAAGGCTTCTGGGGCCAATCACAACTCAGTTTTAAAAATATACAAATACATTAAATCCAAAATAGACATTAACACAAGTGTCTGTGGAAGAGGGAGAGGAAGCAAAGGTTTATAAACCACTTTGGGACTCCTTGGGATAGAGAAAAGCAGAGTATAAAACCCAACTCGTCTTCTTGGGAGGCTGTCTTGGTTGACCTCATGGATACAATTGGTTCTCATTTTGGGGGAGGGGCACTGAGCACCCCCCTCCCCAATGCGGTGGGTGTTACTATGCCAGTCAGACATTCCTCCATTAAAACCAAACCCCAAACAAACAGGGAAAAACCCTGATCAGGTGGCATTTTGTTGTGTTTTAAATATATCTTGAAGCTAGTTTCAGTCACAAAGGGCATGCAGATGCTAGGAGTTTTAAAAAATGCCAAATAAAAAAAAAATACCGGCAGGTAAAGGAACGTTCTTTTAGGGATGCTGGGGTTAAAACTTGTTCCTGACATTTATAATATTCAGTGCAAAAAAAAAAAACAGTTAAAAAACCTTGCAGAAAAGAATAATTGCTCCCACAGGGACCAATCCACAGGTCACAAGGGCTCTCTGTTGCTCTCTTTGCACTTGACTGCAACAGAGCCTTGGAGGAGATTCCCCCACCCCACCAGTAAAACCTGAACTTCAGCCTGCAGTCCAATCAAAGTTCTGCCCCTCTGCCCTGAGCAGAAGGAAAGGGCCACTCCAGTTGCCCAGGATAGATGGGCCCCCGAGAGCTAGCGGGAAGTTTGTCTATCCGGGGAGGAGGGGGTGTAGAAATAAACAGGCTGAAAACAAATGGCTACTTAAATTTAAACCATTTTTAATAGAGCAGATTAATTTTCTTTCTCCCCCATGTGCAGACGAGGAAGGGGAGGAGGGCTCACCCCCTGGAAATAATTATTTACTGACAATTTCGCTTATTAGTAAACACAGGGTTGTCAACACACACAGGAAATCTCCACAATATTCAGACAATAAAATCATATTGACGACAGTTTTACAAGCTCAGCTTGCAACTCTACTCTGCAATCTTCTCTTATTTATTTACTTATTACAGCAGGATGCCCGTGGAACCCACCACCTACTCAAAGCCAGCTCCAAGAATAAGCCAAGGCAATGGCTTTGTGAAGCATCTAAAACACCCACTCTACTCCCAGGTGAAATATCTGAGACTTCGTCTACCATACAGTTAATACTGTTCAGAAGGAATTATTTGAGTTTACGGGCCTTCCTATGCTTTGAATAAGGGGATGACTTCTCCCTTTGTTGTTCTCCTACAAACTGCCAATTCTCTTGGTATCTCCCACACTAAGATCCGCCTGGTGACGTTTCTTAACAGGAGTGACAATATTTAGAAACAACAGGGGTCTAGACCAGGGGTAGTCAAAACTGCGGCCCTCCAGATGTCCATGGACTACAATTCCCAGGAGCCCCTGCCAGCATTCGCTGGCAGGGGCTCCTGGGAATTGTAGTCCATGGACATCCGGAGGGCCGCAGTTTGACTACCCCTGGTCTAGACGGTTGGGAACCCAAACACTGGCAGAAAAACAGACCGACCACAAATAATTATTATTTAATTATTTATATCTCCCCTTTCTCCTCAAAGCAGCTTACATCATTCCTGTTTTATTCTCCCAACAACCTTGTGAGATAATTAGGCTGGATGTGTGAGACAGGCCCGAGGACACTCAGCAGCTTCCATAGAATAATATAGATTCAAACCTGAGTTGCCTGGATCCTAGACTGAACACTCAAGTCACTACACACTGGCTCCAGTTAGTATAAATGTGGTCCACGGTCTTAATTTGATCCAAACCCACACCAAAGCAGCACAATCACCAAACTGGGGACTCTATTTGGGTAGAACACCAGCATAAATTCATAAATAAGGAAGAAACACTCTCACCCTCACTTCTATAGGAGTTGCTCTCTTAGGTTATACATCCAGATTCCTAGAAATGCCCCCAATCTGGAGAATGAGGCACCCAACCAACAGCAAAAATTTCACTGAGAGATCCTCTGCAAATCTGGAAGGAAGGCTGGATAATGTGAAAATGCAAGCGAAGCTTACCAAGAGGAGTACAATATGCCATTAAAGGTAAAGGTATCCCCTGTAAAAGCACTGAGTCATGTCTGACCCTTGGGGTGACGCCCTCCAGCGTTTTCATGGCAGACTCAATACGGGGTGGTTTGCCATTCCCTTCCTCAGTCATTACCATTTTACCCCCAGCAAGCTGCGTACTCATTTTACCAACCTCAGAAGGATGGAAGGCTGAGTCAACCTTGAGCCGGCTGCTGGGATTGAACTCCCAGCCTCATGGGCAAAGCTTTCAGACTGCTGCCTTACCACTCTGCGCCACAAGAGGCTCTTACAATATGCCATTAGGCTGGATAATTACCAAAGTGAAGCAATCCAGAAACTACCCAGTCACCCACATAACTTTAGAAAGTCCACATTAAACAACATATACTCCAGATACATATGCTGTGCAACAGGTTTACTCAAGGAAGAGAAAGAAGTGCCAGGCAAGGAGTGGTGATTTGGGGCCAGTGTGCACAGGTCATGGCAAGATAAAGGATATTTTTAGGACTGATTCTGGCTGCAATTATAGGGCAAAGGTTTGAGTTACAGAAACAAAAAAGACTGCTTTCTTTGTAGGCATGGAAATTACAGAGGCATCGAGTGGGGCAGAGAGGTATGTCCCTGCCTGCCTAAAGGAGAAGATTAGGCTTTGGGTATTTTTGGACTGTATGTTTTGTATTTTTAATTGCAATTTGGTGTTTTAATTTCCCTTCTGGCGTTCTATTATACAGTGTGCCAACTTGAGATCCTTTTGGGCTGGAGGGTGGAACACAAATCGATTAATAAAATGAATTAAGGGAAGTCAGAGATACAGAGAGAGAGGGAGAGAACCTTCCTCCT
Organism: Paroedura picta; assembly: GCF_049243985.1. Taxonomy (NCBI): domain Eukaryota; kingdom Metazoa; phylum Chordata; class Lepidosauria; order Squamata; family Gekkonidae; genus Paroedura; species Paroedura picta. Next base: position 21,597,920 of record NC_135382.1, on the reverse strand, counting down.
GTTTCCGCTGTCTTTTTTCCAGAATACGGCGGAACTTAAGGTCACAACATCTGACAGTTTATTATTAATGGACAAAATTAATATTCTAGACATTCTACTCTGAAGCCGTCGACATTTGCGCCCACAGAGCTCAATTATGCGGCATTTGTGATTACAGGAAGAAGAGAGTCAACGTGTAGAAAATGCTCAATTGTCCATTGCTCAGCATGTACACCACATGGCCCACAAAGGCCCAACGGGGCCGTGGCTTCATTTTCATCAGTCTGAATGGACAGGAGGAAAGATACCTGGCAAATGAGGACACAACACAATCCTGTTCGCTTCTCCCAAGGGGGCCAGACACATACAGCGACCCTCTTCATTCCTTGCCTGATACAACAAAAATCTGTGGTGTTCTCTAAGCTGCCCCTCCAAAAATCAAATCAATAGTGTAAGGGCCACAGCGGGGAGGGGAGGGGAGAGGGACGCAAATGACAAAAAACCAAGCATTTAGATTGCAGCACCAAGGCATAATTTACTTGCAAACTCTGCATTACTTACTTGCAAGTGCTGGATTTTTTTATAAAAGTTCTATTAATCTTTTCAAGGCAGTATGGAGGTATTTTTGTTTGGCATTTTATTTATGCATTTTAAGATGCCTAGAGCCATGAAGCGAAGTGGGGTATAAGTGTTTTAATGAATAGAAATAAAAAGAATCCAAGGTGGTTGACAACAAATAAGGGCAATGAGGGAGAAACATGCCATAGAATCTTCAAATAACTAACTAAAAGCTCTTTTGATATAAACAAAGCGCCTGATCTGCCAAAGCAACCTTGGAAAATTCTACCTACAGTTTCCTTGTGGTCGCACCCGAGAGGGATTTCACTGCTAGAAGTTCCCCAACTTCAGACTGCCATTATAGCATCTGGTGAAATAAGAATTGGTACAATAGGTCACCCCTCTTTCACCTTTCGAATACACACAATAGGAATTTCAATAGAACAGCGAGTGAGACTTGTAAATAGCCAGTTTCCTGTTCACCTGTGGCAAGTCAAAATGCCTCCAAGTGACCAAGCCTGGATTCTAAACAAAACAGAGCTGGAAGAGAACAGATGTACAAACTCTTGTCTCAGACATCAATAACTTGCACTGGTTGGTGAGAACAGACAGGAATTGTTTGCAAGACTGCAGAAAGTTAATTTGGTAGGCAACAAGTAAACATTCTTCTTTCTTCACCCTGTTTGAGAGATTCCCTGGGCTTCCTGTCTGTGTAGATCTGAAGAGTTTCTTGTTCTGCTGGATAGTCACTGTTCTAGCCCAATTGACAGGCAGAAAATGGTCATTTTTCCTCAGCAAGACAAAATGGCAGAATTCAGACTGCGCAACAGAAGAGCAAAGTTCCCCCCACGCCCCGGTTTGTTTTGCTTTCCACTATCAACAAATTTTAAAACAGTTAGTCCTCACAAAAAAAGAAAGAAAAAAAATGTCAGGGGGAAAAAAAGTCAACTTGCACTTTCCCCCTCCATCAGTTTATAATGTAAAATGTGATATCGAATGATTCCCAACAGCAACAACCACTGAATATAAATTTTCACTTCCCTGCCTCTGAGGAATACATGGAGTACTAGCACATGGGAAGGGAAACAGCACTTAAGAAGAGAAAGGGCTTTAGATAGAACATCTGAATGTTCAGCTAGCAACAACTGAGCATGCAGGGCCCATCAAGGAAAGGCCTGAATCCTTTAGCACAGGGATAGTCAACCTGTGGTCCTCCAGATGTCCATGGACTACAATTCCGAGGAGCCCCTGCCAGCGAATGCTGGCAGGGGCTCCTGGGAATTGTAGTCCATGGACATCTGGAGGACCACAGGTTAACTACCCCTGCTTTAGCACACATCTCTTTTTATATTCCTCCTAAGTCAATGAGACTGCTCCAATGTAAAGAAAGCAGCAGCCCACAACGGAGTCCTCAGCAATGGAAGACTACAGTCATGAATGTGAACTAACCATATATGCTATGATAATCCTAAATTCCACCAATACAAGAAACACTTCCAGGGCCTTCAAGAAACCCCAGGGGATCATGAAACCCTGGTTGAGAAACTACACAGTATCCTCTGAACATGTGGTGACCCAAGCTGCACACAGTTAATGACTGTAGTCTCATTAAAGATTTGTATAGGGGGGGATTGGTGGCAGCAGTTTTATGCTCTATTCCTTTTCTAATTATAGCCAGTGTGGCATTTGCCTTTAAACATTTATCGGGTGATATGACAATAGTCATGACAACCTGCCCACCCCCAGTCAATGATAGGCCTGAAGAGTGTGGGGAGGGGAGGGGCCCTGGGTGGGCGTGTCCACAGCTCAGCTTCCCAACCGTATTCTGCATGATTATGCCACATCTGGGTTTCTCAAAGCGTGAAGAAAGTTTCAGGGGTTTCTCAATGATAAAAAAGGCTGGCGTACAGAATGAACATGTGCAGAAAAAAGTGGCCAAAATGATCAGGGAGCTAAAGCAGCTAACCTGTGAAGGTTGTTTGATTTAGAAAAGAGCTCTGGAGTGCTCTCCAGTAGCATGGGGTGCCGGCCTGTCCTTTGTGTCAGAGGAGACAAAGACAGTAATATAATACTTGGGGAAGAATGTGGGCAGTGGCAGCATCTGATAACTGGCTCTTAAAATTTACTCGTCTGTGCAGAAGGACCTGTGGCAAACTTGACATGTGCAGGATCAGGGATCTGAATCTGGACCACATTTATTCAGTTATTTTGTCAGAAGGTTTTCTTGATAGCACCAGATCCTCAAAGCCATATGCTACATTAAACTGGCATTTGCTTACAATTCCTCCCCCGTAAGAGTCAAGATTAATTACCTAGAAACACGGGTCTCCTCTGTGCAACAGCCCTCCTCCTCCTGACACTCCATCATTGTCTTCTGCCAGTAGATAAAGACTTTGTTGTTTTGTCTGCCATTCCCTCACTGACCCTTCCTCGCCGTTTAAGTCTTTTGCTTAATTGGTGTTTGAATTGTTTCATGTGGATGTATTTTTTTAAAGCCGGTTCTAATGTTTTTGATAACACTGTCTTGGGGACTCTAGGTTGAGGGGAATGGCAGCGCAGAGCAGTTTTAATTTAAAACAGGGGTAGTCAAACTGCGGCCCTCCAGATGTCCATGGACCACAATTCCCAGAAGCCCCTGCCAGCGAATGCTGGCAGGGGCTTCTGGGAATTGTAGTCCATGGACATCTGGAGGGCCGCAGTTTGACTACCCCTGATTTAAAATATAGATAATAAACATAATACAGAATGTAACCAGCCTCATGCCTAAACGTTTCAACATGAGCTACTCCACCTCCTGGTGCTGATGGGGAGAGATGTCCCAGGACATAATTCCACTGGAGTGAGCTTCTCAATGATGCTGCTATAGCACTCAACACAATGATGCAGCTTAGGGCTCTATAGCGCTCAACTTAGAACAGTGGTTCTCAACCTGGGGCTTGGGACCGCTTTTGGGGACGAATGACCCTATCAAAGGGGTCGCAGCAGGGCAAGCAGCTTGGCCCGGGGGGGGGGGCGTCATCCACACAACAGCCTTGCGGGGTAGATCAAGATAAAGCATTTGTCTGTCTGGAGCAGCGGAAAAGAGTGAGATCGGCATGGTGGGACAAAAGGCAGAACTGAACTGAGAAACCCCCGGGGGAAAAAACAGTTTATACACAATCCTGAACAATGGATCTTGAAGCCATTGGTCAGTTTCGGTTTAATTTCTGCGAAGGAACCCTTGCATCATTTTATAGTTGGGGGTCACCACAACATGAGGAACTGTATTAAAGGGTTGCGGCATTAGGAAGGCTGAGAACCACTGACTTAGAACATTGGGAGGGGGGGGGGGCGGGGGGAGTAGCATTGTAGGAAGGGCTAAGGACACTTTAAACAGCACATTACAGTGATCCAGAAGTGCAATGAAGGGGTAGAAAGTGGAAGAAAGCAGCTTCTCATAAAAGCAGCTCAAACACACTTTGCTAACCTGACGCAGGTAGATTTGTATGAACAGGTAAATAAATTCCACTAGCAACCGGTTACTAAAATGGGTCCATTTGAAATGACAGTGCAAGCTATTTTCTGCCTCCAGGGATTGTGGGAAGAGGAACCCAAGCATACCAGAACATCTTCCTCTCCTCAAGAGTAAATGGGCTGGCTAGGTGACGATTCTGCAAGACCACAGTCCCGTCGAAACCTTCTGAATCTCTCCCACCCCCAGCTTCTGTTTAAGCAAAACGAATCCCCCCATGCGCAGCGCACAGCACTCCTGTGAGGGTCAGAAGAGAGCACAACATCTGTTGGCACGTTAGGAACGCTTGTTAAAAGAACGCAACTCTTTGTTTGGAATGCCAGAAGCAAGGCATTTATTTGTTCCTGACGGAACGTTTAACAAAAGTTGTTTCTGATTCTGACGGGGATTTGTAACTTTTCAAAGAGTCAGCAGGCTCTCCGTCAGAAGAAACCCTGGCCTCCTAATTCTGAACACTGAACAAATATATCAGAATAACTGTGGTAAATATACTTTAAACAATGAGTTCAGCGACAAGACAATAAGGCACGAATCAAAAGTCGAAAAACAAACCACTCTAGGCAAAGAGGGGGGAAAGGAGGGGCAGACTGTGGTGCCTCTCCTCCTCGCTAAAGAACGTGAACAATCTTCCTTTGCTTCTTTCGTGCCCTTGAGGGGGGAGGGGAAAAAAAGGGAGGATAAATGAAAAAGCGTGAACCGTAATCTGTAAGAGAGCTCCACAGAGCTGGAAATTTAACACCCACAGATATGACAGCGACTCAACTGATAGCCTAAGCTCTGCCTTAGAAATCGGGGACGACAGTGAAGAGAATGTAGAATAAAAGAGGTAGATTTGGGCCCTCACGCTAGGAAGGGCACCCGTATGTGTGTGTGCAGACACACGCACAGAACTATGCAAGGCATATCAAAAGCCAGGGGGGAAACGTTATGTGCGGGGGGAGAGGCTCCGTACGGACGCCTCCATCACTTCAAACCAGTCACAGATGAGACCGCATGGCATTTGATTTACTTTACCCCACTTATGCTATTGATTCTTAGCAGGCTGGGATGGAGGCTAACCTTAGCACCAGATTAAGGCGAGAGAGAGTGTGCATGTGGGGGGGGGGGGGGAGAAGAGTCTAAGGCAACCCTGCTCAACTTTTTAAGAAACCCCTCAAGCATGCTTCAAGCTTGGAGAAACCCCAGAAGCGGCACCATCATGCGGAATATAGTTGGGAAGCAGCGCTGTGCTCATGCCCACCTGGGGCCCCTCCCCTTCCCACCCCCTCCAGGCCCATCACTGGCCATTTTCTGAAGGGAGGTGCTGGTTGACATGACCATATACAGTCACATCACCCAATAAATATTTAACTTTTTAAAGATGTATTAAAAATTAATTGACTCCCACCCACTTGGGAAACCCTTCCAGGGCCATCAAGAAGCCCCAGGGTTTCATGAAGCCCAGCTGAGAAAGCCTGATCTAAGCTCTGGCATGGGGAAAGGGGGGGGGGGAATGGAGGCAAGAAGAAAGCTGGCTTAACTAGCCAGGCTTCATTAGAACTCCAGGAGGAAGAAGAGAAACAATACGTTCGGGGCAGCGAGGCTCCCCCAATTATCTCTGGACCTGGTCCGCTTTCATCCCCCTGGGAGGCATGGAGATCAGGCAACGCATGAGGTGGCAGGAGTGCGAAATAGATCGCTGATGCGCCAGGAGTGCTAAGAAAATTAAAACGAACAAGAGTCTAGCAGCACAAGCAAAATTTTCTTCCAGCATAACACAGGCCAAGTCATCAGACAAGAAAAGCGTGCGTGTGTGTGTGTGTGTGTGTGTGTGGTGAAACAATATCCACTTGCAATACTCAGGGCAACAATGTCCATTCAGTTCCAGTTTTCTTCTCGTTGGCCAAAAGATGTACATACCTCCCCCCCCCCCCCACCACCACCACCACCATGGATACCAATGGCATGCAAATACAAATGCTAGAAACCGGCTTCTCAGCTAACTCAGGTTTGTGAACAGGCAACAGAACTCCCACAGCCCAAAATGTTGTTCTACGGACTTTCTGGACGAGACAACCACCCACAGCTTGTTCGACTTCAAAAGTGTGACAAGTCCCTTGGCTGAACCCGCACACCTTCCCTGACTTTGCCAGTGTCAAATGCCAGACTGTTAGCTATTTAGACTGCTGCTCCAAGGGTTTGGTTGTCACACACTGTAGAAATACTTTTATCATCCATACCTGACCTTTGTTCAAAGCAGTGAGGCCAGCTGTTCTCGCATTGCTCTGGTATTTGGCGTATTTCGGATTCGATGTGTATTTCTTTAGAAAATATCTCGCTTTAGTGGCCTGCCGGCCCAAACGTCAGCTTTCCAAGTAATACGGGAGTTGCGAGGATCATGTTTGTACAACCGATGCCCCAAGTCTGTCTTATATAGTGATTAGAATGTCAAACTTGGACCTGGGTCAATCACGCTCTGAGCCTCACCAACCTCACAGGGTTGTTGCCAAGTCAAAGGGGAGGAGAGGAGAACCATGTGACCCACTTTGGGTCCAAAGAAGGGTCGAAATGAAGGAAGCAATCCCTGCAAAAATAAGGAAGGGCCATAGGGTCCCCTTCAGTGGAGAAACTTTTCCACTCCAACTTTGCATCTGTTTGATAGCTACCCTACCGCACCTTCCCTTGGACCCACCTTGACCTTCTATAATAGCCACAACCGGTGCAGTGAAAACTCTGCCTGATAAAATCCCTTTGTGATTACAGAGTCTCCCCTTGCCTGCGGCAAATGCCCCATCAGGACCTTGAATCTGGTGTTTGGCCTTAGAAGGTCTTGGCAGTTCCAGGCTAAGGCTTTGCCCTCTGGGGTCTTATGTTGCAGATCCCCAGCCAAACTTGCATCACCGGTTGCACCCACTCCAGGGCAACTGAGCATCGGGAGAGGCGGGAAAAGGCTGAAAGAATTGGTACTTTTCATGCTGACAAATGCCAAGTGACCAACCCCACTCACCCATCCCCAGCCTGTTGATCAGCCCTTCTCCAAGCAAGACAGAGGCAATCATCTGTTAAGGGGGTGCCTCGAACCCAGGAGTGCTTTTCCAGACAGTTCAACAGTCTCCTGGAAGTCAGGCCGACCTTTTATTAAAGCTGGATAAAAGCCAGGTAATAAAGGAGGGAAGAGAAGACTGCGCTCACAGTTAAACCTTGCAATATTTCTCCACTCGACTGAATTATTGATTTGGTGTTATTTAGAGCAGTTTAACTGTATGGAATATTATCAGACCATTCCTAAACTTGATTTTCAAAGAACCTACAACAGGGGCAGCTGCTGTCTGGAACAGAAGGGATCTGCTGTCTTCTGAAAGCAGAGGCCACCTCTAGGAGTCACCTGGCCTTACCTTCTGCGGTGCCACATCTCCAGGGACCCTCTTTGACCAGTTTGCCCTTTCGCTTCTTACCCTGTCCAAAGCGGAAAGCAAAGCCACGAGGCTCCCATTCACTGTGACCAAACAAATCAGTGCCAGCACAGTGTTGTGGTAACAGGAGGGTTCAGGAAGTCCTGGTTCCAAGTCTCACTTCGCCATGAAGACACTTAGACAAGGCTTGCAGTCTCAGCCTGACCTACCTCACAGGGTTGTTGTGAGAATAACCAACAACAACAACACTGAGTGATCTCTGGCCCCAGAGAAATTCGACTGGCCTTGATCAGAGCTGCAACCATTCTGGCCCTCGCTCCTGCCAAGTGGAATGAGCTACCAACTGAGATCCAGGCCCTGAAGGAAATACTGAAGTTCTGCAGGGCCTGAAAATTTCTGCTCTTCTGCCAGGCCTACAGTTGCAGCCAGGATAAAAATGGGAAACAAAATCCCCAGTTACCCCTGCCTCCCATCTCAACATCCCATTATACCCACATGGAAAGAATAGTTATAAACAGAAAGGCCAGTGAAGCTATGTAGAAATAAGATCAGCAACGTATAATCTTTAAACTGCAATGTTTTAAAACATGTGTTATGATGTACTACGAATACACTAAGAACTGCCCCAAGCCTGCTTGCAGGGAGGGCAGGGCTACAAATCGAAGAACAATCTTTATCTCCACAGAGCCTTGATATCCCCCCCCCCCACCACCACCAACACTACCGCAGCTCTGGGCTGAAAATGAGGGCTGGAAAGGTTAACTCATGCCTTCTTTTGTCTGGTGCAACCAACAGCGTGTCAAGTAAGCATTTCCCTCCGAGAAAACTGCAATTCATTTTAATGGAATCACAATCTCTATCCAAATGCCACTTGACAAAAAAAATTATGAGCCAAGTGTTAATTACCTCATTAAAAACATCCTGGATTTTTAACATGATGAGATCAACGAGATCAGAATAGACCCCGCCAAATTACAAAAAAAGAACCCAAAAAATGAAACCCAAACACACGGCAAATTTAACTTGCAAGAGAAGGTGCTGCAGTCACCAAACTGATGTATCAATCAAATCACTACTACTAATCCATGCAATTTTAGGAAGAGAGAGAGAGAGAGAGAGAGAGAAATATGATACAGGTGACTTGGAGAGCTTGCAGAATTCTATCAGGATGCAAAGTGGGGTGTAGTTGTTAGAGTGTCAGAATAGGATCTTGGAGACCTGGGTTCAAATCCTAGCTTTGCCATGGACGCTGGCAGGGTGGTCTTGGGCCAGTCCTACATGCTCAGCCTAATTTGCCTTGCAGGGCGGTTGTGAGGATAAAACAGGCAACAGGAGAATGACGTAAGCCCCTTTGGGTCTCCATTGGAGTATAACTACAGGAAATAAATTGATGGTTGGTGCAAATAATTCTGGCTCACAGCACAAGCTGAGGAGCTCTTCAAGGTCTTTTAGCCTTTCACTCTGTTGCAAGTCTGGGGTGGTCAGGTCCCTCTGGCAATCGCTGGGAGATGGGGAGTGGGCTTCCTGGGAGCTGCAAGTTTCATCTGACATTCCAGCAATGTGCATCATGTAGGCACATTACTAAAACGTAGTGTTTCCTTTTCCTGTAGTAAGTCCCCTACCCCACCAGCCAGATGATCGATGGCAGACAGGTGGGGCCTGGGAGCGGGGGTCCCCGTACCCCATCAGGGGAGTCTGGCATCCCTATGCAAGTCAGACTTCTCTTGCACCTAAAGCTATGCAATGTTCTATTTCTTCCTTTGCTGTGACTTCGGGATCGAAACTGTGCTGGACTTCAGTTAATGGACCTTGATGTATGAATTGTATCCTGACCAAACACCAGGAGCACTGCAGCTATTACTTTGTCATCTTCTTGAAAGAAAGAGAGAGGGAATTGGGCCCATTTGGAAAGGAGGACACTTGCCCAGGTACCGTTCCTTTCATCTCAGCATGATAAACTGCATCTGTCCAAATTCCCTTTTCTGCGCCGGTACCTGCTAGCTTCTTACGTCTTATCAACCTACATAGAAAAGTAGGAAGTACAGTCCCCATGTTTTGTTTTAAAATGAGCCCTGGGATTAAAAGCGATCTTGTGTTCAAATGTGTCTTCACACGGTCGTACTCCTCAGAACTTCTTCACAGGAGAATAAAACTTGGGGAGTGGGTTTCATATGCCTGAAGTTTCTAGCCCTCGTGGCTCTACGCCAGTTCGAGAGCTTGTTAGCGATGGACCCAATGGCGTTTCAGGAGGGAAAGACAACAAAAGAAAAATAATGTTTGGGGCACCACAGGGGTAACTGAGCCATCAAACATCAACCCTGTGAGGCGGAACGTTTCCATACAAAATAGACAACTAAGGATAGTGTGTTATCCCTGTCCAAAATGAGAAAAGGGAAACACCCAAACATCAGCCAAAACTGTCAAAACAGTAAAAAAGGGCAGACACAGCCATTGAAACCCATGGCAAAAGGCTTCTCCACGGCTTCAGAGGGGGGCACAGGGGAGCATTTAAAGAGGCTCAGCCTGGGAAGAGGCTCACAGAACCATAGAGTCGGAAGGGGCCATACAGGCCATCTAGTCCAACCCCCTGCTCTACGCAGGATCAGCCCAAAGCATCCTAAAGCATCCAAGGAAAGTGTGTATCCAACCTTTGCTTGAAGACTGCCAGTGAGGGGGAGCTCACCACCTCCTTAGGCAGCCTATTCCACTGCCGAATGTACTTAGAATCATAGAATCATAGAGTTGGAAGGGGCCCTACAGGCCATCTAGTCCAACCCCCTGCTCAACGCAGGATCAGCCCAAAGCATCCAAGAAAAGTGTTTATCCAACCTTTGCTTGAAGACTGCCAGTGAGGGGGAGCTCACCATCTCCTTAGGCAGCCTGTTCCACTGCCGAATGTACTTAGAATCATAGAATCATAGAGTTGGAAGGGGCCATACAGGCCATCTAGTCCAACCCCCTGCTCAACGCAGGATCAGCCCTAAGCATCCTAAAGCATCCTAGAAAAGTGTGTATCCAACCTCAGCTCTCCTATGAGAACACATCACATGCCTTGCCCTGCTCCATGGATGAGCAAGTCCTTTCTAGAGAAGCAGGTTCCTTAGTTCTGAAGTTGGCTGGGCGGCCGTGGGCCAGTTGGTCTCTTGCTCTCTTTTCCTCTTTCAGCCTAACACACTTCAAGGTTGTGCTGTTGTTATTGTTCTGTGTGGGAAGGCAGAACCATGTCTCCTGTTCGGAGATCCTCGGGAGGAAGGGTGCGATAGAATTGTGCTGCATATTAAGGGGAGGGTTTATTTAATGCCTTTGCTTTTTTGTATACAATAATGCTTATGGATCCACCTTTCCCCTGAGCATCAACAGTTTTCTAGAGCCCACTGTTTGTTTGTTTTTTCTGCACAACAGGGCTTTAATTGCTATTGCAAGTATTTAATAATTGACAGTAATGCCTTTGTCTTTCTAATCAGACATCTGCTGCACTTTCCGTCGCGAGGGCACGTAGCTGTTCATCCCCTGCCCGGGCAACCAGTTTGGCGTGGGTTCACTTTCCCAGCTTCCTGCCTCTCTGGCAAGCATCTTTGCTTTCTTTCTATCCTCCCCCGTGCAGAGCACATGGTAGTGCCAACACATGTCTTGGTGAACGCAGGCCAAATCTGCATCCTTCCTCACACCCCTGCAGGAGCCGCTAAGAGGCAAAGCAGCACACCAAGGAGGGCAGGTCAACGAATGACCGTGCTTTCATTAAGGAAACGGACACAGCCAACATGAATCGAAATGCATAAACAAAAAGCCCCCAATATTTGTTCCAGCTGCGGCAGAAATCTCAGTGAGCACTCCAGGACATTTTACGGCCCCCCATAAATACTTGTGTTCGTACCAGGCATAGCCGTGTTATTCGCATCCATAAAAACCGGCTTTATTGGAAGCTATCAAGCAATAATAATGGCTATTAGATATAGTTTCTGTAAATTACATAAAAAAGAAGGCAAGGAGAAATATGCTGCTTTAAACCATATCTAAAAGCAATCAAGCACCGTCTAATAACGCAACGGCCGCTGATGAAATGCTGTCAGCACGATAAAATAATATTTCCAGCACTTCCTCAAGATGAGCCCACGTAATTGCCATTAAATCAGCATCAATTGGGCTTCATCTGTTGTGTCGCCTGCTAAAAAAGACAGACTTGCCCATAATTTTGTCACTGGGACCAAAAGGGAACTCACCTCTCCAGCTCGTATTCCTTCATGCCCGCGTTGATAGATTTCATCACCTGTTGGCATAGACACAAGGCACACCCTAAGAAATCCCCTTATACAGCAGAGGGGCTCAAGACAGCTCATAGCGTGTGGTCATTTGAGGTTGAGTCTGGCTGTTTGGCATGCAGATGGCGCATCGACTGGCCGGAAGTAGGCTCAGAGGACCGTCAGGAATGCTGGAAGTGGAGCATGATTTCCCCACTTCCACAGACTTGGTGTGGGTAGCTCACGCTAGCCTGATGTCATTAGATCTTGGAAGTTAAGCAGGGTCAGCTCTGGTTTGTACTAGGATGGGGGAACATCATCTGGTCCACGGTGGCGAGTCAAAGGCAAACCACCCCTCAACATCTCTTGCTGGGAGTGCCACTTGACGGCAGCCCAAAAAAGCCCCCCAGAATCTTCTCCTGGGGCAACAGACCCCAGGAACACCACATGGGGTAAAGCAGCAAAGGCTCATCTTATTTTATATGGCTGGCCAGGGCAAGTGAGCAAGGCCTTCCCCTTCCCTTAAGACACAGTTAACACAGTCCCCAACCTCAGGTCCCTATAGGCGATCTTTGTTTTCTGTTTAAATCAGTAATTGATGCATCATATTGTGTACCCTGCTCTGAGCCCACTAGCTGGGAGTGTGGCATAGAAATCTAATAAACAGATAAATAGATAAAAGCATCACCCGATCTGTCTCTAAGAGCCTCTTGTGGCGCAGAGTGGCAAGGCAGCAGACATGCAGTCTGAAAGCTCTGCCCGTGAGGCTGGGAGCTCAATCCCACCAGCCAGCTCAAGGTTAACTCAGCCTTCCATCCTTCCGAGGTCGGTAAAATGAGGACCCAGCTTGCTGGGGGGTAAACGGTAATGACTGGGGAAGGCACTGGCAAACCACCCCGTATTGAGTCTGCCATGAAAACGCTGGAGGGCGTCACCCCAAGGGTCAGACATGACCCAGTGCTTGCACAGGGGATACCTTTACCTTTTTATCTGTCTCTAGCCTGTTTCATTGCAGAGATATAAGCAGGAAAGCAGACGTTTTCAAGTTAAATCAAACCTGCCAATTCAGAGAAGCTGATATTGCAACACTTAAGGGGGAGGGGGGAATGTGGCAGGAGATTTGCAGCCACCGCAGGGGACTGAGGCAAGGGAAATGGCTCTTCAGTGAGCAGGACTGGAAAGATCTGAATTTTCTCTTCCACATGGATGCCAGCCAGGCTTTGCTGTGGTCTTTCCCTAAACATCACAGCAGTGAAGGTTAGATAAAGATCACAGGAGAGACAGGGAGCCCCCAGAGGGCAAAGACGTCATATCCAAGTGAGCAAGAATCTTGCGCACAGAGGAATCTGCTTGCACGGAAGCCCCTCCTGTAAAGAAGGGAGCATGCAGGTGACTTAAGCTGCCTCAGCCCACCAGTCCCACAAGGTGAGTAACATCCACCTGGACTGGCAACGACCCTCAAGGGTTTTAACTACCTAATCACCTAGTCCCTTTAAGTGACAATGCCATGGACTGAACCCAAGACCTTCTGTGTGCCAAGCCGATGTCCTCCCGTTGAGAGTTCTGCTCTCACAACGTTGTGCCCGATATAGCAAAGCAAGTTCAAGGACAACGCAAGGTGCATTATCGAGTTCTATTAAGGAGGGACATTATCCTCTTAATTCTACCCAGGTCTTCTATTACTCTGTTACTAAGTAATTCAGGTGTCCGGGAACAATCTCTAAAAACGACTGTTACACAAAGAGCAAAAAAATTATTATCTGTAAAAGATCCATTACCTCTTTATGAGCTTCACTGGAAATTTTATTGGTGTAGCGGAGGACTTCCAACTCCATGTCTGTCTTAATCACGCGGCTTCAAAAGAAGAGGGGAAAAAACCAGGTTAGCAATTCTCCGTACAGCTCACTCATGTCTTAAAGCAGGCGGCACAAAGAATAGCTGGGTCTCCTAATTGGCAAACCGACAGCAAATCAGGTCCCTTCCCAAAAAAGCAAGGGGCTATTATGGGATAGCAGCAAACAAAAGCTGTATTATGAGAAGACGTATTTGGCTGGCATCGATTTAGCCTAAATAAGATGGGCTGAAAGGTACCTGCAGAGCCGTTAAGAGTGACCCAACTGTGACACGCACAATGCGAACAGGATGGAAATAGCAAGAGCGCACGGCACGCTCAGGAAGAAGAGAGGCGGAATCTATGGATCTGATTAGGGTAGCAAGTGGAGGTGGGCAGAAGGTCGAGCACAGTGGAGTGGCCATACCCTAGGTAGGTGGCAAAGCTGGTAGTCTGGCACCGAATGCTGGACTCTGGCCTGATACCACAGGACACTTGTGCTGCTATGCCAGGGGACCACTTGAACGCAGACCAGTTTGCTTTCAGAGGTTCTATGAACAGACCCTTGCTTGAGAAATGTCATGAATGTCAGTCAACCACACGGAGTCTAAGTGTTAAAAAACAGCCAACACCAAACTGAATTCAGTCTGCTTGCCATACAGTCCGCAATGAACTCTTGTCTTCTCACCCTGCAGATGCATGAAGGGGCCTTCTAAGACCCTTGGCCTCTCAAGATCAGGGTCGCGGGCTCTGACTGGCAGCAGCTCTCTTTCCACATTGCCATCTGTTCTGTGCTCCTAACTGGAGATGCTGGAAACCCAACCTGGGACCTCGGGCATGCAAAGCAGATGCTCTGCCAATTGAGCCATGGCCCTTTTCCATACCACTGGGACTTGGGAGAATCAAAGCAGAACTAAAACACAGTGTTGCCCCCTGTGCATGCACACCAAACTGTACTGAGCTCTAGCAGTGTTGGGGCCGGGTTTACAACTCCAGTTCCCAGCACCAGTCCCAGCAACTCCATTTCCCAGCACCTGTATTCCCTCCAGGTCCTTCAGGAGAGGAAAGCAGCTTCTGGTCTGAAGTCTTATCAACCATCATAAAAAGATAGGCGAGTTTGGCTGGATCACTTTAACATGGCAGATTTCCCCTGCCCCCCTTCCCCCCATCAAGTCATAGCTGACTTATGGTGACCCAATAGGTTTCCAAGGCAAGAGATGTTCAAAGGTGGTTTGCCATTGCCTGCCTCTGCGTCATGACCCTGGACTTCTTTGGTTGTCTCCCATCCAAGTACAAACCATGGCTGACCCTGCTTAGCTTCTAAGATCTGAAGATAGTAGGCTAACCTGGGCTATGCTGGACAAGTCAAGATGGCGGATCAAATGTGTTAAATTTAAACCTGCATTGCATGGTTGGGGCTGGGAGAAGGGAGCCATAATTCATTGGAGTGCCAAGCAGAAGAGCCATTCCTTCTGTGCAGTGTGCATTATATTAATCAGATAAACAACTGCAAAGATTTGGGGAGGGGACAAGGAATGAAACACATAAGGAGGAGACCACTTACAGAATCCTTCCTTATACAATCTGTTCCCAAGTCAGCAGCTACTGAACTTAAAGGGCATAGACCTTGGCCTGCACTTCCTGAAGCTGCGGCCATCCCCAAACTTTCAAAAATACATGGCGTCCCCAGCTAATCCTCTTGCACCCGCCCCCAAGTCCGCTTAATGTGAAGATAAACCCATATGCAGAATCTCAGTAGGATTATTAGCATAGACAACATTTTACTATTATTATTAAATATTTTCATTTACAGTCTGCCTTTCTCACTAGGGCTCAAGGTGGATTACAAGTATGATTTTCCAAAAAGCTAGTCTATCAGTAAGCCTTGAGGATCCTGAAATGAGTGGGAAGATGGCACAGAAACGTGAGGGGTTTTAATAAGCAGATTAAGAAGTATGATAACATCAGTCAGTAAGTGGATTATAATATAATTCTAATAGCAAGGACTTCTAGTAAGACACACAAGCAGTTTAAAAACATGCCAAAATATGAAGATCTACAAATCCGCAGTGCCAAAGGAAAACAGTGGGGAAAGAAAACACATGCGAGGTAATGTGGGCAAACTTGACTTGGAGCTGAGGTTGTAGCCACCAATTCGACCATGGTTACCAGGTTCCATCTGGAACCAGTTGAGATAGGGGGGGGGGGGCACTTAGGAGGAAAAAGAAAAAAGCCTAGGCCTTGTCACTGATGTCATACAGGAAGTAGCATCATCACACCAGTGGCATATCTGGGTGACGCTCTGGTAATTATCAGGCTGAAACTCTATGGTAAAATCAGCTTCTATCATCAAGTTTTTGCTCAGATACCACAGCGTAACCCAGATGTTGCTAGCACAATAATGTCATATAATCAAAGAATCACAGATTTGGAAGGTACCTCCAGGGTCATCTAGTCCAACCCCCTGCAAAATGCAAGAACTCACAAATACCTGCCTACCCACAGTGACCCCAATTTCATGCCCCATTGATCCCCCCCCAAAAAATCTCCAGAATCCAGCCTTGCCTGGAGGACATTCACCTACAATCCCAGTGGTGATCAGCAATTCTCTGGGTATGCAAGGAAGGGCCACAAGAGACAAACACAGGAACATCCCTTCCTGCCCACCCACTCACAATCTGCCTAAGTTCATAACATCAGCATTTCTGACAGCTTCCTATGTGGTGCTGGCTATGAGGCCCGAGGGCTTTTCCCCTACCGACAAGTTGATTGGCAGCTGGAGACCCCCCCCCCCCGCTACCACCACGGGGTCTGACAACCCTACATTCTATAGTTAATGTATGAACTAAACTGGAACTTAACTGCCCGATGCTCAAGGAATCTTGATTCTAGGAACTGTAGACAGATATTCTATCCAAAACAGAGATTACATCTATCCAACATAGTCATTGCTGACTAAGCATGTTTTGCTCTTCACAAGAGTACAAATTATTGGGAGTTCTCTGATCTGGGCTTAACCCCCCTGCTTACCTCTCCCCTGCCAAAACCACACAACGCTCTCCTGTATCAACCAACCAGTAGCTTAAAGACATGTGTGTTTAATTTCTCTGTTTCAACTGTAACATGCAGGCCCTGGAACGGGTTGCTTCTTGTTATTCCTCAAGTTACAGAACGGAAAGCCCAAGAACAGTAATAGAATATGAATGAATCCCGGCCTAAAGCTACCAAATCCTCTGGGTTGTCACAGCCAGCTTTGCTACGGTAGCAGACTGAGCAAGGGGTGAAAAAAATCCACATGCATTGTTTTGGCTTAGAGCTGCATTAAATGTATGGACCCCCTGGATGAAGAGTTTAGCAAAAATCAAAAGCTTGCACATCTTTAAGCAAGTAGTTCTTTCAAGGAGAGGCATTTCCTCACCAAAGGTGCAGCAGTGATCTCTTTATGGTCCATTGATTGAGACATATCTTGGGGCTCCCATGCTCCCTCAACTCTCTACCCTTTCCTGAGATAGCCATAGTTCCACAATCCATACATTCACCGTGATGCAAGCCACCACGAATGCAAGTTAGGCTGGTGGACCTTTCCTTCAAACCATGGCTTCAATCAGCTTCCAGAGGCACTACTACATAATAACGATTCAGAAGTCAAGGTCCCAGTAACAGCCACCTTCTGATTTTCCAGAGTCAGTCTACAGTCAGGAGGCAACTTCGATAGGGAGTGCCCAATAGATGGATGTTATTTCGCTGGCCCCACCCAAAAGGCTGGTGGAAGAGCTCTGTTGTGCATACCCTACAGAACTAAGCTAGTTTGGACAGGGCCTGGATCTGCTCTGGGATCTCATTCCATCATGTAGGGGCCAGGACAGAAAACATCCTCTGGCCCTGGTGGAAGCCAAACATACTTCCAAGGGGACAGGGACTGCCAGCTGGTTGGTATTAGCACAGCAGAGCAGTTTTTAGGGGCAGGGGTAGTCAACCTGTGGTCCTCCAGATGTCCGTGGACTACAATTCCCATGAGCCCCTGCCAGCAACCGCTGGCAGGGGCTCATGGGAATTGTAGTCCATGGACATCTGGAGGACTACAGGTTGACTACCCCTGCTTTAGGGGGTACAGGTAGAGAGGCAAATACACAGGGCCTGGACTATGGATGGCCTTCTGGGGACGTACCAATACTTTAAACTTCCCCTCCCCCCAGCATTTTCTGTATATTGCATTGAGGGGGGGCACTAAAATCTGAATCCTTTGCTATCTCCTACCTCACCCTTTCAAGCTGGAAATGCTGGGGACAGAAAATGGGACTTTCCCCATGCAAAGCAGATGCTCTGCCATGGAGCCAAAGCCCATCCCCAGGGTGCTGTCCAGAACCAAGCTGCCAAAACTGCAGAAGAGCTGTTAAGACAGAGACACTTGGGTCAGGGATTCTTGGTATAGCAGTTTGGAGCTGTGGCTTCTAATCTAGCAAGCCAGGTTTCATTCCCTGATCCCCCACATGCAGCCAGCTGGGTGACCTTGGGCTTGTCGCAGCCCTGATAATGCTGGTCTCACAGAATAGTCCTGTCAGAATTCTCTCAGCTCCACCTTCTTCACAGGGTGTGGGGAGAGGAAGGGAAGGCTATTTTAAGCCACTGAGACTCCTTATGGTAGTGGAAAGCGGGGCATAAAAACCTATTCTTCTTCTTCCAAGGAGTGGGACTATAGGACTGGAACCTTTGTGCTCCATTTTCTGCATTGAGCTTTTTATTGGGGGGGGAGGGGGATAGGAAAGCTCGCTCTTCCAACGGAGCATGGACCCCATTTGCCCGTTCGCAGTCTCATAATGATGGTCAAGAGACCTGCACCATCGGCACTTCCACAGGGTCAAGGTCTCTTTCTGGGAGCAGTTCTATCCCCGTCCCTTCAGCCAGCCCCTGGGAGAATGCGGTGGGTGGAATCTCCAATTCCTCCAGTGCTGCTGATCTTTAAGTAAATTAGACGGCTTCCTAACCGCCACGGCAAAGCTCCCCGGTTAAGTGAACTCTGAAAACGAGCCGCTATTTTGAAAAGCCTCGCCAGAGCTACTGCTCTTCCCCATCACATTTCAATCCTGCTGCAACGATAAAAAGCCAGAGCGCAGACGGGATGATGCGTCCCCGCCAGCACACCGATAGATTTTTTTAAAGCCGCGATTTCATCAGGAGTGTATTTATCCCGGTGACAAGATTATACTTCTAAGCTTGACAAAATGATTCCTGCAGAAATGACGGCCGGCACTCATGCGCTCACAAGGGTAAGTGGGGCGTGGATGTGAGAAAAACTGCTCTCTTGCTTCGACCGGCTTCGGCTAACCAGGTGCTTTTAATACCTTCCCTCCTTCCAGAGGGGCAAACTGCCCAAGCCACAGGGGGGGCGCCTGCTGGTGAGCATCGCAAAGAGATTAACTCGGAAGTCATTGTTCATAGAGCAAAAGTTAAACACATCCCTGTCTAGAGAATAACAAGCCCATTGTCCTGTTCCATACTTTGTGGGTCATGGCTTAAAATAACAAACAGACAGAAGATTAAAGGAAATGCCCCCATTTCCAAAGAGCTCAATCTAAGTCAGGCTTTTTCTTGAAACCCTGGCTTTTCTGGATGGCTCTGGAAGGGTTTCCTGAATGGAAAATAATTAATTTTTAAGATATTTCAAAAATTTGATGAACATTCATCGGGCGAGATTGATCTGCCCCCGAACTCCCCAAATGGCCAATGCTGGGCTCGGAGGGGGTGGGAAGGGGAGCGGCCTCCGGTGGGCTTGTACACAGCTCTGCTTCCCAACCATATCCTGCACAATTGCAACACTTTTGGGGTTTCTTGGAGTATGTTTCAGGGGTTACTCAGTGGTAAAAGAGAGTTGAGAAAGGCTGATCTATTCATTTTATTTTATTTATTTTAGATTTATATACCGCCCCTTCCATACAGCTCTGGGCGGTTATTTAGAACAACGGAATCATATCACCTACTCTCCCCGCCCCACTCCCGCTGACAACAGCATCAATGTTAACAGAATTTATCTTCCATGACACGGCCTCGTGCCTTTCAAGCAATGAGTGTGTGACATCACCCTGTGGGCCAGGAGCCAAGGAGCTACTTAAGAGTGCACACAAGGGGCATCCCCAGGCTTCTAAACAACCACTACCTCTGGGTGTGAGTGTTTCTATAATTTATAAGAAACTTAGAGGTGCTCTTCTTCTGGGCCACCGACAGAACACGATAACTGACGACAGCAGGATGGGAATCAGGCTGGGTCGATGGTACCACAGGCCTGGAACTTAAGAACTGGGCCTGCACTTTCAAGTTAGCCCGCGTGAAGGAGTAAGAAAGACCTCTGAGTGAATGCGGGGGAGGGGGGGCACAGAGGACAGGCACAAGGGTTACGGCACAAGGCCCCTACAGCTATGCTTCCCAACCATATTCTGCATGATCGCGCCACTTCTGGGGTTTTGCAAAGCCTGAAGAATATTTCAGGGGTTTCTTGATGGTAAAAAAAAGTTGAGAAAGGCTGAAAAGGGCTGGTCGGCTTGAACCAAGCACCACCTGAAGAACTTCGATGAGCCTGCTGCCTCAGCCCACTTGGCCTCAGCGGCCCCTCTGTCAAATCAAGGAATGAATATTCTTTCAGTGGATTGAGATGGTATAAAGCAGGAGTAGTCAACCTGTGGCCCTCCAGATGTTCATGGACTACAATTCCCATGAGCCCCTGCCAGGAAACACTGGCAGGGCTCATGGGAATTGTAGTCCATGAACAACTGGAGGACCACAGGTTGACTACTCCTGGTATAAAGCACACAGGGCTGCTGGCAAAAGCACAACCGCTGGGATGAGCAGGAAAGGAAACAGTTATCACACTAAGCTTCAGCTCAACTTGGCTGTCACCAGCTATTGCTTGGGACAAGGGAAGGAAATAGCCAGGGAAACACATGCGATGATGCCACACCTCTCCTCACCTCACCTCACAGGGCTGCCATTTTTGACGGTAGCTACGCATCTTGATCTGTTATATGAGAATCCCACCCGTCCTCTGAGGAGATCACGGTGCCAGAGGCCATTCCTCTGTTCCTCTGTTTTCTTCCTCAGAATAAGTTTACGAGAGAAGCCAACCTGAGAAGGACAACCTTTATGGCTGTGAGGAGATCCAAATTCAAGACTACCCAATCCCAGTCAGCCACTAATAGTATTGCGGGGGTGGGGTGAGGGGGGGGGGGTCCTTAATATTCTTACTTTACAAAGAAAATGAAGACATACCACTGCCACGAACACTTTAGGACTTGGGTACTTCTAGGTACGTTTCTGCTAATGTCAGACTCCGCTGACATTCAAGCGTAATTAAAGAGAATATCCATAAATTTGCCAACCGAATGCATTAGAATTAATGCTTTTAAAATGAATCCCAAAAGGAGGTAATAATAGCCTGACATTTATATAACATTACCCATTCTGCCAGACTTTCAATTAATATTTCGATGGGCAGTTCACAGCAACAGTGCTAATTATAATTAATACATTTTATTTGTAACTACACAATCGCTAACACTGACCAATTTTTCAGCTAATTAACAGGGATGCTCAGAGTGGCGTTGCAGTTTGCTCCCCCCTCCTTTGCAAGGCTACATAATGGCTGGAGGCCTACAGTGGACATTCTCTGTTGCTGGCTACCATTTCAGAGGGAGGGTAGGGCCAGAAGGCCCCCAGGCTCAGCATTCAAAGACCTGCTTTGCATTCAGAAGATCCCACTTAAAGGATTTCAGGCTGGCAAGGCCCATGAAAGGCTTTTCTCTTCTCTGAGCCCATAAAGAATTGCTCGGGTTCAGAGTTCGTATTGGGCTCAGCAGACCGACAACCTGACTGAAGAGAAGCCTTGCTCTCAAGCTGCTAATATCCTGACCCCATCATATTTGGGGAGGGGGATGTGACACAGAGGAGATCATAACAAGGACTCTGTGTTGGGGGGGAAAGAACAAAAAGATAACATACCATTCAGCAATCTCCGGGTGAAGGATCTTGTTGTCCACTGTAAATCTATAAGAAAGAAGTAACAGAGGTTAACCACAAACTCCATCAAATGCCCCTGATGATGATGTTATCCATTCAGTCGGGTCTGACCCTCGGCAATTCTATAGGAAAGTTTTCACCATACGTTTCTGTCAATGACTGCTTCTTTTAGTTGGCTCATGGTCATCCCTGTGTTGGCTTTGATCCTTTGGCGACCATGTTTCCCTTTGCCACTGACCATGCCGAGCATTAATGATTTCTCCAATGAGCTTGATCGCAGGATGTGTCCAAAGTAAGTCCAAATGCCCCTATGCCTGATTTATTCCCCATCAAGATTTCATACACTGTAACCTGCCGCCTCCTTGAACCTTCACAAAATCAGCCTCTCTGTCAGATGGCTATCCAGCCCTGTTTAAAAAACTCCAAAGATGGAGAACCTACCACCTCCCAAGGAAGCCTGGGGTCCCTCCCTTTCCCACCACCTCCAGGCCCATCACTGGCCATTTGGGGAGGAGTGTTAGGTCAATACAACCAAATATGGTGGTATCACCCAATAAACGTTTAGCAAATTAAATTTTTTTAAAAAAATTCATTAACTCCCTGGAAGAGGAAGCCTGTTCTATTTCCTTCCCCAAGCTCAGCAAAAACAAACCCTGGCCTTGACCCATCAACTAGAATGGCATTGTTTTACCTAGTCTCCACTCCAACACAAACGCAACAAAAGAAATTAAATTGGCATCACACCAGCCACACTCTCTATGGAGCTCAACTGGTCGCTAGGGACAGAAAAAGAAGAGCCGCTAATGAGATCTGGTCTGTTTTGAACATAAACGGAGCCTCCCCCGCCCGCCCCCCAGGCAGATTTTAAGATCATTAGCCCTGCAAAAAAGCTCCAGCTCCAGTTCTGCACAAGAGCTGCAATGGGGATGTAAAACCTAGTTAAAACACAAAGAGGCCCGCTGATGAGCAAAATGGTACATTTTGCCTGTGAAGTTACGCTGAAAAAAAGGTTCGACCCCCATTTCCTATGGAAAGCACCCCGCCATGATCTTATCAAGCAGCGAAGGAAACCAGGCAGCAGAGAGCCGCGAAGAATAGAAGGATGGAAGTCTCGTATCAAGATTAATACATCAAAAACCGGAAAACCTAAGGGCTCACCGATACAAGAGCAGGGATAACGGAACACAGCGAGGACCTAACAAACCAGCAAGCTCTCTCTCTCAAGAAAACAAATTGGCAACGCAGGGTAAAACAAATCTGCCAAGCACCCGTTCCACAAATGAGGGAGAATTGTCCAGAATTCACAATACCTGCCACGGGAAAGAAGAAGCTGTCTTCCCAAAGAACCACCAGCCAGAGTAGATTCACACTGTTACTTTCTACCACTGGGGACAAAATCATCTCTGAGACAAGAGCCTCTTCACAGAAGCTCAGTCCCTGAACCCTCGCAAGAAAAAAAAGCCACGCTGTGTGGCACTCAGACTTACGGCAATGCCACATGGGGGTTCTGAGGCAAGAGGAGAGTAGGGGTGGCTGGCCATCACTTTCCTCCCCACAGCAGCCCTGGTCTTCCTTCCTCTAAACCAGGAGTAGACAAACTGCGGCCCTCCAGATGTCCATGGGCTACAATTCTCACGAGTCCCTGCCAGCATTCGCTCATGGCAGGGGCTCATGGGAATTGTAGTCCATGGACATCTGGAGGGCCACAGTTTGACTACCCCTAAGCCATGGCCAACCCTGCTTCTCTTCCAAGCTTTCACAAGACCCAGCTAGTCTCGGCCACGTGGGCTGCTAACAACCCACCAACAAGCCAAGAGTTCTCTGTTACAAGCAAAGCAGTGGAGGTCTCCTCCTAGCCTCACGAAGTGGCAACTGGTCTGGAGAAGAACAGAGGACTCCTGTCTCCTCTTTGCTCTCCTCAAAGGAAAAGGTTTTTGGGAGAAATGACAGATTTGCAGGTCCTTCTGCTGAACCAAGGAAGAAAGCCATGAGTAATCTTGGGGAAGAAAACACACCCTGCAACGGGAAAAGGAAGTGTGCATTCCACCACCATGATTGGAGGCCTTCTGGGAAAGAGCAGAGGGGAGACATCAGTGTGAACAACCCCCCACCCCATTATTGTCTTACAAGGCCAGAGATTTTTTTTGCGGGGAGCAGAGAGCTGGTCTACTTTTTAGCTCCTGGCACATCCCAACATGCTGGGGACTCAGCAGCATGCAGCTACTTCCTGTTAAGGCAGAATTAACAAAAAGGTCAAAGAGAACTAATAATCCAGATGATGTACCAGAGGCTGGAAAAAGTGGAGCGCGGCAATGCAATTAGTGCAATAAGCCGTGGCCGCTGGCAGAAGGCAGCGCGTGAGGGCCGGGAAGCGGGGAGCAATTTCAGCCGCTCTTAAGAAGAGAAGTGCCCGGAACATTGCAAGGATAAAAAAACAACAAGTTGCACTGGACAGATTTGTAGGGACAGGCCTCAACGATGGAGAGCTCTATGCAGGCAAGAGGGAACAACTCCCAGCAACTCCACTGATGCTCACCCCAGACGCTAGTGTGGCACAGTGGTCAGAATGTTAGCCTAGGATCCGGGATAGCAAGGGTTAAAGCCCCACTTGGCCACAGAAGCTCTATGGGTAAACCTAGCCCACCACACATGAGCAGTAAAAAAGAAAATGAGGTGGGCTACTTTGGGGGGGGGAGTGTAAGATGGGGTGCAAATTAAGGAAATAAAACACATCAGGACACATCCTTTCCAAAGTGCAGGTAAAGCTGAAGGGAGTATGACTAGCCCAAGGTCAACCATGACTGAGGGCGATTCAAACTCAGTCCTTGTAGATGCTAGCACAACCCTCTATCCAGTAGGGGTGGGCCATATATCCATGGACTACAATTCCTATGAGCCCCTCCCAACAGCATGCTGACATGGCCTCATGGGAATTGTAGTCCAAGGGCACGAGGAGAGCTACAGTTTGGCCACCCTTACACTATGCCGTACTTCTTGTCTGCTGATTCTGTGAACTTAGGCAGATTGTGAGTAGGTGTGAGTAGGTAGGCAGAAGAGACTGTGTCAGTGCTTGGCTCTTGTGGCCCTTTCTCGCAGGCCCAGGGAAATGCCAATTGTCGCTTTGGGATGAGGAACTGAATTTCTTCCAGGCCAGACTGGTCAGGGATTCTGGTTTGGGGGGGACAGGCGTTATCTGGGCATGGAACTGGGGTCACTGTGGATGGGCAGCGGTTGGGCTAAATGACCCTGGACATCTCTATGATCCTATATTGACCAGTATTATCCGGCCTGTTGGCCAGCAGCGGAACAAAAGTGGCATTTCACCCCTCAACAAATGCCCTGGAGGCCTCCAGTTGCTTTCAGAGTCAGAAACCATGTGAAAAGGCACGACATTGAGTACCGTTCCCTTAACAAATCAATCTCCCCTTGGCTTTATTTTTTTAGGAGTAATTTATGGGCACCCGATTCTTCTGTACCGCACAGAACGCAGCAAGATTGCTGCACAAGCAGAGCACAATCTTTGAAGAGGGGGAGGATAATAACTCCTTTCCCCTCAGCCCCTTAATAAGTCACAACTATTCGATGGCAGCTCTGCTCAGCGGCACGGCCCTGCCGAGAACCAAGAACCAGAGAGGGAAAGGGAAACGAGGCTCTCGGAAGAGATTAGAGGCAGGAATTTCAGTCACACAAGGAGCGATAAAGCCTCTCCGTGCCTTGCCAGTGGGAGTCCTCTGACTGACAGAAGGCGCCCACAAATGATCTGCAGCTGCCAGAAGGTGGCGGGAAGATCATTTTATGCCCTGTGGTTATGGAGCAGAGAGCAGCTCTGAACCCGCGGAGGGAAAGCCGGCTGAACCACCGGACGCCTCTTTCGAGAAAGTTATAGATCTGACGTGGGGAGAAAAAGCAGCAGTGCGGAAACAGAAGTGGGGGGGGGGGAGAGGTGGTAAAGCAAATGTCCAGCATTTAAACCCCTGGAAAGAGCCAGAATTAAAGTGCCAAAAGTGAAGGGCATGGAAGCCTTAATGGAAGCTTCAACTTTGGCTGCGCTGGAGTTTTTATTTGATTATGGAGTCAAATGGAGTCCCTCTCTGGCAGTTTTTTTGGCATGCTCACTTTTCAGCCCACTGTGGCATTTTTGTAGTGTTCAGAGTGCTTCCCATGCCTTACACCCCAGTAAAGCGAACACCACCCTGGCAAGGTAGGTCAGTATTCCCCCAAATGCAGAAGGGGGTAGGGAAATCAGGCATCCTAAGCACAACCAGAGATGTCAAGGCAGAAAAAGAGATCCAAGCTGGAAGCATTCCAGTAATTTTGCTTTTACTTTATTTGAGGAGGTGGTGACATTTTTCATACATCCCTTCCTTGCAGCACAGGACGGTATACACCCCTGGGCCTCTACTGAAACAACACAGGTGAATGCTTTGAGTCTACTCAGGCACTACCTTTAATCCATTTATACCCTTCATGCTTTTTGAAGATCACTGGCATTAAGAGACCCCCCACCCCACATACACACATACACACACTCCTCTGCTTTCATTCATCTGCAAAGGGGGGGGGAGAGAGACACGAGGGTAACTTACTGACTAATTCCGTCAAAGGAAGCTTCTCTAGTCACACTCTTACTGTCCGTGTTCAATCCTCTCTGGAAAGAGAAAAGCTCCATTACTCCCAGCTCGAAACTTAAAAAGAAAATACTGCACATGAAATGAACCGCAGCACGAAGTGATGGGGGAAAACGGATATAAACGCAGTGTACAGAAAGGTATTTGGGCACCAGAAAAAAAGCAGATGGTCTTTATTCTCCTTTCTGGACTGCTCAAGTATCATCTGAATCTAAGCATTAACTCAGTTCAATGGACTGGGTTGCTTTTTTGGGGGTGGGGTGGGGGGGGAGTGAACATCCTGTCTGTGAGCTGTTAGATATTTATACCATGCTGTTCTCCCCAACAGGGACCCCAAAGCTGTTTGCATCCTGACATTCTTTCCCCCCTTCCCCCCTTGCTACAACAACACTGTGAGGTGAGGCATAAGATGAACTTGCTCCTTTCATGGTGGCATCTCAGCCAATGGGCAAGAAGCACTGATCCAAAGCAGGAAGGCAGGAGAAATTCCTTGAAAGAGCTCTGACTGACACAGCCGATTATACCATTCACAAGAATGCTGCGGTCAAAAATAACCGACACATCAGATTTCTCAGTCCAAGTACTCATTAACTAAGAAGGCAACATACAGCTTACCAGAGTGAGAAGAACAGAAGGGTTCTTTGATGCCAAGACAGTGGCGATCTGCAAAATAAAAAAAAACACAGGTAACATTATGAATATCAACACAAAAGGAGGCCCAGCGAACTCTGCATTTTGGGGAGGATGTCCATATCTTATGTGAGTCCTGCACACTTTCCTCATTCGCACACTGTTTGCACTGAACATAGTACCTTACAGCTGTCACAAGTCCCTGTTTTCTGCTACTCTTTGTACCAATCAGTTCTCTGGGATCACAGGCCTAAAGTGTCACCAAATGGGGCTTTGTGGGTTTGTTCGTTTGTAACTTCTAATTTTGGTTTTTATGCCATCAACCACGGCTTATTGTAATACTGTATCATTATATGTGTGCATAAATTGTATTTAGCCACTGATGCTTAGCCACCGATGAAGATCCTGTGGGTTGAAACGCATCTGGCCTATGGCCATGCCATGTGCAACCATTGAGACTGTTCATGCAATATTGCACAGACTCGGATTTTTATGTTTTAATGCTTTTAATCTTCTTAATGTGCACTTAATATTTGCAGTTTAATTCTAATATAGTTTGTTGCTCAACACTCAGGTTCCTGATTCCCTCCAACGGTTTGCCATAGCTAGCAGCCATGGATGAAACCTCTCTTATATGAATCTGTCTCACCCCTTTTTAAAGCCAGCTGTGCTCATGGCTGTTGGCAGAGTTGGAATATGCAAAAGAACATAAGTTTAAAAGAATAAGCTCATTTTTATTAAGGAGAGAAACAAACTTTGTAAGGAAGAGAGGAGAGAAAGAGTCCTAACTGTCTGACTAACTGTTGTGCTTCTGGAGGTAATCTAAGGATTTCTCAGCTGCCTAAGGAGTTGGTGAGCTCCCCCTCATTGGCAGTCTTTAAGTAGCGGCTGGACAGATATCCTGGATGTTTTAGGCTGATTCTGCATTGAGCAGGGGGTTGGACTAGATGGCCTGTAAGGTCCCTTCCAAATCTGTGATTCTATTATCAGGGAGAAAATGTGCTCAAAGGAGCAGGAAGTCTCCAACCGGGCCTATCAGGATATAGGAGGAGATTTCAATACAGGAACTCCCTGATTTAAATATGCTAACAATACATTTCATCTGATGTCCCCTGTAGGATATTCTTTATTGTCAGGATTGTTAGAAAACCCTGTCATAAATTAGCCTGAGTTTCTCCATGACAGTTAGATTGACCTTTGCCGCTTGGTGCCTGGGAGCTCCAGGCCCCTATATTGTGCATGCTTGTTAAAAGTGAAACTATGTTGATGTAGCCATTATCTCTGAATGTTCCTTTCCTTGAGGCCTCCCGGCTGGGCCAGCTTCTGGTAACCATAACACCTTATCTAAGCCTGAAGACAGCCAAGGACATGTGAAAGTAACACTGTTTTTAATTGTATCTGTCTCCTCTTCCTTCCTCCCCTCCCTTGGGAACTTTCAAGTTTTGGGCGGGAGAATTGTATTGATAAGGAGAAGCAAATCTGTCCTCAGGCAGATTTGACTTCTCTAGTCTAGGTGTATGAAGTATTTCTCAATAAAACTTTCTATTTCAAAGAAGTTGATTGTGAGTCCTTTCAACGTCTGACATTTATATGTTGTTGAATCATGAACACTACACATCTTGCATATTTCAACAATGGCCATCCTTACGTCCACTGGGGTTGAATCCCAATTTAATTATTGAGTAAAGAAGTCTTTCCTTTTGTCAGTCTCGAGCCTATAACTTCACTGGGTGCCCCCAAGAACCGGTAAACCTTTTACAGAGAATTGCCCGGGCCTGGCTTCTGGAACGTACGAGGGGGTGCATATCTGCAGCCCCAGCCCCATCCGGATCGAGTGCCGAAACCTCCTAAGTTCTGCATTTTGTCGACAGCCTTCGCCCGACAAATTGTCAATACATGTGAGTGATACGAAGCAAGCGGTTTTCTGTCCGGGAATCACTTGTCATCCGCTCTCGCAGATAAGAAGCCCTTAACTAGCACTTCTGTATTCGACGCATAAAGCCCGATAACAAGGAAACCACGATTCCAATCCAGATATGTCAAGCTGAAAAGCCCCCTTTTCCCAGAGCCTGCCGAGGGAAGGAATAGATTAGCAGAAGCGCTATTTCACAGGTATCATCGTGGCCAGGATCAAACGACGTTTCGAAGGGTAAGCAAAACAAAAGGGGCGACTGTTTTACAGCAGGCCCTCAACGGGAACCAGGGGGGCCCGGAAGGAAAGGAAAAACATTTATAATAAACCTTAATTTTCATATTGCTCTCACTAGGGCAAGCACGTGGCGGTGGGGCGCAGAGAGGGAAGCACAAATGAAACCCAAGAATTAGCAGCCTTTTTCAATCCTTTGACCATGGAGGAGTCCTTGAAATATTTTTCAGGCTTTATCTTCCATCTACATTTATTTACGCTCGTCTAACCACAGCACCACACCGAGTCTCAAGAAGTGGGCGGATCCCAATAGTCCCTTTAGCCCAGCGACCCAGACGCCAACATGAGAGCTCCCCTGGCCACTTTATGAATTCGTAACATGAACCACCCAAACTGCTTATCCGATAGATCAGCACTGGCAGGAGACTCACCTCATCTGTGTAGCGCACCTCGGTGACGGCATACTTCTTCTTGAAGAATTCTGGAGGATGGATCCTTGGGAAAACACAGAAAGACACATGTGGTGAGTGTCGTTTTGCAGCCCAGTGAGCCAGCGATGGAGTGTATTTTAAACCCTGACTCTTTTTATCACTCTTTCGACAAGAAAAACGCAAAAGCAAATGGAGAAGGAAAGGTCTACTCCCAGGGGTAGTCAAACTGCGGCCCTCCAGATGTCCATGGACTACAATTCCCAGAAGCCCCTGCCAGCGAATGTCCATGGACTACAATTCCCAGAAGCCCCTGCCAGCGACGCCACAAAATGCCACCATCTGTTTTGGCACGCTGGCCTGGCTCCCCCAGAGCAGCAGAACCACGAATCTGGTTGTCAACTCCAGGTTAGGGAATTCCTGGGATGGAATCTGGGGAGGAAGACGGGATTTGGGAAGGAGAGGGACCTAAGTAGAGTATAGCACCATACTGTCCCCTCTCCAAGGCAGCTGTATTCTTGGGGGAATTGATCTCTGGCATCTACAGATCAGCTGAAATGCCTGGCAGCCTCCAGGCCCCACCCAGAATCCGGCAACAAAAGAATTCTTATTCAGGAGTAGGTTTGAGAAGCATCCCAGCCATCAAAAAGTTTAAAGTCGAATGCTATAATGGAGGCCATTTCATGAACCCCTTTCCAAATTCTATCCTTCAACATTTCTCGGCCCCACACTTGGGGGCTGCCACTACCCCACCCTGCTAAAGTATCCCTTTATTTAGAACTTGCCTCCATCTCTCTTGGCCCCATCGCTTTGGGCAGCTTTAAATCTCAGCCATAAAGCTTAAATAAATAAAATGGGGCTCTCTGGCCATAAAATAGTAAAGGCAAACTTACGGCCGGTGCTTGTGCGTTCTGCAGTACTACAAATCACCACATCAAAAGCACCATTTACATCTTGCTGCAGAAGTCCAAAACTAAGAGGGGGGGGGGAGAAGCTGCCTGCAATCTTACTCATAAAAGTAAGCAGATGGCTTCCAAGGTCCCAGTCGCTGCAGCACACTGCCCCCCCTCCTTCCCCCAATTAAAATTGCTGGTGTAACCTCAGATACAGAGTTCCCTACTTTCTCCCCTTGTCTCTATTCTGGCCATAACTCCTGACTGGAAGGGGGGCGAACCCAGAGCAGTAACTCATGGAGAGGCACAATGGGCAGCCTTCTCCAAATGAGCAATCGTGCCATGCGGGGAGCTCACTGGATCACTCCCCATGCGATTGTGCCTAATGAGGCAGAGTCGCCTGCTGCCCATGAAGGATGACTGGAAGAAAAGCAAGGTCAGAACACTGATTCATGCAGAGACCCGGAAGGTGCCTTCTCTGCAGGTGACTGTTTGAGAACAGAGGAGCCTTGCATTGCTTAATCTCTCTCTCATAACTATTGGTTTTCTTTTTTTTCTTTTTGCTAGACACTACGGTAGATGTTTTCTCCAGATATTCGTTAGCATTTCTGCAAAAGGATTCATCGACACCAACTGCCTTAAACAGGGAGCCTCAAGTAACAGGCAATCCCCCCCACCCCCAAAAAGCAACACACAGCGTTGGCCTGAAAATGGGTGCAGCAACCACTGGGGACACAGCTGCCACATCACGGACAATTGAAGAATGCACCTCGTCCATCAGTTGATGTGGCAAGCAGCTCAGGGGCTCATTCACTGGGCCCGTGGCACACTTGTGCCCTTACTCCGCTGCGGTACTCTGCCTCTCTCAGCCCAGACCGCTTTACAGGACTGTTGTAAGGCAGCTCCATTTCAGCCAATGTACAGTCCCTGGAGAAAGGGTGGGGTAAGAAGGGAGCTAGAGACACACGCTCCTTAAGATGGCCCAGAAGCAATGGCTAATTCACTCCCCAGGACCTTGCTTCAGGAGTATCGACAGGGAGTCCGGTCAACTCGTACATTTTGTCAATCAACAAACCTGTTACCCTTCCCACTCACTGCCAAAGGCCAGAGCATCCTGCCAAGTTTGGCCCTTCTCCATTTTACCTTCACAACAACCCAGCAAGGTAGGCTAGGCTGAGACTATAGGACTGGCCCAGGAGCACCCAGCAAGCTTCTACAGCACAGCAGGGATTCAAACCTGGGTCCTGAAGATCCTAGCCTGACACTCTAACTACTACCTTGCACAGTAGTATTATTCCCTGCCTTCTAAGCACGGTGCAAACAGATTTTTGCATGGGTGATTTTGTAAGGGCTGCCTGGGCAGGGAGTTTCCCCCCCCCCCAGGAGCAAAAGACTCAGTGACTCCCTCTTGTGCCAGCTGTATTGAGCCCCCCTTATCCCCACTCTGTTAGCAGCTTTATTACAAACAGATTACTCCAAGGGCGGGAAACCCTTAGAGGCTTTCCCAGCTGGTCACCAAACCTAAATTTATGGTTGCTCTTGGCAACCCAACCATCTTATTTATAGACCCACATTGATCATGAGCGCCCGAAAGAAAAAAAAAAGACACTGGCAGAGTTTTTTATTATTATTATTAAATGCTGGCATCAAATTGTATTCTGCTCATCATCCGGGTGGAAGGAACAGGAGACCACAGAACCACTGGGAGGCTCTTATTGAAAGGAGGGGGAAGGAGTCTCTCGCAGGACTTTTTGAGCCAGACAAGTTAGAATCATAGAATCAGAATTGGAAGGGATCTCCTGGGTCATCTAGTCCAACCCCCTGCACTATGCAGGACACTCCCATCCCAATCGCTCATCTACTGTAACTTACCATCCCCTTTGAATCTTCACAGAATCAGCCTCTCTGTCAAATGGCTATCTAGCCTCTGTTTACAAATTTCCAAAGATGGAGAACCCACCACCTGACTACCCCTGATCTAGGGGAACGGATCTCTAGGGAAAGCTTGTGCAAGCTTAGCTGGTGTCCGAAGGCAGCAAGTTCTACTTTTGCAACTTATAATTTAACTCTTTCACTCCTGCACAGGATCATTTCCTGTGCTGCATCTGGTTCCTTTTCAAGGTGTACAAATGTATTGTCCGCCTACCTCTGTCATAGGATTGCCAACTCTGGGTTGGGAAATTCCTGGAGATTTGGGAATGCAGCCTAAAGAGGGCAGGATTTGAGGGCAGGATTACCCTCAAGAGGGTAAAATCCCATAGGCTCCACTCTCCAAAGCAGCCGATTTCCAACCTCGAGGAGAATTGATTGGTGTCATCTGAAGATCACGTACAATTCTGAGAGATCTCCAGGCCTTACCTGGAGATTGGCGACCCTTCTCTATCAAAGTCTGCTTCTGGGCTATGCAGCGTCAGATGTTCAGCTGATCTGTACTACAAATCTGCCCCGAGCCAATAAGACAAATCTGCCTTTCTATTTAAGCATCAGAGAAAAGCCAAGGGGCAGAAAGATGCGTTTAACCTCATTTGCTATTCCTATGCCCCATTGCTGTAGGGTTGTGTTAATTTATTCTGTTCAACTGGGTTCTCCTCCCCATCACCACCACATTGTATGCTACAAATTCTCTTTCTGAATTGGTGTCATTTGACCTCGGCACCCACCCAAAGCTTCTTGCTTGAGTTCACACTTAACAAGATATATGAGAAAAGCAAGGAACTCCTGTGCAGAGGACATCTCTAAGATTTTAACTCCCTCACCTCCGTATTGGCTGATGAAGGGTGGGTGGGGGATGTATTCTGATACTATTAAAGAGCGTCTGGATCCCGGCTGCCAAGCTGGAACTATTTCCTTAAGGGCCAGCCGGTAGCAGCAGAGAGTAAACACAATCGTGTAGGACAGGGGTAGTCAACCTGGGGTCCTCCAGATGTTCATGGACTACAATTCCCATGAGCCCCTGCATTTGCTGGCAGGGGCTCATGGGAATTGTAGTCCATGAACATCTGAGGACCACAGGTTGACTACCCCTGGTGTAGGAGACTAAGTGGGATAAGGCCTAAAAAAATGGGGAATATGCTGAGGTCTAGCAACTTGAGGCCAATGGCAGTAGTCTAAGCCTATCATTCCCAGGATAAAAATAAAAGCATGAGGGCAAATTCCATCATGGGATGCACAGAATTAGTGCATTTGGAGGGGAGGGGACATGGAGTATTTACATGGATTAATATCACAGTTCTCCCTTCTGCTGTCTGCTGCTCCACGTAGAAAGACGTCTGCCTAACGGATGGACACTTCAAGCACCTGATGAGGTGACCTTTGACTCAGGACGGCTTGTTTCAGGAGTCCTTTTAAAAATCCAGCAAAGCTCCTGGCCTCCGCTCCAACTGGGTGTAGTGGCTAAGAGCGGCAGCTTCCAATCCGGTGAGCTGGGGCTGATTCCCCGCTCCTCCACATGCAGCCAACTGGGTGACCTTGGGCTAGTGACAGTCCTGATAGATCTGGTTTTACAGAGCAGTAATGTCAGGGCTCCCTCAGCTCCACCTGCCTCACAGGGGAGAGGAAGGAAAGGCAATTGTAAGCCATTTTGAGACTCCTTCTGGTAGTGAAAATCAGGGTATAAAAAACAACACTTCCCCGAATATGGACAAATATGGCTGTGGAAGATGAACTCGGTGGAACTATACCTGCTAAAGTCCCGTCTTTCCCTTCTCAGGCTCCACCTCCAAATGACCAGGTATTTCCCAACCTAGCTCTGGCAACCCTGAATGGAAGCGAAAGCAATTTGGGGTTCCCAAGAGTCAAAAAACTGAGCCATCAGACAGTCTGGGACGTTTGCATAATCCAATTTTTGTTAATTTCATAAATTCTACTCTTGGCATTCCAAACCATTTCTCTTTTCCCACCCTTAAAGGCCAAGCATAAAACATTGCAAAGCAGTCGGTTCATTTAAATTCTAATTACCAAAATGTCACTTAAATGTCAGCTTGTCAACTCAAAGGAGTAGGCTGTTTCCCCCATTAAAAGGGCTGCTTCGTGCAAGCCCAATTGCCAAAAACAAAACAAAAAACAACTCAAGAATGAAAGGGAGGCCAAAACAGATCTGATTCCTTGATGAGACAGACAGACCAGCCTCCATGCGCCAGCCCTGCGCACACTCGCTTGAGGAATGTACTCTGTGCTCTTTTCTCTACCCTGGTTCTACCAAGAGAGGAGGGACTTAACAGAAGGGGAAATCACCTTGGAAAACGCCTGATCAGAATAGGCATCCTCAACTTCTTTACCATTGAGAAATCCCTCAACTGTTACTGCGGGTTAGAGAAACCCTAAGAATGGTGCAGTCATGAAGAATACGGTTGGGAAGCATAGTTGTGTACCTGCCCACCCAGGACCCCTCCTCTTCCCATCCCCTCTAGGCCCATCATCGGCCATGGGGGGGGGGGGAGTTCGATATGATCATATACGGTCAAATCACCCAATATATTTAAAATTAACTCCAACCCATATGGGAAACCCTTCTGGGGCTGTCAAGAAGCCCCAGGGTTTCACAAAACCCTGGTTGAGAAAGCTAGCTTTACAGGAAGGAGGACAGATCGCTGCCTGCACTAGAGAGGTTCAAGATCGATGGATGCAGCCAGGTCCCTGCTTTCACAGCTTGAGGCTGACTCCATTAAAGCAGGATATAGGGGAAAGGCTGGGAGCTCCCGAAGAGCTGGGTTGGGCTAGGATCTGAGTGAGGCCAGTGCCAATCTCTGCTCTGCCCTGGAAGCTTGGCTGGGGGGGGGGGGGGACTTGGGCCTCCACCCCACCTATCTCGTGAGTTTGTTGTGAGGATATGACCGACAAGAGGCGAGAACAAAGTGAGCTGCTTGGGGTCCTTGTTGGGTACGAACGTCATGCAACACAAATGATAGTCAGGAGAGGTCAGGAGCAACGGAAAAGTAACAGCCAAGAGAGTCATGAAAGAAGCTCTATGAACCGGCCCCCTAAGCTAAAAAGCACATCCACCCAGGCAATACAAAATACAACCACCACCCTCTGCCCAGGAAAGCCAGATGCTGAGACCCTTTCTAGGTTAGGCAAGTCTGCACACTCTCCTTTTGCCTGCACTGCAGTTGTCCAGCTGAGATCTGGCTGTGAAGTCTGGCACCAGGAAACTCCTGGAGATTTCAGGGTGGAGCCTGGTGGGGAAGGTGGCATTTGGGGAATGGAGGAGAGGGACCTCAGCAGGGTATAATGCCACAGAGTCTGCCCTCCAAAGCTGCCATTTTGTCCACGGAAGCCGATTCTTGCAGGTTGGGGCAAAGGGTTGTAATCCTGGAAGTTCTCCAGGACCCCCCTGGAGACTTCTGACCATTTGTAGCCAACGACTAGCCTGTCAGTCACTTGCAAAAAGCAAGGCCCCTGCAAAAAGGCTGTGACAAGAGGGATGGAGGTTACAATGCAGAGCAAAGTTACTCTGGTCCATTTATTTCAGGGGATTTGTATGGAAAGAGCATCAGCACAGAAACTGCATAGGACAGAAGCTACCTATTAAGTCAACTATTTGCTTATGGGCTTCTTGAAGGAGAAAGAAGAGCTGGGCTATTTGTGCCCTGCTGTTTGCTAGCATAAGGAGTCCCAGAGCGGCTTAAAACCACCTTTTCCCCTTCCTCTCCCCACAAAAGACACACTGTGAGGTAGCTGGGGCTAAGAGAGCTCTAAGAGAACAGCTTTGCAAGAGCAGCTCTAAGAAAACTGTGACTAACCTAAGATCACCTACCTCGCTGCATGTGGGGAAAAAGTAGGGAATCAGAACTGGCTCTCCACATCAGAGTCCACCTGCCTCTCTAAAAACTACTCCATGCTGGCTCTTGAAAGGGGGGGGGGATAGTCTTTTGCCGAGGGACATAACCACCGCCGCCTGAGCCCCTGCTCCAATTGCTTTCCCGCTGGTGCCCCTGACTTCCCGCCACCCGCTGTGGGGTCACTGCCAGCAGCAGCTGCGCAGTGCCACACCAAGGGGTAGCCCCAGCCATGGCAGCCACTGGAGAGCACCAAAGGTGAGCCGGCAGCAAAGTGGCAGGGCAGCCCCCGATGCAGCAGCTGGGGAGGAGGACAAGGAGGAGCCACGGCCCGGTACCAACTGATCCACGGCCCGGGACCGGTCCCCGTACTGGGGATTGGGGACTGCTGCCTTAAGGTGCTACTGAATTCGAATATAGCTCTTCTACTGCAGACCAGCACAGCCACTCTAGGCAATTATCTCCTTGGAAAAGGGAGTCTGCATTAGTGCTCTGACATGGCAGGGTGAAAACAGAAGCCTTCCAGACAGTCCAGCCACCTGCGAGTGTTTAATGAATACGTAATAAGGCCAAATTGCACCGGTCTCCCATAAACTTGATCCGCTAAAAAGGCTGCCTTTGGCTAGAAGTGGCACCTTCATGCGCATGGTACATCTTGAAAACACAGAAGCCAGCAACACTCAAAGGTGGTATGCGAACGCCAGACAGGAGGGCTGAAGAGATACTTATTCCACACCTCCAAGACTCTCACAAGCAGATCTTTGCTTCCTACGCGCTGGTCTGGCACATTACGGTCTCCTAAGTAGTTAGCAAGATGTACGACAAGAAGCAGGCCTTATCGAGAACGTTTAACTCCCCTGAAGAAGAGGAAAATGTGTTGGAAGGTCAACATGAAACAAAGGCAATGGAAGGGAAAAGCACATTTCAAAACGCTTGGTCCCAATTAAGATTTTCTGCCTAATAAGGCTGCAGTATGAAGTGTGCAGAGGTTGTGGCATAAACCTATTCCACATTTATTGGAAACAATGCATTCAGCATGGGTGAAAGAGCCACACATTTGCGCGCTCATCATATACTTCACATAAGCCTCTTGTGGGGCAGAGTGGTAAGGCAGCAGACATGCAGTCTGAAGCTCCGCCCATGAGGCTGGGAGTTCAATCCCAGCAGCCGGCTCAAGGTTGACTCAGCCTTCCATCCTTCCGATGTCAGTAAAATGAGTACCCAGCTTGCTGGGGGGTAAACGGTAATGACTAGGGAAGGGAATGGCAAACCATTCCCTGTGGGGAGAGGAAGGGAAACCTTGGCATGCAGCCTACAGTGCAAGATGGAGGATAATAATAACTAAACAGATTTACAGTATTGACCGGAGGGAGGGGAAGGCAACTCTCCTCGTGAAGATGCACAGATTCCAGAAAGC
Organism: Paroedura picta; assembly: GCF_049243985.1. Taxonomy (NCBI): domain Eukaryota; kingdom Metazoa; phylum Chordata; class Lepidosauria; order Squamata; family Gekkonidae; genus Paroedura; species Paroedura picta. The sequence continues at coordinate 21,560,485 of NC_135382.1, read as the reverse complement.
GCACTCGGCTACCTTAACTCTGGAGAGAAGCTAAAAAGCTTTGTTTGGAACGGTAAGAAGAAAAGAAAAAAGCAACGGGTAGCCGAGCCAAGCACGAAACCATCAACGAGGCATGAAAAATGGGAGCGAGACAAGAGGGGCATTTTCAGCGCTGTCACGACGCTCCTCGTTAGAGTCACACCAGATGCACAGATGGCAAAGTGTTAACTAAACAAGAGGGTGTCAAGACCGACTAGGAAGAACAACATGGGGGACTTCAGGAGGCACTGACAGATGTTTCCGACAGAGCCAGATATCAAAACACACACACATGCCCCAATTCTTCCATGTAGAGTGAGGCAAAAGAGAAAGACAGGAAAGCTACACGATATTGAACCTCTCCCGTTCGATCTGGCTGGGCCATGGACCCGTTCTCCTGCTGGTCCTGCCATAAGCCCCCTTTGCCTTCCATGAGGAATGAGTAGCGGGTGATGCACAGGCACCTCACCAAGGTGTCCAGAGGCGGCTCCGGGAAGTCACAGGGTAGAAAAGGGTCCCAAGAGTTCCACATCACAGTTTAGCAATGTGCAGACACAGAGCCCTGAGGGCGTGGGGAGAGAAAATGACGCCCACCAAGGAGGGACAGGGCATTCTAGAAAATACACTTATGAACCTTCAGACAGGAACAGATGGCACACCCCCAATAAGATGAGGGGAATAAAAGCAAATAAAACCAATTAAACACTGCATTACATCAGTGAACATCAGGAAAGCAACCCACGGGAATAGCTACAGGAGGAACTCTAGCCTGTCTGGAAATGGGTCCCCCGGGACCGAGATTTCTGCACGAGAGGCACCTCTGGTTCGTAATGTTCTCAAAAGAACATTCAATGACACTGAAAAACTGCCAGAGAAAACCAAGAGTTTTCTAGGAGACCTGGGCCCATTCTGCACACATTGTATAATGCACAGTCAACGTGCTTTGGCAGCTGCATTTTCCTGTGCAGAAACGGATAATATACTTCTAAAGTGCATTGAAAGTGCCTTTTTCAACATGTGCAGAATGGGCCCTGGATTCAGAAGCTGCCTCTTGTCATCCTAGGGTAGGACAACGCTGTCTAGCCTCCCCCCCGCCCCGGAGCCCTCTGTGCAATTCGGGAGGCCTCACTTCAAAAAGGACGTTGGCAAAATGGAGAGGGTGCAGAAGAGAGCAATGAGGATAATCGGGAACCTGGGGACGAAGACCCGAGGACAGTGGTTCTCAACCATGGGGCCCCAACCCCAATGGGGTCACCAGGTTGTGTCCACTGCAATGGCGGCAGCTGGCAAAGATGGGTGGCAGCGGCCGATGGGGGTGGAGTCAAAGCACTGGCTGCCTCCATGCCACCTCCAGATTGTTGTGCACCTGTGCCCATGCCCGCATGCCACCCGCCCCCCACTACTGCCACAGTTGCGGTCGCAGCATGATGGCGGTTGAGAACCTCTGCCTTAGGAGGAAAGGCGGAGGGACCTGGGAATGTTCAGCCTGGAGAAGAGGAGGCTAAGAGGGGACGTGATGGCTTTCCTTAAGTATCTGAAAGGTTGTCACTTAAAGGAGGAGGGCAGGGAGCGGATCCTGTTGGCAACAAAGCATAGGACCCACAGTAGTGGGTTTAAACTATGTGCAGAACAGTTATCGGCTTGATATCAGGGGGGGAAATTCAAAGTCAGCAGTCCGGCAGTGGAATGGGCTGCCTAAGGAGATGATGAGCTCCCCCTCACTGGCAGTCTTCAAGCAGCGGCTGGACAGATCTTTCTCCTGGATGCTTTAGGCCAGGGGTAGTCAAACTGCGGCCCTCCAGATGTCCATGGACTACAATTCCCAGGAGCCCCTGCCAGCATTCGCTGGCAGGGGCTCCTGGGAATTGTAGTCCATGGACATCTGGAGGGCCGCAGTTTGACTACCCCTGCTTTAGGCCGATCCTGCATTGAGCAGGGAGTTGGACTCAATCGCCCGTCTGCCCTTTCCAACTCTATGATTCCATGAAGATGATAAATGTTCTATATGTAATCTTGTATTGACTGTTTCCGAAACCTGTTGTCACTCCCCCTGAGCTGAACAGGGCAGGATATAAAAAACAAAAATGACAGACGAAGAAGTCATTTCCACCCACAATCCAGAAACAGAAGAGGCATGCCCTGGAAGAGGTGCACCCCAAGAAAATAATAGAGAGCCAACCAGAGAGGACGCACCACCTCTTTAAAAACGAAGAAAGGAAAAGGAGGAGAAACCCCACACAGCCCAAGGCAACGCTTCACTCGCTCCAGGACACTCCAGCCCCAGCAATATTTCCCTGTAAGGCAATTAAGCTATCGTGCCATATGTGGCGCGTGGACCAGCTGCCGTACAGCATGGTTGGCTTCAGAAATATCTTCAATCAATACACTGACTCCTTCTGTCAGTTATAATTAAGGTGAGGTAAATGGCAGGTGCCACGTTAATTAACAAAACCGAAGCCTACTAGAGCTAAAGATTCCAGAACGGCAACAGCGGGAGCCTTAAATCAGACATTCAGGTGGAGGGGCTGCTTCCGCGCAAGGGACTGGGGCTAGGGGGAGACCACGGGGAAGCAAAGAGAGGAGCCCCGACCCACCCCGCTGAGAGCTCCACTTTTCCTCTTTGAGGTTCCAGGGGAGCAGCAAACAAGGGGTGTATGTTAACAGTGGCATGCTTTACTCAAGTATTGATTTCAATATTTATATACCTTGTTCCCTCCCAGGGGGCCCAAAGAGTCTTACAATATCAACCTCCCCTCTGCCCATCCTTACTCTCCTAGAAAAGAAGCCTTGCAAGAGAGAGGAGGCTCAGAGAAGAATTGTCCAAGCTCACCCATCAAGCCTCTACAGCAAGAGGAGGGATTCGAACCTGGACCTTCCAGATCCTTGTCTTCCAATGCTTTAGCCCAGGCTTTCTCAACCAGGGTTCCATGAATCCCTGGGGTTCCTTGACAGACCTGGGTTTCTTGAATGGGTGGGAGTTGATTAATTTTGTATATGTTTTAAACAATATTTTGAATTGGATGATTTTGTCGTAGAAATGCGACTCAAATTAATGAAAACGAAGTTTTAAAAATGGAAACTTTTCTCCCAGAAAGTCATTGTGGAAAATTCAGTGCCCCTCCCAGAGCAGGTCAGATACTTCTCCATCTGCATAGGCACAAATTCCTGAAGGACAGCAACAGATTGCATTAACTCACCAGGCAAGGTTTTAGAATCCCCCCCCCCTCTAGTTCCTGAATCATGCTTCCATTTGCTGGTGCAATTTGCAATCACTGTCCCCCCTTTTCATAGGTATTATTGCAATGATTATTTTACATTCCCTTCGCCTTCGGAAAGCCTGTTGGCTCGCAGACAGAAGCGACCCACTCAAAGAAATGTGATGCAGCTGGCGAGGCAAAGATAATTGCAATATTCATAATCAAATTTGTAATCTAGCACTGTGTCCATCTGTAAACAAGTTTCACTTTTTAAAAAAGAAACAGATAAATGATTTTATAACACAGCGCAGAGTGCGGCAGGAGAAAGGGAGCGTTAACACCCCTGCTGGTCACGAAGTTACGTTTGAACTGACGGCTCCCTCCACATACGATTCTAAGGCAAGATGGGAAATTTTATTGCTTCTGATTACTCATAAAGGCATCAGTTAAGAAGGCGTCCAACATTTCAAAGTGTGTTTTTGTCTAAAAAGAAAACAAACGGTGTCTAAGAAAAGCCAGAATTCAGGTGATCTTTGGTTCCTGAAATGGCCCATTTTAAAAGCCTCTCATGAACTATTGTTGAGGTTTTTGCTACCATGGCGTCTAGTCTATGGTAGCCAGTCTCCAGGTGGAGACTGGAGATCTCACCGCAACTAAAGCTGATGTCCAGAGGACAAAGCTCAGCTGTTCTGGAGTCAATGGTGACTTTGAGAGCTAGTGTGGTGTGGTAGTTAAGGATGGTACCAGGTTTGGCTCTCCACTCCTCCTCCACATGCAGCCAGCTGGATGACCTTGGTTCAGGCACAGTTCTGTCAGAACTCTCTCAGCCCTACCTACCTCACAAGGTGACTGCTGCGGAGAGAGGAAGGGAACGGTGACTGTAAGCCATCTAGAGGTTCCTTAAGAAATGAGGGGTATAAAATATCAACTTTTTTCCTGGACTATAGTATATCATACCCCACTGAGGTGTCCCACCCCTCCCCAAACCCTGCCCTCCTCATTCCCCCTCCCCCCTATCTTCAGGAATTCCCCCTAGTGGCACCCACCTATTGCAGGATAAATCCCAGGCACCAGGTCACCCTGGCACTTAGGAATTTCATTGTGGTTGCTGATGCTTTCAGCAGTGATTCTGCTACAGTCTCTCTTGGCCATCCTCAGATTCTACTATGTTCATTTCACATCAGGATGTGCTGTTTGATATGCATGAAGTTCTTGTCACTGCCTATTTATACCCTCCCATGGTCGTGGACAAATTCATTTCTTAACTGGTGATGGAAAGTTTTATTTTTATTTATTCATTTATTTAGACTTGCCAACTTACAGCTGATTCATGGCACCCCATGTTGTTTTCAAGGCAAGAGACTGTCAGTGGTGGTTTCCCATTGGCTGCCTACAGATCATAATCTGGGAATTCCTTAGTGGTCCCCCATCTAAATACTAATCAAAGGGCAACCCCGCTTAGCTTCCCAGATCTGACAAGATCAGACTAGTCTGAGCTATGCAGGTCAGGGCTCACTTCTTAACTAGTTCCTTTCTGTTCTGGTTCCACATATTCCATTAAATGAAGCTTCTTAAAGCAACAAAGAAATCACAAGAAAACAGGGAGAGGTTGGCTAAAGATCAGGTTTTTGCTGGAGTGATGACAACCCAGGTATTTATTTATACAGGTGAGAACACTGGTGTCACAAGAAACTGTGAAGAGGCTAAGGATTAGGTCTGATGCTAGCAACAAATTAGAAAAATGCAGCCACTAAAACACAAACCCCTGAAGGATGAAAAATTAGTCTGGCTCCTATATGTTACAGCCGACTCCTCAAGCCAAAGGAAATCTGTCAATGTCTGTCCTGCAGAAGCTCTCGCCCAGTGGAAAACTGGCACAGCCACTTCAGACTTCCTGCCAATTTACAGGTTGCATGAACCAGAGTTGAGACAAGGGAATAGAATCATAGAATTGGAAGGAACCTCTTGGATCATCTAGTCCAACTCCCTGCTCTATGCAGGACACTCACAACCCTATCGCTCATCCACTGTAACCTGCCACCCCCTTGAACCTTCATAGAATCAGCCTCTCCGGTCAGACGGCTATCCATTGGGAGTACCCAATGAAGCACCTGTGGGTGCCACGGAACCCCTCCCACCAATATGCTTTCAGGTGCTTATCCCTGAAGCATCCCTGCCCTATGCAAAGACAGCTTTCCACTCCTTTGGAGCAGCAAAGTCCAGAAGGCATCACCTTTGAGTCTGCAGAGAGCAGCCATTTGGAAACAGCTGTCTCCATCCTAGAAGAACCCTTAGGGCAGAACCTCCTGGCATTCTGCGGTAACCCACACCCCCTATGTCATAGGCTTGGATCTACTCCCTGTAGCAGGCTTTTTGCAGTGGTGCTCACTACTGGTTCTCCAAATTCCGAAATTTTGAAATTCCACCAGTTCAACAAGGATTTAGGGACACCCTGATTTAGAACCACAACTGCAACTTCCAAATATGTACCACACCAATTGCCTGCTTCCATATTCCACCCTTCTCTACAAATTCTCATCTCAGCAATACGGCACTCTCTGCAGACAAAGTTACAACTGCCAGGAATGCTTTCCTAAATTGAGCACCACACCAAACAAGACCAACATACCTGTTAAATCCAAGCCATGGCTTCCAGTTCTCATTTGCCGGCCAACTGCAAGCTCAACTTTGATTTTTGGTTTGGCAACAGACACAAATAAGCAAACTTCCCAAGTTGTCATGATTTCTTTACTTCATTCTTGCCTTGCCTTTATCCACATTGAGCATCACCAAGCCCTGGTGTGTCAATTAGGAATCAGAAAGCCACGGTTGGAGTCACACCACAGTCTCTTGGTCACAGCCTTTGCTTCCATACAAGACTAATCCACATTGTTTTGACAGCCCCTACAATAATCAAGCCCACCAGAAAGGAAGGGGTAATGACCCTACAAGCTACACACCAAATGATAAATGGGAAAAAAGGTTGAGAACCAAATAAAATCTATTACTGAAATGATACAACCCTAACAAAACAATTTGCAGACCAAATGACATAAGCACCAACTTCATTCTAACATTGTTAGGTAGATTTCCAGGTATAATAGCAAAAGCGATTTATAATCTTGGCATAATAGCTAAAGTTATTTATGGAAGAAGCGATACAAGGCTCATGATTATTCTTGCTGAAACTGATTTGATAGGCAACCCACTGTTTCTTATAACCCCAGGTTCCTACCCCCCCCCCCACTAGCATAAACATGCCCCAGTTAAACACAGTGGAACCCCCCTTTTTTCCCCAAGGAAAAGGCAGGCTCCTCCAGCAATACGGAAAGTGCACTGAGCACCTTGCACCCAGGTGCCCAGCCAACCAAGCCCAAGACCCTTGATAACCTTCTGCCTTCCCCTCTCCCACGTGTTCATCTGCTGGGGAGGAATTTACTAATTAGACTACAAAGTACAGAAAGCAAAAAAAGAAAAGCAGTTGTAAGCAGTTACACATTTGTAGGTCTGCTTCTCTCCCCATGCCCCATTGCATTAACCAGTGACAATGGGCACCCCATTGATACCATAAAAGGTAAAGGTAAAGGTATCCCCCGTCCAAGCCCCGAGTCATGTCTGACCCTTGGGGTGACACCCTCTAGCGTTTTCATGGCAGACTCAATATGGGGTGGTTTGCCAGTGCCTTCCCCAGTCATTACCGTTTACCCCCCAGCAAGCTGGGTACTCATTTTACCGACCTCGGAAGGATGGAAGGCTGAGTCAACCTTGAGCCGGCTGCTGGGATCGAACTCCCAGCCTCATGGGCAGAAGTTCAGACTGCATGTCTGCTGCCTTACCACTCTACGCCACAAGAGGCTCTATTGATATCATACACAAGCCAATACCTATTGACCATGGCAGGAGGCTGACAAACAAGCAGATCCCGATAATGATCTAGCAAGGCTTCCTTCTCTCTCACATCTTTTATGAAGGACTGTAACATCAAGATTATGTTATAAACTACCTGCTTTTATACGCCAAAATACCAATCTGCTATTTAAAACAATTCTGAATATCCCTTACTGGGACCCACTGGAGACACCAGATGTCACTCAGAGAACCAAGGCACCTGAGCCGAGTTCCCCGTAACCAAAAGAGCTTTCCTCTTCATCAGCACCAAGGACAGCTCCTTTCACAGATTTGCATATTGCCTTTTGAAGCCAGCCTCAGCAGAGTAAACAAAGCTGGCTCTAATGCAAGACAAATTACTCCTGGCTCCCTTTTAATGCTAATTTGGACTGAAAAATGCATATCCAGGTGTGCACCACACCAGAAGACCGGCCCCTGCTTCCCACAAACAAACTCATAAATAAGTTATTAATCCACTTGAACTCATGAAGCTGTGTTCAACTAAGTCAGACTCTTTGATTTATCAGTGTCAGTACTGTCTATTCTGAATAGCAAGAGGATCTCCATGGATTCAGGTACAGGCCTTCCACATTACCTCCCACCTGACCCTTAAGTGGCAATGTAGGTGACTGACCATGGGACTGCCTGCTTGCCAGACTCCCGTTCTCCCACTGAGCCACAGTCCTGCTCAGCAGACAAGAGGTGCTCAGGCGTGAAAACAGCTAAAGAATCATGAAGACAAACATCAGGGTGCTTGTGCAGAGCAGCATATTCTGGGAAGGTGACTGTCTCCAAGTCGAAAGCCTCTGCTTTAGTTAGCATCTGCTTTCTGGCACCACCCATGCTCCGGATGTGCACCAACGGAATGTGCGTGGCAAGAACTTTTCAATGTGATGCTTTTGAGTGTGGAAACCCATTTCACTAATCTCCATTTTGGGGCACTGAAAGCTACCCTGTGGAAAAACCATTCAGGGAAGAGAATCAGGCTTCCTCTGATAGCTTGCAGAGACCTTGACTGAAGGCCTCGAGCCAGAGAGTTGAATCTCAGCCAGGTCACACAGAGCTCAGAGAACCAGGCAACCTGGGCCACAGAAGATGCTCACCAGTTCAGCCAGGTTTGGTTGACAATGAAAGTTAGCAGAATTAGACCTCTACAAGGTAAGGAGCAGCTGGGCCAGGGAAAAAACAACAGATCCACCTGCCAGCATTCAAGGAGTAGCTGCTAAAGTGACATCACGTTCAAGTTCTCGCCCTCTGATCATAGAGTAAAACCTGTGTGTACCACATCATTTTGTGTCTTCCCCAAGTTTCCCAACCAAAAAGCACTGGGGAAACAGCTATCAGAACAACAGGTTGGATCCCCAAAATCTAATCTGCAAGCAGAGGCACTTTCTTTCAATGGAAGGAGCCTTTTTCCAATGCCTCATATTAGGTTGAGCGTACACACATCATAACTGTGCTCAGATTGCAAAAGGGCCTTTTTTAACCATCAACTTGCAGACAAGTCTGTAGAGTTTTCACAGCAAAAGATGGAACAGAAGTGACTTCCCATTGCCTGCCTCTGCATAGCAGGCCTGAACATCCTTGGTGGTCTCCCATCCAAATACTAGCCACGACCAACCCTGCTTAACTTCCAAGACCTGATGTGATTGGGCTAGCCTGGACTCTCCAGGCCAGAGCAAAAGGAACTTGGCTCATGTTTTTTAGAAGGCGATGGGCAAGGCTGTGCTTAGAATCATAGAACTGGAAGGGACGGCAAAGGTCATCTAGTCCAACCCCCTGCAGAATGCAGGAAATTCACAACTACCTGCCCACCCATAGAGACCCCAATTCCATGCCCAGATGATGCCTGCAGACTATATTAGAATGGCTCTTCCACCCCAGGAGGTCATGCTTGTATTTTGATTGCTTGCATCTTAATGTTGTGTTTTAAGCTTGGGCTATCCAGGTCAGGAAACATGTTGGATAGATGATTTTTATAATTCTTTTTTGCAACATTAATTTGTACAAAAACTAAGGACAGAAAAATCCAATACCTATAGTTGACAAAGGTTTCTATGAAGCAGGCAGAGAAAATTCGCTACATTTTCTCATGACAGAAGCAGGAGGGAAAGCTCAAAATTCAGCTTTTTGCTAAATTTACCAAATCACTTGAAAATTGCTCCTGTGATTTCTCTGATATTATGTCAGTTACAGCAATAAATCTATCCCTCAGGTTTGACAGGCCCTTTTTTTCCTGCTTTGACCATTCTGGCAGCTGTAAACAAACTCAAAACTACCTCCCGTAAGCTTTACCACATATTGAAAAGGCAGAGAGTATGTCATGGGGGCTGCCATGTGCAGGGCAGGACAGCCAGCCAAATGCAGGTCAAATCCTTCTTGCAAACCCGCTATTCCCCATCCTGCAGTGCAGAAAGAGCCACAGCTCAGATAAGAAAAGAGGTTATAAGACACAGGGACCGAGTCAAAAAGGGAACCAGGCTGTGCAAACTCAGGTCTGCAAAAGAACAAATGAAAATGGCAAAGGAAGGGCAGAGCCAGAGCAGCAATTCGACAAGCATCCTCATGCAGTGATAAAAAGGCTGCCCTGCCATATGGCCGGTCGCAGAGCACTGTGCAGAAATGGCTGCAACCCTTCCTCATTCCAAAATTAGCACTTAAAGAAGAGTAACTGCTCCAATTAGAAGCTGCCCAATCTGAAAGGAGGACAAAGTATCAAATCACAAACAATCCCGGGCTCTGCAAACTGTGCCGAGGCCAAAACGATGCAACTGGACAGGCATGGTATAGACGTGCCCAAGAGAACAAGCACGGGCCCCAGCTCCCAAAGGGCCAAAGAGAATTTTATCATAACAGAAAGTAGAAACAAAAGGACAGGAAACAGGCAGGCTGAGGCCCACAGGCGACAAGCAGCAGGAAAACCCAGGGGCCCTTTTGCTATCTCCCCAACTAGATTCAAAGTGGCCTACACCATTCTTCTCTCCTCCATTTTATCTTCACAACAGTCCTGCGAGGTAGGTCAAGCTCAGAATGTGTGATCCTAGCAACAGATCCTAAAAGAACAGAGTCCAACGCCATCCTGTCAGCTTTTGTGAACAAGCCTTTCAATTCTTCCTCTCTCCCGAGGTTAAGCTTGCCAGCTCTGGTGGGGGATACACCTGGAGATTCCAGGGATGGAGCCTGAGGAGGGCAAGGTTGGGAGGGGAGGGACTTTAACGGGCTATAATGCCATAGCATCCAGCTACCAAAGTCGCCATTTTCTCCAAGGGAATTGGTCTCTGTTGCCCAGAAATGAGTTGCTACCCAAGGAGATCTCCATCCACCACCTGGAGGATGGAACCCTTACTCTTTCTCCTTCTGTCAGGGCCCCCTGGTCCACTCTTAGGTCAGACTGTAGCCAGGCATGTGCCTCAGTTTGGTGTAGTGGTTAGGAGTGTGTACTTCTAATCTGGCAAGCTGGGTTCGATTCTGCACTCCCCCACATGCAGCCATCTGGGTGACCTTGGGCTCGTCACAGCACTGATAAAGTTGTTCTGACCGAGCAGTGATATCAGGGCTCTCTCAGCCTCACCCACCTCACAGGGTGTCTGTTGTGGGGAAAGGAAAGGGAAGTCGACTGTAAGCCGCTTTGAGCCTCCACCGGTAGAGAAAAGTGGCATATAAGAACCAACTCTTCTTCTTCTTCTTCAATACGGTCATTTCCTACTCTGACAGGGCAAGGCACAGAGCTGGAGCTGAAATGTGCCAGTTCTCAGGTGCTGAGCAGAAGGCATTGACCGTGCTCCCACTCCCATCATGAGGTCATCCAAAGCATTCCTTGGGGGGTGCTTTCTACCAAGACCGGGAAAGCAAAGCTACTTGATGAAAGATGCAGGGCTGCTTTCCCAGTCTTGGTAGAAAGCACCCCCCAAGATAGCGCAGCAATAGGGTTCCACTGGGGAGCCCCTTCTCAATCCTCATGGGCAGAACCCGCTTTCCTCCACCAAAAATTTCAACGAATCAAAAAGTAGGTCAGTTGACCAGGAAGAGTAGAGAATTCCCATTTATCGCAACCCATTCAGTTCCGCATTGTTTACACAATTTCTTTTTTATTATGCAAATGACCCTTCAACAATGTTATCATCTTAATTATCGATTTAAAAAAGCAAAACACACACACAAAAAAACAGCTTCATGTCCCACTGTGCTGTTTTATGCTCCCCTAGCTTAGATACCTTGACTACCCTTGGCAGCGACAGCTACGCTGTTAATTTTCCGTGATGACCAACCCCATCAATATGCACAGCAATCAATTCGTAAATAGGGGATAAAGGGACACAGATGATTGGATTAGAGGAGGAATGCCAAGCTGGAAAATTAATTGTGGACCCTGAGGTTGGTTCCTGCTGGGTTCTCCTCTGATTCTAGAGAGAGAACAGACCCTTCTTGATCTCCCCTCCCCATAGCTATGGCTAGAACTGTGGGACCCACATGCATGAAAAACCATGAAGGACAAGGCTGCAGAGAGAGTGTGCGTGGGGAGGAGGAGGAAATCAAGCAAGATAACCATTTCTCCAATTTGCATCAGTGAAAAAACTGGTAGCACTTTATCACCTATTGCTCTGTTTCATGGACAACCATGAGCCGCCCTCACCCCCCACACTTAAAGAGAGAGTCAACACAGTAAGAGAGTCAACATCTGTCTCCCCCTTTTTATCCCAGCCGTCCTTCAAAAGGCTTAGCATGCCACATGTTGCCCTCCCTCACTCCCCCTTGACATTTCTTCCGCTCACAAACAATAGGTTGTAAAATAGGTTGGGCTGAAAGCACACAACTGATTCAGAAAACAATGGGTGATTTTGGACTCCTCCCACAAGTCTTACTCCATCACTCTAAACCAGGCTGGAAGAGGTGGGGCCCCAGCCATACAAATCCTTGTTGACTGAGGCTCATTGCACATGGTAGAGACTGGTGTCCAAGAGAGGGAAGTACTCTCAATTTAACTTGGGGGGGGCAGAGACAGGGCAACTTAGGTCTGCTCTGACCCTGTTTCTGGCATTGGGGTGGAGGTGATGGAGCAGCATAGGCCTGCTCCAGCCATGTTTCTGACACTGGGAGTGGTGGTGATAGGGGCAATGAAATGGCATCAGCCTGCCCCAACCTTGTTTCTTCAGGCTCCCTTGAGCAAACAGAGAGCAGCCATGGTTTTGATCACAAATCACCTGGAAACATTTCTCCTGTCACTTCCTATGCTGCAGGAATGACTTCAGTGGTCTCACATTCAGTAGAAGCATCTGGGTAATGTCATGTGATTTCCGGGGGTGTGGCAGGAAGGTGTGGCCGGCTGACCCACTTCCTGGGTTTCTTGAAGCCTGAGAATGTCTCTGGGATTTCTCATTGGTAAAAAGGTTGAGAAAGGCTGTTCGAACCACGATGCCACACTGGCTCTCCTCAACACTCCCTCCCCCTGATCTAGGCTTGGAATTTTTATTGCTTAAGCCACAAAACCAGTTTCTGATGCCGGTCACTAAGATGCAAACGGAAGCACCGAACTAAGAGCATTGCGGTGCCTAAACACTTTATTACAGAAAGGCAAAGCTCAGGGGCAAATTCAGGAGTACACTTACTTCCCCATCCACACGGCATAGCTTTCTGGGAGTCTCGGGATAAAAAGAACAGCATCCCCGCTGTCGACGTCAATTGCTCCATAGCAATCTGCCTCAGTCACTCCAAACGTCCAATGAAAATAAGATTCCTAGACAGAGAAAGTAAATGGCATTACATCTTCTCTAGCTACTGGCCCTTCCCAAAGGCCATTTGCAAAACCAACAATCAAAATACCAACACAGAACATGGAACTGTCAAAATGGAACTGAGCTTAGCCACAAACACAGCTGCATGGAGCAAAGGATTGGGCTTAGTCATCTCAAAGGACACAAACACTTTCTGCCGTTTCCAGACAGCACCATAAAATATCCACACAAACTTTCCAAATATCTGAATGGAACATTTCAGGTCACCAACACTTGTAAAGCTCAGTCCCCTGATCCTGAAGATGGATGGCCGGAAAATGTATCACTTCTTTTAACACAACGTAACCCAAGGACAGAAAATAGCTCAGTGAATGTATCCTATCAATACCCAGCCAGCCAATGCAATGGTTTCCCCCTGATACAAAGAGGAAAGTGGCTGCAATCCTCCATTTTATTTCTGGTTCACTATAAGCAAGACAGGGTAGGCCAAGAGAAGCCTACCCAGAAAGCTTTGCATGTCTGAAATTAATTGACCTTAGAGATGTTTTTTTTCCAGAAAGGGAAACAACAGACCCAACAGCTGCCATGTGCAAACTTATGCCAATATGTTATAACAACTGTTCAGGGTGCTCCTGTGTGTTTTTGTGTGGGTCACCATCTAATACCAGACTCATAACAACCAGCATTTAAACTGTGAAAACTGCCTGGATTCTTAGTCAACATGTCAATTACCACTAACCTGAAACTTCAACATGTCAATTACCAGTAACTTGAAACTATATTTTCAGTTACACTCTTTCATGCCAACTCTTGGTAGAGCTCTTGCTTTGAACTTTGGTGTGATATTCCTGTCTGATTAGAGAGAGGCTGTAGAACCACTGACCTAGGGCATGCACCCAGTTCAACAGCAGCAGGCCAAAAGGCTGGAAATATCCCACTGAATCTACAGATTCCAGCTGCTGATCTAATACTCTCCAGCAGCAAATGCAATCCCCAGAGTCCCTTACAAGGCTGAGAGCAGAGGAAGAACTCTGGATTAATTCTGGAAAGTTTATCTGATGCACAAGATTGTAGTTAACGAAAGACAAACTGTGTAATGATATCTTTTGCTGGAGGGGGCAACAATAAACAGTCTGTTCCATAGTTCTGTTCCTCCACTTTTGTTTCTTTAATTCTTTACATTTAAAATATTTATACCCTGCTTTTTCCCCAGTCAACAGGACTGTCGGCTAATCTGGGGATGGAAAGCGTCATCAAAGCACTGCTGATTTACGGCAACTGACAGGTTTTCAAAGCATTGCTTACGTCTGTGTTGCCACCCTGGGCTGCTTTGGTGGTCTCCCATTCAAAGACTAGCCAAGGCCAATGCTGCTTTAGCTTCCAGGGTCTGACAAGATCAGGCTAGCCTGGAGCCATACAGGGCAGATCATCGGGTAATTTTACACTGGTCATGACCCAAGCCTGTTTTTAAAGGTGATGTCATGATAGTATTACGAGGCACATTTGCATATCTGAGCAAATAGTGTTTTGTTATTAGTAATAATGAAGAGCTAATAGGGAAACATCCAGACTTTGGTCTGCAACAACATGTGCCAGGAAAGGCAGAGAGGCCCAAAGAAATCTGAAAATAGTGTATTCAACTACCATGATCTAAGCCAGGCTTCCTCAACCAGTTTCGTGAAACGCCGGGGTTTTTTAACGGCCCTGTAAGGGAGTGGCGGGATATAAATCTAATAATAATAATAATAATAATAATAATAATAATAATAATAATAATAATAATAATAATAATAATAATAATGTTTCCTGTATGGGTGGGAGTTAATTTTTATATATTTTAAAAGCTTGTTAAACAGTTATTGGATGATATCCCACATATGATGATGTCGACCCACCTCCTGCCAAAATAGCCAATGATGGGTCTAGAGAGGGTAGGAAGGGGAGGGGCCGTGGGTGGGCTATGCTTCCCAACCACATTCTGCATGACTGTTCCACTTCCCGGATTTCTCAAAGCCTGAAGAATGTTACAGGGGTTTCTCAACAGTAAAAATGTAAGGAAGGATGATTTAAGCATACATTGGTGAATGCTGACAATTAGGATTCCTTAGAAAAGTTCTATCCCTGCCTCTCCAATAGATCCAAGTGCCAACCAGCCCCAACCCCATTCATTTTTCCAAGTTTCAGCCTAGGAGTGACAGGTCAGGACCAACATGTGTTACGCAAGATGACCTAAACATATTTCACCATGTTCAGAAGTATGAATTAAATCCTTTTAAGTAAAGCTTAGGAAAAAGGGAAAAATTAAGTAGAAATCCTCCAGAAGACGGAATGTTTTAATAAAACACTGTGGGATACATTTTTTAGAAAATTATTTTGCCATGGAAGCTAGAGAAGGGAGAAGAGAGAAAGGAGAGAGAATTATAAATGAAAGGGAAAGGATGGTGTGGGGGGAAAGTGACTAGCAGCCTGGACGCAAATCAGGACTTGCCTGGTTGCAATCCTGCTTCTACCACAAGGTACACAGTCAGTCTTAAGCATGCATGTGCACACCCTCCACCACAGGATGAGCGGCATTTCTTGCATAACCTTAGCCATAAGGATCGAGATAATATATAAGAACCAATTTAGACATTCTCACTTCCTGGAGAACTGTTCATTTTAATTATTAATAGTATAGTTCAGCCTTTCTCAATTTTTTTACCATTGAGAAACCCCTGAAGCATGCTTCATGCTTCAAGATACCCTAGAAGTGGCACAATGATGCAGAATATGGTTGTGAAGCAGAGCTGGGTACGTACCCACCCGGGGCCCCTCCCCCTCCAGGCCGAACACTGGCTATTTTGGGAACGGGGGGGGGGGGGGTCGACATGACCATATATGGTCATATCCCCAATAACTATTTAAAAAAATAAAAAATATATAAAAACTAACTCCTACCCATTCAGGGAACCCTTCCAGGGGCTGTCAAGAAACCCCAGGATTTCACAAAACCCTGCTATGGGTCATGGGAAGAGTGATCATTTCATGACACAGAACCTAATTTTGACTGGGGCTCAGGGAGAGATGGTTAGTTTTGTTCTGTAATACCACTTGGCATCTTGAACACACCAATACCTTCCTCCTTTGCTGTACTTGCAAATGTCCAGGGAGCCATGCTGTTACCAAGCAGCCTACAGGAAGCATTCTGGTCCACAAAGGGCTCCTGCTGAAGGCTTACAAAACAGATTGGCTGCTCTTTGCACCAGGGCAGGTTCCCGCACGTGCCATAAAACATACGAAACCTGACTTGAATTGCCGTCATATAAGCCACAGATGAAGATCAATGGTCGAGCCCGATTCAGCAGCAAACTTTACTGCTTGATTATGCCACGATTGCAGTTTCTGAAAGCATCAGATAGCACATTAAAAAAAATTCAGCACGCTGCCACGGCTGCGGCCTTGGTGAACTGGGTATTCACACTTAGTTCAACCCAGTGCTTTCTGGATCACAGAGCTGGTGGAAACAAGCCAGCCGGCAGGAAATAGGGTGATATCTGAACCAGCTGTTGACTCATCCCTATCCAAAGACCCACAGAAAAGATAAGCAGGGGAACTGCCACCACTTGATCTTACCTGGCGGAAAACGATGCCGGTATCAGTGCAGTACCTGTTGGCCTGCTCACCGCCCTGCAGGACAACAATGGACTTCGGCAGCACGTTGCTCTTTGCTCTCAGCCGATTGCATAGACGGGTTCGGTTCAGGGCAAAAAGGGCAGCTGATATTTTCAAGGTTTCATTCCCCAGCCAAAAAATGGGTCTAGGAGAGAGGATGGGAAGGGAGAGAGAAATCAGGATTTGCAATCAAAATAACACATTTCCGAAGAAGGTAATTTAAAAAACCCACATAGCCATTTTTCAGGCACCTTAATTTATTTATTATATTTATGCATAGGGTGTTAAAAGCATATCAAGCAGGGGGGAGCTTAGTAAAATACAACATACATCAGGACCCACCAGTATTCCACAGAAAGATGTGAACCGTGCAAAACAGCATTGCCCAGGAGGGATATTTTATGAGGGGTGGTATTACAAGGCAATTATCAAAAAAAGAGCGCTGGTTTCTTGTACCCTGCTTTTTGCTACCCGTCAGAGTCTCAAAGCGGTTTACAATTGCCACTGGAGTTTCAGAATAGGAGGACTGGCCATGTGACTTTCCAGGAACCTTCCTGATAGGCCGCTGTCCTAGAGGGACACCGACAAGAAGGAGCTAGCTGAGTACTGCAAGTACAGCTTGGATACAGCCAGCAATTTTAGTGAGGGAATAAGCTCCTTGGTGGCACAGGAAACAGCCACAAGTGAGCCTAATCACCTCAGTAGATCTGAGAATACAGAGGTGGCTCCTTGGTAGTCTGGACATTGATATCCATCCTAGCGCTCCCAGTAGCCTGGAATCTCACAGCTGAGCTAGCTGGATCTAGTGGGGTTTTTTCAATGGTAAAAAATTGAGAAAGGCAGCTGTAAGCCAATCTTGGTCCCCACTAAGGAGAAAAAAAACAAGACAGAAACCTCTAAACCAACAAACAACTATATCATCTTTTGCATAAAATTATCCATCTTAAAAAAAAACTATTTTGCATTAATTTATTCTGCTCCTGCAAGCCGCCAAGAGGGATGTGAAACTATGCAGGCCCACAGGGACAATCGCTCAACATGGCAGAGGCAAAGTAGGCCTAGAGCAGGAGTAGTCAACCTGTGGTCCTCCAGACATTCATGGACTACAATTCCCATGAGCCCCTGCCAGCATTTGCTGGCAGCGTTTGCTGGCAGGGGCTCATGGGAATTCTAGTCCATGTACATCTGGAGGACCACAGGTTGACTACCCCTGGCCTAGAGAACGTTTCCTGGAGGCCAAGGTCCTCTCTCCAGTTTTCACTGTAGTCCCACCTCCACCAGAGCCCAATGGCAGCCAGCTGTATCAACAGCTCCCCACCCAACGATCTCCATTTCAAAGAATTCACTAGAACCTCCCTCTCAGACAGAGGGGTCTCAGCCAGCAAAGGCCAACGCATCCCAAACCACAAACCAAGCTACACTGGCGGTGCCTTCAGTTGCGTCCCGTTGCTAAGCTCAGCTGTTGCTAAGACGAAGAAAACACGTATCAAACTGCATTAACCTGAGCGTGCTCGGTGCGATGCTCCCTCATGTATTAATTATTACACGACCCTCTCGGCATGCCGCAAGCCTGAAAGCTAACCTTTGTTTTTAGAGTTGCAGAGAGCAACCTTCAGTGAGACTTCGGTGTCAGAAGTCCAAACCGGAGCGCAAAGGAACCAATAACCTGTAGAACTTTGATGCAATTTTGCAGAGCTAAAGATCAAATGGCTTAGATAGGCCACTGCTTGAGGTCACCAATTTTTTTTATTTAAAAGACAAAAAACGGGCCATATTTCAGCAAGTTCCCAAAATGAAGCAAGACACAGGCAAGGTAATTACCCGAGTTATTCAAACACTCTTCTTTCCCTTTTTGTCTTCTTTGGGGTGGGGCCATGGCTGATGAGCAGAAAAGGTGCTTTTCATACAATCACAGCTGGGAAATTCCTGGAGTAGACCAAACAGACCCTGGCTGACCATTTTAAACCATGGTTTACTGTAACCATGGCTTGTTTGTGAAACCCAGCTTCAGCTTCCAGATGAGTACACAGATCCTTCACTCTGTAATAGAAGGGCACAGGGGTGCCCTTCTGGAACAGGGGTGGCAAAACTGTGGCTCTTTAGATGTTCACAGACTACAATTCCCATGAGCCTCTGCCAGCATTTGTAGTCTATGGATATCTGGAGAGCCCTAGTTTGACCATCCCTGCCCTGGAATAAAGCATGATGTCTACATTGGCACAGTGTGCGAAACTGAAGTTGAAGACTTAAGTGTGGTTAATACACTGTGACTCAATGTCCAGGCAGCCCTTCCAGCTTCTTTTGTGCAGGTGTTATTTTGCATTGTAAACCCTCTTGACTGGGATGGGCAGGGCCTGTAAAAAGGCATCCAGCAAATAAAGAGACAGGCTCCTTAACCCATTTTATCCCCACCTGAACAGAAAGAGGGCCTTTCTTTAAACCACCTCTGTTAGTCACTACCATTCAACACTGGCAACACACCTTTGCTAGAATCTCATCCCATGCAGAAGTGGCAGAATTGCACATCGGTGCCAAGAGAATCCTCGAAACAAGGAGGTGCGCCAGAGTCAGACCTGGCCTCTGATGACTTACGGAAGAATGGAATTGTGTGAAGGGAGATGGAAAAGTGTCAGCAAATGGCAGTCTGTTACCAAACCAGCCACCCTAATGCTGTTAAGCCCCTATCCAATTTGAAATGTCCAGAGAACAGACCATTCCCATCCATGAATTAGCATAAACCAGCCATTCTCAGCTTTTCACCATCGAGAAACCCCTGAAACATTTTCCAGGCTTCAAGAACCCCCAGAAGTGGCATGATCCTGCAGAATATGGTTGGGAAGCAGAGCTGTGGACAAGTGTGCTGGTAAATTCTGCAAGACCCTCACGTTCATTTGCCTATAAACGCTTATGCTTTTGTCTATAAAGTTGTCAGCATCTTGAACTTAGAAACAGATACTTTCCTTGATCACAAACAATCGATAGAGAAAAAGAGCTTCTATTCCAGTTGTTATTAATCATTGGACCCCTTCTTTCAACACGGCTGAAATTATTTTTTTCTCAGGCTAGATTATCTTCTGCCCCTCCTTGTGACTCGGTATCAATTACAGGCGTTTATAGCTCGTTAAGTCAAACTTTGGAATCCTATTTTACTGCTTGGCCGATAATATGTACCACGCTGTGCTGGCTGCCCTGCTTTTAATTGTGCAGTTGCTTTAAGTCTCAGTGAAAAAGGCAGACTTTAAATGGAGCAAGGAAAACCAAGTAATGATTTAAAGAGGATTGTACTTGTTTGTACCTGTTTAAAATAGCAAATTACAGCAACTGTGTTTTTTTAAAGTAAGCTTCATTGACAATTTTAAACCATGGTTAATCCATGAAACCCAGATGAATCTTGAAAATGATCATGCAAGTCCTTTGTGCCTTTGCTCTGCAGCAAGGACATGGGGTGCCAGGCAATAAGCTAGCATCATGTGAAAACATGGGTAAGACTAAACCATGGTTAATAAGCCAGCTGCAAATCATTCAAAACAGAGCAAACTTCGGCACACTGACTGAATTGAGATCACTAAAAAGAAAAGGATACCAAAGAGACCCAGGTCTCTTTAATGTAAGCTGATGAGATTCTGCAGAACATGTCACATATGTTATTTGGAATATGACTGTAAGCTGTATTTGCTTAATTTAAAAATCTTTAATTGCACTTAATCATTACAGCAGGCTTTCTCAACTTTTTTACCCTTGACAAAGCTCTGATACATTCCTCAGGCTTTGAGAAACCCCAGAAATTGGGTGATCGTGCAAGATATGGTCAGGAATCATAGCTGTGTACATGCCCCTCCCCTTCCAACCCCCTCTGGGCCCATCATTGCCCATTTGGGGAGGAGGGGGAGCTCAACATGACCATACATGGTCATATCACCCAATAAAAGTTTAACAAATTTTTAATATCCTTAACATTATTTCACTCCCTTATATATTTGGGAAACAGCCTCCTGGGAGGAAACTGTCCGGGGCCTTGTCCATCCAGGTCTACCCTCCCCCTCCAGCTCCCACCCTCCCTCCTTGCCTGCTAGAAGCCTTGTGGCTGCAGCCTCCATTGTCGCCCACAAGGAGAGAGGCAGCAACAGGGCTTTGCAGCCTGCAGGTATGCTCCTGATGGGAGGGAGCCGGGGAGGGGGGAGTTTGCAGCCTCCCTGCCACAAAACCCAGTCGCTGCCAGCGGGGGGGGGGGGGCTTCCCACTCCCTTTCGCCCACTTTGCGGGCCAAAGGGAGCCGCGGCCACTTTCTCACGCCCTCCTGCCTGCCACCTCTTACAAAGCCCATTTTTAAAACCATTTCAGACCATTCCAGGACAGGCATTCCATGGTTATAGAAAGCCTGTTTATATCACCTCGCCAGTAGGCATACTTTTTCAGGAAACGTGAATTGCAAACTGAGTAACTGGATTTAAAGTCACCTTGATTTCAAATCAAGCCACCCAGATGAACAACACTCCAATGACTCTGACCACAGACATGACACAGATCCAGTTCGCTCTTCACTCCCAGAGTCAGATCTTACTTTGAATTGTGGGTTCAGGATTCCTCCAAACTGGTTTACCACCGGCGTCTCTGGAGCCAAAACGAACAAGTCTAAACATCTGCCCTGTCATGCTGCACCCTGTAACACCCTGGCTTGCCTCTTTATATAGGAACTCCCCTAGCAACAGGCAGAGCAAGACCGAAGAGGAAAAGAAGAACTTTAAAAGGGGCAGTTGGCAAGATGAGGAAGGGGAAAGGATGAGTCCCAAAGATTACTCAAGTAGCTCCCTGAACCAGGAGCATATGACAGTGGAAATATATGACTCCCAGAATGCCCCAAGGCTACTAGAAGGGCTGCCAGCTCTAGGTTGGGAAATACCTGGAGATTTTGGGTATGGACCCTGGGGAAGGAAGGGATTTCAGTGGGGTACACAAAGGCAGGTTACGTCATTATCTCCAGCAACTCTGAAAGATAGGCTAGTCAAAGTGTGTGTTGGTGGCCCAAGGTCACGCAGTAGACTTCCATGGCTCAGCACGGACTCAAACCTGGGTTGTCCAGATCCTAGTCCAATGCTCTATCCAGCACACCACCCTGGCCATCAAGCAAACCTAGAATTCTGAGATATTTTGAAGTCTAGGACAAAGAAATGGCCAGTGAATACATGAAGCTGCCTTTCACTGAATCAAACCCTTGGTCCACCAAGCTCAGTATTACCTTCTCAGACTGCCAGCTGCTCTCAAGGGTCTTTCACATCACCGTCACCTACTTTGCAGGGGCCAAATAAATAATATAATAATAAAGTTTTATTTTTAGCCCAGTGTTCGTGAGGATGAGTAACAGCATTCATAAAACACCATATACAAAATAGTTTAAATGCCCCCAAATAATATTTCCAGACAGGGTTTTTGGCACCAGGTGCTTGTCTTTCCAGCTCTCTCTAGTGAGGCCAACATTCAATGGTGGCTGTTATTTTGGACCCCAATGATAAGCATGGTGGGATAGCTCCAGCTTACAAGCCCCACAAAACTGATTAAGGTTGTGATGTCCCTCAGGAGTGCATTCTACCAGGCTGGGGTGGGGTCTGGCCAAGGCCAATCTCACCTCCTTTGGAGAAATGGGAAAAGATGCCACTGCAAGGCAGACGGGAAGTAAAAAAGGGCAAACCAATGACTGATAGGGTTTATTATGCTGATATCTCCCCCCCCCCCCCTCTTTTGAAGATGGAAAGACGAGCTCCTAATGCCAAATCCCACTCTCTGGAAATACTAGTTGGGGCATTAAGATTAATAATGTTTTTAACCTATTTAGTACATGTTGTTTTATGAACACCAGATATCAGGCTAAATTTTGGAATCTTGGAAATATGGACCAAATAGGCTTCGGGGAAAGTAAGATACAAGAAGAAAAGATGTGTTTATCTGGAAAAAGAAATGCTTGCCAGAAACACCGGACCTACCCTTTAATTCTGTAAGCTGTACAGAACCCTCCCCTGCCAATATTTTACAGATGGACATCAGCATAGTTGAGTAATCTGTTATACACAGGATCATTCCTAATAGTTGCAGGCTGCTCACCTAATGGAGAATATACGCTCTTGCTCTCTCACAGTCGGGCTTCAATGGGAAACAAGGTGCGTTGAGAAAGGGACATATTTTGTTTCAGAAGCCAGGTAGACTTTTGAAGTTGAAGAGGACTTAGGAAAGCTGCTACTCAAAACCCTTGGTCACCGGCAGGATGGCAAAGCTACACAGTGGCACATAATACTTACATATGCATTAATACAGAAAAAAGACACAACCACACCGTACTTAATCTTACCATGGAGAGCCCTTGATAGATACAACGTGACAACTCCTATCACGCATCCATGCACAACAGCCCTTTTGAAAGTCATCTCCCCCCAAAGGCCTAACAGGAACAGCTGGTGCAAATAAGGTCACATTTCACAGACAAAACCACAGGAAACAGTGTTTCAAATACATTATTTTATTCCACTGCTGAAGGCTGCCTTGAGCACAGGGAGAGAAACAAGAAATCAAGGAAGAAAACTATGTACAAACTAACAATTCTAATTGCACATCACTAGCGACTATGCAGGGGTGTCCCCTCATGATGCATTGCTTCACTGACTTCTGATGCCAGGTGTGTCTAGGGTTTGTCTAAAAACAAGGAACTGGTGGAAGTGTACTAGAATTCCACAACAGAACTGGCCACGGTGAGTTCCAGCTATAATTTAAAGCGGTATTCCCAGGATCCACATGAAGCTGCCTTATATTGAGTGAGGCCACGGGTCTAACAAGGCTGGTGCCGACTATGCCCATCAGCAGCCACTCTCTGAAAGAGGATTTTCGCATCACACATTGCCTTTTAACTGGCAGTGCTGGAGATTGAACTGGAGGGGGGGGGGAGAGAAGAGAAAGAGCCTGACCCAAGCAAATGCTGAACTGAGCAAGGGCCCTGCTGTTCTCACCGCCCAAGAACCTGCCATACTGCGCACGCCATAACCTCCCTAGCAAGAATGGGGCTGGAGGCTGCCTGCAAAGCCAAGGCGGCTACCGAGGAGCAGCATGCAGGGCCCGCCCGTGTGCACTTGCATTCCCGTGCCCCAGAGCCACGGCACTGCTGCGCCTAAGTTCTGAACACGCGGGGAAGGATTCACACGTGTGCTTCCTGGGGGCCAAAACAGGCCCGAACGGGAGGCCAAGAGAGAGTCTCTCCGGGGCCGGGGCCCGTGAGCCAAGCCTGCTTTCCCCTCTGCAGAGCGCCTGGCCCGCCCCAGCAGCCAGGCAGCTTCTCCGCGCCAGCTTACCCTTCGGACGCAGCCATGTTGCCTCGCCGTCTCGCTCAGTCATATGACCACCGCTGGGCGCGTCGCCCTCTTATGAGAAGCGAAGGAGGGAGGGGCGGGGGGCGGGGCCTGGTTGCTCCGGGCAACTGGCCGCTTAGGGGAGTCCCCTGCTCAGGCGGCTTGTCCCGGGGAGGGGAGGGGAGGGGCGGGGCAGGGGGCGGGGCGCCCTTGTTTGCCAAAGGCAATTGAAAATAAAATGACTTAAAAAAATCCATCCGGCAGCGTCTGTTTCTTTATTTTCGAGTTTATATGCCGCCCTTCTCCAAAGGCTCGTGGCGGACTACGACAGCTCATAAGATTTATTTTGTTTATTTATAGTATTAATTTCATTTCATTTGTTTTACTATTAAAAACGCCCTCCCTTGCCGCTCAGGGCGTTTACGCTGGAACTTTCATGGAAACGGTGCAGCGCAAGAAACGTATCCGTTTGAGAATAGGCAACGTTTCGGAGCGCTTGTGGCAAATAGAAACGTTGTACGAAAATAACGTTCAGCGACAGGGCGGTTTGTTTCAGCTTTTCCGCACTGTGGTTCCGGCTCTTTCCTGCCTGCGGGGGCCACAAAGTCGACCTCGTAAAATCTCGCAATGTGCCCTAATCAAACGTGGCTTGACCAAAGCGTCTCAGATGACCAAAGCGTCACGTATGCTGATATCGGAATGCCGCAGAACAAAAGGATAATAAAGTCAGAGTCCAGGGGCACCTTTAAGACCAAGATTTATTCAAGGCATGAGCTTTCGAGTGCAAGCACTCTTCCTGAGACTATGAGCAAAAGGGTCTTTGCAGCGCTCCGTGGGGGCCGTAATCGTCTGTTGCTATCTGCAAGGTTGCAAATGCTACACGCATAAGAGTGGACATCTGTGAGGAGTAGCCCCTGGGGGAGGAGGAGCCCCTCCTAGGCAATGGGTTAGCTACATTACCTTTGGAATGGGGAATCACCTGATCTATTAGACTGGGCCTTAAGACCCTAGCCAAGGCGAAGGTGCCAAAGATATTATGTAATATCTGGGTGACCTTGGGCTAGTCACAGTCTTGCTTGAGCTGTTCTCACAGAGCTCAGAGCTCTCTCAGCATCTACCTAACAGGGTGTCTGTTGCAGGGAGAGGACAGGAAGGTGATTGTAAGACTCCTTCGGGTCGGGGAATGCAAGGTATAAAATCCAACTTTTATTCCATCACAACGGATCTGGAAAAGTATGTGCCATTTCACACCGCCTTGCCTTTTAAAGAATACCAGGAGAGCCCTGCTGGATCAGACCAGTGGTCCAGCATTCTGCTTCACACAGTGGCTCACCAGTTGCCCTGGAAAGCCTTCAAACAGAGGCTAAGCTTACCTCCTGTGGTACTTTTTAGTATTGGTATTCAGACATTTATTCCCTCTGAATGTGGAAGTTCCCCTGTAGTTACTATTGCTAGTAGTGATTGAGGGATCACTCCCCCTGAATCTGGCTAATCCCCATTGAAATCCCTCTGTGCTTTTTAACCAGCACTTTGTGAATTCCACAATTCTTCACTGACTAAAGAACAGTCTAGAGAAGCCTCAACTGCATTTGGCGCACCTGACTTCTAGGATTATGGGAGTGGAAGAACTTTTCTCTATTCACTTTCTCCATACTATGTATTACTATATACATCTATATCATGTCATTTTTCTAAATGGAAAAGCCCCAGACTCGTTAGCCTGTCCTCATAGGAAAGGTGTTGCAGCTCCTTAATCATCTCTTTTTTAATTAATTTTATTAATACAGAAAAAAGTTACATAGAAATTACAGAACAGCAAATACATATGAGAAAAATAGTAAGAGAAAAAAAGAAAAGAAAAATGAGTATAATGTCATTTTAAAAAAAGACTTCCAACTCTACTTACAAAGAAAAGCCGGTATCTAAACTTTTGTTGTATTACAATATCATATATCTCAAATACTCTATGTATTAATCATCTCAATCAAGCTCTCTCAGCTTCACCTTCCTCACAGGTGTCTGTTTGCTAGGAGAGGAAAGGAAGGGGAGGCATTTTGAGACTCCTTCAGGTAGTAAAAAGTGGGATATACAAACCAGCTCTTCTTCTTTAAAAATCACCAGAAGGTATTTTCAGCTGTTGTTGGTCTTTTGGGTTCCCCGGGGCTCCTGATTAACGTTACTGCAATTGAACTCTGTGGGACTTACTTTTGAGTATACATGCTTCATATTGCACTGTAACATGGCTGATCTTCTGGAATTAAATTCCTGATGTAGCCCCAACTTCAAGTTGCAGCAGTGTAGGAAAGTTATGGCCTTGCCTCAGAAGGTGAACCCTAACTTTAAGTTAGCACTCACTAATAACCAAACTAGGGGAGGACTGAAAGTGTGGCCTGCTCATGTGGGGAACAAACCCCCCTTCTTTAGCAAGGGAGTGGATCAATTGCAAAAAGTAAATCAATGAAGTAGCAAAAAAAAGCCCAGACCCCTATATCTTCTCTGCCTTGCTCTAAGCCTCACTCTGAAATCCAGTGTAGAGTTGGATCCCTTTTGAGCCCATTGAAATAAACAGGCTTAGACCTGGTTCATTTTGCATAGGATTGTGCTTCCCTTTTTCACATTCCTTCAAGTCTTTTTGGAATGGCCTTGCTTTGTGAGAGTGAGCAGCACGCTAGTGACTGGCATGTAGTGTTGACAACAGTCTGCAGAAAGAAATGTGCTGCCCCTGTGATAGTTTAATGTGTGAAACAGGCAAATGAAGCTTTCCATGGTGTCTTGGGCCATCCCTTGAAGTGTCTGTTAATGTTTCTTAAGCTCCCGCAAGGAGGCAATTAATAGAATTTTGCTAAAGAAACCCTCCTTAGATTCAAAGGAGTTGACCAATTATTGCCCAGTGTCTAATCTACTGGTATTTGAGCAAGTATTATCTGGGCAGCTCCAGGTTTTCTTGAAGAGGTATCTGACCTAAGTCCTTTTCAATCATGCTTCAGGCAATGAGACAGCACTGGTTGCTTTGGTTGATGATCTCTGTTTACATCTGGATAAAGACATGGCATCACTATTGATTCTTCTGGGTCTATCAGCGGCCTTCAATACAATCGACCATTTGATCCTGATGGACTGGCTTGCCTCGCTGGGGGTAAAGGGCACTGCCCTTAGTTGGTTCACCTCCTTCCCCCAGGGAGGCTCACAGAGGGTTGTTATTGGGGAGGATAGAGCTTCCTAACAAGGCCTGAATTGTGGGGTCCTGCAGGGTCTGATCCTCCCTCTGTTTTATTTGGCATGCCCCCATTAGTAGTTACTAGCCTTCATTCTAGTATGGTTTATGTATTTTAAATGTAAGTATTTTAATTGCTCAAGTGTGTTATTTTTTTAAAATGCTTGAGGCCTTATAGACCCTGATAGCGTGGAAAAGCAGCATAATTTTTAGAAATAAAACCACTCATGCATCTCGAATTTGTGGATTATTCATTTTCTTTCTTTCCTTCATTTATATCCTTCTCACTTGGAAGAAAAGTGAGAACCCAAAGTGGCTCCCATCATTCTCCTCTCCTCCATTTTACCCTCACAACAATCCTGTGTGGTAGGTTAAGTTGAGAGTGCATGGGTGGCCGAAGGTCACCTGGCAAGCTTCAATAGCAGAGTGGGGATTCGAAACTGTATCTCACAGATACTACAACAGCTACACCACACTGGCTGTAGTATGTGGAGATGTTAAATTTCTCTAAGTTTTGGAAGCAAAGCACGAAGGCCAGTGGGTTGTGTCAAGCTGCATTCTGGGAGAACAAAGAAACCATATTTGGCCGTGGAAACTCTGGGTGTTATTAGGCCAGGCATACACTCTCACACCCAACTTACCTTAAAAGGCTGTTGTTAGGATAAAATAGGAGAGAAAGAATGACCTATGACAGTGGTACAGAAAATGTGACTCTCCAGATGTCCATAGAGAGCCACAGTTTGGCTACCCTCCTTGAACAGATAAAGAGGGAGTCAGACCAGACTGTATGGTATGACTTTTCCATGGTAACTATTGCTAAGGGTGTCTTGACCAAGACACACACCCCCCCCCAATAATCCTGGAAACAAGAGCTCTTTCCCATGCAATGCTGCGGAAGATGCTAGGGCCTTTTCCTCGGGCTGCCCATGGCCTCTGCAGCATTGCTGCAAATCCCGGTCAGCCCTTCTCCAAATGTGCTGCTCATCCTCTTGAGACGGCAAAATGCCTGGGGCTATCTCGAACCGAGTAAATGTTTAGTAATAATAGCTACACAATAAACCCAAGGGAGGGGGAAACAATCTGTGTAACTTCTGCAAAGTGCTTTAAAAATATTGGATCAGCATAAAAGAAGGAAACAGAAATGAAACCCATTTTAAAAATAGCCTTTTAAAGAACAGAATGTGTTTTTAAAAAAAAATAAAATAAATAAAACCACCTTCCCCAGAGACAACAACAGCAACAATATCGGTTGCTGAACTCATAGGAGGAAGTGGCTTAATCTCTGCCAACTCTACAGCACGGCTTTTCCCGTCAACATCTTGCTGGTTAAGCAGAACTTAATCTATTTTCAGCTTTGGGGGCATCAGCCAGAAACAAAACACTTGCTATTCACAGCAAACAAACTTTTAAATCCAAATCTTGTGCTTCTTTAATATTTCTCTTCCTTCCATCGTCTCTGGCGCTTCTCCGCAGTCCTTGTTAGAGATTTCAGTCTTACTGAGAAAGTCTGTGGGCATTTTTCACGCATGAGGTTTCAATCGGATTATGCCTAAATCGGCCTACTATGTGACGGTAACCTACATGGGCTAAAATGAGTTCCGGTCTGCATAGATTCTATCCTGCACCCAGATTTCTCTCAGAGAGCAGTAACATTCACTTACATGAGGCACCACATACCTTCCCAAAGCTTTCGCATTCCAGGATTATGTATCTTCCGAGCCTGGGTTGTGTCGTTTAGACAGATGGGTATTTGGACAGCTGCACATGAGACAAATGCACACTCTTTAAACCACTTGGGGAGCTGTATAAATAATTGGTTAAGGGCTAAGTGGGCGGGGAGTGGGCAGGGCTGGTCCGGGTGAGGGCCCAATCGGAAGGTGCGACAGCGTGAGTACAGAGGGAGGCCTCCCCCCAAGTGTGCTTCTAGGCCTGGCGGGAAGGCCGCGCTGCCGCCACCGCCATGGGGGGGGGAGAAGGTGGCCATGACGGGGGTGGGGGGCCTTTCAAAGCCCGTTCTGATGAACAGGCTTTGAATCTAGTATGTACATAACAGCAGAGGGCTATGTTACATCAAAGTGGTGCAGTGCTGCTTAGGTAAGCTGTGGTCAACAACTTGGAACCTGCTAGTTGTCCCCCAATTTAGGGCTGCCCACCTGGCATGAGTTAGAGTAGTCCATGGCCTCAACCAAGGCCAGGACATTCTCTGTTCTGTCCCCTACCTGGTGGAACGAGCTCCCAGAGCAGATCCAAGCCCTGACGGAGCTAGCATAGTTCTGCGGGGCCTGCAAGATGGAGCTGTTTCGCCAGGCTTATTGGTGGGGCCAATGAAACAACAACATCGACTGCCTGTCCCCCCTACTACAGAAGTCCCCTGACCACAGTCTAGCTCCGGGAAGTCTGGCAAGGATGCTGGTACTGTTGCTGACATGAACTTAAATAGTCGCTTCAATTTAATTCTAAATTTAATTTTAAATGTTATTTTTTTAGAAACTTGAATTAATTGTTAAACACTTTATGTTGTTATTATGATGTTTTAATATGATGAACCCCTCACCGAGCCAGCTTACTGGAGGGGGGTATAGACATGTAATAAATAAATAAATACAAATAAAATTCTACTGTTGGTCACGCTCAGTGGAATGAACTACAGAGAATCTCTCTGTGTGTGCATGTGGGTCCCTGTGAGTGCACATGCCAACTCTAAAAGTTTTTAGGAGCTGTTGCAAAGCCATTGTATTTACCAAGGCTTTAGATGGGGTACTTTTTTTTTGAGGGGGGGGAGGGGTTATTAGAACTTCATCTTATTCTACATGCTTTACATTACTGATTAATTCACCACCTTGAGTCAGGTTGCCAGGCTGCAGATGACAACTCCCAAAAGGAATAAAGGGAGGAGGCCTGGCCCATTGGCATCATGCTGGTGCACCCATGCCACTTCCTGCTCAAACTGTAAGTGGCATAGGGCAGTGGTCCCCAACCTTTTTATCACCGGGGACCACTCAACGCTTGCCAATTTTACTGAGGCCCGGTGGGTGGGTGGGGGGGGGTAGTTTACTCCTCTACTCTCAACCACTGCCCTAATGCTCTCTGATCGCTATGGTAATGTTTAAACATCCCTTCAAAATAAGATACAGACACGCCACAACAATGAACATAAGGAACATTTTATTTTCATGGAAATTTTAACTCATGACAATGACAAATCAATGGGAACCCTGAGCTTGTTTCTCTGTAACAAGATAGTCCCATCTGGGAGTGATGGGAGACAATGACACCCAAAGTGTGTTGTAAGGGGCCGGGGGGGGGCGTCCTTCGGGCCCCACCTCCAATTAGTCGATGGACCACATGTGGTCCACGGCCCACGGGTTGGGGATCGCTAACATCTCTGTGTCACTTCTCTGTGTCACTTCTACTTCTAACAAAAAGTGAGATAGGCAATCCAGCATGATTGTAGCACATATTCCTTCCCTCACCATTTCCTCCCACAGGTTCCTGAGGTGCCAAAGTGCAGCTAAAGATA
This sequence comes from Paroedura picta, assembly GCF_049243985.1. Lineage (NCBI taxonomy): Eukaryota > Metazoa > Chordata > Lepidosauria > Squamata > Gekkonidae > Paroedura > Paroedura picta. The sequence continues at coordinate 21,529,937 of NC_135382.1, read as the reverse complement.
TTCCTGGACAACCCTAGCCTTGAGCCAAGAGGAAAAGCAGGAGAGAAATAGTCTAACAAACCACTAAATAACCTGTGCCCACCTGCTTCTTGTTTAAATTGAGCAGCAGATTCCGGTTTACCTGTGGTTGGCCCCTTCCGGTTTACCTGTGGTTGGCCCCTTCCCCTGCTGTGATTGCAGGCCCCTATGTAGCAATGCATACACACACTCTTTTTGATTTCTGACCAAGGGAGCTTGGACTCTCTGTCAAAATTCTTGTTGGTCCTGAAGGTACCAGAAGACTCTGAGTTTGCCGATCTTTCATTGCAGGGCCGCAGTCACAGTCGATTTGAAAGGACAATGGCTGTTTCAGGTGAAGCAATCCCACTCCTGTCTTCTGCAGATACTCTGATCCGATAAATAATTAGAATTGCTTGTCTCATGGCTCAGAAATGAGCCGGCAGACCCTGATTTTGCAGGAGTCCCCCGGTAATTTAGAAAAAGCCAGAGATCAAGGCGGCTGCGGCTTCAGAATAAGCCACAGGTGATGAGAAATAGTGCTTGTACAATTAAGGAGCAAAGAGGTCCAGTGGATGCCGTGTGAAGATTAAACTGTTATTCATGCAACGTCAGTTCTCTGAGGCTGCTTGGCAATCAAAGGGGGAAAATTAATTTTTGGAATTCCCGACAGGAGAATGTAAATCACAGGAGCTAGAAGCATCCATCCATTCATAATAACAGGGCTTAGTATTTATACTGCACTTTCCCTAAGTTTACTTCCGAATAGGTACCCAATGCTACCTCAGCAAATGGCACAAAATGTTGGGAGGGGTGCTGGCAAGAGTAGAGTTTGATGTCACTTCCTGGTGATGCTCTAGGCTGCCTCCACTAGTCTCTGTGGTCTTTACCATAGAAACTAGAATACATTTCTAGAGCCTCGCTATGTGGAGGCCTTTTTTTCTCCTGATCCTCAGTTCCTCTGGAGCTGGAAACAGGCTGGCAAGTCCCCACTTTGGGCCAGTAAACTAGATTATCAGTCTTCCCCAGAGGCCGTGAGAGGGCTCCTCAGCCCTTAAGAAATCTTCTGTGGAGCATTCTATCCAGGCCAAGGTGGGGCCAGGACAGGTTCTAACAGGTCAGCAGTTTCATGAATTCTATAGTGCATGTGATAGGCTGGCCAAACTGTGGCTCTCTAGATGTCCATGGTCTACAATTACCATGAGAGATCTGGAGAGTCACAGTTTGGCCACCCCTGGGCTAGCAGGCCACCATCATGTTCTGCATCCGTCTACTCAAGTGCCTGCCAGTCAAGCCCTTCATTCCAAAGCAAGACGCGGAAGCTTCTCGACCGAACAAAAGAGCTCGCCTTTGGCCTCTTAATCACGAAACAATTCTGCCCTAAATGCCTTCTGCTGCATTGATCTTTGGGGTCGTGAAATATGATCCTGCTTCTCCCAAAGTCCAAATTATTATAAATGACAAGGAAGATGAAGGACTCCAGCCACGGTCTTATTACTCACCCTGTCAAATTTCGGTTCCATTCCAAAACGGCTGGTACAATCGAAATGTGTCCATCCAGGATTTGAGCCTCTGTGACCATTTCTCACCATATTGATTATTTGTTATGAATGCTTATTTTTCCGTCTCTTTGAAGCTCTTTATAGTTATAAGTTACCGCTCATGAGGAGGCATTATCTCAGGAGGAGAGCTCTTCGCAAATGATTTTCCGAAGGAGGCTTGGAATTTTTGTATAAAGACGCTTATCTATTATAGAGCCTACAGTCATGTTTCCCTAGCACTTTAGGAAATCAATTTCATATGAATTATAATACATCTGGATCCTTGACGTAGCAAGAGACCCTTCAGTGATTTTCAATAATTTGTTTTAAGACGCTGAATGGGCTTAAAAATTTTTTCTATAGGTATTTTGTTTTAAAAGGTGGTTATTTCCTAACAAGGTCAATGTGGCTGTGTTTTGTGTGTCTGCTAGTAGCAGAGATTGCAGGCACTTCTTGAATATAGAGAATCTGTATCAGGGATCTTGAGAACCTGTGGACATTCCAGAAATCTGCTTCTTCAGGCAATGTGTTTTAGGAGGAAATTCAGATTCAGGTCCTGAAATACAGAATATCAATTTATATATTTTACTTCACATATTTCTCTAGATACACAAGGCAGATGGCAACCCCCCTAAAAACAAAACCCATAACATGAAATCCATAAATTCAATTAAAAATATATACAAGTTACACTATATAAACACTAACTACAATATATACAGTGATTAAGAGTGGCAGCTTTTAATCCTCCCTGCGCAGCCAGCTGGTTGACCTTGGGTGAGACACAGTTCTCTTAGGAGCTGTTCTCACCAAACAGTTCTCTCAGAGCTCTCTCTGCCTCACCTATCCCACAGGATGTCCGTTGTGGGGATCGCAAGCCGCTTGGAAACATCCTTGGACAGTGAAAAGTTGGGAATGAAAACCAACTCTTCCTCTTCGTACATTCATCTACAGCTGTGTATGTGTAGCACATGGTATAAGTGCATTTGAAGGAAGAAGTGCCCAGAAGAGTTACATAGATAATTGAAGGGCAGGCCCTTGGAGGAGGAGAAGGAGAAGGAGAAGAGTTGGTTTTTATATGCTGCTTTTCTCTACCAACGTCTCAAAGTGACTTACAATCGCCTTCCCTTTCCTCTCCCCTCAACAGACACCCTGTGAGGTGGGTGAGGCTGAAAGAGCCCTGATATTACTGAAGAAGAAGAGTTGGTTCTTATATGCTGCTTTTCTCTATCCGAAGGAATCTCAAAGTGGCTTATAATTGCCTCCCCTTTCCTCCCCCCCAACAGACACCCTATGAGGTGGGTAAGGCTGAGAGAGCCCTGATATTCCTGCTTGGTCAGAACAGCTTTATCAGTGCTGTGGTGAGACCAAGGTCACCCAGCTGGCTGCATGTGGGGGAGAGTGGAATCAACTCCGGCTCACCAGATTAGATTAGAAGTCTGCACTCCTAACCATTACACCACCCTTGCTTCATCCTCAGCTAGTAATACATCTCTTTTGTATTACATCTCTTTACACATCCTGGGCAGCAACCCCTGAGAAACGGAGAAGGGGGTGGGGAAAGAACTTACACAAATGGTAGTCTGAAACATATTTTCTGGCTTCATAAGTGGGAGTAGGCCTGACAACCTCCAGGTAAAGCCTGGAGCCCCCCCCCCCCAATTCTTCAGGCATTTCCCCACACAGGGCTTGGCAACCCTAAATGGAGGTGATACCCTCATGGCACAGGATGCAACAATGCGGTGACATCACTTCCACTTACTCATCCGGAAATGGCATGGTGGGATTCTCTTTTGCCTCCGCCCTTCCCTTCTGCACCACCAGTGCCCTACTGAGCTACAGCAGCGGAAGAAGAGCAAGAGCCAGCAGATGCGTATTTGGCCCTGAGTGCAGACAGAGGCGGAGAGGGGTGAAGGTTCTAATAAAAAGAGGTGCCCTGAAAAACTGGTCAGCGTTGGAAGTCAAGCATTAGCTCAGCTGACCCGAGAGGAAAATCTAGGTATCCCCAGCCAAGAGGGGAAAAGAATTGCAGAAAATAAAATGTTACAATTAAATACCCTTTTTTAAAAAGCCCCAGTGGCTGAAAGAACCCTTCTGTTCTGCTTCTCTCTCATTGTTTTCAGAATCCCCCCTTCCTTTGGGCAACTACAGAGTGAGTCTGGGTCCCTGGCTCCTTGTTTGCTACAACATGTGGGCCCCTTAAATGTGTCTGTTCCTCACCCAAAGCTGTGAACGCACGGAGAACAGGAGGGGCTCATTTTCTCAGCTCCGATTGTCACAGATTAGAGCACAGCTTCTCATTAATGTAACTTGAACACCTAATCCTCCCTTTTTCATCTGATGGAAAATATTTTTAACCCAGCTGCCTCCCAACTTCAATTTAGAAACAAAGTGGCAAGCCACTGCCCCTAAGACAGTCTAATCATATTTTATATTTTCCCCGACTGGAACAGCCATTCCACCTTGGTCCAAAGCAATTACGCCTCTCGGTATCTGTGAGCTTTGGTCCCTGGAGACAATCCGTAATGCGGTAAGGCTGCCTGCAAAAACAGGAGGGAGAAAGGTGCAAAACATCTGGTACAAGGCAGTGTGACCAAAAGAAACTCATCCAGATTGGAAAATTCAATTGTCTTTTTCTTAGCAAGTCTAGCTGTAAAATAAACCTCGCGTTCCCCAAGCCAAACAACAACAAGAATTGCACTAAGAACTGTCAAAGTGAGACATGGACCTTCATCACAAAATTGGGCTACAAAACGCTCCTTGGATTTCCACAGCACACTTTGATTCTGATGCAGTGAAGTTGATGCAAATGGGAATTGGTCTAAACAGGCCCATGCTATAAAATGTGCAAAAATCTACAGCTGTTGCAACTTTAAGCCTAAATCTGCTTAGCTAGGATATAGCTAAAATCCACTGTCTTCCAAATAGACATGGGCACATGTGCTTGAATTTGTTTATTAGCCTGACTTTCTTGCTGAGATTCCAAGAAGGTTATGGATGGGGGGGGGCATCTGCCTTTTCCCCACTGGGTGTTGTTCCCTTAATCCAGGGGTAGTCAAACTGCGGCCCTCCAGATGTCCATGGACTACAATTCCCAGGAGCCCTTGCCAGCATTCGCTGGCGAATGCTGGCAAGGGCTCCTGGGAATTGTAGTCCATGGACATCTGGAGGGCCGCAGTTTGACTACCCCTGCCTTAATCTATTCTATTCAGTTGCCTTCCAGTGCTGGTCAGGGTGGCAGGAACACTTTGTGGTTCTTACCATAGAAAAGTTGGGAGTCCTGCGTCATCGTCTGGACATGACATCACTTTGCGGTTCAGAGGCAAACCCCTTGCCCCCAAATCTCTACTCCTGCAATGATTTGCAGACCTGGCAACCCACGTTACTGAATAAAAACAATTCACACAACAGACTGCCTAAGAAGGGTTGGTTTTATGTCCCCCGCTTTCCCCTACCCGAAGGAGTCTCCAAGCAGCTTCCGTTCGTCTGCCCTTCCTTGCCTCACCACAGATCCCCTGTGAGGTAGGTGAAGCTGAGAGAGCTGTGAGAGAACTGTTACTGGCCCAAAGTCACCCACCTGGCTGGGTGTGGAGTGGGGAATCAAACCCAGTTCTCTGGATCAGAGGCTGCTACTTTGGCTCTCAAGGAAAGATATATTATGACCAAGATAGTAAGTAGGTTCAGGTGGGTAGCCATGTTGGTCTGAAGCAGCACAAGAAAACAAAAAATCAGAGTAAATCTTTGTTGGTCTTAAAGGTGCCACTGGACTCTGATTTTGTTTTCATATAGTAAGTAGAAAGACGAGAGTCAAAGAAGATGTTGTAGAAGTAAGATAAGACCTAGAATAGTCATTGCAGTAGACTAAAGTGCCCTCCTGAACTGTTCCGTTCTATGAACTGCACATAATTACAACATTATTTCCCCAGCTTTATTCAGTGTCCCATAATATACTTTGCATTTGTGTGTGTGGTCAAATGAAACCTCACACCCTGAGTAACGTGTATAAAGTTAATATCTTCCAAATGCTCTGAATAGTTCTTGGCTTGAAACACAGATTGTTTCCTGTGGAAATCAGTAACCTTAATGTGCTAACTAAAAGCTCGTTTCTTTAATTTTGGTTCAGGCCATTCGTGGTCTGCTTATATATCTACAAAGCCACAGGAACCAAGAAATGAGGAAGAGGTTAATGAGATACTTTCTGGATATTTAATTGACACTATAGTTCTGGCTCCTAGGAATCGGCTCTCCATTCTCAGTAAAATGGGGTTAGAAGCCCCAGAATGTCCCAGGGAATTGCCTTCTGAACCCTAAAGCAGTGGTTCTCAACCTTCCTAGTGCTGCGACGCTTTAATACAGTTCTTCATGTTGTGGTGACCCACGACCATAGAATTATGCCAGTGTTCTTTCACAGAACTTGAACAAAACTGACCAATGGCATGAAGATCCATGGTTCATGATTGTATATAAATTGTATATAAATTAGCGGGTGCCTTCTGGAGGAACGGCAACTGTGGTGGCACCCCCCCCCCTGGCCAAGCTGCTCACCCTGCCGCAACTCCTGTGAAGGGGTCATTCAACCCCCAAAGGGGTCCCGACCCCCAGGTTGAGAACCACTGCCCTAAAGGGAGGTTTTAGTTTACCAGGGGAGTAAAACTTGTGGATCTGGGTTCAGTCCTTTAGGTGGCAGCACACAAAGCCAGAATGAAGAGATGCCAATATTCCCAACGTGGTGCCCAAGAGTGCAATGGCACCCGCTGACACCTGTCTTGGTGTCCACCAAGTGTCTTTCAGAAAATGCATAGAATCATAGAATCATAGAGTTGGAAGGGGCCATACAGGCCATCTAGTCCAACCCCCTGCTCAACACAGGATCAGCCCTAAGCATTCTAAAGCATCCAAGAAAAGTGTGTATCCAACCTTTGCTTGAAGACTGCCAGTGAGGGGGAGCTCACCACCTCCTTAGGCAGCCTATTCCACTGCTGAACTACTCTGACTGTGAATTTTTTCCCCCTGATATCTAGCCTATATCGTTGTACTTGTAGTTTAAACCCATTACTGCGCGTCCTTTCCTCTGCAGCCAACGGAAACAGCATCCTGCCCTCCTCCAAGTGACAACCTTTCAAATACTTAAAGAGGGCTATCATGTCCCCTCTCAACCTCCTTTTCTCCAGGCTGAACATTCCCAAGTCCCTCAACCTATCTTCATAGAGCTTGGTCCCTTGGCCCCAGATCATCGCTCTCCTCTGTACCCTTTCAATTTTATCTACGTCCTTCTTGAAGTGAGGCCTCCAGGCATAGACTGGGTCTTGTCCAGTAGGGCTTCTGATTGGTCTGCTTTCTATCAGAATCCATGGTATGTAGTACGGGACTACAAGACACCGCCATTTTGCAGTCGCCTCCCCTCTGGTGGCAGCCATTTAAAAAAATGTTTTTATTAAGCAACTCAAACACATTTACACTTAACCCAAAAGCATCATAAAAACCAAGCAAATACAACCGAGCCACAGTATAAGAAACTCACAATATCAAACAGCTTTTGCTTCTAAACAAACAAACAAAATCTATAACATCATCATAAGCACCTGAAAACTTCCTCTTGGTTGTTCTCTGGCTTAATTGCATTCTGACACGTCATAAACAACTGCCAAATCCTAATAAATGTGTCTTGTGCATTGCTCTTCCCATCTCAGGTCTGTTTAAATACTGTTCATCATTTTGTGGTTGCACCCACCACCCTGTGTGAGAAGGCATTCATAGATTCAGCAAAGATTGGAGACCCTTGCTGTAAGTTATGTCAGGGTTAGGAAGCTGTGTATCCCTGCTCTTGGTCATTTGTAGGGGAATTGTTGTTCTTTTGCATTAAAGAGTCCCTCGTACTTTGAGGCCCTGTGTTGTGGCTTGCTTGTGCATAAACCAAACTTGGCAGTGCTGAAAGGGTTTTTCTTTGGGTGTGGAAAACAGGCCTGGAAAAGGAAAGCTACTCACCGATGTCTGGTAGTTGCAAAACTTGACTTTGGTATTACTAGTCTAAGACTGGCAAATGGCAACATAGGGTTGGCAACTTCCATGATGGGGTCACAATAAAGATTTGAAATGATTTCCAAATGTCCTGGTCTCTCAACCCACGGATCTGACTGTTGACGTCTTGGGCAGGAGGCATAACCAACCATGGTGTGACACTACTGCAGTGCGGCCCTCATCACCTCAAGACCCCTTATAGCTCCTCCAACCTTAAAAGAGACTGAAGGAAAGTGGCTTGACCAAGTCCAAATAGCTTGCCTTTGGTCCTTTTACAGATAACTCCTTTACACAGAGCGGGGAAGAAGCTGTGGAGAAAGCCAGAAATTGTTATGACTGGTGGCAAGGCTGAACTTCACAAAAGTCAATGATCTCATTTAAACCAGCTTTAGGTTTATCATTTGGGCTTGGGAAATTAGCCTTCTCTGAGGTGCTGCCTGTTCCATGTGCACTTAGACAGGCACAAATTAAGAGCCTCAACACATTGATTAGATGATGGTGTAGGGAGGAAGGAAGAAGAGGAGGAGGAGAAGAAGAGTTGCTTTTCAATACCTCTCGTTTTACTACCTGAAGGAGTCTCAAAGCAGCTTCCAATCAACCACCCTTCCTCTCCCCACAGCAGAAGGGTTTGTTAGGCATTTTTGGAAGAAGCAGGACCTGTGCAAAAGAGACAGCCTCTGCTTATCTCAAGACAAAACTAGGCTTCCAAAGAAGGAGAACCCACCATTTCCTGAGAAAACCTGTTCCACTGAGGAACCTCTCTAACTGTCAGGAACTTCTAGATATTTTGCCAAAAATCCTTTTGAATTAATTTCAACCCATTGGTTCTGGTCTGACCCCCTGGGGCAACACAAAACAACTCTGCTCCATCCTCTATGTGACAGCCCTTCAAATATTTGAAGATGGTTATCATATCACTTCTTAGTCATCTTCTCTCCAGGGTACAGCTCCCTCAACCTTTCTTCATACATCTTGGCCTCCAAATCCCTCACTGTCTTTGCAGCCCTCCTCTGGACATGTTCCAGTTTGTCTACATCTTTCTTCAAATGGTGCCCAAAGCTGAACACAGTACTCTGAGATGTACACCGCTTGTATTCATCCACTTGTGTATATTTCCATTTTGTTATCTTGATTCCCACCTGGAAGTTGGCAGCCCTGGGTAATTCCTGTTGTTCCTCTCCGCATTTGTCTTTTGACTTTGTTTGTTGTGTGCACTGCCCAGTCCTGGCCTTCTTGGTGGGTGCCCCATCACTGCAGAATACACTTAACATGCTCTGATCCCCCTCTTTTTAGGAAGCTGAGCAAAGCTGAACTCTGCAGGAGATGCTATAAGTTTAATATAAAGCTGTTTTTAACTCAGTGGGCTAGCCTGCTGAGTAGAAGACCGGTTTGTCGTATCCCCGCTGTTTTACGGCACTTTTGGCGGAGATGACATTTTATTCAGTTCTGTGGATTGTTGTTTAAGTGTCCAATTGTGCAGTGTAGCTTCTACTTTTGCTAAGTGGCCTTTTAAGTCCCCATGGGGAGAAAGACGGGATCGATGTTTTCCAAATAAATAAAGGCAAGGAGATGCCAACTGTAATCTGATCCAGCCAGGGAAGGAAAAAGAAACAGTAAGAACTCTAAGAAAAAGGGAAGCCATCCCCCTACCTAGTTCCCTTTGGCCTGAATGCCCCTGTGAGTAGAGTAGCCAGTCAGCATCTAGCAACAGTTGGGAAACTGGTGTTTGTGTGTGCGTCAACAGTGTGACATCACTTCTAGGCGTAAACCTAGAAGTGACATCACACATCAATGTGATGGCAGATTCTTACTCCTTATTCCTCAACCACCCTCTCAATTGGTAGCAGAGGTCCAAGACAGGTATCTGGAGGCTTTCCACTAACGTGACAGACCTGGAAGCCACATAAGCATGAAGAAGAGCTGGTTTTCCATTCCTCTCTTTTTATGACCTGAAGGAGTCTTAAAGTGGCTTCCAATTGCCTTCCCTTCCTCTTCCCCCAACAGCAGGTGAGGCTGAGAGAGCTCTGAAAGGCCCCCCCACACACACACTTATGGCCTTCAAGGACAGCATCTATCTAGCCTGAGATAATTGGTTATGTGAGAAACCTGGTGTTTCTGGATGGGAGGGGGCCAATTGGAGGGATGAGGTAATTTTCTGGAAGGTTCCAGCAAGGAAGGGTTCTAATTGGTCCTCAGAGACCACCTGACTCTGATGGGTCTAAACCTATATCTGGTCTGGTGTTTTGGGGGGTGGGAGGGTTGTGATTTTCTATGGCTCACTTCTAAGGTTTTGCTGCAGCAACGTAGTTTGGACAATTTAATGGTAGCCTGCAGAACCAAGAAAATGAGGACGTACCACTTGCTCTGGATTTCTGAGTCTCAGGTAGATTTATTTATTTCTTGTATGGCATGTGTGTAACATCACCAGGAGATCCTAACACTGTCTGGCTGCCAGACAAGAGAAGTTCTGAGTTGATTAGCCACTGCCTGCCCCTGTGTCATGACCCTGGTATTCCTTGGAGGTCACCCTGCCAAGTAGTAGCCAGGGCTGACCCTGCTCAACAAAAACAACCGTGGAAGAAATGTTGACAGCCACAGGAAAAGGGGAAGACCCAACAGGAGGTGCAGTCAAGGAAGCCTGCAAGACCTGAGCAAGGCTGTTAATGATAGAAAGTTTTTGGGGGGTGGTCATTAATACTGAACCTTGCCATAAATTGGAAGCAGCTTGACAGCAAAACACGCAGAGATATCAACAACCGAGGGCCTCTCATGAAAAGTGGGAAGTTGCCACAGTAAGGAGGAACTCCGCCTAGCATCAGGCTAATTCAGAGCATGACTCATGGTGTTCTCAGGGATTTCCCCTGGAAAGTGGAGTAAACTGGCTTTTATCAAGCTCAAAGGGAAATCTGTAGAGCAGCTGTGGGGAGCAGGATGGAAGCTGGGTCATTTTGGAAGATTTTGGGAGTGCAGCCTGCAGAAGGCAGGTTTGGGGGAAGAGAGGGGCTTTTCTCCATGCGAGCTGATTTTCATACTTTGGGGATCAGATTCTGGAACATCTCCAGGCCACAGCTACAGGTTAGCAACATTGGGGGAAAGGACAGAGCTATGCTCTGCTTTTGAAATAGTGTGTAGCAGCTCATTGCCAATCAAATCTTAACCCTGTGGGAAAGACCTTTAAGGGGATTGCTCCCTTTTCCTTGTGCAGCTCAGTAGAGACAGGGAAGTTAGAGGGAAAGAGAGGTCAGGCATGCAGCGTCTCCTTGCATCATGACAAGGATACATTTTTGCTCCTTGGTGTGGCTGCAACCTTGGGGCAATAGACCCCAAAGCAAATTCCAGATGGTTTGACTGACTTTCATGATTGGGTGCCATAATTTGTTTGTTCCATCATGTTACTGTTCTCCTGTTATGACTGTTTCACTATTGTTCAATTTATCATGTTATCTGCACTGTTTTTCTCTCTCTCCAGTTCCATGTAAACCCCCCTGAGCCTCAGGGGAGGGCGGTAGTAATAAATAAATAAATTGTCAGGGCGATGGCATGAAGGGTGGTGCTTAACCACTTTTGCTCTGAAGGCAGTTTTCCTGAGAAAAATCATCCCCTCCAGTGTCCCAGATTCCCATGTGGGAAGCAGAGAGTAGTGACCTCTGGAAGTGCATGTTTTAGAACAGGGGTAGTCAAACTGCGGCCCACCAGATGTCCATGGACTACAATTCCCTGGAGCCCCTGCCAGCATTTGCTGGCAGGGGCTCCTGGGAATTGTAGTCCATGGACATCTGGAGGGCCGCAGTTTGACTACCCCTGTTTTAGAAGGTGGGCTCCAAATCAGATACCTTTGCATTAGAAAGACTAGTTAGAGCAGTACTTAACTGATTTTCCTTTGCCACCCAGCAAGCCTTTTTGATGTTGATTTTATACATGAGTGCATGTAATTTGACCACTGAGGAAGACCCCTTGGGGTCCAAACGCATCTGGTCTGTTCTGTGTTGGTCTAGTCCATGTGTAGTTAGAAATGTGATATTTTAAAATGATGACTATATTTTAATATGTTGAATTAGTGCACTTTATGTAATAAATAGAGCCTCTTGTGGTGCAGATTGGTAAGGCAGCAGACATGCAGTCTGAAAGCTCTGCCCATGAGGCTGGGAGTTCGATCCCAGCAGCCGGCTCAAGGTTGACTCAGCCTTCCATCCTTCCAAGGTCAGTAAAATGAGTACCCAGCTTCCTGGGGGGTAAACGGTAATGACTGGGGAAGGCACTGGCAAACCACCCCGTATTGAGTCTGCCATGAAAACGCTGGAGGGCATCACCCCAAGGGTCAGACATGACTCGGTGCTTGAAGGGGGTCTGCATCAGGAAGAGGCAATTGGTGGAAATTAGCAGTTAACTCCGGAGGATCCAGTCCACCCTCTGAGATGTGCCCTCTTTGTACATTTAGTCTCCCTGGAAGGTTGTGAACATAAGACTTCTGTTCCTCACCAAACCAGGAACCATCTGCCAACCCTGAAATGGTTTCCGCATCTTTGAAAGTGCAGGAGCTGCTCGTTTCCCAGTGGAGAAAGAGGTGTTTGTGGGCTAAAGCAGTGAACTTTTGAACTGCATTTCTCTGTTGCTGCGTGCATATAGGCTGTTTTTAAAAAATGATCCCAACAGTAGCTCGGGAAGTTCCATGCAGAAATTTGCAGATGAGATCAGATTACCGTCTCTGTCTCTTTCCAGTCTGGAGGTGTGAGATTGATTATTGTGATCTGGGACTAATAGTTGGCAATTGCAAATAAATGAAGACTTTACAATCTCAGAGCTGAGGAGCAGCAGAAGGAATTGCTGTTCTATGAAAAGCGGCGGCAGCCGTCTTGCCGGGGATGATGGATGAGAATCGCACGGGGGATACAGTGGCGGGGTTGCCAGTGAGTGTTTGCCAATGAAAAATGCACCCCAAATTATACTGTTAAAGGAGAGGGTAAATAAAGATGAAGGCGCCAACAATCTTGCAGCAAACCAGCGGCATGCACACATCAGGGGAGAACTAGTATTTTGGAGGAAGGTGCAAGCAGAACAAAAGGGTACCAAGCCTGAGCTGTGTAATCCTAAGAAGAGTTATATCTTTCAAAGCCCATTGACTTCAATTGACTTGGAAGGGTGTATCTCTGTTTAGGATGGTGCTGAGAGTGACCCGGGACATTTCACCTTGACACATAGCTCAGCAGAGAGATTATTTGAAACAAGATGACAGTAGCCCCAATAGCCTAGCCTAACCTGATCTCGACAGTGTTTGGGAGTGAATTCATACTTGGATGGGAGACCATGCAAGGAGACTGAGGTTGCTATGCAGAAGAAGACAATGGCAAGCCGTCCCTGCTCATCCCTTGCTTTGAAACCCCCACAAGGCAGGTCATCATAGGGTCATCATGAGTTGGTTGCAACTCAAGGCAGATTTTAGTTTTTATGAGATGGGGAGGAGGCATTTCCCAAAACTGCTTAGGCAAATGCTAGGAGATTTGGGGGACTGTGCCTGGGGAGGCTGGGGTTTAGGGAAGATATGACAGCACACCTGAGTGATGCTCTAGGAATTCTCCCTGATACATGGGAAAGGCCATAGAGACTAGAGAACATCCCCAAAGAGTCACTACAGAGGCAATTTCCCCCTCCCGCTTATTATCACTTCTGAATTTTTTGAAGGCAAGAGAAATGGGGTAGGGAATTCCTTGTCGAACAGTTGGGAAGACACAGGGAAGGCTGTCCTATGCACAAAACAGAGGTGGGTCAACTTGATCACCCTTAAAGCTGTTTACATGTTTTGTGGAATGAATGTGTCCCTGTTGAGGTTGTGAGTGTATGTACGTGTTTTTAGAGGAAGTAGAGTGCATAGACTAATGGCTGCACCAAATTGTCCTTTGTCACCTGTGTATTAGTAAGAGGTGTCTCCAAAGCTTAGCCACTTATAGCTTCTGATTCTTCTTTTGCAACCTGAGCTACAGAGAGAGAGAGAGAGAGAGAGAGAATCAAAACCCAGCCGAGCTATGCAAATATCCCTACAAGCATGAACTTTATTTGTAATCGGGGTGTTCTCCCCCCCCCACCGTCGCAAGCAATTCTATTTTTAAAGTAAATGGCTGTTGTTTACAAACAGATGTATTTATGTGCATGCCTGACATATGCATATCCCTGGTATAGAGCCTAGACTGAAAATAAGCTGTGAGAGTTACAAAACACACTAATTTCAGCCACCGAAATTAATCAGCACCCCTCTTTCTGCGCCATTTGACTGCCCTGAGATACACTAGAACAGGGGTCATCAAACTGCAGCCCTCCAGATGTCCATGGACTACAGTTCCCATGAGCCCCTGCCAGCATTCGCTGGCAGGGGCTCATGGGAATTGTAGTCCATGGACATCTGGAGGGCCACAGTTTGACAACCCCTGCACTAGAATATGCCTGGGGATAGTGACTAACCTCAAATACTATTGGATAATCACCCCTCCCAGTCACATTGGCAGCCAATAAAGGCTGGGGTGCATAACATAGATGGGGGGGGGACGACTGTGGCTTTCCAAACTGACCCTCAGAGGGAGACTGTCTCTGACCACAAAGGGCATTCAGCTGTTGGTAGCTGGTGGTCTTATCACCCATGAATGTTATCAATTCCCCTTTAAAGCCCTTGTAGCCAGTGGCTGGCTCTCGCCCTCCTTGATGGCAGCAAATGCAGTAACTGAAACCTGTGTTGATTGAAGAAATACTTCATTTTCTCTGTCCCGAATCCACTGCCAATCAATTCCATTTGTGATCCCCAGTCTATTATTGTAAGAGATGGAGAAGAATTTCTCTGTCCACTTTCTCATAACCATTCATAACAGCGCCAGAGTTCTATTTTCTGCACGGATTTAATAGCAAATTTATATATTCAAGCAATACAGTCTCATTTATTTTAAAATGTAAAATAAAATTTAATATTTAACATTTCACTGCTACCAAGGTGGGACTCATTTATAGACGAAGCTTTCAAGAATGATTTTCTTCTGCCGTCTCCCTTTCTCCCGTGGGACCCTGGGGTTACTGTAGCAACGGGGGGGGGGGAAATGTTGGACCGCTAGCCACGTGTTACTGGTTTCTTGAAACCCTTATTAAGATCATTTCTGAAGTGACTGTGCCAGATTAGGAGCCAGTGGAGAGGCTCTTTCAGACTTTGGTTTTCTTTCTTTCTTTCTTTCTTTCTTTCTTTCTTTTGGCTGAGAGTGTATGACTGGCCTAGGGTAACCCACAAGTTTTCATGGCAGTGTGGGGATTTGAACCTGGGTCTCCCAGATCCGAGTCTAGTGTTCTGTCCACTACACCAGTGGTCCCCAACCCCCGGTCCGGAAACCAGTACTGGTCTGTGGATCAGTCAGTACCGGGCTGCGGCTCCTCCCTGTCCTCCTCCCCGGCTGCTGCCTCGGGGGCTGCCCTGCCACTCTGCTGCTGGCTCACCTTAGGTGTTCTCCAGTGGCCGCCATGGCTGGGGCTCCCCCTTGGCATGGCACTGTGCAGCTGTTGCTGGCGGCAGGGGTGCTGGTGGGAAAGCAAGCGGAGCAGGGGCTCAGGCGGCGACGTCCCTCAGCAAAAGACTACCCTCCCTGGGCTTCAGTAGAATTGTCAAGTGTTGACCGGCCCCCGGTGATAAAAAGGTTGGGGACCAGTGCACTACACCACAATGGCACATTGAGAAGAATGGGACCCAACAAGAGCCCTGTGTTATTCAGACATCGTAAAACAACCAGAGTTTGCGAGGAGCAGGGGCCTGGTATATTTTCAGGCGCATGCACTTTTCTCTGCCACCCTCTTCAAGTAACAAGAGTTTGCTTTTTCACCACAAACCAGGCTAGGAACCCACCATTTTAATCATGATTTGACCTTCTGTCTACATGGAAATCCCAATTTGTTAAGATGTTCACATTCAGAAATGAACTGGAGCTAGACTGAAGACTTCCTGAATCAGGCAGCCTCTTTTTGATGTGTGCTGTGGGCCTGATTTGAATCAAACATGAATGGAAATTGAGAACAAACAACTCATATCTGACTGGTATCATTTCCCCAGACCCCACCCATGTATTCTGTAATGTTAGCATTAGCCTTTCGGGGCTTTGTTGGAGCAACTCCTGCAGCCTTTAGGTGCAGTCCATTGTCTGGTTTACTCTATTACATTTTCTCTCCAGGAGCTGTCCAAGGTCTACGTTCCCCTCTGTTCTTTGTTGATGCTGCATCCTATGCTGTCTGCCACTGATTTTGCTACTGCAGGTTGGCTCCCCCAGTCTTTGCCCAGCACCCCTCAGGCTGGAGTAGCACCCACCTCTTCTGTGAAGTGTTTCCTGTTGCACTTCATGTGCTAATGGAATTGGTGCTTAGAAGTGCATAGAGGATGCTGTATGTTTATTCAGCAAATGAAAAAAATGAACCCCGGAATGGCTGAGTGGAATGACATGGCAGCTTAAATGCCTTTTTTAAAAAAAGAGGTTATCCTCATTAAATTGCACGCTCTCCCACAAGCCATCATTTTCCTGAGATTGATCCTATCTTTAGTGATGATTATGTCATGCACTGTAGCTGAAAGCCATATAAAAACAGCAATCAAAAGACTTCCTCCTTAATTGAAACCTGTCTTGGCTCGCGCACAAAAGTGAAAATGCTTTTGCTACAGAGTTGACTGAGCATGAAATAACCCATATATGGGTTGTGAACTAGCCTTTGGGGAAGGAGCAGGGATGAGCACATGTTCCCTATTTCTTTTCTTTTTAAAAAAATATCCCATCATATATATTTTTTTTGGTCTATGGTTTCAGTTCTTTAGTTCTGCCTTCTTTTGCCCTGTATATCCATATTGTAAAGTTTTACAGGCAACGGATATGCCTGCTCTGAAACTGGTTGCCTGGTTGGTTCCAGGTCCAATATGAAGGGCTTGTTCTTAAGTGCTTCTTGATGTTGTCGTACCTGAAGGACTATGACCCTTTAAGAACCTGTGCCCCAGCCACATCCCTCCAGCTGAAGGGCCTCCTTGTTGAACTTGTGGTGGTTTTGGGGTCAGAGAGTTGGAGGTCAACACCTCATAGGAGGAGGCAGCTGCTTCCAATAGGGCAAACACAGAGAGCTTTACGTTCTGCGGGAGAAAATCTATTGGTCGTCCCCGGCCCTAGGGAAGCACGCCTGGCCTCGACCAGGGCCAGGGCCTTCTCGGTCCTGGCCCCTGCCTGGTGGAATGAGCTCCCGGGAGAACTGCGAGCCCTGCGGGACCTTCCATCGTTCCGCAGGGCCTGCAAGACGGAGCTCTTCCGCCAGGTTTACGGTTGAGACCAGGCTTAACACCTACGCCCCCCCGGGACCTGAGGATTGGGATTAGACATGAGTACCATCAGTATCCCCTCTCCACTTGCTAAGGGGAATGGGTAGTTGATTAGCCGCTCTTGCCAGGTAGTCATTAATATTGACATGTTAATTGGTTTTTAATGTATTTTATGGGGTTTATATTGTTGTAACCCGCCACGAGCCGCAAGGGAGTGGCGGGAAATAAATTCAATAATAATAATAATAATAATAATAATAATGCAATTTGTGCCTTTCTGAAATGCCTTCTGCTCCTCTGTGGTAGAGAAAATCTAGGCCTGGCCTTCAACTTTGGAGAAAAAAATCCTTTGGGGAAGAAGGAAGTGGACACACCAGGAAACACCAATGGTGGGGATCTGGACTCCAACAGACAAATCCCCTCCTACTGTGGAAGCTAGCTGGATGACTTTGGGCCAGTCTCACACTCACAGTCTAGCCTACCCCACAAGGGAAAGACATATATTTTAAATAAACAGGAATTTTAAAAACTTGGGTTCTATGATAATTGCTGACAGGGAAGGCTGGTAGAGAATTGTACAGGACTGGGAGAGGTTTTCAGAAGAAGACCCTACTTCACCTTAAGGGGCCTCAAAGTGGATTGCAGTTACCTTCCCTTCCTCTCCCCACAACAGGCCCCTTGTGAGGGAGGTAGGGCAGAGAGCATTCTGAGGGAACTGTGCCTGGCCCAAGGTTACCTAGTAGGTTTCATGTAGAAGAATGGGGAAATCAACCCAATTCTCCAGCTTTGAGTCTGTCACTCTTAATCAGCACACCACTCCAGCTCTTTAGGGTCACTGGCTTGTTGGTCTTGTGGGACTTCTGGGTTGTAGTTTTTTTTACTGAAGTCCAGGTTTGGGGGGTACTTTTTTTTGGCTGGCTTGAATCCTCCGAGACACGCAAGGGGTGTTTTGAGAAATAAATAAACACCAACACTGCTACACCCAATGTGTGTTAGTTATACATCTCAACCATGTATAATGTATAATGATAATTTCCCAAGGCAAAATTACTGTTGGGAAAGATTTATCTATCTGTTTATTTATTTAAGGCCCACTTTTCTTGCGGAGACCCACCGTGAATCACACAATACAAACGGTGTAATCAGACAGCATCAGATACGAAACAATGCAGCAGTACTTGACTGCAAAGACAGGAGAACAATGCACAAGAAAAAGGTATCAGCGACAATATATCCCCAACTATGCAAACAATGGGTTTTTCAAGAAGACAATGAGAGCCAGGTTGGTGTAGTGGTTTTCAGAAGAAGAATTGGTTCTTATCTGCTGCTTTTCTCTACCCAAAGGAGTCTCAAAGTGGCTTACAATCGCCTTCCCCTTCCTCTTCCCATAACAGACACCCAGTGTGGGAGGTGAGGCTGAGAGAACACTGATATTACTGTTCGGTTAGAACAGCTTTATCAGGGCTGTGGCGAGCCCAAGGTCACCCAGCTGGCTGCATGTGGGGGAGCGTGGAATCAAACCCAACTCACCAGATTATAAGTTCACACTCTTAACCACTACCCCAAGGTGGGTCCATGTTGCAATGTGGTTTTAATGCTGGTAACCAGTAACTTGGATTTAACCTTGTAACTGAGAAGTAGCCAATGAAGTGACTGCAGAATGAGTGTAATATACATACACCACCGAGCCACTAATACCACTGTACCAAACCGCACTTGTGAGTTGACACCAAGGGCAGACCCATGTCAAGTGCATTACAGTAGTCTAGTTGCAAGGTCACCATGGCATGGATCCAGGCAGCTATTTCCCAGGTTAGTAGAGAGTTCTTGCTGATGAACTAACTTGCTTCTCCAGCACTAGTGTTGGATCCAGAATGACCTCATGGCTTTTAGTAGAGTTAGGCAGAGTGAACTGGAACCCATGAAATGTGGGAAGCACAATGTCTTTCAGGACCTCAATTGTTCCAACCAGCATTGTCACCTGAGGATTCAGTTCCAATGTGTTCACTCATAGCTAATGAATCTCAGCAGGCAGGCAGGGGCTCAAGTCTTCTACTGCATTACCAGGGGATTTGGATGAGGAAGTGGAGAGCTGGGTGCCATCAGCATATTGATGATACCCAGCTACAAAGGAAGGAAGTATCTCTCCTGAGCAATTCATATAGAGACCTTCTAATGTGGGATCTGAAACAGGAGGAACCCTGTGGCACAAATCCCACACTAATGACAGCTGGTCTCCAACGTCAACCTTCTGAGTTTGAGCCATGAGGAGTTATTGAAACCACTCCAAAGCATGTCCCTTGATGGCTACTTCTGTTTCCAAGCCTCTCAACAAGATGGCATGATTCCCAGTTTATGATGATAAACTGAGTAAGAGTAAAGCATCTACATCCAAGTGGAGGTTATTTACTAAAGCCACCAGGACCCTCTTAATTCCCTAGCTTGGCCTGAGATCAAACTGCAAAGGGTCCAGAGCAGATGGGTCACCCAGGAGGACCTGGGTTTTTCCACAGCCAGTCTCTCATCTTGCCCAATAACAGCAGATTAGAAACTGGGTGACAATTGGCTTTGTGAGTGAGTACTTTGTAAGACCAAAGTTCTTGTTACTGATCAACTTGTGTAGAATCAAAAGAAGAGGGTCAGGAAACTGCTCCTTAAAAATCCCCTCTAGCAACTTGAGAGGGGGAAGGTGGCATGGTCTAGCTCAGTGGTGGCCAGCTGGCAGGGGCTCATGGGAACTGTAGTCCATGAGCATCTGGAAAACTGCAGTTTGGCTACCCCTGGTATAGATCCCAGAAGCTAAACAGGGTCAGAACTTGGATGGGAGACCATCAAGGAAAACTTTGCAGAGGAAGGCAATGCCCAGCCATGCCTGCTTCTCACTTGCCTTGAAAGTCCCACACTGAGGTCACCATAAGCTAGTGATGATTTGATGGCACTTATATGTCCATACAACAACTTGGAAGTCCATAGACAAGATGATCGTCTCACAGCAGACCCATGCACAAGCAATGCAACCACTGGTGTTTTTCATTTGCTGGGAGTCATCCACCACTTGTCAGTGAGGGTCTAGCTAAGATTGGCTGACCAGCGTGAAGCTATGGAATGTTCGTGAACATTTTAACTACTGAGAGGGAAGAATGGAATATAACAAATGGGGAGTGGGAGGCTGGTTCAGCTAGGGAAATTATCTTTAAACAGCCCTGTGGCGCGGAGCGCCGTGGACTGAATAAAGGAGTAAGGGCTGTGTGGGAGGAGTTAGGGCGAGCCCTGTCTGTGATAAAAACTCGGAGGGGCCAATCAGGAGCCGCAAAGTGGCTCCTGATTGGCCCCTCCAAGTGTCCATCCTGCCCCAAGCAGCCAATGGGGAGCCGCGCAAAGCGCGGCTGCCCATTGGCTGCTTCACCCGCCCAGGGAATCTGCCTGTCTGCTCCAGACAGCCACGGGTGAGGGGTGGGCCGCACCACCTTCTCCCAGCTGGCGGAGCGGCCTCACCTCGTTGTAGACTCGGCGAGGCTGCTCCGCCGGCTGGGAGAAGGCTCGAGAGAGCCTCGGGTGGGGGGTGGGCTTTCTCCCAGGCCATCTAGCGCCCATTTCATTTCCATGTGAAATGGGCTTTAAATCTAGTTTTATCATAGAAACCAAACACAGGGGTTATTCTGTGATTGCAGTGAGGTGAAGAGAGGCAGAGGAGGCAGCTGAATCTTTGGCAGTGGGACCCTCATCCAGCAACATATCAGACAGGTATGCATTTTTGTGTGTCTCCATTTTTAGAAGGATTAAAAACCAAGCAACAGCGACGGTAGTAGTAAGGTGTTGTAAACACCTATTGTTGGTGTCCATCCCAAGCTTCCCTCTTTCATAAACGCTGTAAGGCTCTTTCATGACTTTAACAAAAGCCGCAGAGATATGACAGAATGCAAGCTAGAAACGTGGAATGTTGACTTCAGATTTTAACAACGATCAAAGGGTAAGACAGGATATATATGCATGCCTCGTGTAATTGGCTTGTGCATCATTGTATTTCATCTCATGTAAATAGGAAAGCGTCTTCTGTAGGCATTCTTCACATGCCCTTCATGTTGTCAGCTCTGCAATGTCAGTTGAATGGTGCTATGATTAGGGAAGAGAATTGGTAGGGAAAACTTCCTTCATTACTGGAAAACAAGAGTGAATAGGCCTTCATTAATGTCCATCATGGGAAAGAAGTAGTGGAGAGGTGGTCTTCCATTTGTTGATCACACACACAGGAAGCTGCTTTCGAACTAGCAAGACTCTTGGCCTATGAAGGTCAATGGTTGGCAGCAGCTTTCCAGGGCCTTGGATAAAGGTCTTTCCCATCTATCCAGAGATGCCAAGGACTGGATTTATGGATCATCTGCATGTAAAACAGATGTTCTGCTACCAAGGCATGGGCCCTCCTCAATATGCAATGAGGGGAAATCCTTCTTCCTCTTTCTCTTCTCCCTCCTTCTCCTCCACATTTGCAAAGTGCCATCTAGAAGATCTATTCTGGGCAATGGGTAGCTGAGTCATCTTGAGCACATTGGCAGATTTGCTACCACTTTTGCAGACAAATCCATCTGAATTTCCCTCAACTCAGAAACTGGTTGATTAAGTATGAAACTGTAGCTTCAGGTTTGGGAGGCCGAGTCTTCTGTTTATTTGATGTGACCCAGAAATGGGCACAGGGGCCAGAGTGGTTTCAGCCCTGAATGTTCAGACCAAATCTGAAAAACTGGATCCCCTTCCTTGCTGAGGTTCTTGAGGAATCTGGGATGGGGGAGAGCCTCTGACTGATCATTGCATCAAAAGTCACGTTTCAGCATTAGTTTTGCAACCAGAGTGCATTTTACAGATCTGTACCTGACAGGGCCATTGTCCAAACACAATAGTTAAACTACCTACCCACCAAATAGGATTGGTAGCAAGCAGAAATGCTATGTACAGAAACACCCATTTATTCTAAGAGGGCCATCTGAGTCTGTTAGAGGACTGGCCTTGTTTATGTGAGCTGTCACCCTGCTTATCACCAACTCGACTCGCAACTAGTAGACTTGCATGCATTGTAAGGAGGGTAGAATGAGAGATTTAGGTTATATCCTCCCTCTGCAATAAGAAGCCTACCTGAAGGAAAGAAAAGGGGGAAGGTTTTTCTGTTCAGCCAGGCGGGCAGGGAGGGATGCAGAAATAGGATGTGATAGAGGCAGATGACAAGACTTCTCGCTGTTGCCGATGCGCAAAATGGAGAGGGAAGGAGGAGAACTATTTAAAAACAAACAATTGGGTCACATGAAGGAGGGAGGTGGGCCTACTTCCCTCCCAATCCTGAAGAGAAGAGCTGCCAGCTCTGGGTCAGGAAATACCTGGAGACTCTGGGGGTAGAGCAGGATTTCGGGCAGGGAGGAACCTCAGTGGAGTAGAATGCTATGGCGTCCACCCTCCAAAGCTGCCATTTTCTCCAGGGAAACTGATCTCTGTTGCTGGGAGATGAGTTCTAATTCTGGGGGCTCCTCAAAGCCCACCTGAAGATTGGAGTCCCTCCTGAAGATGCAGACTGCAAGTCCCAGGCTCAGAACCAGCTTGGTGTGGTGGTGAAGAGCTTCTAGTCTGGCGAGGCAGGTTTGATTCCCCACTTCTCCACGTGCAGCCAGCTGGGCGACCTTGAGGGGAGTCCCAATTTTGTTAGAGCTGTTCTCACAGAGCAGTTCTGTCAGTGCACTCTCAGCGTCACCTATCTCACCTGGTGTCTGTTGTGGGAAGAGGAAGGAGATTGTAAGCCACTTTGGGACTCCTTCAGGTAATGAAAAGAGGGGTGTAAAAACCAACTCTTCTTCTGGGCTGCAGAAATCCCTCAGCTGGAGTTGCTGGATCTGTCATACAATTGCCCACCACAACCATCAATTGTGCTTCTCTCCCCCCAACGCCCCCCCCCCCCCGAAACCTGGCTCAGTAGGAGGACGGGGCTCTTATTGGATGAGAGTCCTGTGAGGCGGAATGATTTATTTATAGGGCAAATGGAAAGGCACTTAAGTTGAGCGGCCTATGCAGAGAGATCCAGCAAGGTTATCCTTTATGCTGGAGCCCCAGATGCTTTGTCATCCCACACCTGAAAGGCCTTTCCATTGTGTTGCTGCTCTGAGCTATTATTCTCCTCCTTCTTTCTCTCTCTCTCCCCCCCCCCCCCCAAAGGATAACTCCATCCAAGCCTGTTTCCAGTTTGTTGTCATGGGTACATCCACTTATTCATGAGCGTCATTCAGAAAAAGGAAACGCTAAACGTCTGAAATAGGTATATGAACAAAGCCAGAGCTGGCTGCCGTCCTCCTGACCTGACCTATGGCTCAGAGACGGATGGGGCTGCTGCCTTGCAGGACTTCTCCTGGTCAGAGAATGTAGAGTTCAGGACCCAGGGCCAAGGGAGCTCTGGCTGGTCCCCTAGGAACCCATGTCTTTTGTCACAAAAGCAGCTTGGTGTAATGCCAGGGGTCCCCAGCCTTTTCCAGGCCACCATTGGGATCCTGACATAGTCTGTTGGCTGCAGCCACAAAATGGCTGCTGCAGAAGGCGGAGTTATTCTTCAGTCACATGGTGAAGATGCTGGTGATGGGCTGGCAGCGGCTGCCAAAGTCATACCTAAAAAAATAATCTGAGTGGCTAATCAACCCTCCAATGGCCCATCATCCCCACCAGGCACCATCCACTTTCTGAAAATGGTTGGGGTGGGGACCAAGAAAGGGTGCCATTGTGCCCATGGGTATCCTCTTGGGGACCCCTGGTGTAGGGGGTGGACTAGGATCTGGTAGATTTCAAGGTTCGAACCTGCCTGGAAGCTTGCCAAATGAGCTCGGACCCCTCGCACACTTTCTGCCTCATCTCTACCTCGCAGGGTTGTAGTGAGGAGAAAAAGGGAGAATGTCGTAAGCCACTCTGGGGCCTCGGTGAGGAGAAATGTGAGTCATAAAGTAAATAAACAGACCAACTAGAGCCCCCCTCAGGCTTGTTTCAGGTCAGCACGTGTGAAGGCCGAAGCTGGCCCAACGGAGTTCCGGTCTCAATTGGGTCATCCGCACGTGGCAAAGCCGTAGTGGTTAAGAATGGTGGCCTCTAAACTGGAGACCTGGGTTTGATTCCCCATTCCTCCTCCACATGCAGCCAGCTTGGGTGACCTTGGGCTTGTAACCATTCTCTTAGAGCTGTTCTTGCAGAGCAGTTCTGTCAGAGCTCTCCCCCAGTCCCACCTCCCTCACAGGGCGTCTGTTGTGGGCAGAGAAAGGGTTAAGGTGTTGGTAAGGCACTTTGGGACTCCTTCACGGAGTGAAAAGGAGGGTGTCCAAAACCAGCTCTCTCTTCTTCCTCTTAATTTGAGGAGAAACCACAACTCACATCTGCCTTGTCACATGGGGTGGATTCCAAAACCCAGATGTATATTCTGTTATGTGTGAACGTAACACTGCCCCGATGACTGAACTCCCTGTAGTCATGCAGTCTTGGAAAACACAGAGAACCCCCACTGGCCAAGGGAATCTGAAATTCTGAGCTTATCGGGTGCCTCAAAGGGGAGGATCTGTGCTCTCCAGTTCGGTGTAATGGTTAGGAGTGCGGACTCCTAATCTGGCATGCTGGGTTCAATTCTGCACTCCCCCACATGCAGCCAGCTGGGTGACCTTGGGCTCGCCACGGCACTGATAAAACTGTTCTGACCGAGCAGGAATATCAGGGTTCTCTCAGCCTCACCCACCCCACAGGGTGTCTGTTGTGGGGAGAGGAAAGGGAAGGCGACTGTAAGCTGCTTTGAGCCTCCTTCGGGTAGGGAAAAGCGGCATATAAGAACCAACTCTTCTTCTTCTTCTTCTCTCTCCTGCCCCAGATGCATCCTCCTGAGTAAAATAACTGGCGATTCAGAACTGCTGAGTGAAACAGTCAGTGGTTGACTGAGGCATCGAGAGCAGAGATTTAGGAGCAGTTGTTTCAGGACACTGATGAGCCGCCAAAACATTCCCATTAATCTAACTGCATGAGTACAATGACGCTTGTGGCGGATGGGAATTAGAAGTATTCAAATTCTACGTCCAGGAAATCCATTTTTATTGTTTTGCCCAAGGCAGAATTCAGTGCCTGGTGTGAATCGGGATCTTTGCTTTTCTGCTGGATTTCCCCCGCCATTGCTAGTCGTGTGGAAGATACAGGGCAGGGGTCAGCGACCTTCGGTAATGTGGAGCCAAACAGCATCAAAATTCAGAGCCACTGGGTCACTCCACAGCAAATAGCCGGTATAAGAAAAACCTGCCTGCAGAGCTGAAAATATGCCATTCAATATTACCGATGGTCGGCATGTTTCTGTGTGAATGCTGAGAAGAAATCATGCTGGGTGCTCCTGGGGGTTCTTTTTTAAAACTGCTGCCAGGCTCTGAAGTATCCACCTGTGTCAGAGCCTGCCTCAAGCTCCCACGTTTAGTGGGCCGGTCCACCTGCGGACATGAGAAGCTGACCATTAGAACAGCTGCCTGCAACCCCCTTCCAAATGCCTAGCTGTGCAGCCCAGAAGCAACCCTTGCCTCCTCTCTCCCAGCCCAGGCAGCCATCGCATGGGGACAGTTCCTGGCACTGAGAGACCTTCCTGCCACCCAATGAGGCCAAATTCCCCACCCTGCCCACTGGGGAGCAAAACTGTGGAGTGCCAAGAATCGGGGTTAACCTATGGGTGAGTGCTGCTGAATGCCCCTGAGCCTGACATGCCACATCATGACTCGAAAGAACCACCTAAGGGAGCTGCACTAGGGGATGGGAGGCACACAGGCCTGTCTCCCCCTCCTAAGGGATCTGTCCCGCTGCCCCAACCGCCATGACACCATGCCGGCTCTCGGATGAGGCCAGTTGTCCTTGTGGAGCTAAGCACCATCACACTGATGACACCCAGCTCTCTGTCTTCTTCTGGCTGACTACCCCTGCCCTAAAACACCTAACAGGCAGTGAACCAGTGATTGTTTGGGTCCTCAGGCAGTGCTTGCTTGCTGTGGTCAGCTGGCCAAGGGTGGTCATGTCCAACCTGAATCCTGACAAGATGGAGCCATCACTTATTGGGGTCTTGCAAGTAATTGTGCTTCCCACGTCTTATGGGACCCAGCTGCCCCTTGCTGACTCTGTCAAGAGTCTAGACCAGGGGTAGTCAAACTGCGTCCCTCCAGATGTCCATGGACTACAATTCCCAGAAGCCCCTGCCAGCATTCGCTAGCAGGGGCTTCTGGGAATTGTAGTCCATGGACATCTGGAGGGACGCAGTTTGACTACCCCTGGTCTAGACCCAGCATTATTGCTGGAGAAGCAACACACAACTGTGGAAAACATCCTCTTGTGTCTTCACTTAACCGGAGCCTGGCTCCTTACCTTGACCCGGCCAATTGGGCCACATCAGGGGTAGTCAAACTGCGGCCCTCCAGATGTCCATGGACTACAATTCCCAGAAGCCCCTGCCAGCATGTGCTGGCAGGGGCTCCTGGGAATTGTAGTCCATGGACATCTGGAGGGCCGCAGTTTGACTATCCCTGGGCCACATCAATCCATTCTGCGGTCACCTCAAGGCCATGACTCTTGTAATGTCCTCTCTAGGGAGTTGGCCACCATGTCAGCTTGGACATTTCCAGCTGGTACTGTTTCACTAATGGGGAGCCAGGTGAAGGATGCGTATTATGCCCCTTCTGTTGTTGTTCCATTGCATTCCTTTTAAGGCCATTCCTGTCCTCGGATCTGCGGGACTGCTTCTCATGATGTGGTCCACATGGTGCTGCAAAGGGGAAACAGCTGCCCAAGGAACGGCCTGCTTGGGGAGGCCATGGAGCATCCTGGATTCTTTTCTTCCCGCTGAAGGGGTCTAGGAATTGTGCAGGAGCGTGCGTTTTGTAAAGGAAAAATGATTGCAGCTTTAGCTGTGCTTTTTTTTTAAAGGCAGTGCCCTTCTTGCATTGCATTGTTTTATCGGATGCCCTCTATTGTTTTTATCTCATTGTTCTTTATGTAATCCAGTTTTATGGCATCGCTTCTTGAACGTATCGGGCTGATCTTTAGTGTGTTGTTTTAGAATTCTGGAATCTGCCTGGAATCTCAACAAGAAAATCCCACGATAAATGGAGGATTGTTCCCCCCTCTCCCAAAACAGGGGTAGTCAAACCTGTGGTCCTCCAGATGTTCATGGACTACAATTCCCACGAGCCCCTGCCAGCAAATGCTGGCAGGGGCTCATGGGAATTGTAGTCCATGAACATCTGGAGGACCACAGGTTTGACTACCCCTGCCCTAAAACACCTAACAGGCAGTGAACCAGTGATTGCTTTGGGGGTGGGGGGTGGGGGGTGGGTGGGAAGGAATTCTTGAAAGAGTTTTGTCGTATTTGGAAGTAAAATACTGTCTGTACAAAGGTGCTCAGGCTGTCCTCTTTAGCTGAAAAATGAAACTCTTCATCCAAATGACCCAGAGGTCACTGTTAACCATCACACCATGCTACATTGACTGTGTGATCAGGGCAGAGGTGATATGACATATCCATACCACATTTGGGGATGGATCTAGAACAAATGTTCTCTTAAAGGAAGGGGTGGGGTAATTTCCACTTAATTTCTCTTCCAGCTGAAGACATCTCCCCCCCCCCCCATTAGCCATTCATGCTATTTCTGAGTGTCCTGTCTCTTCCAGGAGTGGCATTTTGAGGAGATCAGTGGGCTGCACTAGGAGGGGGAGGCAGAAATTCTGTGTTCTGTTGACTTAGTGCCTCGCTTGAGTAGACAGCGCCATCTGGATCCAACTTGTCCAGCGCAATCCTAAAAAGAATTGCACCCTTCTTCACTCATTGACTGCAAAGGTGTTGCTTTGCTTACAAAATGGATGCACCTACCAGCTCATACACAACATATTGTTTGTTTATTAATATTTATTTATTTGATTTCTATACCGCCCTTCCATATGGCTCAGGGCGGTTTACATACAGCATGGGCGGGATACATGGAACGAATTAATACATAACAAATACAACAACAGTAATCTAAATAACACAATTTCAGCGATCTTAAGCAGGATAACAGGAACAGAACTTAGCTAAGGCCCTTAGAGAGGACAGACTGGTTCAGGCCATGGAGAGTTGGTGGCAGCAGGCGGCTGGACCCGGCACAAAGTGGCCCCAGCCATAGTGACAGGAGAATGTCAGTCACATGTTTCTCTGCTCTCAGAATATGGAACCACCACCCTATTCATCTCCATCCAGCCATCACAGGTGAGGGACATAATGCGAATTCTAGAGATTGAAATGGGAGGGGAAATGAAGACAGACTGTCAGTTAGGATTGCTGATTTAGTTTAAGACAACAAAGAATCAAAGCCTCACCTCAAATTGCTCGGGTCCTCCAGCAACAGAACATACAAATGAATCCCGGAGAAGGCTATTTTCATTCATAATGAGCCACTGGTTTCTAAGTTTACTGTTCTGTGCCACATTGTCTGGCTAATAATTAAGGGAAATTGACTTTAAAGGGGAAAATGGAGAGACAGGCGCAGTTAAGGGGGACGGGCTGTAGGAAACAGAATCCGGAGAAGGTTTTCAGAGAATGCTTCTAAGACGCTCGCGTGCAAACTGTCTCCTTTGGAAAATCTGCCAAGGGCATAAATTAAGGCAGACGCTTGAGGAATAAAATGTAATGCAAATGACATGTCTCTTGTTGAAGGCTGGCAAAACAGTAGATAAAATGGAGATATTTTAATGCAAACATTTCTAAACAATTTATGGCATCTGAGCAGCTTGCACAAGTGATCATATTTTTCTCCCTCTCCTGTTTGCACGCTGCCTGTCCCGAATGAGCTGCCGCATATTGGCAGGGAACTTTTGCATGTGGGGAGGAGAAGAGGCATACTCTGTACATTTTGGGGAAATTATTCCGAATCGCTCCACCGTCTTCTCGTCGTGGGAGCACCGTTCCTGCAGACATTGCTAGAATGGAATATGTTACCCGTTTCCAAGTTTTCCTATGAAATATGCAGCAGTATCCTATATGAAGAATTCTGTAGTTCTGACAAGGCCAGACGAGGCAGAAGATGGAACCAGATCACAGAGGAGTCCCTGATAAATGGTAATCCCTCATCCTCCACTTGGACCAAGTGACGTCACTGAGGTTTGCATCCATCCTTCTGCTCAGAAAAGTTGGAAGCCTTCCTCCAGAGCCACTTAAATGAGAGCCACTTACGTTGGAGTTAGGCTTCAAGGGCTGGATGATGGCTTCTGCCTTTGCTGAGCAGAACAGTCAGGTACAGGCCAGGGTTGCCATTTCTGGGTTGGGAAATGCCTGGAGATTTTGGGGGTGACGCTACAGGAGAGTGGGTTTCCAAGAGGGGAGGGGCTTCCAGGGGGT
The DNA here is from genome assembly GCF_049243985.1 of Paroedura picta. Classification (NCBI taxonomy): domain Eukaryota; kingdom Metazoa; phylum Chordata; class Lepidosauria; order Squamata; family Gekkonidae; genus Paroedura; species Paroedura picta. The sequence goes on along the minus strand of NC_135382.1, from coordinate 21,500,680 downwards.
ATAATATCATAGAGTCCATCTTCCCAAGTGACTGTTTCCTCCAGGTGAACTGATCCCTGGCACCTGGAGAGCAATTGTAACAACAGGAGGTCTCCAGCCATCTCCTGGAATTTGGCAACCCTAGCACACACAGGTATGGCATTCTCTGCTCCAGGTGGCTATTTTGATGATGATGATGCCGATGTTGTTGTTACAATTATCAGGGATGATGACGCTCCGAGGAGACACAATGACTTTGTGTGCCGCCCCACATTCACTCACACAGAGTACCTACCACCCTCTGCATACTCCCTTATTTGAGTGATGGGTTATATGTAGGTTTTGTCTCTTTTAAAATCTACAGAGCGTCGTGACCATCTTTTACCTTGGCTAAGGTGACCAGATTGTCCCACTTTTGGAGGGACATCTGGGGGCATCTGGCAAATTGTACTTATGATAAATTAAATATATATATATATATATTAGAATACTATTTTTGTATGAGCCTCTTGTGGCGCAGAGTGGTAAGGCAGCCATCTGAAAGCTTTGCCCATGAGGCTGGGAGTTCAATCCCAGCAGCTGGCTCAAGGTTGACTCAGCCTTCCATCCTTCCGAGGTCAGTAAAATGAGTACCCAGCTTGCTGGGGGGTAAACGGTAATGACTGGGGAAGGCACTGGCAAACCACCCCGTATTGAGTCTGCCATGAAAACGCTGGAGGGCGTCACCCCAAGGGTCAGACATGACTCAGTGCTTGCAGAGGGGATACCTTTACCTTTACTATTTTTGTGTTCTATGCGTTCTATGAAACTTTTTGTTACTCCATATAGACCAATTTTTTAATTGAGAACCCCTCCCGGTCAATGGTGTCTCACTTTACCAATGTTAAAATCTGGTCACCTTAACCTTGGTGCCTCCCTTTTGTTCCCACAGGCCTCCGCAGACTGGGTAGTTCAGGCCTCTTTAATAAACAGCTGCCTCTCACACTGAGCTATTGGGGTTGGGCCTCTAACACTGGTTCAGTAACTCATGTTTTAAAATATAGGTCCGTAGAGTGAGATAGTAAACTGCAGACGTGTGTGGTTCTTTCCCTCAGTCATGCAGCTCACAGAGTTAGTCAAACAAGAAATCTTTTATTTATGACATGAACAAAACACTGAGGGAAGTAACGTTTGGCCAGTATAATTTTGGTGATTCTAGTACAGGGGTAGTCAAACTGCAGCCCTCCAGATGTCCATGGACTACAATTCCCAGGAGCCCCTGCCAGCGAATGCTGGCAGGGGCTCCTGGGAATTGTAGTCCATGGACATCTGGAGGGCCGCAGTTTGACTACCCCTGTTCTAGTACAGGTGAGGGGGCACGGAGCTATGTGGGCTGTTCTCAATAATACATGCAGTCACCAATCACCAAGTTACGCATATGGGCCAACCTGCTTGTTTCCCAGCTTTGATATGTGAGAATGAGTACCCTCAAAAACTTGGGGTTTTGATCAATGTGTACCGATGCAGGAAAACATATGTGTTGCCCTGTTCATGCAAAGTGATGTCAGCAGGCCACATTTCCCTGCCACGCCCACGGAAGTCACATGTCACCGGAAGTGACACCACTCAGACACTCCCACCGGATGTGACATCACACTTTGTCACCCCTGTTTTCCTAGTGACAGAAACGGTCTGGCGGCCTACACTACTGGGACGGGAACAGGGCTGGGTCAGGCATCTGCCACAGTTCAAAGGCAAATGGGGCAGCTACCTTGCTCAATTGAGGCAGGAATTCTCCTGGTCACAGATATCTTGACTTTTAGGACCTGGGCCCCCTCCCCTTTCCACCCACTCCAGGCCCATCATTGGCTATTGAGGGGGGGGGGCGACATCATGATTTATCTCATATAATGATATACTTTTGCAACATTTTTAAAAAATATATAAACATTAATTTATTTCCACCCAATTGGAAAAACCCTCCCAGGGCTGTCCAGGAACCCCCGCCCCTGGTCTCATGAAACCCCTGTTGAGAAAGCCTGATGGTCTTTAGGCAGCTGACCAGCCTCAGGGTATCCCGAGGCTGCCCTGTGCTGAATACCTGGAGATTATTCAGTCAGGCTCAGAGCATATGAAGACGATTCAGCAACATGCACGGTGGGCTCCCGTCCTGTGGAGACAAAGAAGGCAGGTCCAGCTCAGAAAGCATTCTTGTGTTTGCCAGCCAAACAGGGACGTCTGTGTGTGTGGGGGGGGCACAAAGGGGGAGACAAGCCAGCGATGCAATCCCATCATTGAGAGCCATCCTATTGAATATGCAAAGGCTGCCTCAGGCAAAGCTTAAGTGATCTCCTAGAAGTTGCTCATTGCCCAGCAATAGAATTTTATTACTCCCCAATCAAACGTTAGCGGGCCAGACAGAGTGTGCAAACCAGCATTGCAAAAGGCCTCCCTGCCAGGAACCACTCGGCCATGCTTTTGCTTTGAATTTGCAAGAGGTTGGGAAGCCTGCTTGCTGCTCTCGGGTAGTATGGGTTTAAAGGAACTGCTGGTTAAGGCGGTGGGTTTTGAACTGTGTCCTTTCAGAGAACCCTTTCCATGTTGATATGCCTTGGAACTTCTGTGCATGGTGAAAGATTCTGGGGGGAATATTTTCTTGGATGCACACTCAGTTTGCAACGGATCCCTTGTCTTGAGCTCTCATTGTCTACTGCCATTCCAAGCAGAAGTGTGTTTGTGTGTGGGGGGGGGGAATAGGGGGGGAAACATAGCAGCATCATTAGCGTGATATCACCTGGGGAAAACCTGGAAGTGACAACTGGTAGCTCTAGGATTTGCCAGAAACTCTATGGTTTCCAGTTATTCTTAGACCTTTTCTCTCATTGAGGGGCAGTTTATAGACAGAAAAACCATAAACACCCTTTGTCTAATATGATTTTAAAATACTAAAAACAACACACTGCCTGACCAAAGACACTAAAATGAATGACAGCCAAGGACAAGTCTGGACAATGTAGTTTAGAACCTGTGGAAAGGGAAAGAGTGGCTGATCTGCTAACCTCTTCCCCACCCCAGGGAGATGCATACTTTAGGTCAATAGGTTTTCTAAGAACTAGCAACTAATCTCATCAGTTTCCAGTCGCTTCTACTGAACCGATCTACTCTAATTAGGCAATATTTAACACCTTTCTTGATAGCTTTCTCAGCCAGTTCTCAGAGGGTCATCAAAAACCATTAGCAACTATAATTTTGGAAAAAGCAATCACAGCTGTTGTCCTTCTCTGGAAAAACTCATACCATATCTCCCAAAGTCATTGACCACCTCCAGACAGCCCATCAAGTTATTGTGTTTGGGGCAAATACATCAACATTGCCTTAGGTAGCATTTTGCCCTATAAAATACAACAGGCTGCACCATAACTGTGTGTGTGTTCTTGGTGCCATGTATACACCCCCACTTGCATCAGGATTTCCCCTCTTCTTCTGTGAAATGCTGTTTGTTTTGCTGCTGTCTCCAAGGACCTGTTTATGTCACGACTGGTAATATTGCTTTCCTTGAAATTCTCTCTCCCCTCTTCTCCCTAATTCTCTTAGCTAGCTTTGTGTGCGTGTGTTTTGTCTTGTACCTTTTTATTTCCTCTTAATAATAAAGAAACTTTCTAGTTTCACATCAACTGCTTACTTTGAAAGTTTCCTAAGGGAAAAATCCCTGCAAACATTGGTGGAGAATCCCAGTTACCCCCTCTTGCAATGTCTCCTTTAAGCTAATTTCCCCCAAATTAATTACAATAACACTACTCACCATCAATTATGTGTTTCTGATCAAAAATGACATCATCTTTCCAGCAAAACTGGCCCCCACCATATCCCCACTCCCAACCCACATGCCAGTTACCAAACTCAGACTGGCAGCCCAAAAGAAAATCACACTAACTACTATGTAAGGCAATCCCTTAATCGTGGCTAATGTCTGAAATACATCCTGGCTCACTATGGCATAAGGTACATGCTAATACTCAAGATTTGAGGGTGAGGTTGGTCTTTCATGCTTCTTTTGAGCATTGGGGCAACACTGGACCAAACTGGAATTGCTGCTCCTGGAATACAGAAACAGTTCCTTCAAAAACAACACCAGAACTGGCCACTCTTTGGCACCCAATAAGGCTGCCAGTGGAAGTCCCATGGGTTGATGGTCTGGGGGTCAACCTCTAACACAGGGGTAGTCAAGCTGCAGCCCTCCAGATGTCCATGGTCTACAATTCCCAAGAGCCCCCTGCCAGCATTTGCTGGCAGGGGGCTCTTGGGAATTGTAGTCCATGGACATCTGGAGGGCCGCAGTTTGACTACCCCTGCTCTAACAGGTCATCTTGACCCCAGAGAAGCCTTGCAAACAGTGGGTGCAGAAACCACCCTTGGAATCAGGAGTCTTCTGGAAGGCAGCAGCTGCAGCCATGCACAGGGTAGGTGGTACTTGCACAGCTCCAGGCTGGTAGCCCCTGCCCCCAATAATGTGATTGGGCACAAGCCGTGTGAAAACTGCAGAAACCCTGCTCCTTTCCTTCCCCCCCTCTGTTGGGATGGGGCCAGAAGCTAATTGTCTTCCTCCTTCCCTCCCCACCCTTGCAGGGGTGGTTGGGGTAGGAACGAGGGCGGGGCCCTTTCCCCTGCCATTTTTGTCTCTTTCTTCCCCTGTTGGCCATCCAGTTGCTCATTCATCCACCTGACCAGGGAATCTTGCTCAACTGATCAAAGTTAAAATTGGATTAAATATGTGAAATCTTGTGAAATTCACTCCTGTGTCCTCTTTCCTTGCTCGGGCAGTTTTGCCATAACTTTTCAGAAGCCTGTCCTTTCCAGGAGCGTTTCACACAGCTATGACTATGCTATTCTAACTTTTTTCGAGCGGAGGAGGTGGACCTCTTATTGCTGCAACCCAGCACAAGACAAGGGTGCACCCAAGGAATCAAGACTACCACCCCTAGTGCTCACTCGGGGATAGTGACAGTGCTGAATTGCCAAGCCTTTGACTTGACGACCCAGGGGCATTCTCACTGTGCTTTCTCCTGTGCATATTCATGGCTTGTCCCCGCCCCCTTTTTAAAAAGAGTTGTTTACATTTAGTTGCAAAGGGAAATGCACACTGGCAGGGCTGACTGAGCTTTGTACCACCCCAAATATATCAAATTTCTATCCTCCACACATATTATACAAACATGCATTTTGTTGACTTGATTTGCTTAATGCCTTCTGATGAGAATCTTGGGGGAGGGCTGGCAGGGACGGGGGGGGGGGGGGAGTTTGCCTGAGAGGCCTGCAGTATCCTGCTTTCTTACTTGCTGGATCATGGCCTGACACTAAAGCTGTTGTTGGGGCGGCAGAACTCCAGCTTGGGGAAGGGGGAGGAAGGGAGAGGTCCCTTCTGCTCAGGAACTAGACTTGCCAAACTCCAGGTAGGGCCTGGAGGGCACTCAGAGTGACAGCTGATCTCTTACAGCTATATTCAGACTACAGACTCTGTCCAACTGAGACAGAAGAAAATGGATGTTTTGGTGTGCAGACTCTATGGTACCTCACTGAGGTCCCTGTCCTCTCCAGGCTCCATTCCCAAATCATATATTAAATTCTTTTTTCAACCAGGGGGTAAAAAATCCTCCCCTGGGTGGAAGCAGATGGAACTGTGTGTCTCTCTGCGCACAAGATCGGAAGCTAGAGCTAGAAGCTTATGAAAGTCTT